>NC_138997.1:7519028-8257882 GCF_964374135.1 Grampus griseus
TGCTATTTGCAATTCTTTTTTGGGGGGAGGGTTCCTCTATGAGAAAACATGCTACTGTCAACATTTTTGTACTTATCTTTCGGTGTCCATGTGTCAAGAGTTAGTTTTTAGTTTCCATCCCTAATTCTGGAATTGATAGGTTGGAGGATATGCCTGTGTTGTTCTTTATGGGTAGTGACAAACTGTCTTCCAAAGTGGTTGGACCAATTTAAATCCTCTCCAGGAAATGATGAGAATTCTGTTGCCCCATATCTGACTTTAAAATTGGGAAAATATTTTTCGTGCCATATTGAAATCGTGCCAGATTATGACTTTATTGATTGATGGACTGCCGAGTTGGGTTTTTGTCGCTGCGTGCGGGCTTTCTCTAGTTGCAGCGAGCAGGGGCTACTCTTCGCCGTGGTGCGTGGGCTTCTCACTGCGGTGGCTTCTCTTGTTGCGGAACACGAGCTCAGTAGTTGTGGCTCGTGGGCTCAGTAGTTGTGGCTCACGGGCTCTAGAGCACAGGCTCAGTAGTCGTGGCGCACGGGCTTAGCTGCTCCGCGGCATGTGGGATCTTCCCGGACAAGGGCTCGAACCCGTGTCCCCTGAATTGGCAGGCAGATTCTTAACCACTGCGCCACCAGGGAAGCCCCAAATTATGATTTTAATTGTATTTCCCTGGTTCTGATGCATTAGAGCATATTTTCATGTTTATAATTGCAGTACTTGTTTCCTCTTCTATAGAATACCTGTCCTTTTGTTCAATTTAAATGTATTTAATTTTTTCTTATTGGTTATAGGAGTACTTTTTAGTTTGGATACTAGTCCTTTGTCAATTATATGTGTTGCAAATATCAAGTCCCAGTTTATAGCTTGTCTTGGTGGTTTTTGATGAACTCACTTCTTTTTTTTTTTAACTTGTTGGCCACACCCCTCAGCATGTGGGATCTTAGTGCCCCGAGCAGGGATTGAACTTGGGCCCCCTGCATTGGAAGCGGGGAGTCTTAACCCCTGGACCGCCAGGGAAGCCCGAAACTCAGGTTCTTAATTTTAATGCAGATAAAATTTGGGGACTTCCCTGGCGGTCCAGGGGTTAAGACTCCCAGCTGCCAATGCAGGGGGCACGGGTTCGATCCCCAGTCAGGGAACTAAGATTGCGCATGCCACACGGCATGGCCAAAAAAAAAAAAAAAAAATTTTGTCAGTCTATTCCTTTATGATCTTTACTCCATGTGTTTTGTTTTAAACTTTTTTTTCCTTCAAGGTTTTAAATTGTTACCTGGATCAGGGATCTGGAGGACTTCTTTTTGGAAAGGACCAGATGGTAAATATTTCAGGCATCTGTGAGACTTTACAGAATAAGCAGAGGGCCTGATTTGGCCTCAAGGGCTGCTCTAGATAGTCTAGATAGTCTTCTAACAGAGATGATAGCTGGGACCAGAGGAGGAGTTCAAACAGAGGCTTATACACCGTATGTCTAATGTTTAAAAGGTTAGAAATCTAGCTAACAACGTGTTAAATGAAATAAAATATACTCTATCTTCCCACCTTGACAAATAAACCTTCCTCATGACAGGGGAAGCCAGGTTTGAATTTCGAAACCTTGGCTCCTTACAGAGTTCTGCAGCGAAAGGGGAGGCTCCGACGGACCCTCCCCGCTCCCACCCCAGGTCCTCTGCACTTCTCTTCCTTCCTTGGTTTTCTCCCACACCAGGGCTGTCACGTGGCCGTGTGTGGACACCTCAGCCCACGTCTCTGTGTTCCATCCCACCTCCCACAATAGCCATTCCTTAGCCAACCCTGGGGCCCTGGAGCCTTGGGGTGTGTCACCTGTGACACTTCCACTCCCCAAAGGGCAAGTGGAGGGAGAAACCTGTGGAGCTCCTGGGGCTGGCTTGGAGCCGTCTGGGCAGGGACTTGCGGGTCTTGGGTTCTGGAGCTCAGTCTAGATGGGGATGTGTGATGAGTGGGCTCCATATAGACAGGCCCCGTTGACCCTGCAGACCCCTTGTGGGAAGGGGCTTGGCTGGAGGAAGCCCAGAGCAAAGACCTTTAAGTCAGAGGGCAGAGGTCACTCCTGCCAAGGTCTAAAGGGAGTATTGAGGTTAGCTTTGCCTTTCACACGTTGGTGTTTAATCCAACTGAAAATTTATTTTTATTATTTTCCATATGAAAACAATTACCTAGCACCGCTTAACTGAAATTCTGGCCTTTCTGCACTGATAGGTCATGTGAACTGTCATAAAACAAGTTTCTGTGTGTGGGGTTCACGTACAGGCTCTTTTCTTACTGTTAATCATTTTATGCGGCTCTATATTGTTTCTACTTGCTAAAAGAAACACTCCTGTCTTGTTCTTGAAGTGAATCTTGGATATTTTTGGCATTTGGTTCTTCCCTATAAATTTTGGAATTGGCTTTTCAGGTTCTACACACACATACACAGATCTTACTGGGAATTTGATTGAAATTGCATTTAATCTGTACTTCACTTTGGGGAGAATTGATATCTTTACTGTTGTGAATCTTCATGGTATCTATTTCTTCTACTTATGAGATTATCTTTTAAGTTTTTCAATGAGTTTTTGTTATTTTACTATGAAAGTCTTGGATATCTTTAGTCAAATCTATTCCAGGGTATTTAACTTTTTTTAAGTTTTTGTAAATGGTATCTTTTAAAAACTATATTATCTGTTGTTGGTTTAACAGCAGATAAATGCATTGATTATAGGAATGCATTGTAAGAATGCATTGATTTTTGAATATTGATTTGTTTTCTTTTTCCTTTTTTTTTTTTTTTTTTGGCCGTACTGTGCAGCATGTGGGATCTTAGTTCCCCACCCAGGGATTGAACCCAGGCCCCATGCAGTGGAAGCTCGGAGTCTTAAACCACTGGACCGCCAGGGAAGTCCCTGAATGTTGATTTTTTTAATAACCAGTGAATTTGCTAAATTCTCGCATTATATCTAGTAATTTAACTGTAGATACTTCTGCGTTTTCTGTGCAATCATATCTTTGAAAAACATAATGTTTTTTTCTTCCCAATTCTTAGGCATTTTATTATTTTCCTTTGCCTTGTTGCACTGGCTAGGCCTTCCTACCCCTAGTTGTTCAAGAGGAATGTTGAATAGAAGTCATAGTGATAGTAGGTGCCTAATCTTGTTGGTGATTTTAAAGGAAAATTCTGAATATCACTATTAAATAACATTTTAACTATGGGGTTTTGTAAAATAATCTTTCTAGGTAAAAGGATGTTCCCTCCATTTCTAAGTTGTTACACGTTTTAATTCAAAACAAGTATTGACTCTCTCCTCCTGAAATTCTACTTATTTTGTATGTTAGATCTTCTCGCTCTGTCATCCATGTCTCTTAATCGTCCTGTCATAATTTCCATCTGTTTGTCTCTTTTTACCCCATTCTGGATGATTTCTTCAGCCCTATCTTCCTGTTCATGAATTAGCTTTTCAGTGATTTTTGCCTGCTATTAAAACTGTATTTTGGGCTTCCCTGGTGGCGCAGCGGTTGAGAGTCCGCCTGCCAATGCAGGGGACGCGGGTTCGTGCCCCGGTCTGGGAAGATCCCACATGCCGCGGAGCGGCTGGGCCCGTGAGCCATGGCTGCTGAGCCTGCGCGTCCGGAGCCTGTGCTCCGCAACGGGAGAGGCCACAGCAGTGAGAGGCCCGCGTACCACAAAAAAAAAAAAAAAAAAAAGAACAAAAACTGTCTTTTGAGTTTTATTTCTAGTAGTATGTTTTTCACTTCTGGAAGTTCTCATTGGTTCTTTAAATTTTTTTTCTTGGTCATTATTTATAATTTCTGGGTACCTGAAGTCTTTGCAGGTCAGTTTTTGCTGTCTTTAGTTTCTGCTGAATCTTCCTCACGGCTCCTTCATTATCATGTATTTTGTGACTCTGTGTGTGTGTGTGTGTGTGTGTGTGCGCGCGCGCGCGCACCATTTTAACTACAGTTTGCCTCATGGTCTTGGAGTTAGGGTGGGGATGGGTTGATGCAGGAGTGGAGGAAAGAGCTTGTTCATTTCTAGGTTACCCTGGTTCACTCTAATGGTAGCCCTTTTGGGTCCCAGATTTATGAAGCAAGTTTCCCTAATTTGAACAGAGTCTGGGCTTTGTCTCCTTTTCTCAGCCTCAGCCATTGAAACTGAAGTTCAGGTTCACCAGGTTTGGCAGATACTCTCGAGGGAAGTACCACCTTCCCTTAGTTCTTGACCTGATTATTCCATCCAAAAATGTTGGTTTACAGTTTATCCTGTATTTATGGTTGTTTTCAGTGAATCAAAGTGCCTAATCTATCAAACTGCTTAAAAAAAAGGTCTGCCCTACTGCTGAAAAGTGATGCCTGTTCCTGGCTGTTTTTAAAGGTTTTATATAAAAGTGAAAGATCAATCAAAAAAATAATTCCAGGTCTTGAAAAATTGAGCAGTTTACTGAAGAGCTCAGGGAAAGTGTATTGTGATGAGCTTGCCACTTACAAAGAGAATTCCTAGAAATACTGAAGCAGCAACAGAAGAAATCTTGAAGGGATCCTGCTTTGCCCTTGGACTCTAACAGGCAGCGTCAGAATGTTTGTCAAGCTCCCCCCACACACACCTCCAGCAGAATCCACGAAGACGACGCACCTCTTTCTCCATGACTCTGAGGCTTCTGAGGCTCTTGACAGTGCAAGGCTGAGATCAGCGGGGTCCTAGTCACAGGGATGAAACAGCATCCCCGTGCAGTGGCACTGGTCGGGGAACTAAGATCCTGCAAGCTGCAGAGTGCGGCAACCGCCCCCCGCAAATTAAGAGAAAGAAAGAACGTGACATGAAGTATTGGGCCCCAGAGTAGTTTGGATTCATATTACACTGTATTTTTCTTTGCACTTGAGTTTCTTTAAAACTTCTTTATGGATTAAAAGTAGAAGTTTTTCATCATACCATCAATTTCTACTATTAAATCTTAGGTATTCTTTATGCTCCTGAAAGTTTGGGGCTTTGGCAGTGGGGGAATTGGATAGAACTTAATTCTGGTCATTAAAAGTATGTTTAACTTGCTGTTTATTCTGATAATCTAATTTATAGCCATTAAGCAAAATTGTCTTTATATAAAGAACTTTCTCACAGGTGGTGTTTTATTTAAGGTAAACCAGACTAAATGTCAGCTGCCTGAAAATATCTTCAAAGTAAATGAACTCACACACTTGCTTGATTTTTATGAAGATGCATACAGAAGGACCGTCTGGAAAATGGGCGCAGTAAGTATGGCATATTTAAAGAGGGTATTGATCGTCGGTAAGTTAATACAGGCACTCGTTCTGTAACTTTGTACGAATTTCCAAAACTTCCTGTACTCTGCAGAGCTGCCCAATAGAAATAGCAGGGTTTATGGGAAAAGCAAGGCAGACCCCTCAAAACCGATGCAGTTTTGTACCCAGAACACTGACAGAAAAGTGCTTCCTACCTGGGGGGATAGCTCAGATCAACCAGGCAAGCGGCTGTGAACAGTGCCGCGAGATGAAAAATGCACAAAAACCGAAGGGTAGAAATCTCTCCACACCCTGATTAGAGGACCGGTGGTACTGAGATAACACCTACGGGAGTGGAGCTTTGCTCTTAAGGTAGGTATAGGAGGCTCGGTAACTCACCAGGAGCCAGCAGGATAGGGCTGTAACTTTGGGGAGGGTTCCCTGGGTATAAGTACTCCTTTTTCATTTTCTTAAAATAAAGCTAAAGGGTTCTTGCTGCCAGTTCAGCAGCTAATCTGAGATTTTTTTCACCTTTTCTCTGAAGGTTCTAATTCTACTCCTAGCACATCATCCTTTGCCTGGGAAGAATCTTGTCTGAGCTAACCAGCCATCTGCATTCTGTCAGTCCCCTGCTTACCGAATGCATCTGAACTAATTTCACGTTTCAGAAGTGCAGGTGGCAGCAGAACAGACTCTTTGGGAAAATGTCCAGAGTTTATAATTAATGGTGAAATTAAATGAGTACTGAAAACACTAGGTGTATATACCTTTCACTGATAGATATAAAACATTTCCTTAGAATTTTATATATCTGAGCCTTACTGACCAGCATTTTGGATTGCTTTGGCTATAAGTACTGAGACCTGAAACCATCAGGGCTTTAAGGCTAGGAAGTAAGGCGTAAGATTTCTCTGTCCTTTCATTTATCAAAATTGTTGTCATTTCCATTTTTAGGACACTTCAGTGGACATCCACTATCCTGTCATATTCAGTCATTTTCCTTTTATCTTTAATATTCTGTCGAAAGTAAAACTACTGTATGCAGACTCACGTTTAAAAATACAGGTATGCATGCCTATTTCTTTGTTTTCATTAGCAAATCAAATGATGAGTACCTTTTCCAGCGTATAATAGAGGAGTGGTAAGGGAGCCACCCACTGGTGAAACCAGTGGTGGTCATAGCATTCGAGAAGCTTATACTCTAGTGAAGAAGGCTATGGGCTTCCCTGGTGGTGCAGCGGTTGAGAGTCCGCCTGCCGATGCAGGGGACGCGGGTTCGTGCCCCGGTCTGGGAAGATCCCACATGCCATGGAGCGGCTGGGCCCGTGAGCCATGGCTGCTGGGCCCGCGCGTCCGGACCCTGTGCTCCGCAACGGGAGAGGCCACAGCAGTGAGAGGCCCGCGTACCGCAAAAAAAAAAAAAAAAAAAGAAGGCTAGAGAGGCTGTCACAATTTGAGTTGGGTTGGCCTTGAGGCATATTACGGCCTCAGTAGCAAAGGCCAGAGCTTGGGCCTAGCTGTAGGGCTTTTGCCTTGAGGTTGGCGCCGGTAGTCTTCTGAACGGTACTCAAAGACGCATGGCAGACGTGGGCTTGACTGGGATTAGCACCAGTACATAAGAAGGTCTAATCTAATGGGAAAACATAGTAGTGGGAATAGAGGTGACAGAGGATTCTTGAAATTCAGACCCAAAGAAACGGCTGGCTGTGATCATGCCATAATAAAGGTTTGTGAAAAGTATTTCCCTTGCAGATGTACTTACTGTCATCAGCTGACTTGGTGCTGTTTGTCAGCGTATCCAGCAAGGGGTTTTGAACTTAAAACTGTACGCTTGAAAATGCCTCAGAAAATGCACCTCATTGCATTATTATAAGGGTTAAATTTGTTGATATAGGTAAAGCATTTAGAACAGTGCCTCTCCCAAAGTGCCCGAAAGTGTTAGCGCTTGTTGTCACTTCTATGCTGATATATGCATCTGTATATCTATATGCATGAATAATATTCAAATCTATGTCATAAAAGTAGATACCTTTACCTAATGCAGTTGCCATAATAAAACAAAGTAGGAAATTGATTTATAAGTTCCAAGTAAGACCATTAATGAAATATTTAACAAAGGAAAATGGAAAGAAAAAGGATCCGAGAACTTGATTTTGCTTCAACCCTGTAACTATTCTCTCTTGATTCTAAACAAGCTTCCGGTAATTTTTTTATAGAAATGGCATTTGATTTCTCTCTGTTTTGCTAAGAGACATAGACGTTAATGATCCCATATTGCCATTTGGTTCCAGGTGGACGGTCTGTGTGTCTGTCTGTCAGTCTGTGGGTCTGTCTCTCTCATGGTAACTTCGTAGATTACCTGTCCCCTAAAATCTCTTGTCTGAGTTTTCCTCCTAGAAAAGGATATCTTTAGAGAGGTCTTTCATCCTGCGCTTTTCCTGCAGCAGGCTTCTTTTCTAAACGTCTGAACTCCTCTTCCTGATGAGAATGCTAGGTTTCAGCTCACTGCTTCGGCCTCACTAGTCAGTCTCTTAGCCTGTTGACAATCGTTAGTCGGTCCCTGAAGTGTTCACAGCTGTGTTTACAGGATACAGTGGTCCAGAGGAGCCCGCGGTTGGTCACCTTCCTGCTCACCCAAATCAGCCCCACAGAGCTTTTCATTTCCTATGTCTCAAGTATCGTCTGCTCACTGGGAGTGAATACTGAATATATAGCCTGTCTCCAGGGGTGTATGTAGGGCCCTTTTCATAAATGTTTGTGGCACGCGCGGATAGTAAACCGAACCGGTTTATTCTACTTTGTAAATTTCTACTTAGAGCAAACGGTGAAATGGAGTGAAACATTTTTCTTTTCCCAGGAGAAGAGATGGCGAGCTTACGTGAGTTTGGCTGGCATTGTGGAACAAGAAAGGTCTGAATTTGCTTTACTGCCCACCGTTAATCTAACAGTCAGAAGGAGTCACTTGATTGAGGATGTTTTGAATCAGCTAAATCAGTTTGAGAATGAAGATCTGAGGAGGGAGTTATGGGTAAAATATAATTCTTACTTAATGTTTTTGCCGCTAAGACAGAAAACATAAAAGGATGTAATAAGGGGCCTTACAGAGAGGGAATTATCGCCCTTTTCCGCTGGGGTTATCTGTATCGGAGTTCCCCTAGTTTTCCCCAGTTACCTGTGCATTCCAGGTGAGAGCTGTCAGTACAGTCTGGCTAACGAGCAGCAGGTGAAATGGTCGTCCTCCCCCCAACCTGATCAGGTAGATAGCCCAGTACTAGCCCTAAGAGGTCCATCCCCTCATGAGGCTTGACCAAGCCGGCTGGTCATCACCTTTTAAAGGTTCCAGTGAGATGGGGTTGACCCAGAGGAGAATTGAGAGTTTGTTTCTGCTCTTCTGCAGGAACCCAGATTGCTTTGTTGAAGAGAGAACATTCTCTTTATTGACTACATAGTTTTTTGAGGGTATAATTGTAGATATCACCATGTCCTGAGTATTCATTAATAACGATCTTCCGTTTAGCTACTATATAAATTGTCTTACTAATAGATATTTGACACAGAATAATAATGACTAGAAGATCTAATGAATGTTTTCCTTATGCCAGGAACTACTGTAAAAGCTTTACACTTTTGTAACCCTTTGACCCACACTGTGTAGAAGGTTCTGGTTTTCCCTCCTTTTACACATGGGGAAACTGAGGTGCAGAACCATGAGGTAACTTATCCCAGGGTGACACAACTGATAAGTATCAGAGCCAGGATTTCAGCCCAGCCATCAGGCTCTAGACTCTCCAATTAATCAAGACAAGTCAGGATTTTCCTGATAATATTTATTAGAGTGTTTTTGATTCGAGGCGTTAGTTTATCACTTGTCCTACTCAGATTAAAGAATGATTGACTTGACCAAACTCAAGATACTATTTTAAAAGTATGGAGTTTGCAGTTAGAGTTGGCATTTCTGTGTATTTTTGCACATAGATAATTTTTAAAAATCTAGTGAACTCAGGCTTCCCTGGTGGCGCAGTGATTGAGAGTCCGCCTGTCGATGCAGGGGATGCGGGTTCGTGCCCTGGTCCAGGAGGATCCCACATGCCGCGGAGCGGCTGGGCCCGTGAGCCATGGCCGCTGAGCCTGCGCGTCTGGAGCCTGTGCTCCGCAACGGGAGAGGCCACAACAGTGAGAGAGAGGCCCGCGTACCACAAAAAAAAAAAAAAAAAAAAAATCTGGTGAACTCATTTTGACTCTAAACTGTGTCAGCCAGCCAGTCCACTCAGTTATTTTAGTTCCACTTTTATATTTCATTCGTCCATTTAAAAAATTTAGGTAACATTTGAATAAGCAGCTACTATTTTCCAGACTGTGTGAGACACTTTACCTGCGTTATCCCATTTAATCTTTCTGATGATCTCGTGGGAAAATACACTTCGTGAGGTTAAGGAGCTTGCCCACATAAAGGGGCAGGGTAAGAGGAAGGATAGAAGCACCAGCATAGAGCTGCAGGAATTTCTGGTATTAACGCAGCACGAAAAAGAAGAGAGAGATGAAAGCTTGAATAGTGCTTCATAAGAGAAAGCAAGGGAGAAAAGAGTGTGAAGAAAGAGGAAGTGGCCAGAAGTGTAAAATGAGTGGGTGAAATTAGGATGAGACGTGAGAAACTCAAGTCCTTGGAATTGGGGATTCACAGATTCTTGGTCCTCTTGGAGAGAAGCATTTAAGTAGAGAAACGAGTTTAGAAGTTGGTGTACATTAATCCCCAAAATTAGGCAACCTAGATTAGAGGAAGCCAGTATTGTCTGTACTGGAAACAGTGGTGTTGAGATTTTTTTCTCTTTTAAGGATAAGGGAGACCTTAACATATTTGTAAACTGAAGTGAAGGATTCCAAGAAGGAAAGGCAGAAAGGAGAACAGAGCAAGTAATTGAAGGAGCAAAGATGGGTTATAATAGAATCATCTTGAGGAGGGATTGGTGTCAACAGGTGGGATTGCTGCCTCCTTATGGAATCAACAGCCAAGCCAGTAAATACATGTGCTCTGGTTTTTCAGTTTTTTTGAAAATTCTGATATTTATGATTTCTTTATGTTTATTTTCATTATACTTAATGTACCTGATGATTATAAAAATGAGGCCAGTTGAGGTCAGTTTAGTGGTGAAGACTTCAGGCTCTCAGGTTTGTCACCCGTAGGATTAAGTCTCAGCAGCTGGGGACTTCCCTGGTGGCGCAGTGGTTAAGAATCCGCCTGCCGATGCAGGGGACGCGGGTTAAGCCCTGGTGCAGGAAGATCCCACATGCCGCGGAGCAACTAAGCCCGCGAGCCACAGCTACTGAGCCTGCGCTCTAGAGCCCGTGCTCCGCAACAAGAGAAGCCACCGCAATGAGAAGCCCATGCAGCACGACGAAGAGTAGCACCCACTCGCCGCAACTAGAGAAAGCCCGTGCGCAGCAACGAAGACCCAACACAGCCAAAAATAAAAATAAATAAATTTATTTTAAAAAAAAGTCTTAGCAGCTGTATAACCTTGGGAAAGTTATTTAAATTCTTGAAGCCTCATGAGCCTCCTAGAATTCGTAAGAAAATTCAATGCGCTAACACAAGTAATTTGCTTACCCCAGTACCTCCCAAATACTGGGGTCCACAAATAGTTATTAAATGAGATTTAATGCGTAGCAGTACAGAGCTCTGGAAGTGATGCATTATTTGCTCTGTTTCTTTAGGTTTCATTTAGTGGAGAAATTGGATATGACGCTGGAGGAGTCAGAGCAGAGTTTTTCCATTGTCTCTTTGAAGAAATGACCCGGCCAGAATATGGGATGTTCACATATCCTGAAGAGGCTTCCTACATGTGGTTTCCTGTCAAGGTAAGTCCTCTTTCCTTGGTGTAGGTGTTTCCTGAGAGAAAAGGTATGGGGATTTACCATAGAAAATTAGGTTGTCTAGACTGTTGTATTATGGGAGAGGAATTATTGATGTAATTATGGAGATAACTTTTAATTCTAAAAAAGTGATTATTTTCTCTAAAATGGGGGTCCTCTTGCCCTGGGTTCGCAAGTCCACACAAGAGAATTTAAGCAATATATATGTATTGACCATTTCTAGAATGTATAGGTAAAAATGAACCCTTCCTTTCTTAGGCACTCATTCTTTGTTCTGTTTCCCAATGAATTTGAAGATACAGCCTATGAAAAGAAATTGCAAAAACTTTGTTTATAAGGATTACTGAGCCTAAGGTGTTTCTATTCCTGTTAATACTTTTATTTTTTATTGAAATATATTTGACATATAGCATTGTATAAATTTAAGGTGTACCACATGTTGATTTGATATATTTATATCATAGTATGATTGCCATTGTAGTGGTAATTAGCACCTTTATCACATCTCATAATTATTTCTTTTCAGTGGTGGATAATTAAGATCTAGTACCACAGCAGGTTTGGTGATTGTAGTACAGTATCGTTATCCATACTCACTGTGCTGTGCTTTTGAACTCTAGGATTCATTTGCTACTCATTGCAGCTTTTCCGCCTGAACAACATCTCTCCTGTCTCCTCACCCCCATACTATTGATGCTTTCAGTAACCAAAACTGTGGCAGGGATTTAAATTGACTTAATAATTGAATATAAACCCTAAGTATTCTTATCTCAAGATTTTTCGTTTTAATTTGTGATTTGATTTTGTGAAAGGGGAGAAATGGTTTACCTAATATAAATATTCCATTGTACTGGTAAAAATTCATAATACGTTAAAGTTTTTTTTTTTCCTCTTTTCAGCCTAAATTTGAGAAGAAGAGTTATTTCTTCTTTGGGGTTCTGTGTGGACTCTGCCTGTTCAGTTGCAATGTTGCCAACATCCCTTTCCCACTGGCTCTGTTTAAGAAACTTTTGGACCAAGTGCCATCGTTAGAAGACTTGAAAGAACTCAGTCCTGTTCTGGGACAGTAAGTTAACGTCGTTCCTTTTTCAGAACCCTGTCTAACATATATTTAGATAAATAATTAAACACACACATTCCAGTAGTATTTTCATGTTCAATAGTAGCATTCTGGGTGTTTTAAACTGATTCTAACTTTGTCAAATTGTTAGATAATAATTTAACTTTCTAAAATTAAGAAAAGTTGGTTTTTCGTATAGTCGGTCCTCACTGTTTTCATTAACCTTTGGTTTATTTGAGTAGAGACAGTCATGACAGCACAGGTTACACCTTGGTGCAAAACCTGCAAGTGATGCTTATTTTATTTCGTTTTATTTATTTATTTACTTATTTATTTTAAAGAGACATGTTTTCCAAAGTTGTTTTTTTGTTTTGTTTTTTTTAAAATTTATTTACTTTTGACTGTGTTGGGTCTTCGTCCCTGTGTGTGGGCTTTCTCTAGTTGCAGCGAGCGGGCGCTACTCTTCGTTGCGGTGTGCGGGCTTCTCACTGTGGTGGCTTCTCTTGTTGCAGAGCACGGGCTCTAGGCATGCAGGCTCAGTAGTTGTGGCACACGGGCTTAGTTGCTCCATGGCATGTGGGATCTTCCCAGAACAGGGCTTGAACCCGTGTCCCCTGCATTGGCAGGCGGATTCTTAACCACTGTGCCACCAGGGAAGTCCTGATGTTTATTTTAAAAGTTGTTTTATGTCATCCTCTTTAAAATGAAAACTTATTTCTAAGTTAAAAGACAAGCCACCACCTCACAAAACATATTGGTAACATATAATAGAAAGGGTTAATACCCCTGCTGAATAAAGTGTTCCTGCACATCCATAAGAAAAATTGACAGAGTATACAAGAAAGTAACCTACAAAAGAAGCAATAGAAATGGTTCGTAAATTAAGATGATCATGGATAATCATAAATTAAGTGATCATGGAATGCATATTAAAGTGAGAGGCTAATATGGACTGCAAATTGACAGTGGTTGGAAATACTGATGCTGCGTAGTGTCAGCAAGGATTTGGGAGAAGGTTCACTCTGATATCAAGAATTGTGAGTGGAATTAATTGTAAATTGGTAACTCCTTGTCAGAGAGCAGTATGGCAGTACAGTATTCCCCCTTATCTGCAGGAGATGCGTTCCAAGCCCTCCAGTGGATGCCTGAAACCGTAGATAGTACTGAATGCTATATATACCATGTCTTCTCCTATACGTACATACTTAGGATAAAACTTTATTTATAAATTTGGCACACTATGAGATTAACAATAACTAATGATAAAATAGGACAATTATAATAATATACTGTACTAAAAGTTATGTGAATGTGGTTTCCCTCTCTCAAAATGTCTTACTGAGGAAATCTAATGCCTTTTCCATCCTAACTAAGCACTTACATGCACTGTGGCCATCACTTTTGCAGTTGGAGGTGCAAGAGCAAACCAGCATGAATTTCTTTTTTCTTCTTTACCGTTTCCCAGATAGAAGATTCTTTCATACTGTAGATCCTAGCCACCTCAGCGTCTGATTTTTTCTTTCCTTATTAAGTTGAGAACTTTCACCTTTTCACTTAAAACATACAGTTTATGGCTTCTCTTGGGCCCATCCGAATTGCCAGCATCACTACTCTTGCTCTTTGGGGCCGTCATTAAGTAAAATAAGGGTTGCGTGGATGCAAGCACTGTGGTGCCACAGTGGTCACGAGGCAGCTACTGAATGCCCAACAGGTGGGATACGCTGGACAGAGGGATGATTTACCGCACAAAGAGGGATGGTGAGAGATTGCATCATACTACTCAGTACGGCCTGCAATTTAAAACTGATGAATTATTCTGCAGTTTTCCATTTAATGTTTTCAAATTGCAGTAGACCACAGATAACTGAAACTTTGGAGAGCAAAACCATGGCTAAGAGGGGACTACTGTGCTTAGAATAAAAAAAAACATGTTTGCTGCTTTGACCCAGCAATTCTACCTCTAGACATTTCACATTTAGAAATAGGCAATCGTGCAGATATGTCTCCTAACGCACATTGTATTAGATAGTTTATAATATGTAGACTACCTAAATGCTCTTCAGTGAGGGAATTAATGTTTTTGGTATATTTATGCAATGGAATACTGTGGGGATTTCTAAAAGAATGAGAACAGTAGTATGATTCTGTTATTATTATTATCCCTATTTTACAGATGAGGAAACTGAAAGGGAAGAAAGTTAGGTAACTTGCCCCAGATCCCATAGTGACAGAACTATGGTTGGAACACAGACACTGGCTCGAGAATCCAACTATTAATCGTTATACTTATTATACTAGTAAGATAAGGAAAAAATATTGAAAGCACCAAATTTGGAAAGGAGTAGATAAGTTTGTCATTTTTTGCTGAAAACATTGAAAATGACATAAATAATGCTTATGCCTAAGAAGATTTAATAAACTAAATAACTTAATATACATAAACTGAATAAAGACCACTAAATCCATATTAGCATTTCTCAAACTTTTAGGTCTTAAGACTCTCTTAAAAATTAAGAGAGGACCCCAAAGAGCTTTTACTTATATCGGTGACATTTGTCAGTATTTATAATATTAGAAATTAAAAGTGATAAATGTTTTAAATACAGGAATACATGCTCATTCTGTTAGCTGTCACATAGCCTCTGGAAAACTCTGTTCTGTACTCATGACAGAATGTGAAGGAGGCAAGTAACGTCTTTAGTAGTATTATGAAATTAGTTTTGACCTTGTGGACCCCCCTGTAAAGGCCTCAGGGATTCCCAGAAATTGTTGGTCTTGGTTATGCTTTGAGAATCCCTGATCTCTATATTCAACAAAACTCCTATTTTAATCCCAGCAGGCTTAAAAAAAAAAAGGCTGATTTAAAATGTATATGGATGAACAAGGGGCCAGGAATAGCCAAAAATAATTTGCAAGGTGAATAAGGATGGGGAGCTTGGCCTAGCAGATATCAAGAGTCATTAGAAAGCTGTATTAATTAGGGCAGTATGATATTGGTGCAAGCTTTCCAATGGTACAGGAGAGCATAGAACCTGACCCCATACACATGGAAGTTTGTTAGAGGTAGTATATTAGATCAGTGGGAACAGAAGTACTGTTCAATTAATGCACCTGGGAAAAAAAGGAGAACGGATACCTTACATCACATAATAGAATCAACTCTGTGTGGATAAGGGACTTGAATACTGAATGCAACGATGATGAAAATATGGACAGTTATCTTTCTCACCACTGGGATTTCTCAAGCAAGACATAAAAATACCAACGTTAAAGGAAAGATTGATAAATTTCAGTGCAATAAGATGAAGGAAGTTCTCTGTTCATCAAGAGATACCTTAGCAAAGAGAAAAGATACTCTTCAAACTGTAGATACATGTATAACATTTTGGGGGTGGTAGAAAAATGGGATAAGGGAGGTACCCCCTGTAGGTAGGTATAAGATCCTGGCAATGTTTTAGTTCTTGTTTGGGGAGTCAGGTTCACAGGTGTTCTTCATAAACATACCCATAAATAAGCAAACGAGCTGTACAGGGACATATAAAGACAGAGTATCTTGAGCCAAGTTTATGATGAATCCAGTTTTGTCAGCTGGGTTCCCATTACTTTCCCTCAACCCCCCCAAAGCACAGTTAAACATGGTCTGTTTTTATCATGATACCATAATAAAAGATCCAGCATTTTAGAGAATTCCTTGGCGGTCCAGTGGTTAGGACTTGGCACTTGCACCGCCGTGGCCTGGGTTCAGTCCGTGGTCGGGGAACTGAGATCTCACAAGCCATGTGGCACGTGGCATGGCCAAAAAAAAAAAAGAAAAAAAGGATCCAACATTTTGGCACAATATGGTAATAAAAAATCCAGCAGGGAAAAGGCATCAACTTGGATTCCACCTTCTCCCAGAGGTCTTCCCCGATGACACGCATCCTTTCAGAAGGAGTTAACCAAGCTCTCCCAAGTTGTACCTGTACCATTTACATCGTTCCTAGCTGCACATAGCTGACAGCACTGTAGTAAGATTTTTATCAGCATATCTTACCTGTAAGTCTCAGGATTTAATCAATAATAATGTCTTACTCTCAGCTTTACGTCCCTTATCCCTGCCATACCAGATACTTAATAAATGTTTGTTGAATGAATAAATGAGTGAGGGAGCACATAATATAGTATGCCTTGTATTACTTTAAAAGTATTTATAGGGACTTCTCTGGCAGTCCAGTGGCTAAGACTCCGCGCTTCCAGTGCAGGGCACGCAGGTTCGATCCCTGGTCGGGGAAACTAAGATCCTGCATGCTGCGTGGCCTGGCTAAAAAATAAAAAATTAAGAAAAATAAAAGTATTTATAAAGGTGGAAATATAAAGACAGGCTGCTCTCCATTCTGATGTAACCTCTGTTCTCACAGATGCCTTGACACAGTTAAGGTGGTCAAATTTCAGGTCTGTCTTAAGCTTGAAGATATTGGGACAGGAGGTATAGAGAAGGCCCTTTGACCCACCCACTCCTAAAAATTTCAAGTGATACCTGATAATTAAAAGGAAATCTATTATTCTGTAAGTAATGTTTATTAAAAGCTTAAAGAAAGGTAACACCAGTGTGAATGAGTTTCAGAATCAATAAGCATGTTAGTGATCCTTTTCTGAATTAGGAACCTGCTGTCACTGGGTGAGCCGGATAGGGTGGAGGGAAGAGAGCTGGGAATTGTGTGAGGAGCCTGCAGAATTGCAAATAAACCTCCAAATGTCACACTTTCGGCTGAGGTCAGGCCCGAGTTAGACTCTCAGTACACAGAAGCAGGTTCTGTGAACTGAACCTGACCTCCCACCTTGGGAATAAGCGTGCCCTTGACATTTGTTTTAGATGATGTTTCTAGCCATCAAGATTATTGACATGTAAAGAATAAAACCATTTGTTCTTCAGGAGTTTGCAGACCCTTCTGGATGATGAAGGCGATGACCTTGGAGAAGTATTCCACATCCATTTTAATGTGAGTAACAGTAAAAATCAAATTACAGCTCCTGTTTCATCTGATTAACCTTTTTTATACTTACCTTTAATAAAAAACCACACTGAATTAAGCTAGTACAGAAGGTGTTCTTCCTCATTTTTCACGAGCTGGGTGTATCAGTTAGAGTTTACCAAGGAACAGACAACGCCTAAGCTTAGTGGGTTAAAGCAGCAGACACGATTCTGTGGGTGTCTGGACTGGGCTGACTTGGCGGGCCGCCTGGCCCACAGTGGCCTTGCTTACACACCTGGTGGCCAGCAGGCCGGATGGCTGAGGGGGTGTCAGCTGGAACAGCTGTCTCTGTTCTAGTGGCCTTTTATCCTCCAGTAGGCTAGCTGAGGCTTCTTCACGAGTGGTCGCAGGGTCATGGCGAGTAGGAGATGGCAAGCCCCGGCACACCAGCTGCCCTTCAAGCTTCTGCTCCTGTCAGGTCCCGTGGGCTAAAGTACTTCACGTGGCCACGCTCGGACTCGGGAGCCGAAGAAATAGACTCGCCCTCTTGATGGGAGGTGTTGCAGAATCACGTTGCGTAGATAGCAGGATGGGAGGAATCTATGGCCATGTTTTGCAAATCTACCATACTAGGTCTGTAGTGTGTAAAGTGAATGCTGAGCTATGGCAACTGTCCGATTAATTTATTCAATATGATCAGTTAAAATAGATCATTCAAGTTCTTTTAGAAACTTAGTTTTCGTTCTGCATGGTAAAGGTGGTAATTTTTCACCACCCTGCTGGTTTGAGGAAAAGAGGTATGCTCCAGAGTGTTTTTGTTGATAGTATATTGTTCGGGATTGTCTCGGAGATACTGAGTTCATTTGTGGTTACAGGTGCATTGGGACAAAAATGACGTAGACTTAATTCCTAACGGAAGTCACATAACTGTCGACCACGCTAACAAGTAGGTACAAAGAAGTGAAGTATTTGTTTTGTTTATACACTGCATTTATTTCACTGGGCTCTAAAAATTCCTTGTAATTATTATTTTCTTTTCTCAATCATTTTCTGAAAAGGCGGAGAGTCAGTTCATGTTGTATGTATGTGTGTGTCTCCTAGGGTTTGTATGCTGGCTGGGAAGGAAACGGCTTTCTTGGAGAGGCCTTCCCTCATCTTCCTGTCTAGGATTATACCACTGAGCTCTCTCTCTTTACCCCCTTACCTTTTCACGTCACACGTTACCTACCTTTAGGATTTTTGCTTGTTTCCTTATCAGTGTTTCCGTAGCTCTGAGGAGCTGCGTGATGGCAGGGTCTTGGTCTGTCTTGCTCACCGTTGTTTATCCAGTGCCTGGAGTTGTCCACAGTGGTGTCTGGTCCACAGCAGGAGCTTAGTTTTGTTAATATTATTAGATGTTACTGTGGTATCTTGACTTCCCAATACTTTATGGGATGCCATTTAGAGCCATAGAGTTTGCGATTATAGAACGCTCCCCTGATAGTTGGTCAGAGTGGCAAAGAAATATCGAGTGAGCATTCTTTATTTTAAAAAACTTGGTATTATAACATACAGACAAGTTCAAAATTAGAAGCATTCAGATCAAGAAATGGAACATTTCTAGCTCTGTGGTGTATTTTATGACGATACCCCAATTTGTCCATAGTATTATTGAATGCCTGGCCCCTTTCCCTGAAAGAATTGGCAAATGTGCCCAAAGGCAGAAACTGCAAGCTAAGTGCTGGGCTCACCTCGGGGAGCTTCCCTTGTCTCTTAGTCCAAAGGCCCTCTTGAGTCTTGACTTAGATTTGGAAACCTGGAGCTAGATGTGCTTTTGTATATTACCTGGGTTTTTCTAGTTCTTATCGCTGGGAACATTTGCTACAAGCTACTCCATCATAGCTAGATGTATAAATCCCCTCTTTGTTTGTGTTTAAGCACAAATAATTACTCACTCTGACAAATTCAGACAATACAAAAGAGTATAAAATAGGAAGTTTCCCCTGTCTCCCTAGCCCATTCTCCAGAGATAACAGGGACGGTTTTATTCTTCCAAAATTTTTCTCTTCTTATCTGTCAGTTCTCTTAACTGTGTGACTTTGAGCAATCTCGTACCTTCACTGTGTCTCAGTTTCTTTTCCTCTTTACCAAAATGCCATAAGAACCTGCCTTGCAGAGTTTTAAGAAGATTAAATTAGACAATACATGAAAAAAACAGCTCTAACAGTTCATGGCACATGGTAAGCACCCAGTTATTAGATGTTCTAGCTCTTACTTTTTTTTTTTTCTGCTTTAGAATATTTTATTGGTATCCTTTCGATAAGACCAAGTAAAGGTCGCCTAATTCATTTTGGCCCCCAAATTTCTAGGCAGCCCCCTCCCCCCATCCCCCAGAGGTTGACAGCTGCTCACATGGGTTCATGCAGGAAAGATGTAAAGTTCCTAGGATCTGTCCAACACCAGATGGAGGACATCCTTTGTGTCAGCAGAATTCAGAGTCCCCAGGTAGAAGGCACGCTGCTCTCCACTTCTTGTCCCAGCCTGTTGTTGCAGTGGCAGGAACCATTACCTGGGCACACCAGCCATCCCAACAGCACTTCTCCAAGAGGAGAATTCCAGACCTTAGGCCTTCAGTCACCAGGCTAGCCCTGAATCTCTGTGAAGGGGCACTGCCCCAGCTAGACTTGCAAAGCTCTCGTGCTTTATTCAAGACTGACACGCCGGTGGATGTCTCAAGCTCCCTCGTGGCGCTGCAGACCCTCCTTCGAGAATCAGGGGGCTGCACGCCGGCAACTGTGCAAAGATGGCGCAGGTGGCCGCCTTCCCCTTGTTTGGGGAAGGTTTTGCAGCAGCTGCCAGGAGGACCCCAAGGCCACTGTCTCTTCCTTTATTTCTATCATCCTTTTCACCCCCTCCCCCAGTTTTGTTCAGGATAGTGCAGTAACCTGAAATCATCTCTTGTTTCATTAAAGGAGGGACTATGTTTCTAAGTATGTCAGTTACATCTTCAACATCTCTGTAAAGGCGGTTTATGAAGAGTTTCAAAGAGGATTTTACAAAGTGTGCGACAAGGAGATTATTGAATTTTTCCATCCGGAAGAACTCAAGGATGTGATTATTGGAAATACAGATTACGACTGGGAAACATTTGAAAAGGTACATCATAAAGGCCAAGTGGTTTGAATTACAATTTTGTTTGTTTGTTTCCTGAATTTTTTTTTCTTGCATTTTCTCTAGAATGCACGTTACGAACAAGGATATGACAGTTCACATCCCACCATAGTGATGTTTTGGAAGGCTTTACACAAATTGACTTCGGAGGAAAAGAAAAAATTCCTTGGTGAGTATTGCATCAGGAGGAGGTCTATAATCTCGTGTCTTCTCTGTGAGGTAAGGAAATCTTGTGTGTCATGGGTACCATTTGCAACAAATCATGCTGTCAGAGCCACTCCTAGCCCAGTGGAAGGTCCTTTATGCCAGGTTGTCCCAACATCAAAAAACAAATGTTAATATAGGTCTTTCTCCTGTCATTTTCAATTCTGCCTTGCTTCTAAATTTTTCTTCTTTTCTTTGAGCTAAATATGGAGGCTTCTTCTGTAGTTGAGTCACCGTTCAGTTACCCAGGCCCTGTGGGATGAGCCAGGCTGTGTACCGTCATTTGTGTCCACTCCTTTACCTCAGCTTCAGACTTTGAGCTCAGTTTTATGCCTACTCGGTGCTTTTCCTGAGACCTGTCTAAAGACTTCCTCTCTCATTTTCTTACTCAACTTCCTTAGCTTATTTTTGAGAAATGTTTATCTGCTCATTCTTTTTTCTGTGGATAACATGGGTGTTGGAAAGTATTCAGACTTCTCCAGAAGCCCAACCTAACTCTCCAGTCTTAACGCTTACAGGAAATCTTTGTTCCAGCCAAACAGTCCCCTTGTCTGTACATTCCAGAGCCTACTCTGCACCTCCCACCTCCAGCTTTCTCCTTCTGTTCCTTGAACCTTCACCTGCCTCCTTGTGGCCTCTCTAAACCTTTCCCTCCTTTAAAGGTTCAACTTCATTCCGAACTCTCGGAAGCCTTCCCGGTCATCCCAGCCTGATTCTCTCTCCCTGCTCTGAACCACAGCATTTACACTCAGCAGGTACTTAACTCCATGCCACCTTGTTTGCTGTCTTACACCCTTTTATTTTTCTCTTGCCGTTTGTCTTTTCCTGCTCAAGAATCTGATATTCCCAGCCAGACTGTAAGCTCCTTGAGGGCGGTGACTGTGTCAGACTTTGTGCTAACAGGGGTCCCCAATGCAGTCCAATGTAGGACTCTGCCCAGGGGCCCTCAATTAGTGTCTCTGAACAAACACATTTTTCTCTCTGTAAATTTTGGTCTCTGTGAAGCAGATGACTCATTTTGCTTCTTCTTTTGTAGCGTTTCTTACAGGAACGGACAGAATTCAATTAATAGGCTTAAAGAACATGAAAATAACATTTCGCTGTCCTGAAGATTTGAATGAGAAAGATCCCATAAGGGCACAGACGTGTTTCAGTGTCCTCTACCTCCCTAAATACTCTACAATGGAAAGAGTAGAAGAAGCGCTGCAAGTAGCCATCAACAGCGACAGAGGGTTCGGCTGACTGTACCTCTCACGCTTTCCCCCTTTCGGGAAATATTTTCAAAAATAAAGTTAACTCAGAAGTGAACATAAAAGTCTTGCCGGCTGTTCAATGTGTTTACCTGCTTTTTTAGAATGGCTGTTTTTGCATGTAAGATGTATTAGTAGTGATACAGATTAGGCTGTTAAAACAAGGTGACCCTGAAACCCAGTGCATCAAGTGAGACGGAAGGGATTTTCTTACCTCATAAACGTCTGGGTGGTGCGTCCAGGGGCTGACGTGGTGGCTCTCCCTCTCACACTGCTCTAGTAAAAGTCACAAATGACTTCTTGTTGCAAATTTCAATGAAAACTTGCCCATTTCCATCTTAAAGGTATTTATTGCATTTGAAACTGTTGACTGCTTTCTCCTCAAAACTCTCATGAACTGCTAGGCTTTCTTTTTTCTTTGCTGCTTCCTCATTTCCTTTGCATGTTTCTCTTACACTCCCTCGACCTAAAGCCTGAAGTGCTAGCGTGGGCGTCTTTTCCCAGTCTGCACGTACTCGTCGTCGCCATGGAGTCAGTTATGACTTCCATGCTGCTGGTACCCAGATCTCTCTCTCTCTTTGCCTGACAGGAACTGATAAGAGTCCAGCACTGCAGCCATCGTTCTGCGTGGCCTGTGTCTACCTGCATGCCTCTCAGCTCCTTCATCGCAGCGTGTTCAAGAAGAAGATGGCCATCTTCCTGTACTCAGCTTGGAATGGTACCACCGATCCCTCCTACCGCCATCTTCCTTTCCACCCTCTCCTTCCCTCCCTATGTTAAAAGTATCAGTCAGGTTTTGACAATTCTAATTCTCATCTCCCTCTAAGCCCACTGCCAGTGCTTTAGTTCAGGCTCTCACCATCTCTCCCATCGCTGTGGTTGTCTCTCAACTGGTCTCCTTGTATCTAGACCAACACTGTCCAGTAGAACTTTCCGTGAGGCTAGAAATCTAGATCTGCGCCGTTGAATAAGATGGACCCCTGCTGTAGTTAAGGTTTAGCTGTTGAAGAATGTTGAAGAGAGAAAACTTTTGTTGGTAGTAGTGGCAGAAAAAGTGTAGAACTGTGCTGTCCAGTGTATGGCTATTTAGCTAAAATGAGATTGAAAATTCAGGTGCTGAGTATCTACATGTGACTGGTGGCTAATGTATTGGTGCAGATTTGAGCACGTGTCACCCCGGGGGTCCATGACACACGAAACCTCTGCAAGTTTGCATGTGCTTTTTTTTTCCTTTTTCTGGGAAGAAGAGCCATATCAGCTGCATATATCAAAACAATTTTCAAATCAAGCAATAACGTCCGTTCTCATTAACACTGTTATTCTAGTTCCCAAATCCATCCCGACGTGCCTCCTGGTCTCCCCCACAGCCCTGCATACACAGTGTACCCCATTCTTGTCGTTTGTAACCAGCTCAGTTTCCTGAACAGGCTGCAGACTCCTTCCTGTGTTTTCACACATGGTTTTTCTTCTGCCTGGAACCCTCTGCTCACCCCACCTGCACCCCTCCTGCTTCCTCCTGTCTTCAGTTCCACCTCCTCCTCTGTCTGGGTTATTCCCAGTCGTTTCTCAGGATTCGCTGCAGCTGTCAGGCCTGTCTAGTAGATGCCATGAGAGTGAATTAATAAGTTTGTGGAATATGGCTACCTAGCTCAGAATTCCCCAACTACAGTCTTCTTTCAGTTTCCTTCCCAGAGCTTAGCTGCCCGTGGTCCCAGGAGTTAGCTGGAAGTGCCACCTAGTGGCTGGTGCAGAAGATAGCAGTCACTTCCAAATGGAGCGTTCCAGTAAGTAGCACAAAACGCCCGTCCCCTTTCCACACACAGTGAGACTCTACTATGGCTCTTGGCTGTACCATGTAATTTCTTATTTCCTGCCTCACGTAAAACTCCCACCAGGTCTGTGACAACTTCCATGTCACAGATGCAGAGTCTGAAGTTCAAAGAGCCTTCCTTAAAAGCCCACTCTGCAGGAATGGAAGAAAATGAAGAGGGAAAGTAGGTCGTGACCAGTCCTTTCTTGCTCCCTCAGGGTGGAAAACCCCCACTTAGAAGGCTGGTGGGAAGGAGTTTATTCACAAGGTAGCTAAAGATGGTCCCCGACAGTGATGCGGTGAGGACAGTAGGCAAGGTAGTCTTGCTGAGAGGCTCTGGGGAGGCAGGAGGTCCCTGCCACTGTGGAGTCGGCTAATTATTGGGGAGGAAGAGTGGGGAGAAGTCCCAGTTAGTGAAAGAATCAGGCCGTATTTCTCACGGTGGGTTTACACTGCGACAGCTGTAGGTGGTGAGGTCAGTGTCATGATGTGCGTGGCATTCTGTAACGGGAAGCTGGTGCAGGAATCCCCATAACGGACAGAAAGCAAGGATGATGTGCTTGTGAGGAACTTAGGAAAGGAACGTGAGAAAACTGTTGGAGACTTCCCAAGAAAGTGTGTCATATCTCAGGGGGCCACTAGAAGCAGCATCATGTGGTAGACAAAATTCAGCAGACCTATATTCCATTCTTGTCCGTGTCTCTAACATTTGACCCAGCAAGTGACTCGGAACCACTGAACCTTATGCCGAACATACAGATACTGTTTTTCTGGGGTTTTTTGGGTAACAGCTTTATTGATGTACAAGTCTCATAACATATCGTTCAGCCATGTACATTGTACAACTCAGTGGACTTAGTATAGTCACAGAATCGTGCAATCATTGCCACAGTCGATTTCAGAACACAGTGCTTGTTTTATCAGCAAAATTCTTTCATTTACACTGACCATAGTGAGATTTAGGGCAAATTAAAAAGAAAAACAATGCCATTTCAGGAAATGATGCATACCTCTGTTGTCTTCCTTGTTATTTGTATATTGCCATAGAGGAGGTTTTTTTTTTGTTTTTTTGGCTGCATTGGGTCTTTATTGCTGCGCACTGGCCTTCTCTAGTTGCAGCGAGCGGGGGCTACTCTTCGTTGTGGTGCGTAGGCGTCTCATTGCGGTGGCTTCTCTTGTGGAGCACGGGCTCTAGGCATGCAGGCTTCAGTAGTTGCAGCACGTGGGCTCAGTAGTTGTGGCACGCAGGCCCTAGAGTGGGTGGGCTTCAGTAGTTGTGGCGCACGGGTTTAGTTGCCCCGCGGCATGTGGGATCTTCCCGAACCAGGGCTCGAACCCGTGTCCCCTGCGTTGGCCGGCGGATTCTTAACCACTGTGCCACCAGGGAAGTCCTTGCCGTAGTTTTTAAAACATGACTTGTACTACAGTATATACATTGAATTAATGCAACAGGAAACACATCCAACCTCTTGTTTTAATTGTCTTTTGAAGGGGAAGAATCACTATCTAAAGGTTCTGTTAAACTACTTTAAGGTTCTATTAAGAATCAGTTAAGGTTATATTCAGTTCTTAGGTTTCTTAAGGGTAACTACTGAAATATTTATGTTACACTTCTGAAAGAGTTATTGTACTAATCAATCTTGTTGAAAGTTCTGGAAAATCAGGAACTATTAATGTGTAAAATGCTCATGCCCTCAGTAGTGCTATTTAAATAGGTCTCCTGTGGCAGGAAAATAAACTGAAATGTGCCTCAAAACGTAGCCCTCAACTCAATAGGACATAATCAGCTATTTGCACATCTTTCAACCCCACCTCTACCTCCAGGGGCACATACTTTCCTGGGAAATTATTCTATTTTGGCTATTATGTGTCTCTCTAAAATTCTAAGTTTAAAATTTAGAATATTTTACATTTTCTCTTCCTTAGACTCACACTCTAGTGACCAAAGGGGATAAAAACCCCACAAAACTACAAATTGTTTTATGGGAAATGTCAATATATTATTATTAATGTAAGCATGTGATGCCAAAGAAATGAAGGTAATTTTACAAACTCCGAATTTTGGCAAATACACGGTTTCCATTTTATGACAGTTTTATACCACATTAGTTCAAATGCATTTCTCTACAGCTGCCCCAACAGAGCGCCTCTGGAATTATTTCAGTCATCCTTAACATGTGACTTTACCAGACTCTGAATGTAAAATAAACGTATAAGATTTCAAATTAGTAACTTTTAATTATGAATGGGATAAGAAATAAAGTCATCAGATGATGGCTGGGGCTATTAATTTCCAATGAGACACTTTGCTGAAATGTTTCTCCTGATACCCCAGGTATAAATAAGAACCTTCAAAAAACAAGGGCAGAACCAAAGTACAATCAAGAAGCCTCTGCAGCTTAGGCCTCCCCTAGTCCTAAACCTCTGACAGAAGCCAGGCAAAGCATCTTTCGTGCAAATTCAGTGGGTGTCCAGTATTTCCATGTAGTTGGGCTTTCAGAGGCAGACACTCAAGCATATCACGAGGATACACCATCTTGGCTCTGGCTGTATTAATTATGCCTGAAGAGTTTAATACCCATCCAAGTCCAAAGGTGGAAGAACACATAAACGGGTATGGTGATCGGCAAGAGCAGACTGTAGAAGCACAGGCTGGCTGTGCTAGTGCAGCCCTGTGGGAAGTTGTCTTCCACGGAGGCCGAGTATAACAGCCCCGCTAACGAGACCAATGGAATAAGGACAGTCAACGCAGGAAGAGACAGAAACATTCTTCTCCTCCACTTACTACCCGCCACTCTGACTTCTTAAAAGGTGGGTGGTATTTAGAAAAGTTAGTTGTGTGTGTTGTCGTTTTTAAGTATGATCTACTGCTGCTCCATTTCTTCTTGCTTCTTACTTTGACGTGTCATCCTAGCTGCCTGTGGTATCATATTAGGAATCCCATCAATAATTGGATAGGCTATTCCTAACTCTTCGTTAATCAATTCATTTGTCGATGCTTCATATCTGAGGGGGAGAAAGAAAAACAAAATGAATCGTGGAGAACAGAATGCTTGGAAGAGCTTGATGTTCAATAAACAGTAACGTTTATCCAGTTCTTAACATAAGAGTTAATCCCAGAAAAGCAGAATTAGACTGCTTTTCATTCTAAAAGCAGTAATAGATCATCGAACCATTTCTCTTAGAAAATGAATCTCTTAATTGTTCCCATTTTAGTCAGTTTCTCTCATTTTCACTTTAGTCCCAAGCCATGCCTCAGTTTTTAAAAATACCAGTCAGAAAAGATTTGCCCTTTCCATCCAAATCTTCCTTCATTACTTTTTTCAACCCCCAAACAATCCCCCTTCATTTACTAGTGGAACAGACCCTACAGGAAATTTCAACTTCTTCATTTTATAGTACATGCTTAATAGAGCAGCCTTATGGATCCATTAAAAGGAAACCACTGAAAACTCGAAACACACAGAAGTGTGAGAGAGATGAGAGTGCAGAAATGAGGAAACTCCGGAACGCAGCGTTATCTGCAAGTGAGCTGTTTACGCAATTAGCTAAGAGGGAGATCAAATGGTAATTTCAAGGTTTAAGGAAACTGGATGAGTCATATGTTCGTTATGAGAAAAACCCTGAAAGAGAAATTTAAAAAGATGAAGATAAAGATTACTAGCAATCTGCCACCCCAAGACTACCGCTGATGCCATTTCGGTGTTTCCTGGTGTCAGGGTTCCGAGTCAGCAGCCTGGCACGGTAGCGTGTTCACCCTAACGACTACGTTAAAGGTTAAGAAGGCCTTTACAAAAGCCATCTAGTCAAGAACTGAAAGCCAAAAAAAGGCGGCACCCCTCGCTTACATGCTTAAGGCCGTACACGGCGTTTTCACAAGACTCTGGAGGCCACTGCATTTTTCATCGCCTTGGCTTAAAAATCGGAACGCCGTGGACTAGTCTTGAGTCCTACGAACTCATAAACCCGGCTCTCCGTGAGAAACCCTTCGCGTCCTTTTAAGAAAATGCGCCATTGCTCAAGC
The DNA here is from genome assembly GCF_964374135.1 of Grampus griseus. Taxonomy (NCBI): domain Eukaryota; kingdom Metazoa; phylum Chordata; class Mammalia; order Artiodactyla; family Delphinidae; genus Grampus; species Grampus griseus. The sequence continues at coordinate 7,546,570 of NC_138997.1, forward strand.
CCCGCCCGCGGGCCTTCCGAACGATTCGACCCGCCCTGGGGTGCCTGGAAATCTGCATTTTAAAAAAGGGGCCCTGGCGATTCTAAGGCGCGGCCAGGGCAGAACCGACACGCGCTCTGGCCCGCGCCGGCGAGTCGGCGGTTCGGTTTGGGAGGCCTGGGGCTCGGCGCGCCGCCGGCCTCCCGCCTCCCCTCCCCACGCCGCGGGAGACCCCGGGGCCAAGGAATGGCAGCCAAGAGCATGCCCGGAGTGACCTGCCAGGGCTGCTCGGCGGCGGTCCACCCGCCCCCCTCCCCGCGACGGGAGGCCGCGACGGAAAACCCGCCGCGGGCGAACCTCACCGGAGCGGCTTCTTGGAGAGCGGGCACACCAGGAACTCCAGCAGCGCTGGGTCGAAGGCGCGGGGCGGTTTCCGCGTCCGCTCGCTCTGGTCTGGGGACGGCCGCGACACCGACGCGTGCACACACCTCTGGGCGACCGCGGGCGGCTGTGCGCGTGTCCCCCGCAGCGCTGAGGCGAGCCGGCCGCAAACTGCGCGCGGCATGGCCTGGCAGCCCGCGACCGGGCCACTGCGCGCCCGTGACCACCCGCGCCGCTGCAGGCGCTGCCCGGGAGTCCAGCCCCAGCGGCCAGGCCCCGCCTCCCCGGTGCTCCGGAAACGCTGCCCCCGACAGGTGGAGGCCAGCGCTTTGGTTCCGAGGACCCTCCGGACCCGACTGCTTTTGCTGCGACACCGCTCGGTAGTTGAGAGCGCGGCGTGCACCTTCTCCTGCGCGTTTGCGTTGCAAACAAAACCGGTGCTTAAGGCGGGGAGGGGGGCAGGGTGTCTTGAGTTTTCACCAGAGCCTATCGCAGGGTTGCCAGGAAGCCAGTGGCCTACTTCAGAGTCACAGTGTTACACTTGGACCTACGTGGTTATCACCAAAATGAGGTTTCAAACACACTGTCCTGTTGGGTATGTTAAAAACATTACTTTGTTTTATGTAAATCTTTACTATACCACAGTTCCTGTAGCATCGTTTGGACTTTTTCTTTTTTTTTTCTTCTCCTTTCATTTAAAAACATTAAGGACCTGAAAAGAATGACTTAGTTCTCTTTACCTCTAAGATGTGCAGATTCTTACCCTGTGGGACTCATCGTGAACTCGATGGCGTAATAATAATAGCACACCTAATTTGCTTTTATAAATGAGCTTGGAAACAGCAAGGACTCTCAATAACTGCGTCTATTAGTTAAATGAGTGATCCATTCAATGTATTTTTCGCCCCCGGTTTGCCTCTGACTCTCCAAGAAAATGATGCACGTTTTATCTCTTTATTATAGTGTAGAAAATAAGTGCTAGGGCTCTGGGGTGCGTAGTTTACTAGTTCCATAACTCCAGCAAATGACCTAACTACTCAGTTTCCTTATCTGTGTAATAAGATTAATAATTGTACCTACCCCATGAAATTCCCTCCTGGGGATTAAAATGTGCTAATGCATGCAAAGAGCATTTAGAAAAGTGCCTGGGACAAATTAATGCTCAGTTAATGTTATCTACTTTTATTTTCTCTATTCTTCCTACTTCAGTATACTAGGAGATTCTTTGTTAGTCATCATTCTTTTCCCTTTGTTCCGCTAAATATTGAACCTTTTCTCGCGTCGTTGGTCTTTATCATTTCACACTTTGTGTTCCTCGGAGATAGGGATGGGAGTGAGGAATATAGAGGTACAAATACAAGATTATATATTCAAATTTCTCTTGCACTCAGCAGTGTAAAAGTAGAGAAACTTTTATTTTGTTTGTTCACTCTATTAAAAAAAAATCCACTACGTTATTTGATGCTTTTTGTTTACTAATGCTGAAAAGATTTCAGCATAGGCAGTTGTCAGGAATGTAGCCTCGAGGGCCTATTGTAAAGTTCCTATGTTACTTTCACATTATTTCCTACTAGGGCAGTAGTAGGAATTAATTTTTCAGGTGTAGTTAGTTGATACCTAGGGAAGGAGTGAACTGTAGGAAAGGTAAGTTTCAGCGAGGTATGGGGACACAGAGCTGAACTTCTGCTGGCACTGAGTGGGCCCAGGCCAGGCTGCGCAGGCCAGAACCTTGGACCCCTGTGGGTAGGGCCAGACACCCATGCTTCAGACAAGCTTCATTAGCTTCATCTCACCTCACCTGGCTGATAGATGAGTATCAACTGGGTTTTCTAACAAGTTATAAATAAATTAGTTTCAGTTTGCATCCACGTAGAAGGTTTGAAGCAGATCAGTTTAATTTATATTAGTATTGGGGAAAAATGGAGACTAACAGCAAAATATGGAAAATATCTTCAAATTTATAACACCCCAATCAACATCCAAGTTTTAAGGAACGTGTGAGTGTGTGAAGTATTAGTCCAAACCATATAAGCATGAAGTTGCAAAATGTCCCTACACAGCCCTCGCTAATTTAGAAATCTAACTCATTTCTGCATGTAGTATACGAAGCTGAATGTAGGTGACAGGGTAGAATTGTAAAACCGTTAGTCCTTTCTTGACTGTTGGCAGGGCTGTGATCTTTCCCATCACAGCTCTGGGCTCACACCGTATTAGCTCTGTGACCTTGGGAAACTCTCTGCCTCAATCTTCTCATCGGTAAAATGGTATAATAATAGTACCTACCTTGTTAGAGTTGTTGAAGGGATTAAATCAAATAATACAAGTAAAGCAGTTAGCCTAGGGGCTGGCACAGAGTACACATTTAAAGAATGTTATCAGAGCAGCAAAATTCCTTATTGTGGTGAAGCTGTAGAAAATTCTGATGAAAAAGGAAAGCACAATGTACCACTGGAAACCTTAATTTTAAGTGACATGGAATTTTTAGAGTTTCCAATGTGGATAATATTGAAACACAACTCTTGGGTTATTATACACATTAAGTGAGCTAGAAATCTCCAGGTAGAGGGGAGGCTAGAATATATATTTTAATAAAGTCCCATGAATACCAAATTTGGGGCATTGGAATTTGGGAATCTCTGATTCAGAGAGAGAAATTAAAATCACTTTTCCACTAGATGGTGTCATCAAATATTTGAACTAACATTTATTCCTGCTTGTACTTTTCTTTCTGTGATTACAAAGATTTGCTTTTATTTTGCCAGTTCTTTCCTTAATTTGATGACATCTATTTTAGGAACAAAAATCACAAAAATTTTATTAATAAAGTTGTGGTGAGTTCTTTAAAATCAAGGGTCCAAAGGATAAATGCACAAAAAGTATGAAAAAAAATCACAAAAGAGAAAATACAGTTGATCAATAAACACATAAAAATATTCATCCTCCATAGTAAAGTAATGCAAATGTCAAACATCAAAGAAGTTTCCATTTCTCGCCTATAAAAATTGTAAATATTTTAGAAGTATAATTCTTAATATTTGCCATTCATTTATTAATTTATTGAATGCCCACTATGTGGCAGGAACTGTCTAGATTAGTCAGAGTTCTCCAGCGAAACAATTAATTGAATGTGTGTATGTATATATATCTATATATAGGGTTTATTATGAGGAATTGGCTCGCGTGATTATGGAAGCTGAGAAGTCCTAAGATCTACTGTCTGAAGGCTGGAGACCCAGGAAAGCCAGTGGTGAAGTCCAATCTGAATCCCCAAAGGCCTGAGGACCAGAGTGCAAGGTGTAAATCCCTGTCCAAGGTCAGGAGAAGACAGATGTCCCAGCTCAAGCAGTCAGGTAGGAGGCAAAAGGCATGAATTTCTCCTTCCTCCACTTCTTTGTTCTATTCAGACTTTCAGTGGATTGGATGATGCCTGTCCACATTGCGGTGAGTTGTTTTACTGAGTCCACTGACTCAAATGCTAATCTCATCTGTCTCTCACAGACATACCCAGAAATAATGTTTAATCTGGGCACCCCTTGGCCCAGTCTAGTTGACACAAAAAGTTAACATCACAGTATCCTAGCGGCTGGAGCTATCCTCTGGACACACCATTATACAGTGTTAACAATAAAAACTCATCACAACAATACCAAAATTGTTATCACATATAATAAGTGAAAAAAAGCAGGACACAAATTCTATGCATGAGTACAATTATTTTTAAAACCAAAACTTAGGAATAGGAAAAAAAAAAGAATAAAAACCAAGTATTGCACAATTTCTCCATCACTTACGGCTGGGTAACAAAGTGAGTCACCATGTGAGAGGTTCTGATTCCAGAGGATCTGAAATGTTATCTTTTTTAAAAAAAAATAAGTTTATTTATTTATTTATTTTTGGCTGCATTGGGTCTTCGTTGCTGCGTGAGGGCTTTCTCTAGTTGTGGCGAGCCGGGACTACTCTTCGTTGCAGTGCGTGGGCTTCTCATTGTGGTGGCCTCTCTTCTTGCGGAGCATGCGCTCTAGGCACGCGGGCTTTAGTAGTTGCAGCACGCGGGCTCAGTAGTTGTGTTGCACAGGCTTAGTTGCTCCTCAGCATGTGGGATCTTCCCGGACCAGGGCTTGAACCCATGTCCCCTGTGTTGGCAGGCAGATTCTTAACCACTGCACCACCAGGGAAGTCCCTGAAATGTTATCTTTGATACACATAATAAAAGTAAAGAAATGGACATGCAATTTTTAATAATGGATACTTTGTTTCTTTCCATGTCCACTAAATAGATGTGTCCATTTAAAAAGTATTAGTTTGAAGGGATGCTGCTTTGTCATACTGCCCCAGGCATCAATGTCACTGGCTAGCCCTGCTGTACAGTGTGAGCTGTGGAGCTCTCTTTCCTTCTCATCAACCCTGCTTGGTCTAGGGCACCAGCACATCTCCCCTGTGGTATCCCAGTAGCCTCCAGCCTGACCTTCCTGCCTCCAGACTCATCCCTTCCATTCATTCCCCCCTATTGTTTTCCAGTGTGATTTTTCTGAAAATCAAATCTGCTCAGACTGTTCCCTGGCCTAAAGTCAATATAGCAGTCATCCCCTTAGGCTCGGGAGATCTGTTCTAAGAACGCAGTGGAGGCCTGAACCACTGCATAGTACCGAATCCTATATACACTATGCTTTTTCCTATACATCATGCCTATGATAAAGTTTAATGTACAAATTAAGGCACAGTAAGAGATTAATAATAATAATAAAATAGAATAATTTTTGCAATGTACTGTAATAAAAGTTATGTAAATGTGGCCTCTCAAAAAAAGAAACCAAGTATTGGTTGTCTTTAGGTGGTTGGAATATTACTGACTTGTTCTTTAATTGTTTCTCTCTTTTAAATTTTTTCTTTAATAAAATAGTTTTAAAATATAAATATTACTGGTTAATATTTGAGGTTAATCATCGATAGATGTGTATTTTATTTCAAAACTATTGATTCAGTATATTTATTGAGCACTTCCTATGTTCTCAATAGGAGGTAAAAAGAAAGGTATAAAAGCGTAAAAGATATGATCCCAATTTTCAAGAAGTTCATAATCTTTTTTTTTTTTTTTTTTTTTCGGTGCGGGCCTCTCACCGCTGTGGCCTCTCCCGTTGCGGAGCACAGGCTCTGGACGCGCAGGCTCAGCAGCCATGGCTCACGGGCCCAGCCGCTCCGCGGCATGTGGGATCTTCCCGGACCGGGGCATGAACCCGCGTCCCCTGCATCGGCAGGCGGACTCTCAATCACTGTGCCACCAGGGAAGCCCCGAAGTTCATAATCTTAAATGGAGTAAACAGCCTAGGATAATGTTAACTAAAAATCCTGGTTTATATATGATGCATTTTTTGTGTATTTATTCAACACTTGTTGAATTTATATTGTACATCGGGTACACAAAGGAGGGAGTGATACCTGTGCCTGATGGAAGGGTTGGGGGAGTATCAGTAAGTATGGGTCATGTAGCACTGTCAAATTATTTACTTAGGTCTCAGGAGACACTCGTTTAATCCCCTTTTTAATCCATGAAAACAAATTTAAATTTTGCAATGAGAATATAGAAGGTTGCTGGCAGAGATGATGAGCCATCTTTCAAATCTGATTACAAAAATGGCCAGGTTTGGAAAATTCCCTGGTTGTCCATTGGTTAGGACTCTGTGCTTCCAGTGCAGGGGGCATGGGTTCGATCCCTGTTCAGGGAACTAGGATCCTGCAAGCCATTAGGTGCGGCCGAAAAAAAAAGGCCAGGTTTGATCTTCAGCTTAAAAATTCAGCATAATTAGGATGTGAACATACGAAATGAGGAATAGTATTTCTTTTTTTTAAATTAATTTTTATTGGAGTATAGTTGCTTTACAATGGCTATACATATACATATATCCCATCTTTTTTGGATTTCCTTCTCATTTAGTTCACCACAGAGCACTGAGTAGAGTTCCCTGTGCTATACAGTATGTTATCATTAGTTATCTATTTTATACATAGTATCAATAGTGTATATATGTCACTCCCAATCTCCCAATTCATCCCACCCCTCCTTCCCCCTCGGTATCCATATGTTTGTTCTCCATGTCTGTGTCTCTATTTCTGCTTTGCAAATAAGACCATCTATACCATTTTTCTAGATTCCACATATATGTGTTAATATACGATATTTGTTTTTCTCTTTCTGACTTCACTCTGTATGACAGTCTCTAGTTCCATCCCAGTTTCTACAAATGATCCAATTTCATTCCTTTTTATGGCTGAGTAATATTCCATTGTATATATGTACTACATCTTTATCCAAGGAACAGTATTTCTTGAAGAGACTCATCACCACTGTTTTGTTCTTTAAAATGTTCTATTTATACATATTTCAAAAATAAGAAATCATTAAAACTATGTGTATCAGAAAGGAAGTGTCCAGATAAGCAACTCCCCATAATATTAACTTGTCTATTTAGAATAAAGGAAATCAAGGAGAAATGGCAGGAAGTTCTTTCCAACTTGGCTTTAAATAGGAATGGTAGTAGTACCCATCTGTGCTGGCTACTTTGGCCCTCTCAACCGCCATTTCACCCGCCTATATGTGTGGAGAAGTTGGAAAGCTGAAAGTACATTTTCCAGACTCTCTTGCAGCTAGGGTTGTAGATATGCAGTAAGTTCTGCACACACATGAGATTTGAAAGGGAGACAGAAACAAGCTTCCTGCAGCAGGGAGAGCTGAGAAGCAGGCTCTGACAGACACAAGATTTGCATGGGTTGGATCTGTGTTGCCCTCTGGACACATCTTCTCGAATATGAGGCAGCTGTGGCAGCAGCAGCAGTGGTAGCAGCAGTAGCTTCCTGCCCAGTGGATCACAGCTATGAGGGTATGACCTTCACACCAAAACTCCAGAGCAAGGCCCCTATTTCTGATGTTCCAACTCTTCCAATGAATTTATAAGCATGTACTTCCCTATATGAAATTCCTTTATACTGGAAATACCTAAAATAATTTATTTTTCCTATCCTGAACCCTGAGTGATAAATTATCCTAGAGCATTGATGAGAATAAAATATAAAAATATATGTAAATCACTTAGAATAGTACCTGACAGACTGTACTCAATACGTGCTAGTTATTTAAATTTTTATTAGGGAGATGAGTTCAGGCTGAAAAGAACAATCTAGGCCCAAGGTTGAAAACTATGGTTCAAGGCCAAATCGAGCCCACCACCTGTTTTCATAAATAAAGTTTTATTGGAACACAGCTGCTATCATTTGTTTACATGCTGTCTGTGGCTGCTGTTATTCTTCAAGGTCCCAGTTGCAACAGAAACTGAATAGACCACAAAGCCTACACTATTTACTATCTGACCCTTTACAGAAAAGATTTGCTTACCTCTGACCTGAACTATCAAAAAGAATGAGTAGTACAAGGACTGGAGGGCATTCATGAAAACAGTCATCCCCTTGACACAGAGTTGTCATTTTTGGGGAAAATAGTTTGGGAAGTTTTCTTTCTGCAAGGGTTCGAAGTAGAGCATTGAGGCGCGGGGGAAGATACTTATTATATGTGCAAAACTCTGACTTTATCAGTAAAATTGGAGGGATAAAAGGAGGCAAAAGCGATGTCACCTGAGGCCTCAGCAAGTAATTTGGTAGCGTTCACAGTACGACCCCTGCCATTTCCCAAGGGTTTCCTCTGGATCATGCAGCCCAGCTTGGAAAGTGACCATGTGAGAAGCAGCGTAATAAAAGTCTATGTTACCTCTTTCATACCCAGCCGGTTGTGAGTTCTTACAGTTTGTTTCTTCATAAATACTCTGGCATTCACCCACTTTGATCTTCATAGTCACCGTTGTAATATAGGCCTCAGTAAATTTAAAACTGTGGTTAACTGAATATAGTCCTAAATTCCTTGTTTTTAAATTTTTTCTCATTTAAAATTCCAATTTGGAAAGTTTCTCCTTTTCTTTCTCATTGGCGACTTTGCCAAAAATTTCACAGAAAGAAAAATGATTTATGCTTGATTTATATTTATTATTTTTCAAAAGGCTTATTAACACATCATAGCCACCCAAAGTCCATAGCTTACCTTAGGGTTCACTCTTGGTGGTGTACAGTCTATGGATTTGGACAAAGGTATAATGGCATGTAACCACCATTACGGTATCATATGGAGTATTTTTACTGCCCTAAAGTTCCTCTATGCTCCACCTACTTTTATGTTTGATTTTAAAGTTCTATGTGTTTTCAGTTTTAACTAAGTTTCTTAGCTTTTATCTCTTTTCTTTCTTTACTCCTTTTCTCTCTCTTTCTACATCCTCCCGCCTCCCTCCCCCTCCCCACACTTCTTTCTTCCTCACTTCCTTCCTGCTGCTGGATAAATGTGATCCGTATAATCTGACAGTGCTTTTCAAACTTGAATGTGCATATGAGTCACATGGGAACGGGAATCTTGTTAAAATGCAAATTCTAATTCAGTATGACTGAGATCATACTGAATAGGCAGCTTGTAATCCATTTCTTAAAAGCTTCCAGGTGATGCTGCTGAGTTTCAGACCACACTTTGAGTAGCAAGACTCTAGAGCAGTGATTCTCAGACAGATGATTTTGGCCTCCAGGGGACACTTGGCAATGTTGTGGAGACATCTTTGACTGTTACAGCTGGGGTTGTGCTACTGGGTGGAGGCCAGGGATGCTGCTAAACAGCTTGCTGTGCACAGGACAGCCCTCAGAACAAAGAGCCATCTTGCCCCAGAGGGCAACAGTGCCAAGGCTGAGAACCCTGCTCTAGAACGATCTCAAAATGTGTAAGTACCCGATGTGTATCTTCTATGACTCTAACAGGTGTTTTTGAATTTTGGGGGGTTGGTGGGATAAAGCTTTCCAGGTTGCTCCCAGTGAGGCCTGGTAGGTTCCCTCTTCTTAGCCAGATCCTGTGACTGAAAGGGTTTCTTACATAATATCAGGAAGAATTTTTTCTTTCAAAAGTCTACTAGCCCGGGCTTCCCTGGTGGCGCAGTGGTTGAGAGTCCGCCTGCCGATGCAGGGGACGCGGGTTCGTGCCCCGGTCTGGGAAGATCCCACGTGCCGCGGAGCGGCTGGGCCCGTGAGCCATGGCTGCTGGGCCTGCGCGTCCGGAGCGTGTGCTCCGCAACGGGAGAGGCCACAACAGTGACAGGTCCGCGAACTGCAAAAAAAAAAAAAAAAAAAAAAAAAAAAAAAAAGTAGTCACAAAACTTAACAAGTAAAAGCCTTTGCTTAAATTATAATTTCCAAATTCCTGAATGCGACCGCTTTAGGGGAATTTTCGGCTTTAATCCTCCTGGTGGTCTCTGAATTTTTATGTATATAATCTATATAGATATTACATAATTAATATATGTATATTAAATTAATAGATTAACTTTTAGAGCAATTTCAGGTTCACAGCCAACCCGAGTGGTAAGGACAGAGTTCCTGTATATCCCCTCCTCCACAAACACACTCAAACTCCTCCACCATCAATATCCCCCGCCCCAGAGTAGTACAATTGTTGGAATCAGTGAACCTACACTGACACATAATTTTCACCCCAAATCCATAGTTTGTATTAGGATTCACTGTTTGTGTGGTACATTTTATAGGTTTGGACAAATGTATAATGAGAAGTGTCTACCATTATATATAGTATCATACAAAGTATTTTCACTTCCCTGAAGATCACCTGTGTTTCACTTGCTTATCCCTGCCCCAAACCCCTGGCAACCACTGATTTTTATTTTAACGTCTCCACAGTTTGTCTTTGCCTGAATGTCATATAGCTGGAATCATACTGTATGTAGCTTTTTCAGATCGGCTTCTTTCATTTGGCAATATGCACTTAAGTTTCCGTTTTCATGAGCTGATAACTCATTTCTTTTTCCTGTTGAGTCATACTGCATTGTCTGGATGTACCACGGTTTGTTTATTCAGTCACCTATTGAAGATCATCTTGGTTGCTTCCAAGTTTTGGCAGTTATGAATAAAGCTGCTATAAACATTCTTGTGCAAGTTTTCTGTGTGGACATAAGTTTTTAACTCATTTGGGTAAATACCAAGGAATGTGATGGCTGGATCATATGGTAAGAGTATATTTAGTTTTGTAAGAAACAGCCACACTGTCTTCCAAAGTGGCTGTACCACTTTGCGTTCTCACCAGCAATGAATGAGTGTTCCCATTTTTTTACATCCTTGTCAACGTCTGGTGTTGTTGATGGTTTTGATTTTTGCCATTCTTATAGGTGTGTAGTGGTATCTCATTATTTTAATTTGCAACTCCCTGGTGATGAATGAAATTGAGCATCTTTTCATATGCTTTTTTGCCATCTGTATATCACCTTTGGTGAGGTATCGATTCAGATCTTTTGCTCAGTTTTTAAATTGGGTTGTTCATTTTCTTGTTGAGCTCTAAGAGTCCTTTTAACATTTTATAATAGATAACAGTCCCCTATCAGATATGTCTTTTGTAAATAGTTCCTCCCAGTCTGTGGCTCATCTTCTCATTCTTTTCATATGTATTTTTTTATATGGGAGTAAATAAAAGTTCAAAATCCTGAGACAGATATAAATTAGAAATATTTTTTCTTTGAAGACCTTTAATTTTTATTCAAAATAATCTTCAGTATCCAACATCTATTTCCTGTACTCGTTCCCTAATTTTCTGATTGCAGAGTTTCTCTCCTTCATTGTTAAACTCTATCAAAGATGTGAGCAGAGATTTTTGCCCACTTGTCACCCTGATTTATGAGAAGCAAACAGAAAAGAGGTGCACCCAAGGTCAAGCACTGTCATCTTGACTGAGCCACTATTTCTGTCAAGATAATTGATGCAGTGATGACCTTCAGTTACAACTTAAATTTTCTCATTTGGCATATTGAAAGTGAATCCCCACCAATCTCTTACAGAGATTGATATTGCAAAGCAGAAGAAATGCAGATTTTTCTCATGTCATAGTGTAAGATATAAAGATAGCAGAACATCCCCTTCTCAGTTCCATTCCCTTGTTATAATTGACACAAATCATCTTACGGGAATGGAATGACCTACTTCAATGTACTTCGCTTTGTATGTGATAGTTCAACAAGTTAGATATTCACAGATGCAGACAAATGCCAAGAACTCACAACCCCACTTCCATAGGACTGTGCAGTTTCCTGGCACAATGGCTTATGCTGCCCTCAAGGAACTGGCCCCTGCCTCTCTCTAGCATCTTTTCTCACTGTGGCCACGCCCCATCTTGGATTCAGCTGTTCTGAATTATTTGCTGTCTCGCTAATACTCTAGGCTGTATTATAGCTTCATGTCCTTTGCTCATGTCCCAAATACTCTTCCCTCTATTTGTCCATCTAAACCACTATCCATCTTTTAAGACCCAATTTTAATACAACCTCTCTTGCGAAGATTGTTCTAACCCTCTTCTTTTCTTGGCTCCCTGGGAATTGGCCAATCCCAGTGTACCATGGTGGATTACACACACACACACACACACACACACACACCCCACTTATACTACTTCACTGCAATCTTTCACTTATACGTCTGTCTCCCCTGCTGATCCGTAAGATCCTTTAGGTCACATGCCATGTATATTTTTTTCTTTATCCCTGCATCTAGCACAGTCACTGGCATATAGCAGGTTTTAAATCAATGTTCGTAAAATGAATGTAACATGTCCAGTACCAAATGTTTTGTTGTTCCTCTTAACTTGCCAGCAGAAAAAGTTATTGTGCAGTCATAAAACATGCCAGGAAGATAGCTACCAGCAAAAAGCACAGCATAATTTTTTCTTTTTCAATTTAGAGAAATTCTAAACACATAACATAAAAGACTCTTTGCCAGTTTTTTATAATTTTGAGCAACATAAGTTAGGGTGGTCGTACTAGAAGGAGTACTTTATGATACCTGTCTTCTAAATTCTTTTTTGTTTGAGGTTATATGTATATTTTAAACTTATATAAAAGTTACAAAAACAGAACAAAGAATTGCTAATACTCTCATCTAGATTTCCTAAGTTAATATGTTTCAATAGCTAGATTTAAAAAAACTGAGAGTAACTTGCAGACCTAAGGCTTAAACACTTCAGAACAAAAACAAAACAAAAGACATTATCTTATATCACCACAGTGTAATTATCAAAACCAGGAAATTATTATTGATATAATATTATTGTATAATGTATGGATTTCATACCATTTTTGCCAGTTGTTCCATTATAGCAAAAGAAAAAACATTTCTGTTCCAGGATCCAGTCGAGGATCAAACATTGCTTTTAGTTGTCGTGTCTCATTTCTCTCTCTTTTAATATGAAGTATTTTCTTGGTTCTTTTTTTTTTTTTTTGTCTTTCATGATCTTGACATTTTGAATCATTCAGACCAGTTAATTCACAGCAAGTCTATTCCTCGATTTGACTTGTCTAATATTTCCTCATGATTAGATTCAGGTTATACATTTTGCCGGGAATACCGCAGAGTGTTACTGTGTCCTTCTCAGTGCGTCAACCAAGAAGCATTACCGGTGATGCTAACTCTAAACATTATTAAGGTGGTGTCTGCAAGTTGTGTCTGCTGTAAATAACTGTTTTTCACTACATAATTAATAAGTATTGTATAAGGATGAGATTATATTTAAGGCTAAATAAAAGAGAATGCAATTTTCCCCAAGTGATCTAATGGGAAATTATTTAGCTCTGTTATTTGACTTCCCTAGAGATTACATGTAAAAACTAGAAGACTATTTAAAATGGCAATCTTCTGACACTTTTAGTGCTTTAGCAAAATTATTTATGGAAACAAGATGTAGCTCGGATTTCTGCAGGGCTGAATATTAAAGCCTTAAGTAAACGGGAGTTCTGCATTCAGCAGCTCCTCAAGGGGATGAAGCTTGAATAACAGCAGAACTGTTGTTTCTATATTGCTGTATGCATTTTTCTCACTGTTGGATCACCCTTTAAAAACCTCTGACAGGAAGATAATGTCCTAGGCTATGAGTCATAATTTACAATCAAAAGAACAGATTTATGTTGGTGTCAGAGCGGTAAGTCCTAACTTTCAGTCTCTTTGTTCAACCCACATATTCTTTAAGAGAGAACTCTGCTGAAACTGTACAGGTAATTTGATCCATTTATTCTTTAAATGTTTACTTGTTTTCCAGAGTTATAAATCTAGCACAATAAATAGAATGCTTTCAAACGGTTCATATATATATATAAATTATATATATATATATATATGACTTCAAGTCTTAATGTTGAATAAAATTGGTGAAAGTAGGCATCCTTGTCTTAATCCTGATCTTAAAGGAAAAGCTTTCAAGTTTTCACCATTAAGTATGATGCTAGCTGTGGACTTGTCATATATGGACTTATTATTGGGTTGGCCAAAAAGTTTGTTCGGGTTTTTCCATAACGTCTTACAGAAAACCCTGAATGAACTTTTTGGCCAGCCCAATATGTTGAAGTACTACATTTCTTCTATGCCAAATTTGTTGAGAGTTTTTTTTTTAATCATGAAAGGATGTTGAATTTTTTTTTTTAAATGAACAACTCAATTTTATTTATTTATTTTTGCTGTGTTGGGTCTTCGTTTCTGTGCGAGGGCTTTCTCTAGTTGTGGCAAGTGGGGGCCACTCTTCATCGCGGTGCGTGGGCCTCTCACTATCGCGGCCTCTCTTGCTGCGGAGCACAGGCTCCAGACGCGCAGGCTCAGTAGTTGTGGCTCACAGGCCTAGTTGCTCTGTGGCAAGTGGGATCCTCCTAGACCAGGGCTCGAACCCATGTCCCCTGCATTAGCAGGCAGATTCTCAACCACTATGCCACCAGGGAAGCCCCAAGGATGTTGAAGTTTGTCAAATGCTTTTTCTTCATCTCTTGAGATGATCATATGATTTTTATCCTTCATTCTATTAATATATCACATTTATTGATTAGCGTATGTTGAATCATCTTTATATCTAAGGGTGAGTCTCACTTGATCATGGTATATGATCCTTTTAATATGCTGCTGAGGGTTTGCTGTTTTTTTTTTCTTTTTCAAATTTTATAATCTCTAGTCCTGGCATATTCTGGGCTTTCCAGGCCTATTTTTTAAAAATTTATTTTACTTTTATTTATTTTTGGCTGCGTTGGGTCTTTGTTGCTGCCTGCAGGCTTTCTCTAGTTGCAGAGAGCGCGGGCTACTCTTCGTTGCAGTGCGCGGGCTTCTCATTGTGGTGGCTTCTCAGTGGCGGACTCCCAACCACTGCGCCACCAGGGAAGCCCAGAACCAAATACTTTAGAAAGGACTGCCTTGCCCTTTGGGGAAATCAATTAGGATAGGCTAGATATGGTACAGTGAAAACAACCCCCAAATCTCAGTGGCCTAAAATAATGAGTTTATTTTGTGTTCATGTTGTTAGGTTAAATTACATGAAATTACCAGTATTTTATCTTTTTTGAACTAGAGATACTGCAAGTTTGTATTTATAAACCTAGTCCATCTCAGTCACAGATCGATTGGGATCTCTCTTTCTTGCTGTCTTTACTGAGGGGTACAGTCTTTGAGAGGTTTCACCAGCTAGGATGTTGCTGGTTACCTTGGCATAAGGAAAGGAACCTTAAAATTATGTACATTCCACTTACGTTCAAATATTATTTATCAAAAAAGTCATAAGGTTATGTTTAACTTCAATGGGGTGGGAAATACTATCCATATGGAAAAAGGAAAACCTAAAATATTGGTGACTACCAAATCTGGTAATATTTAGGTCAATGTCAGTTAGTAATAATGATTCTTTTATATACATTTCTAGTCCTTTCATGCACTAGAGAACCTGTTTTTAAAAAAGTCACATGGTTTAATTATGCAATTATGATTGTTTTTGGTTTTTTGCCTCGTAAAAATTGAAACACCCTGGACATTGCTAATGTCAGATGAATCTGATGTTATTTAAGTAAGCTTTGTCACAGAGTTTTTGAAAGTTTTTGGACCTTGCTATTGTTATAGTAGTAGTCTCCCAGTAATTCTTTAATACTGTATCATGTTCTTCTATAATGTGTAATATAATTCCTGTGCTAGGGGTATTTTTTCCAATTTTTTCTGGATCTAGAACTGGAATTTCACAACAGGTACTGAAGAAACCATGTTTCAATAGTTTATTTACTTTTCTTCTTTCTTATCCCAAACTTGTCATATAATATTTATAATATTTCAGATATTTAATGTTTAATAATGAAAGAGCTGACATTTTTATTAAACTGGTTGGTCTTATTAACCAGAAAAGAGCTTACTGGCCTAGTGAAATACCAGTTCTAATTTTGTATTCTTTGCTAAAATAGTGGTTTAAGAATTGTTTTATAATTGTTTGGTTAGACAGCATAACAACAATAGTAATCTTAGTGGATGTGATGTCATATTTCCATGTAGTTTTTTTTTTTTTAACATTTATTTATTTATTTTGGCTGCACCCGGTCTTTGTTGAGGCATAGGAAATCTTAGATGCAGTATGCAGGATCCACCCACTGGACCACTGGGGAAGTTCCCTCCATGTAGTTTTTTTTTTTTTTAACATCTTTATTGGAGTATAATTGCTTTACAATGGTGTGTTAGTTTCTGCTGTATCACAAAGTGAATCAGATATACATATACATATATCCCCATATCCCCTCCCTCTTGCGTCTCCCTTCCACCCTCCCCCTCTCACCACTCTAGGTGGTCACAAAGCACTGAGCTGATCTCCCTGTGCTCTGCGGGTGCTTCCCACTAACTATCTATTTTACATTTGCTAGTGTGTATATGTCCATGCCACTCTCTCGCTTCGTCCCATCTTACTGTTCCCCTTCCCCGTGTCCTCAAGTCCATTCTCTATGTCTGCGTCTTTATTCCTGTCCTGCCCCATCGTTCTTCAGAACCTTTTTATTTTTATTTTTTTAGACTCCATATATATGTGTTAACATACGGTATTTATTTTTCTCTTTCTGACTTACTTCGCCCTGTATGACAAACTCTAGGTCCATCCACCTCACTACAAATAACTCAATTTCATTTCTTTTTATGGCTGAGTAATATTCCATTGTATATATGTGCCACATCTTCTTTATCCATTCATCTGTCGATGGACACTTAGGTTGCTTCCATATCCTGGCTATTGTAAAAGTGCTGCAATGAACATTGTGGTGCATGACTCTTTTTGAATTATGGTTTTCTCAGGGTATATGCCCAGTAGTGGGATTGATGGGTCATATAGCAATTCTATTTTTAGTTTCTTAAGGCATCTCCATACTGTTCTCCATAGTGGCTGCATCAATTTACATTCCCACCAACAGTGCAAGAGGGTTCCCTTTTCTCCACACCCTCTCCAGCATTTACTGTTTGTAGACTTTTTGTAGATGGCCATTCTGACCGGTGTGAGGTGATACCTCATTGTAGTTTTGATTTGCATTTCTCTAATGATTAGTCATGTTGAGCATCCTTTCGTATGCTTGTTGACAATCTGTATATCTTCTTTGGAGAAATGTCTATTTAGGTCTTTTGCCCATTTTTTTTGATATTGAGCTGCATGAGCTGCTTGTATATTTTGGAGATTAATCCTTTGTCAGTTGCTTCATTTGCAAATCTTTTCTCCCATTCTGAGGGTTGTCTTTTCGTCTTGTTTATGGTTTCCTTTGCTGTGCAAAAGCTTTTAAATTTCATTAGGTCCCATTTGTTTATTTTTGTTTTTATTTTCCTTTATCTAGGAGGTGGGTCAAAAGATCTTACTGTGATTTATGTCATAGTGTGTTCTACCTATGTTTTCCTCTGAGAATTTGATAGTGTCTGGCCTTACATGTAGATCTTTAAGCAATTTTGAGTTTATTTTTGTGTATGGTGTTAGGGAGTGTTCTAATTTCATTCCTTTACATGTAGCTGTCCAGTTTTCCCAGCACCACTTATTGAAGAGTCTGTCTTTTCTCCATTGTATATTCTTGCCTCCTTAATCAAAGATGAGGTGACCATATGTGTGTGGGTTTATCTCTGGGCTTTCTCTCCTGTTCCATTGATCTATATTTCTGTTTTTGTGCCAGTACCATACTGTCTTGACTACTGTAGCTTTGTAGTATAGTTTGAAGTCAGGGAGCCTGATTCCTCCAGCTTCATTTTTCTTTCTCAAGATTGCTCTGGCTATTTGGGGTCTTTTGTGTTTCCATACAAATTGTGAAATTTTTTGTTCTAGTTCTGTGAAAAATGCCATTGGTAGTTTCATAGGGATTGCATTGAATCTGTAGATTGCTTTGGGTAGTATGGTCATTTTCACAATGTTGATTCTTCCAGTCCAAGAGCATGGAATATCTCTCCATCTGTTTGTATCATCTTTAATTTCTTTCATCAGTGTCTTTGGTTTCCTGCATACAGGTCTTTTGTCTCCCTAGGTAGGTTTATTCCTAGGTATTTTATTCTTTTTGTTGCAATGGTAAATGGGAGTGTTTCCTTAATTTCTCTTTCAGATTTTTCATCATTAGTGTATAGGAATGCCAGAGATTTCTGTGCATTAATTTTGTATCCTGCTACTTTACCAAATTCATTGGTTAGCTCTAGTAGTTTTCTGGTAGCATCTTTAGGATTCTCTATATAGAGTGTCATGTCATCTGCAAACAGTGACAGCTTTACTTCTTCTTTTCCAATTTGGATTCCTTTTATTTCTTTTTCTTCTCTGATTTCTGTGGCTAAAACTTCCAAAACTATGTTGAATAATAGTGGTGAGAGTGTGCAACCTTGTCTTGTTCCTGATCTTAGTGGAAATGGTTTTAGTTTTTCACCATTGAGAATGATGTTGGCTGTGGGTTTGTCATATATGACCTTTATTATGTTGAGGTAAGTTCCCTCTATGCCTACTTTCTGGAGGTTTTTTATCATAAATTGGTGTTGAATTTTGTTGAAAGCTTTTTCTGCATCTATTGAGATGATCATATGGTTTTTATTCTTCAATTTGTTAATATGGTGTATCACATTGATTGATTTGCGTATACTGAAGAATCCTTGCATTCCTGGGATAGACCCCACTTGATCATGGTGTATGATCCTTTTAATGTGCTGTTGGATTCTGTTTGCTAGTATTTTGTTGAGGATTTTTGCATCTATGTTCATCAGTGATACTTTCCCGTAGTTTTCTTTCTTTGTGACATTTTTCTCTGGTTTTGATATCAGGGTGATGGTGGCCTCGTAGAATGAGTTTGGGAGCGTTCCTCCCTTTGCTATATTTTGGAAGAGTTTGAGAAGGATAGGTGTTAGCTCTTCTCTAAGAGTTTGATAGAATTCGCCTGTGAAGCCACCTGGTCCTGGGCTTTTGTTTGTTGGAAGATTTTTAATCACAGTTTCAATTTCAGTGCTTGTAATTGGTTTATATATATTTTCTATCCCTTCCTGGTTCAGTTCTCAAAAGGTTGTCCATTTCTTCCAGGTTGTCCATTTTATTGGCATATAGTTGCTTGTACTAATCCCTCATGAGCCTTTGTATTTCTGCAGTGTCAGTTATCCTTTTCCATTTCTAATTCTATTGATTTGAGTCTTTTCCCGTTTTTTTTTTGTGATGAGGCTGGCAATGGTTTATCAATTTTGTTTATTTATCAAAGAACCAGCTTTTAATTTTATTGATATTTGCTATCATTTCCTTCATTTCTTTTTCATTTCTGATCTGAATGTTATGATTTCTTTCCTTCTGCTAACTTTGGGTTTTTTTTTTTGTTCTTCTTCTCTAATTGCTTTAGGTGTCAGGTTAGGTTGTTTATTTGAGATGTTTCTTTTTTCTTGAGGTAGGATTGTATTGCTATAAACTTCCGTCTTAGAACTGTCTTTGCTGCATCCCGTAGGTTTTGGGTCGTCATGTTTTCATTGTCATTTGTTTCTAGGTATTTTTTGATTTCCTCTTTGATTTCTTCAGTGATCTCTTGGTTACTTAGTAGCATATTGTTTACCCTCCATGTGTTTGTCTTTTTTACAGTTTTTTTCCTGTAATTGATATCTAGTCTTACAGCGTTGTCGTCGGAAAAGATACTTATATGATTTCAATTTTGTTAAATTTACCAAGGCTTGATTTGTGACCCAAGATATGATCTATCCTGGAGAATGTTCCATGACCACTTGAGAAGAAAGTGTATTCTGTTGTTTTTGGATGGAATGTCCTATAAATATCAATTAAGTCTATCTTGTTTCATGTATCATATAAAGCTTGTGTTTTCTTATTTATTTTCATTTTGGATGATCTGTCCATTGGTGAGGGTGGAGTGTTAAAGTCCCCTACTATGATTGTGTTACTGTCAATTTCCCCTTTTATGGTTGTTAGCATTTCCCTTATGTATTGAGGTGCTCCTATGTTGGGTGCACAAATATTTACAATTGTTATATCTTCTTCTTGGATCGATCTCTTGATCATTATGTAGTGTCCTTCTTTGCCTCTTATAATAGTCTTTATTTTAAAGTCTATTTTATCTGATATGAGAATTGCTACTCCAGCTTTCTTTTGATTTCCATTTTCATGGAATATCTTTTTCCATTCCCTCACTTTCAGTCTGTATGTGTCCCTACGTCTGAAGTGGGTCTCTTGTAGACAGCCTATATACAGGTCTTGTTTTTGTATCCATTCAGCCGGTCTATGTCTTTTGGTTGGAGCATTTAATCCATTTACATTTAAGGTAATTATCGACATGTATCTTCCTATACCATTTTCTTAATTGTTCTGGGTTTGTTATTGTAGGTCTTTTCCTTGTGTTGTGTTTCCTGCCTAGAATAGTTCCTTTAGCATTTGTTGTAAAGGTGGTTTGGTGCTGTTGAATTCTTTTAGCTTTTGCTTGTCTGTAAAGGTTTTAAGTTCTCCGTGGAATCTGAATGAGATCCTTGCTGGGTAGAGTAATCTTAGCTGTAGGTTTTTCCCTTTCATCACTTTAAATATGTCCTGCCATACGCTTCTGGCCTGCAGAGTTTTTGCTGAAAGATCTGCTATTAGCCTTATGGGGATTCCCTTGTATGTTATTTGTTGTTTTTCCCTTGCTGCTTTTAATATTTTTTCTTTGTGTTTAATTTTTGATGGTTTGATTAATAGGTGTCCTGTGTTTCTCCTTGGATTTGTCTTGTATGGGACTCTCTGCATTTCCTGGACTTGATTGACTATTTCCTTTCTCATATTAGAGAACTTTTCAACTATAATCTCTTCAAATATTTTCTCAGTCCCTTTCTTTTTCTCTTCTTCTTCTGAGACCCCTATAATTTGAATGTTGGTGCATTTAATGTTGTCCCAGCGGTCTCTGAGACTGTCCTCAATTCGTTTCATTCTTTTTTCTTTATTCTGCCCAATGGTAGTTATTTCCACTATTTTATCTTCCAGGTCACTTATCCATTCTTCTGCCTCTGTTATTCTGCTATTGATTCCTTCTAGAGAATTTAAAATTTCATTTGTTGTGTTGTTCATCATTATTTGTTAGCTCTTCAGTTCTTCTAGGTCCTTGTTAAACGTTTCTTGTATTTTCTCCATTCTATCTCCAAGATTTTGGATATCTTTACTATCATTACTCTGAATTCTTTTTCAGGTAGACTGCCTATTTCCTCTTCATTTGTTAGGTCTGGTGGGTTTTATCTTGCTCCTTCATCTGCTGTGTGTTTTTCTGTCTTCTCATTTTGCTTATCTTACTGTGTTTCAGATCTTCTTTTTGCAGGCTGCAGGTTCATATCTTGTGTTGTTTGCGGTGTCTGCCCCCAGTGGCTAAGGTTGGTTCAGTGGGTTGTGTAGGCTTCCTGGTGGAGGGGACTGGTTCCTGTGTTCTGGTGGATGAGGCTGTATCTTGTCTTTCTGGTGGGCAGGACTGCCTCCGGTGGTGTGTTTTGGGGTGTCTGTGAAGTTATTATGATTTTAGGCAGCCTCTCTGCTAATGGGTGGGATTGTGTTCCTGTCTTACTAGTTGTTTGGCGTAGGTGTCCAGCACTGTAGCTTGCTGGTCATTGAGTGGAGCTGAGTCTTAGCGTTGAGATGGAGATCTCTGGGAGAGCTCTCGCCGATTAATATTACAAGGGGCCGGGACGTCTGGTGGACCAATGTCCTGAACTCGGCTCTTCCATCTCAGAGGCTCAGGCCTGACACCTGGCTGGAGCCACCAAGACCCTGTCAGCCACACAGCTCAGACGAAAAGGGAGAAAAGAAAAAAGAAAGAAAGAAAATAAGTAAATAAAAGTTGTTAAAGTAAAAAATTAAAAAATATTATTAAAGTAAAACAATTAAAAAAAAAACAGAGAGAGCAACCAAACCAATAAACAAATCCACTAATGATAACAAGTGCTAGGAACTATACTATCAAAACCTGACAGACAGAACCGTAGGACAAATGGTAAAAGCAAACGTATACAGACAAAATCACACAAAGAAGCATACACACAGACACTCAGAAAAAGAGAAAAATAAAAAATATATATATATAAAAGGAAGAGAGCAACCAAACCAATAATGAAATCTACCAGTGATAATAAGCTCTAAATACTAAACTAAGATAAACTAAAACTAGAAACAAATTAGACCCAGAAGACAAACCCCAAGTCTACAATTGCTCCAAAAATCCACCACCTCAGTTTTGGGATGATGCGTTGTCTATTCAGGTATTCCACAGATGCAGGTACATCAAGTTGATGGTGGAGCTTTAATCCGCTGCCCCTGAGGCTGCTGGGAGAGATTTCCCTTTCTCTTCTTTGTTCACATGGCTCCTGGGATTCAGCTTTGGATTTGGCCTGGTCTCTCCATGTAGGTCGCCTGAGGACGTATGTTCACGCTCAGACAGGACGGGGTTAAGGGAGCCGCTGATTCGGGGGCTCTGGCTCACTCAGGCCGGGGCGGGGGGGAGGGGTACGGATGCGGGGCGGGCCTGTGGTGGCAGAGGCGGCGTGACGTTGCACCAGCCTGAGGCGCGCCGTGCGTTCTCCCGGGGAAGTTGTCCCTGGATCCCGGGACCCTGGCAGTGGCGGGCTGCACAGGCTCCCCGGAAGCGGGGTGTGGAGAGTGACCTGTGCTCGCACACAGGCTTCTTGGTGGCGGCAGCAGCAGCCTTAGCGTCCCATGCCCGGTAACGAAGAGGGAAGAAAAAGTCTCTTGCCTCTTCGGCAGGTCCAGACTTTTCCCCGGACTCCCTCCCGGCCAGCCGTGGCGCACTAGCCCCCTTCAGGCTGTGTTAAGGCCGCCAACCCCAGTCCTCTCCCTGCGCTCCGATCGAAGCCCGAGCCTCAGCTCCCAGCGCTGCCCGCCCCGGCGGGTGAGCAGACAAGCCTCTCGGGCTGGTGAGTGCTGGTCGGCACCGATCCTCTTTGCGGGAATCTCCCTGCTTTGCCCTCCGCACCCCTGTTGCTGTGCTCTCCTCCGCGGCTCCGAAGCTCCCCCCCGCCGCCACCTGCAGACTCCACCCTCGAAGGGGCTTCCTAGTGTGTGGAAACCTTTCCTCCTTCACAGCTCCCTCCCACTGGTGCAGGTCCCGTCCCTGTTCTTTTGTCTCTGTTTTTTCTTTTGCCCTACCCAGGTACGTGGGAGGGGGGGGTTTCTTGCCTTTTGGGAGGTCTGACGTCTTCTGCCAGCGTTCAGTAGGTGTTCTGTAGGAGCTGTTCCACGTGTTGATGGATTTCTGGTGTATCTGTGGGGAGGAAGATGATCTCCATGTGTTACTCCTCCGCCTTCTTGAAGGTCCTCCCTCCTTGTATTGATTTTTGTTTCCACGATGGCTAATGATGTTGGGCATCTTTTCTCATGTGTTTATTGGTCCTTTGTGTATCTTTTTTGGAGGAGTGTCTGTTCAGATCCTTTGGAGTTTTTTCAGCTGGGTAGTCTTCTTATTATTGTGGCGTAATTGTTCTGTAGATATTCGGGATACAAGTCCCTCATCAGTCACATGATTTGCAAATATTTTCTCTCATTCTGTTGATTGTCTTTTCACTCTTTGGTGGTGTGCTTTGAAGCACAAAATTTCACATCTTCTTTATCCATTCATCTGCTGATGGACCCTGAGCTTGCTTCCATATGTTAGCAATTGTAAATAATGCTGCTGTGAACATTGGGGTGCATGTATCTTTTCGAATTAATTTTTTTGTTTTCTTTAGCTCTATTCCCAGGAGTGGAATTGCTGGGTCATACAGTAGTTCTGGTTTTGGTTTATTGAGGAACCTGCATAATGTTTTCCACTGGGGCTGCACCAATTTACATTCCCACCAACAATGTGTAAGTTCCCTTTTGTCCACATCCTTGCTGACATTTATTAATTGTGTTTTTTTTGATGATGGCCATTCTGAGAGATGTGAGATGATATCACATTGTGGTTTTAATTTGCATTTCTCTGATGGCTAATGATGCAGAACATCTTTTCATGTGCTTTGCTTATTAGTTTTGTTTTTTACTAGATTCCTTAGGATTTTCTATATACAATATCATTTCCATATACAATATTGTAACTGTCATAGAGATCGTTTTAATTCTTCATGTACAAACTAGGTGCCTTTATTTTATTACCTAATTGCCCTTCTAGAACCTCCAGCATGACGTTGAACAGAAATAAGAAGAGCAGACATCCTTGCCTTGTTTCTGGTCTTAGGAGGAAAGCATTCAGTCTTTCACCATTAAGTATTATGTTAACTAAGGGTTTTTTGTAGATGCTGTAATGATCTTTTAAAGAATTTATAATTGTTACATTTCTCTTACATGGTCGCATTACCTAAATAAAATGGCATAAGTGAATTTGATAAAATTGAGACCCAATTGAGGTAAATATTGTGAGAATAGGGCTACATCTTGTTTTATCCGTAACTACTGGCCATCTTCATTTTTGTGCTTGTCCTATCCACAACCTCCACCAAGGAAACTGATCCACCATTGGACCTTGCTGTCTCAGGAGTCATATATAGTATTATGGTGATGTCTCCCTCCTTTCTCCGTCTTTCAACTCCGTTTATTGGACTGGAATAACCATCTGACCCAAGAACAGTGAATCCTCAGGTGAGGCAGTAATCTTCACTCTCTAAGGCCAGATTCAAAAAGATTAATTTAACCAAGTGAGAATTGGACCTAAGGAACAAAGAAAGAATTTTTCAGTTACTGGTGGAAGCTTTAGCTGAAAATTTGTGAGACAGAATCAGGACTTGGGAGGCTATAATGGACCACATGTAAGCTAAAATTATAGGGAAGTAGAAATTATAAATAAAAAGAAACAGTTATTAAAGCAAGATAGAAAGAAGTATATATGTAGAATAGAACTGAGTAACACGAACAGTAGAGTAGTAGAGGAAAGATTCTGGAACATCTGCATCTAAGGTTTCTAGAATGACCTTGAATCCAAACCCAATTTCCCTGCTTCAGTTCTTGGATTTCCATGAAATTCTAATTTCCTCATTCCTCCACGTGAGCTAATTTGAAAGGGTCTTTGTTCCTTGTAAATGAACGAAATAACGAAAAACATTCAGCATAAACTCGTCACATTTGACAATATTTTTGTTCCTCAAGTGCCCTGAACTCTAAAGAGAAAGACACGGGAAAAGAGAATGGAAATTATTGATATTTCGGGGGGTAGTAAAGGGTAAAACCCACGTTGCTTAATATTGTTGCTACTGGTTGTTAGAAACATGATTAGTATTGACTAAATAATTCTTATTTAGGAGAAATATTTGGTAAGGTGCTAATAATGATATTGTTAAAATGACAATACTGTGCCTAATAAATGGTTCAAAGGTAAGGCATTTGGGAAGAAACCTTGTTAATGGGGAATATCCCCTCAGGATGTAAAATGGTGTGACGGCAACACCAGTTATAGGTGGTATGAATGGCGAAAGGCTGCGTCCTGGCAGCTGGCACGTGACGTCAGATGAAGAAGAAAGTCATTTTGAAGATGAGGTAAATAAAATGACTGAGATTAGAGGTGGGCTTTATACAGTAATGACTGCTATTTAGTGACGTGCAGGCGATAATTTTTCCCAGCTGAATTTGATTAAGCCTGCTCAGCTGCCAATAAGGACTTTAATTCATGGAAGACAGGAAGAGCTAATGATGGGAAGAGTCAGTATGTAATTGAGATTGGGAGCGATTTTTGACATGTAAGAGGAACATAGGAGAAGTTAATGGGATACCTTGGCATTTCATCGGGAAAGAGATAAGGCCTAGCTCCGTGGATAGAGTCAGAATTATGTTGACTGAGGTTAGTACATTCATTTATTGGTTAGTAATCATGCCTTGTTATAACAAATACGTGTACTAAAACGTGCTGCTGCCTTTGTTGATTTTGGGTAATGATTTTGGGTAGGGTGTTAATTTCCAGGCTTACTCAAGCTAATGTTCATGGAGAGCCAAACATAGGCTCTAGAATTAAGCTAAATAAAACAATTATCACACAGGCAAACTTTAGAAATGATATGGTATAAACCTTTTTTTTTTTTTTTTTTTTTTGTGGTACGCGGGCCTCTCACTGTTGTGGCCTCTCCCATTGCAGAGCACAGGCTCTGGACGCACAGGCTCAGTGGCCATGGCTCAAGGGCCCAGCCGCTCCGCGGCATGTGGGATCTTCCCAGGCCGTGACATGAACATGTGTCCCTGCATCGGCAGGTGGACTCTCAACCACTGCGCCACCAGGGGAAGCCCTGACGGGGATCTTCTTTACTCCTGATTTACTACCTATTGAAATGCTAATCTCTTTTGGAAACACCCTTACAGACACACCCAGAAATAATGTTTTAGCAGCTTTCTGGGCATCTCCTAGCCTAGTCAAGTTGACAGATAAAATTCACTGTCATACATATGCATGTTATTATGAGGCAGTTTGATATTTGTTTAAAGCACATGATTGTTTAAGGTAGAGAAATTTTGTTCACAAGTGACTATTTGGTATGCCACAAGTAGAGATTTAATGAAACTCATGGAATTATGGTATATTTTTTATATGGCTAATTATTGGTAATTATGATAGAGTTTGATATAAAAATGCTCTTGAAAATTATATTTAGTATATTTACTGAAAATTATATTGCCATATTCTACTAAAAAATATTTCAGGTGGGGGGCTTCCCTGGTGGCGCAGTGGTTGAGAGTCCGCCTGCCAGTGCAGGGGACACGGGTTTGTGCCCCGGTCCGGGAAGATCCCACATGCCTTGTTGCGGCTGGGCCCATGAGCCATGGCCGCTGAGCCTGTGCGTCCGGAGCTTGTGCTCCGCAACAGGAGAGGCCACAACAGTGAGAGGCCCGCGTACCGCAAAAAAAAAAAAAAAAAAAAAAAAAAAAAATTCAGGTGGATATGAAGAACTTTTATATAACTTGAAATAATTTTAATTTACTTACAGTTCTGGTATGATTATGTTTCTTAAACAAGGATGCAGATAAATCCTGTCATCAGGGATTGAGCAGGAATATTATATTCCTTAGTTAAGTTCGATATGGTGATGGCAATGACAACAATTAGTCAATAATCAAAGAAAGAAAGAAATGGAAATTTCATTGAGCCAACCTGAGGGATTATAACTCAGGAGACAGTCTCTCAGAGAGCTCTGAGAACTGTTCTGAAGAGGGGGTCTGTGCAATCAAGCTGCTGGTCCCGAGGAACAGACATTTTAGTTAATGGTTTTAGTGCTTTGCTAAGTATGGGAAGATGCAAGAATCCAGGTTCATAAAAAATTTCTCCGGAAAATATCTAACTATCTGAGGGCCAGTTCTGTCTGTTTTCCCAGAGCAGAGACTGTTTCATCCTGATCGTTACCCTGAATTTCTTTCAGGTCAACAACTGCGGTGGCTAATGACTTGATTCTTGTAGAACTGGATGGTGGGCAAAGTCTTTATTTTACAATCCCTTCCCTTTTGGTCTTAATTTCGTTTGGGAGGCGTTTCCTGACCAGTTTGTCCCAGAGCACTAGGAAGGCTTATTCTCAGGTCAGGCAGGCGTTTGCTTGGTAGCTCACGCTGTGTGCTCTTACTGGACTAGGCCCTGTTAACAGCAGCCCAAAGCCTCCGGACCTCCTGTCTTACTTGTCAGTTATGGTCCAGGACACGCTTCCGTCTTGTTGCTTCTTCCCATAATTAGAGCTACACTACTACAATCATTGATCTTATAGAAATATATTTGTTCAATCATTTCAAGTCACCTAGTCATCATTAATTTTATCTGAGGCTCAGTGATACATTTGGTAGTGCAAGAAACAATAATCTTGTAAAATAGGCAGGATACAAGTAATATAGCTAGTGACAGTAATAAGGTCATAAGTAAGTATTTAAGCTAAGAACTTCCATTAGGTTTGGCCCAGTGTTTCCCCAGGTCATCTGACTAATCTGTTCTACGCCAAGCGCTATCTTTAAGGAAAATGATATATTGGCATTGTACATAAAGTTTACTAAAGACGTCTGCATGTACAAGATGAGTGGTGGGTCATCATGACCCCTTACAGGATCAAAAAAAGAACGTTATCTTCTAAGGAGTTACATGGCTTGCGCCAGAAGGAGAAAAACACAGTCTTTATGGTTGAGCAGGTATTTCTGCCACTGGGGAGGTCTGGTTAATGCATAATGCAGATATACGATGCACGCTAGATGGGAGGGTGGAGGCCAAAATGAGCAGAGAAAATTTTTATGTTTAAATTTTTCTTGTCTCGCCTTAAAATGTGAATTTTATTTCATCAGTGAGCATAAGGAGAGAGGAGAATTCTAGTAAATGTTACTCTGTAGGAAATTGGTGACTTGTTCAGCTCCAGTGAGACACCTCCTAGTTTGGTAAACTTATCTAGATGAGAAAATAAAGTAGGCTGACAAATTAGATGTAGTGAATATGAGTAGGAGCCCCCAGTTTGTATGGATAATTGAATTGGATTTGGGGAGATGGGTCAGAAGAGAGTTCAAAGTCAGAGTCAAAGGGGAGGCTGGGAGCTTTGAAACTGATGATATTGGAAGGTGTGAAAGTATGAACAGAGGACCCTGGTTATTCTCCCTTTGCTGATGCAAACTTTCCACACAGCAGCTCCTTGGTGTGATACATACAATCTTTCTAACCTTATCAAACATCATGCCATTTTCCAATATTCTTTAATGAAAGATGAAGCGATCTGGGTAGCAGCAGTTGTGTTACATAAGAGGTGCCCTAGAACTTCTAAACTGCAAGCGTCATTGTGAGAAGCAATAATTTTGAATTTTAGCACCCTTTAGCTGTCCAGATGCTTTTTGCAAACATTTGCAGTAGTGGATTAAAACATGAATAAAATGGTACTAAACCCTAATAGCTCTAAAACCACACTTTTTTGCAGAATTAACTGGACCAAATACTCATATTTTGGAAGAATTAGTTGGTTGAGACCAACCTTTACAAAGGAAATAAGTAATTTAGTTACAGTCTATCAACATTTATGACTGCCTGTTACGTGCACATGATCACTGTGGTGAGAGCTATAGAACAGACGTTCTTCAACGACTTCCTTTTCTAAAACCTCCCCATCAGATCAGATCTGCCTGTTTATCCTAGCCTTGGTCTGGATCCTCACTTGCACTCAGTTCCACTTCGTTACTGATCTTGCTCGCCCCTCCTCCTGCAGTCCATCCTCCCTCCTGCCACCGCAGCCGTCTTTCTAAAACACCAGTTAGCGTCACGTTGCCTGCCCGCCTACATTTCTTCAGTCGTGTCCTAGAACCTCCAGGGTTAATTTCAACCTCCTGTACATGGCACAAGCCCTACGTATTCTCATCTTAGTTTCTCGAGCTTTATTTCTCACCACTTGTTCTCAGGTACCTCATCATCACACAGGGAGCGATTTGCAGTTTTGCAAAATGACTTTACACCTCTCCCTTCCCTCTGTGTATCCTCTCCAGGTTCATTTCATCTGGGAAGTGCCCACCTCTTCTTTTCCCCACCCATCCCTACCTTTCGGTCCTTTTTCTTTCTTTCCCCAAACTAAGTTAACCACATCTTCCCTGGACAACCATAGCACTTGTTTATACCACTGTTTTAATGCTTTCCATATTGACTTTTAATAGGTTTAACTGTTTACGTTGATCACTGGACTAGAAGTTACTTAAACGCAAGAGATATTTCTTTCCTTTCTATTTCCTTAGTAGTTGGCACAGTACCTGGCTCATATCATGGACTCATTCAGTGGTCATACATGCAATCACATCTACCTCCTAATATCTCTCATATAGGTCTTCTCTGCTTCATTTCTGCTGCCATTGTCCTAACTCAGGTCCTTGTTGGTCATCTGGATTCCTAAAACAACCTGTATCACCACTGTTTTTAGCCCTTCCCAGGGCCAATTAATTCTTCGTACTGTCACTACTAACATAATACTTTGAATACATAGATCTGATTGTTTCACTGAAGTATCTGTGTCTCCTCATTATATTAAGAATAAAGTCTAAAAAAGCCAAACTCGGGCTTCCCTGGTGGCGCAGTGGTTGAGAGTCCGCCTGCCGATGCAGGGGACATGGATTCTTGCCCCGGTCCGGGAAGATCCCACGTGCCGCAGAGCGGCTGGGCCCGTGAGCCATGGCTGCTGAGCCTGTGCGTCCGGAGCCTGTGCTCTGCAACGGGAGAGGCCACAGCAGTGAGAGGCCCGCGTACTGCAAAAAAAAAATAAAAATAAAATAATAAAAAAGCCAAACTCATAGAAACAAAGAGTAGAATGGTGATTATCAGAGGTTGAGGCGGTGGAGAAAATGGGGAGATGTTGATCACAGAGAACAAACTTCCAGTTGGAAGATGGATAAGTTCTAGGGATCTAATGGACAACATTGTGATTATAGATAACAGTGCTGTACTTTATATTTGAAAGTTGCTGAGAGAGTGAATCTTAAATGATCTCACTACAAAAAAAGAATGGTAATTACATGACATGATGGAGGTGTTAGCTAACCCTGTGGTGGTAATCACTTTGCAATATATAAGTGTATAAAAACAACACGTGTTACACCTTAAACATACACAGTGTTATATGTCAATTGTATTTCAATAAAATTGGGGGAAGAAACGGATAAAGTCCAGTTCTTTAGCAAAGTGTCTAAAGGTGTCCAGGATAGGGGTCTTCTCTCCTTTTCGAGTCTCAGCATCCACCCCGACTCATCCTCAGCCCGGCCACGTGCTGCACTCCGAAAGTGCCTTGTCCTCTAGCCCCTGTTCCTTTGCACACTTGGTTAACTCTACTACTGCTCTCTTCTCCCACCCCACAACTGCTAACCCCTAATCATCCTTTATAAGATACATCCCTTTAGAAGTACTTGCTGCTGCATGCAATCCACCCTTGTCCCCATGTACCGTACTGTAACGGTTGCCCTTCCAGGCTTTCTCCTGTACCATTCTGTAATGACAGGGATTTTGTCCTGTTCATTTGTCCAATTGCTGATCAATAAATATTTGTTAGACAAGTAAGTGAAGGGCGTATTTGATACAACTCGATATATTAAACTGGAATTTTATTTACTTCTGCGTTTCTGGTGATAATTGCTTTAAAAGACTTTCTGTTGGTCTACAAACTCCCAATGGGTTTTTGGCTCTCAGTTAAACAACAGCTCAGAACAGAAGTGTCATATTCATATTCATTCCAGGAAACATTTTTTGAATACTGGCTATGTGCCAGCTAACGCACTATATTGCTAGGGTTGACTTTGTTTTCCTTAGCTGTACAGTCTTGAAATTATTCCTGTTAAACTTCCTCTGACCATCTACTTATTATAGTGATTTTGGATTTTCTTTGTTTAAAACATTAGCAACCCTATCAGCCTAGTGTTTAACTACTTGCTATTGCACTATTTCAGTTCCAGCACAAAAGTATTAAATGACGTTAGCAAAGGAGTGACCTCTGGTTACTGCCTTTTGATCCCTCCTCCCAGTACGACAGTAAATCAGTGACTGTTTCTGCGCTTTAATTTCTAATCTGTTGTGTTTCTGCTTAGTAATATCACCAACATGTTGTTTTCTTTCTTTCTTTTTAAAATTTCGTAGTAATATTACATAATTTCCTTACCAAATTTAAACAGGAAGTTTTCTTTTTTTAAATTTTTTTTAAATTAAAAAAGTATCTTTATTGGAGTATAATTGCTTTACAATGTTGTGTTAGTTTCTGCTGTACAACAAAGTGAATCAGCTATACATATACATATATGCCCATATCCCCTCCCTCTTGCATCTCCCTCCCTCTCACCCTTCCTGTCCCACCCCTCTAGGTGGACACAAAGCACTGAGCTGATCTCCCTGTGCTATGCGGCTGCTTCCCACTAGCCATCTGTTTTACATTTGGTAATGTATATATGTCCATGCCACTCTCTCACTTCGTCTCAGCTTCCCCTTCCCCCTGTGTTCTCAAGTCCGTTCTCTACGTTTCCGTCTTTAGTCCTGCCCTGCTACTAGGTTCATCAGTACCGGTTTTTTAGATTCCATATATGTGCGTTAGCATACGGTATTTGTTTTTCTCTCTCTGACTTACTTCACTCTGTATGACAGACTCTAGGTCCATCCACCTCATTACAAATAACTCAATTTTGTTCCTTTTAATTTTTTTATTATTATTTTTTAACATCTTTATTGGAGTATAATTGCTTTACAATGCTGTGTTAGTTTCTGCTGTATAACAAAGTGAATCAGTTATACATACACATATATCCCCATATCTCCTCCCTCTTGTGTCTCCCTCCCACCCTCCCTATCCCAGCCCTCTAGGTGGTCACAAAGCACCGAGCTGGTCTCACTGTGCTATGTGGCTGCTTCCCACTAGCTATCTGTTTTACGTTTGGTAGTGTATATATGTCCATGCCACTCTCTCACTTCATCCCAGCTTACCCTTCCCCCTCCCCGTGTCCTCAAGTCCATTCTCTACATCTTTATTCGTGTCCTGCCGCTAGGTTCTTCATAACCTTTTTTTTTCTTTTTTTTTTTAGATTTCATATATATGTGTTAGCATACGGTGTTTCTCTTTCCGACTTACTTCACTCAGTATGACAAACTCTAGGTCCATCCACCTCACTACAAACAACTCAATTTCCTTTCTTTTTATGGCTGAGTAATATTCCATTGTCTATACGTGCCACATCTTCTTTATCCATTCATTTGTCGATGGGCATTTAGGCTGCTTCCATGTCCTAAACAGGAAGTTTTCTTTGCTAGGAGTTGCCAGTCTCCATTAGATGTTGGTGCTTATCCAGAAAATCTGTAGCAATATTTCAAATTAAGTGACGGTTTTCTTTTTAAGTGGAAACTGTTAACTTTGGCTGACTTTTTGGTAATCAAAGGACAAGAAGATCTGAGTTCTTATTTAACCAAAATACAATAGTACTGATTTCCATCTTATTAAATATAATGGGCAAGTGTTTCTATTTTTACTATGTTTCTAGTTATTTTTCTTACCCATTGATATGAGACCTACATTTTGGACACGGGTCCACAAGCAATTCATCAACTTGCCCAATTGTTTCATGGCTCTATTAAATATTTATATTGTAATAAGTAGAGTATACCTGACTCAGGAACACCACTGACTGAATGGATTTTTGATGAAAGTGCTTGTTGTAGTTTCCTAGGGCTACTGTAACAAGGGGTCACAAATTGAATGACACAAACAACAGAAGTGTACCGTCTCACAGTTCTGGAGGCTAGAAGTCTAAGATCAGGGTGTTGGCAGGGTTCGTTCATTCTGAGGGATGTGAAGGAATATCTGTTCCACACCTCTCACATGATTTCTAGTAGCCTGAAGCATTCCTTGGCTTGTAGATGGTGTTCTCCCTGAGTCTTCATGTTATCTTCCCTCTGTACATATCTCTGCATCCCAATTTCCCCTTTTTATAAGGACGCAGTCATATTGGATTAGGGCCCACCCTAACGACTTCATCTTAACTTGAATATCTGAAAAGACCCTATTTCTGAATAAGGTTACATTCACAGGTACTGGAGGGTTAGGACTTCAACATATATTTTAAGAATACATTTTAAAGACTATTATTATAAAAAGTGGGAATAACAGAAGATAGCTCTTCCTTTATATTTCCCAAGTTCTGTGAATCGTAGTGTCTAAATCCTACTCATCTCAGCACTTTGTCTCCTCAGTTCTAAACACAGTTCCTTTACTCAGTAAAGGTTTATGGAATGAGTGAAGGATATTTTTCTGAAAATATGAGGCACAGTGTACACTCCTAGATTGCCAGTGATATGGTTTAGAAAACTTCAGTAATTATTTCAAGATACCAACATATTTCTGGTTTGTTTTTAGTACCGGATCTCTATTTAATAATGAAATTGACATTCAAGGAGATGTAGTTAATGTTTAAGGGTACAATTCACAACCCTGCCACCATACTGTACCATCCTTTGCTTAGTGAGTTTATTGGTAGATTATATAGCTTCAAGAGTAAGGCAGCAAGGTATGCCTCGTGGAAACCAGCTGGTTTTGCTTTCTTCATGGTTATAGACTACTTACACTAACCAGTCATCTGAAATGTGGGTCCTGCGAAGGGACAAGGAAGGTGGTGCAAAGGAGTACAGATGGTCCAGCACCAGCCAGCTATCACTATTGGGAGAAATAACCCTCCAAGTCTTCTCTCTGCTTCTACCAATGCCATTTTTGCCTTTAAAGAACTCTATCATAATGCTGTCATCATAATATTCTGAAATAACATGACTTTGGTGCTCCAGATTTACTATCTTGGAGTGACTTAAGTACTGGGAAGCTGATTCCGATGGCTTCAACATCAAAGAGTCACAGGATCCCAGAACTTTGAACTAGACGTAACCTTATGCATCTGTTGGTTCAAAGTTCCAACGTAGTGCACAGAACTTTCCACAGCATCCTGCAAATGCTCTTTGTGCCCTTTTAAATATGAAGAAATAAAATGTAACTGACATGATAGAATATCAAGTAATAAATACTCAGTATAAAGATAAAAATATGCTGACTTTACACTCAAGAATTTATGCATGTTTCCGTTAAAAAAAATGGAAGGCTTTGACGTTCCAGCCGCTGTTTTAGGTGCTTGGGTACAACATTGACCAAGACAGACACACTGACTCGCTTTTCTAGGAGTTTACAGTCCCTCAGGAAATGAACATTCAATTTCAATAAAGTGTGGAAAGAGCTACAAATGGGGAAGTTAAGAGTTTGACAGAAGCACGTAGCAGGACTCTTATATTATTCTGGGGTAAGACAAGTTTCCATGATGAAGCGATGTTTATGTCAAGATTGTAAGGTTGACGAATTAAGATTGGGGGGAGGTGGAGAAAAGTGTTCCCAGCAAAAGCTACAGTACACATCAAAGTCCGGAGCTCAGAGAGAGTATGTTAATGATGATTCTTGTAAAGAATATAACAAGTTAATTCATATTCTATTTATCTCATTCAATTACAGTGCAACCAATAGTCATGAACAGAGCTATATAGATAGAGAACACTTTCTGTTCAATGAATTTAATTGTGAATCATCTTCTATTCCTTTCATTTATTTACACCTTTCTCTTTCCATCATCTCAATGAAATTTCTCAGTGACAGCCAGTGGTTCAAGGTCCCTCAGTTCAGGGTTGGTTGTATTAAAACTTTTATTTATTTCCTGAGCATGAGCCCTGTGTTACCTCATATAATTCTCAGAACAATCTTGCCAGCAAGTGTCAATATCTGCAACTTGCACATGGAGAAACTGAGCCTCAAAGAAGTTAAATGGTATGTCCAAGTTCACAGGTGGCTAGGATGCCAGCTTCTGTCTGTCTGCCTCCCTAGCCCATTCTCTTTCCACCTGGCTCTACTGCCTGTAAATTACAGAGTGGACGGTGAGAGGCCTTGTTTGAGACATGAATTAAGCTTTTCGAAATTGAAAGCCTTCAGTTGCAAATGTTGAGACTTCTCTTTTTTATTCTCCCCTCATTCTAGGAAGTCTTCACTCCATTCTCCTATCCACATGACTGCCTTTGAAAAACTCATCTCTACTAAAGGAAACTCGAGATTCCTTAAGCCCCCAGTTGCTGGGTTTCCCTGCTTTAATATCTGAAAATGTACACCATCAGGAAATTTGTTCCTTTATATAAATTCATTCCTTTATGCTTCAGTTTAAAACAAATGTCTCATTGATATACTCCAGAGCAGGGAAAGAACAGAGAGGAAAGGGAACTAATAATTCAGAGCCCCAGTGCCAGGACCTATGTTAGACCCTTTAAAGACATTAGCTCATTTCATCCTCAGCATAAACTGTAGGGTGGATATTATAATTCCCACTTAACAAGGAAACATTGGCACAGCTGCCTTAGCTGCAGAGCTAGGATTTGAACTCTCATTTGTAGGTATCGGAAGTCCATGATTTTTCTACTACACTATGCTGCACTATGCTGATCATTCATTTATTTCTTTCAAGATTTTTTTTGGCCATGCTGCATGGTATGCAGGATCTTAGTTCCCCAACCAGGAATCGAACCTGATCCCCCTGCAGTGGAAACGTGGAGTCTTTTATTTATTTATTTATTTATTTATTTATTTATATTTTTGGCTGCATTGGGTCTTCGTTGCTGCATGCAGGCTTTCTCTAGTTGCGGTGAGTGGGGGCTACTCTTTGTTGTGGTGAGCGGGCTTCTCATTGCGGTGGCTTCTCTTGTTGTGGAGCACGGGCTCCAGGTGCGTGGTCTTCAGTACTGGCTCGCGGGCTCAGTAGTTGTGGCTCGCAGGCTCTAGAGCTCAGGCTCAGTAGTTGTGGCGCACGGGCTTAGTTGCTCCACAGCATGTGGAATCTTCCCTGACCAGGGCTTGAACCTGTGTCCCCTGCATTGGCAGGCGGATTCTTAACCACTGCGCCACCAGGGATGTCCCGGAAGCACAGAGTCTTAACCACTGGACCGCCAGGTAAGTCCCTCAAGATTTTCACTGAGAGATTCCATGTGGTATCACTGAGAATATTAAGATGAGAATTGAACTCACTATTTAAGAAGACCCTTATTTTCTAATTGGCTCTGTATTGCTCATTGGTAATTTCTTGCATTAGGGCCTGGTGTGTAATAGGAACCTGAATATTTGATACATTACATGCTTATTTAATTTTTCACCCCAGAATATGTCCACTTGTCACCAGTATATATGCACTTTGTAGCATTTAACTTTTCATCCTAAGTATACTACTTTGAATTTACTCTCATTATTTATTTGTCCCCACTGGATGCAGTCATATATCCCTGAACCCATGAAAGTCACTGTGTGTGTTCCCTGAACCTTGATTCTCTGCTCTCCAGGCCGTGCACATGTGTTCTCCCGGCCCTATGGATTTGGCCAGAAGGATTTTGAAGGGGATGGGCCTGGCGGCGCTCGTTGGCATCCCCGCTGCTTGCCTTTGGGGATTGGGTGGTCCTGCGCTTGTAGAACTGCGCATGCGTCTAGGACGCAGGTGCGGTGAAGCGGCAGGTGGCGAGGGGCTGCGGAAGTTCAGCTCCCCGCTGGTTCCTCTACCAGCTATCATGCTGCTCCCCTCATTTAACTTTGAGTGGGTGGAAACACGTCTGTGTCCAGTGTAGTGCCCGCTTCTCGCTATTTTGTTCTTTAGACTTTTCCATCTCCACATTGCACCTCTCCAGAGTGGCGGAGAGGCAGGGGAAAGGAGGCAAAGCCGAGGCCTGCAGGTGCTGGAGAACCATTAGGGCTTTTCGTTTTCTTTAGAGCAGTGGTAGCCTTTGTGCACTTTGAATGTCCTTGTCTCTAAACTGAGCAGCAAACGTAGAAACTACCTTGGTTTGAAAATATTTTCCAAAGGTTTCTTCTGAACTCTCATTCACTCTTCTGTTTTTCCCCAGGTCCTGGAAGGATGACCTTGGTGTGAAAACTGGAGGGCTCAGGTATGAAGTCTCAGATATATCTAACCAAAGCTTTGACACATGCAAGTGTTTAATGGCCTTTGACATCCTCAGGCTTGGGACCTATGTTGGTCCCCAAATCTGCCATCTTTAACAATGCCATTTAGGAATCTCCAGCAACCTATGCTTGTGCTGTAATCTGGCTCCAGTTTGAATAGACTTTAGATGCAATTTTTCTGTGTAGAGATATTTATCAGGGACTACTTTATTCCACCTAAACCAAATGAAAAACACGGAAAAACCTGTGAACTGGTATTGTTAAAATTAAATGCAAAATGGAGACCAGACTTGTAACTTCCGTGGCAGACAAAACCATTTAAGCCACAGAAGCAAAACTAAATGGAGGGCTTCCCTGGTGGCGCAGTGGTTGAGAATCCGCCTGCCGATGCAGGGGACACGGGTTCGTGCCCCGGTCCGGGAAGATCCAACATGCCGTGGAGCCTGTGCGTCCGGAGCCTGTGCTCCGTAACGGGGAGAGGCCACAGCAGTGAGAGGCCCGCGTACCGCAAAAAAAAAAAAAAAAAAAAAAAGCTAAATGGAGATTATTTCATGAACTTAGGTTATTTCTTGTAAATGCCTTTGATAATCATAAAAGAAATGTGTTGTCTTCCTAAATATGTTATCAGATAATCACTTTTAACCAACCCCCTACCATCTGGAAACCCCCATTGAAATAACCAATCATTGTAAAAGTTAAACGACTTCCTTATTTTCATTTTATAAATCATCCTGTAACATCACATCCTTGAGCTTCATATCAGTTTTAAAGTTGAAACCTCCCACTTCTCAAACTGTTCTTATATGCACAGTAACTCTTACTAAATACTATTTACTGATCTGGTGGTTTTAATTTCGCTATTTCTGGATTTTTGACAGTGTTATGGGCTGAATTGTGTCCTTCTAAAACTTATATGTTGAAGCCCTGATTCTTAGTACC
This sequence comes from Grampus griseus, assembly GCF_964374135.1. Classification (NCBI taxonomy): domain Eukaryota; kingdom Metazoa; phylum Chordata; class Mammalia; order Artiodactyla; family Delphinidae; genus Grampus; species Grampus griseus. The sequence continues at coordinate 7,584,655 of NC_138997.1, forward strand.
TCAGAATGTGATTCTATTTGGAGACAGGATCTTTTTTTTTTATTTTTGCGGTACGCGGGCCTCTCACTGCTGTGGCCTCTCCCGTTGCGGAGCACAGGCTCCGGACCCACATGTCCAGTGGCCATGACTCACGGGCCCAGCCGCTCTGGGGCACATGGGATCCTCCCGGACTGGGGCACGAACCCGTGTCCCCTGCATCAGCAGGCGGACTCTCAACCACTGCGCCACCAGGGAAGCCTGAGACAGGATCTTTAAAGAGACAGTCGAGTTAAAATGCGGTCATTAGAGAGGGCCCTAATCCAATCTGACTCGTGTCCTCATAAGAAGAGGAAATTGGGACGGAGATGCACAGAGAGGGAAGACCATGTGAAGACACAGGGATAAGACGGCCACCTACAAACCAAACAGAGAGATGTCAGAAGAAACCAGCCCTGCCAACAACTTGGTCTCAGACTTCTAACCTCCAGAACTGTAAGAAGACAAATTTTTGTTGTATAAACCACTCTGTCTGTGGTACGTTGTTATGGCAGCCCTAGCAAACTAATACAGTTGGTTTCCAAGTATGTGCTGAAAGGGCTGTGTTTCCAGTTAGACACATTCAATTTAGATAAGATAGTACCACACCAAAGAAGAAATCCTCCAAAACAATTGATTTTGACAATGTAGTTTTCCTGATAGTATCAATTCTACTCTACCAAGGAATAAGCGCTCGGAAATTCAGGGTTATGGCCGCCGTTCAGCTAGCGGCAGTTAATGGAGTATATGTGGCCTCAAGCCATCTTCTAACCAAAAATTGATTTATCAGTATGTGAAAGTAGTAAAGCTCTTCCTCTTCATGAAGGCTGTCATTAAAGTTACATAAATGGGGACATTTTAACCATAACCTCTACAATCGAAATAAGGTCGGGGGACTTCCCTGGTGGTCCACCGGTTAAGACTCCGTGCTCCCAATGCAGGGGCCCCGGGTTCCACCCCTGGTCAGAGAACTAGATCCCCCATGCTGCAACTGAAGATCCTGCACGCGGCAGCGAAGATCCTGCGTGCCTCAAAGAGCACCCGGTGCAGCCAAATAAATAAGTAAATATTAAAAAAAACAAAGTCAGTAATTTGATATTGTTTTTTGAAAAAATATATTTTGGCAATACTTGTGGGGCATCGGATGCAAAAAGTATGGGGCAGGACTATTTAGGGAGAAAAAGAACAGAAACAGTGTTCACCGGATTTTAATTAAAACATTGTTTATTGAGTATTGCACTTTACTGGAGTGAAAGATATGTATATGTTATGAAAACTAATTTAAGACTGCTTTTTGCTCACAAAGAGAAACAGCTGGGTTTCAGCATTTGTGTGTATTCAAGATCAGTCTTCACTGAGAAAAAGAGACTCTATAGCCATTTGGGGAAGAAAATGAAAAGTCAGCTTACTCATCCGTCGTTAGAAAACATTCTTTGTGTGCACACGGAATGTGAATCTCATCAGGTTGATCACACAGCCACGTCCAGTTCTTAGGAAGCTTAATCTCTGGATGAGACGCCATTTTTAGTTGACTATTTTAGACCCCAAATTAGACATTTGTACAATATAACCATTTATTCACGCTGCTACCAGGCAGCATCACTAAAGACCTGTGAACCATGGACCGCGCACTTATGCTGATTTCCGGAATTCTGGGCAATTCTGGGAGAGGATGATAGGATGGTGACCCAAAGGGTGCAGAGCTTCCCTTCCCACATCTTTGCATGGATTTGAAATCTAATTCTAGCAACTCTGAGTATCTGAGAAAAGGAAAGTCCTCACTACAGATTTATTGATTGCCCCAGAGAAGATGCCCATGCCTTAATCTGCCCTTTCCAACACAAATGAGCAGGCATAAAGAGAAGGTAAAGATTTTAAAGGACACCTGACTTGCAGCCCTGGCAGCCTTTGCTAGCTGTCAGCGAAAACACTTGTGTTGTTCCAGAAACCATGGCAACCTCAAACTCCCCCTCCAGAATGGTTGAATTTCGGAATCTCTTCACCGTCCACCAGAAGGAATTTCCACCATCCGTGAAGCAACAAGACACAACTGAAGAATGAAAATAGTTGACAGATCACTGACATTAATCACTAAGCTATTAACATGTACACCTGTATGACCCTTTATAAATTGCAGGGCACTTTCCCCGTTTAATCCTGCCTCTCTCCCTGATTCACCTATATTACCTGATGGTTTCTTCCTACAGCTTTAACCTCAGGCAGCTGAAGAGTCTATGTTGACCAAGGCAGTGGTAGAGTTGCAGCACCTGACCCATCAGCTGCGCCTGGCGTTCACTTCAGTGCTTTCAGTTAGACTCTGAAGCGTCTGGGTTGAGCCACAGCCTTTCTCCACTTCCCTCCACGTTGGCCTAGACCCATGGCTTCTGCCCCATTTTCTTCTTAAGTGTTTTGATTAACCTGAATCCCGTCCACTTGGCCGAGACCTTGATTGATCTAGAAACACCTGCCCCAGTGGGTGGTTTCTGTTCCCGTGCCCCACAGCAAGATACAAAGTGTATCTTGCTTTTCTTGTGGGACTGACCTGCCGTAGATGGACGCTGCCCTTCATCAGGCCTGAAATGGTTATGCCCCTTGGTCCACAGTGTTTGGGGTTAACACTGCCTTACCCTCAAGGATAAACCCTGTAATATAGCCAGTTCCTCTGGTTCTGCGCTCTCCCAGCCCAGGCTTCCACCCGCCTCCCTAGGGAGCCCTCTAAAGTTCATGACTTCTCACCAGTCAAGGGAGGGAGGCAGTTAACCTTCTGTTTCGGTTTTTGTTGCTTGTTTGTGTTAAAATGTTATTTTGATCTTCCAAATAATTTATGTAGCAAGCGGGGTATATATTTTAATCCCATTTGAGCAAAGCACCCCAGTGACTTTCCCTAATGCCACAGTGCTAGTAAAGTGGTGGGGCCAGGGCTTAAACCCAGGTCATGAAACCATAGATCTTTAGGGCTTGAAAGGCCTTTAAAAGTCATCTAATCCAACCAAGTAAACGAAACCTGGATCTCCTGCATAATATCTCTGCCAAGTAGTTAACTAGCCTGTGTTTGAATGCCTTCCCTCACAGGACAGCTCGGTTCATCTTTGGCTATAGTTCAGACAGTCATTTGTTTAATCATCCTCACACCCTTTAATTCATCAAACAAGTATTTCAGGTCCTAATATGGGCACCATCAGGTGTTATGTGGCCACTGAGGTAATTTCTGGAAGTAAATTTAGTTAAAGATAGAAAGTGGAAAGTTCTACAGGAGAGGTACTGATAAAGTGCTATGGAAACTGCTGGAAATTTCTTCCTTCTGCTGACCTGAAAACTGTCTTACTGTGTAGCTTCCAAAATTTGGTCTTAATTCTGTTCTTCCCATTCATAAAAAAAAAAATACTTTTTTTCATTACAGCTAGTGTGTCATTCTTCAGTTGTTTCTCATAAAGGACTTCTCAGATCCTTTCTCTCTCCTGATTACTCCTCCCTGAACCCATTTCAGTTTGTCTATGAGTCTCTGAAAGGGTTTCCCTGTAGCTGAACAGAATGTGATGTGGACTGTTCAGAAGAGAAGTGAACTGCCATTTCTCATTCTGGATAAAATAATTCTGTAGGGCATGAAAACTATTTGGTGACCACACTCATCCATTATTGTTTCAAACTGACTTTACTCTGAACTAATACCCACAGTGCCAGGTGTTGCAAAGGTAGGGTTGCAATCAGGATCCCACTCTTAAATGTCTTATCCTGTCAGACTATTATACTATTTTTTTTTTTTTTTTTTTTTTTTTTGCAGTACGCAGGCCTCTCACTGCTGTGGCCTCTCCCGTTGCGGAGCACAGGCTCCGGATGCGCAGGCTCAGCGGCCATGGCTCACGGGCCCAGCCGCTCCGCGGCATGTGGGATCAGGGCACGAACCCGTGTCCCCTGCATCGGCAGGCGGACTCTCAGCCACTGCGCCACCAGGGAAGCCCAAGACTATTATACTGTTTCTCATGTGACAGACCTCTTACTACTTAAAGTTAATTAATAATTATTATTTTTAATTGGGGTAAAATACACATAAAGTGTACCATTTTAACCATTTTTAAACACAGAGTTCAGTAGCATTAAATATATTCACTTTATTGCACAACCATCACCACATCCATTTCCAGAACTTTTTCATCTTCCCAAATGGAAACTCTGTGCCCATAAAACTAACTCCCCACATCCCCCTCCCCGCAGCCTCTCACAGTGAGCATTCTACTTTCTGTCTCCGTGAATTTGACTGCTCTAAGTACCTCACATAAGTGGAATTGTGTAGTAGTTGATTGTTTTGTGCGACTGGCTTATTTCACCTACCTTAATGTGTTCAAAATTCATCTATGTTGTAGCCTGTGTCAGAATTCCCTTCATTTTTTTTCTTTTTTTTTTGCAGTATGCGGACCTCTCACTGTTGTGGCCTCTCCCGTTGCGGAGCACAGGCTCCGGACGCGCAGGCTCAGCGGCCATGGCTCACAGGCCCAGCTGCTCCGCGGCATGTGGGATCTTCCCGGACCGGGGCATGAACCCGTGTCCTCTGCATTGGCAGGCGGACCCCCAACCACTGCGCCACCAGGGAAGCTCCCAGACTTTCTTTACATCAGACATTCTGTGAAAAAAAGCCCCTTGCTTTACATAAGGCTTATATGTGTAGAAGACATTAACTTATCACTCTCACTTCACCAATTTGAAATGTGAATCTTTTAACTATATCCCATGTCTGTTTAATATTTCATTTAAATGTGCTGAGTCTCCTTTTGTAAGCAGTGAATCATCAGGATGTTACAGGATTATCATCAAAACCAGTTCAATTAGTATTCACCGTGTCAGGCAGTGTGCTAGGTGCTTGTGTATACTGGTAAGCAAAGTTTAGACATAGACACTCCCTCAAGGATCTTATACTTTTAGAGGACACTGTTTATGTTCTAAAACCCGTTGTCTCTCAGCCTTCTCCACCTTAGTAAAGGGCATCATTGCCATCTAACCTGCTGCTCAAGCCAGAAATCTAGGACTTTTCTTTGGTTTTTCCTCTCCCAGCCCTCCAGCTCCCTTCTCTGCTACCTCTAGAATAGATCTTGGCTACATCCACTTCTCTTCATCTCTACTGCCATCGTCTGAACCCAAGCCGCTGCTATTTCTAGTCTGGATTACTGTGAGAGCCTCAATAACCTCCTAACTGGTCTACCTAATCCTCCTATTGTTCCCCTTCCATCTCTTGCCATCCATCAAGGGACCAGTGATCTATTCAAAACCTCCTCATTGCATGTATAAAAAAAATCAAAACCCCTGTAAAGCTCTGCATGCTACGTCCCTGCCTTTCTCTCTGAAGTTCTCTCCCGCCCCTCCGCTCCGCTCACTCTGCTGCAGCCACACTGGCTGTCCTTTCAGTGCGTAACAATGGCAAGCTCTTCTCAGCCTCACGGCTTTCACAGACGCCGTTCCCTCTGCCAGGGCTGCTCTTACGCTGCTTGGCCTCTCTTTACGTCCTGAAAATTTAACCTTACAGGCTTTCTCTTCAGGGAGGAATTCCCGGAAAATGCTGGGTAGGTCTCTCCATTAAAGTGTGTGTGTGTGTGTGTGTGTGTGTGTGTGTAGGGGGACAGTGTAGAGATCAGTTTGACAGAAGCGCTCAGTGCTGGGCCAAAGTAAGCTAGGGTCAGGGTCTTGGGATGGGTGTGGGGAACAGGTTGAAGAACTAAGTTCTGATGAATATTTGTCAGATCTAGAATGACCAAAGGAACTCAGAGGGAGGTGCGGGTCAGAAAAGGCAGTTAGGGAAATGTTGAAGTAGTCCAGGGATACAGATAAGGACCTAAACTGGGGTTGAGAAAGAAGTAATGTAGAGTATGGAAGGCTGAATAATGGCCTGCCACAGATGTCCGTGTCCTAATGCCCAGAACATGTGAATATGTTCTCTTATATGGTGAAAGGGACTTTGCAGATGTGATTAATGATCCTGAGATGGGAAATTACCCTGGACTATCTGGGTGTGTCCAATGTAAGGACAAGGGTCTTTATAAGAGGGAGGCGGGGTGGGCAATGTTAGGAGAAGGTGATGTTACTGTGGAAATAGAGGTTGGGGTAATGTGGACACGAGCTCAGGAATGTGAGCAACTTCTAGAAGCTGGAAGAGGTTAGAAACAGATTCTCCTCTGGAGCTTCCAGAAGGAATCAGTCTTGCCAACGTCTTGATTTTATCCCTGTAAGACTCATTTAGGATTTCTGGCTTCCAGAACTATAAGAGAATAAATTTGTGTTGTTTAAGCCACTAAGTAGGTGGTAATTTGTCACAGCAGCAATAGGAAACTAACATAGAGAGGAAGAGATGGATGTGAAAGACATTACAAAGGAAAAGTGGTGGTTTCTGATGAATGACTAGATGAGGGGAGAAGAATTGAGAATCAAAGAAATTCCAAGATTCTGAATCTAGATTACGAAGGCATTGGAAAGGGAATTAATTTCTGGGGGAAAAATGAGTCAATTTTATATATTTTGCTTGGGTTCCAGGGAGGGCATCCAAAATTAAGTTTACCTTATATGAGGGTTTGATTTTGGGGCTTCAGGAAGGGGCCCTTAGGAGGCAAAATGCAGCTCCCACATTGTCCAGTGATGTTTATATCACTTAGATCCGTTATATCAGAGGTGAAGTCACCTCACTTAAAACTCCCTTCTGGGAGAGAATGGCCAAGTATTAAGCCTTATTGCATTTTAGTATGAATGTGCTTATCGTGTTCTTAGATTTGGTAAGTGGGTGAGGCAAAGAGTCCATGAACACTCTTAGAATGCCTGCCGAGCTACTCTTAGAAGTCTTATGTGAGTCATTAATAACTCTTATGTGAGTTATTAATTATGTGAGTATATGCACTGTTAATAACTCTTATGTGAGTTATTAATTATGTGAGTATATGCACCGTTTTTGTGGTGACAGTGTATAAGTTTCATCAGGTTCTCAAAAGGATAGAAGATCAAAAAAGAAAGTTAAGAATCATGCTCTACTCCTATGGGATATCAGGGGGTGGAAGAGGGCAGGCAAAGGGCAAGAGGAAGCAGAAAAGGCAACACATGAGAAATAGACTCACAGACATAGAGAACAAACTTATGGTTACCAAAGGGGATAGCAGGGGCAGGGGGAGATAGATTAGGAGTTTGGGATTAACATATACACACTACTATATATAAAAGGAAAATAACAAAGACCTACTGAGTGGCACAGGGAACTACCCTCAGTATCTTGTAAAACCTTATAAGGGAAAAGAATCTGAAAAAGAATATATATGTGCATGTACATATGTACATATATATATCTGAATCACTTTGCTGTACACTTGAAATTAACACTAAATTGTAAATTAACTATACCTCAATTAAAAAAAAAAGAAAGGGCAACACATGAAAACTCCACAGTCGTTCTTTTGCTGCCGCACAGTACTGCTAATTCATGCCTCTCTTTTCCCTTACTAGACCCATTTCAGGGCTTCTTGTGCTTCTAGAACCAGCTTGCAAAGCAGCTGCAGAGTTTTTTTGTTCTGTTGAGGGTTATTTTATTTGCTGACAATGTGTTCTTTAAAAGATTCTTTTTTTGGTGTTTTACAGAATACTTCATCTATTTTTAAAAAAATGGATGAAGAAATTTTATTTTCTTTTTTTAAAAAATATTTATTTATTTATTTAATTTATTTTGGCTGCGCCGGGTCTTCATCGCGGCACGTGGGATCTTCGTTGCTCCATGCGGGCTTCTTAGTTGCAGAATGCACGTGGGATCTAGTTCCCCAGCCAGGGATTGAACCCGGAACCCCTGCATTGGGAACTCAGAGTCTTACCCACTGGACCACCAGGGAAGTCCCTGGGTTTTCTTTTTAAAAAAATATTTATTTATTTACTTATTTGGCTATACCGGGTCTTGTTTGCGGCACGTGGGATCTTTAGCTGCAGCATGTAGGCTCTCTTAGTTGTGGCATGCGGGATCTAGTTCCCTGACCAGGGATCGAACCCGGGCCCCCTGCATTGGGAGCACAGAGTCTTAACCATTGGACCACCAGGGAAGTCCCTCATCTATGTTTTTTAAAGGGGTTTTCTAATATTACAAATACTAGTATTTCCACAAAGTGAATATTAAAGTATAACTCAATAAATGATTATCATTGGTAATCTCTTTTCAAAGCTGAGGCATAGAAAACTTAGGTGGCTTTTTTGTTTTTTTTGGAGAAGTAGACACTTCTTTTATTCACTATAACCCCTATGAATCCCGAACCCACAAGGTCAACACAAACAGAATAATAATCGTTTAAAATATCTCATTTTTTTCCATTGTCGCATTACTTTTTTTTTATTCAAACAGAAAGTCACGAAAATTATAATCATCCTCATCAGTTCACTCAGCCCCATGTAATTAATTTTTTTATCTTAATCTTTTGTTAGCACTTTTATGAGTTCATCAGTTTTCCATTAGAGTTCTGAGAATGCTTATTCATTCAGTTCAGCAGTAGAGTCAGTTACCAGAAACCTGTACTTGTCAGAGTCTTTTCCATGAATTCCTTGAAGATGAAACTCTTTTATAGGAACATTTTTGCGAAAGCATCAGAGTACACCCAGAACTGTCTGTAATGACAAAAGACTTAAAAATGCCCACGGTTAAAGATTTGATGAAAGTTCATAATAATGCAATTGACAAGGAAATTTAGTTATTTCTGAGATATACATTTTAAAATAATAACTAGAATTATGACTTATAACATTATACCAGAACATATAAGATTTTTAGGAATTTCATGTAATGTCTGAAACATTTATATTAACATATTTCCATACAAATAACCCAAAGAAAGTTTAGTATTATTTAATTTTTTAATTTTATTTTATTTATTTTTTTATACAGCAGGTTAGGTAGCTTCTAATTAGCAGCAGCTATTTTTTTTTTCCAGTAAAATAAATCATCAAGAGTTGCCTAGTTGATCTCTAAGTAAAATGTTTCTGTAGTTAAATCTCAACGTAGCTTAGATTTACCAAGTCCATTGAATGCTTCAGAGGCTGATCTGGGGTCAGAGTCTCTTTCGTAAGCAATTTATTTAGGTAACTGGTTTTCCGTCTCTGTACAGATAAAAATGAAGAGTTTCCATTTTGTTTTGCAATAGAATGTTGACTTTTAAAAAAATAAAAATTATTATTGTCAAGATTTCCTTTTAATAATATAAAGTAGTGGACTAGGTTTGTAGTTGATGAAGTTTCCTATAGTTATGATTGATTTTCCTGGGTCCTCTCCATAGTCATGAAGTTTAACATTCAGAGCCTTGCTTTATGGGATAAATATTAATTCAATAAGAGAATAAAATAAATTTAAACAATTTTCAGTTTCTACTATTATAGTCGAATCATAAAGGGTACCTGCTTTGCTGCAATATCAAGGAAAATAGAAGCATTTGTTTTAGAAAAGACTAGAATTTCATCAAAGTCAAGGCTTGTATAAGTTCAGTCTTCTATAATTTATATACTTTCTGAGTGAAACTGATATGGAACTATGACTTGATTGATATTGTAACAAAATATCACGTGGAAAGAGGCACTTTGTAAAACAGATTTGGCTAACCTACATTTGCTCACAAAGAGATGTCAATGCTTGTTAGGAAATCTAGCTGGGGAGTACAGCTCCCCACATATCCTGACTAAGAAGAGACTTTGTGGGCTTCCCTGGTGGCGCAGTGGTTGAGAATCTGCCTGCTAATGCAGGGGACACGGGTTTGAGCCCTGGTCTGGGAGGATCCCACATGCCGCGGAGCAGCTAGGCCCCTGAACCACAACTGCTGAGCCTGTGCTCCGCAACAAGAGAGGCCGCGATAGTGAGAGGCCCGCGCACCGCGATGAAGAGTGGCCCCCGCTTGCCACAACTAGAGAAAGCCCTCGCACAGAAACGAAGACCCAACACAGCAAAAATTAATTAATTAATTAATAAACTCCTACCCGCAACATCTTCTTAAAAAAAAAAAAGAATAGACTTTGTTAGTTCGGAAATGGCATTCTTTTTGATTGAGTTGGCACTTTGGGAAGAACACACGTGAAACTCTCAGAGGAAGGGAACTCTGGTCTAAGATGCCAGGTCAGTCAGTCAGTCCTGGCAGCCATCCTGGTGACAAGATGCCATAGCTAGACTACATTAAAAGCTTGTTACAGATGGTTTTTGTAGCAACTTACTTACCTTTGTAGCACAAACGGGATGGCTTAAAACAACAGTAATGTATTGATATTATCTCACTTTTGGAGGCTGAAATCAAGGTGTTAGCAGTTGGTTCCTCCTGGAAGCTCTGAGGGAGCATCTTTTCTCTATGCCTCTTTTCTCACTTCTGGTGGTTACTTGGCATTCCTTGGCTTGTAGATACATCACTCCAGTCTCTATCTCCATCTTCACAAGGTTTTACCTATGTGTCTCTGTGTGTTCACGCCGCCTTCTTATAGGGACACCAGTTGTTGGATTTAGGGCCTTCCTAATCCAGCATGACCTCATCTTAATGAAATGATTTACACCTGTAAAGACCCTAGTCCAAATACGTTCACATTCTGAAGTTATAGGTAGACATGAATTTTGGAGGGAAACTATTTAATCCACTACACCCCCTAACATTTACCCTCAGAAACATCAGTACATTTCATCAGAACATAATGTTAATAAGACCCAGGGTATATGTTTCACTCCAGGTACAGAGCAGGTCATTTTGTTTGGTTCTAGCCTGACAGGTATACACTTACCTTGAAATTTTATCCAGTTAATTAAAAAGGGAACCAGATAAGAACTTGGATGGAATAGTACAAACCTACCCCTAAAGGCAACAAAAGAACTCAAAGTACGTGCCTACCTGATGGTTGGTCATTACAGACAATTTCTTTGATAATGCCTGGGACATACTGCTACCCATAACAAGGTGATTAATGGCACAGGTGATCGGACCACAGTGGATGTTATAAATCAGTACACTGAGTTTTCTTTTTCAGAAATGGACAGTGAAGTGCGTTCTCTGGCTACCATTGCAGGATGACACAAATTCTGACACTCTGTCTGCTTTTCAGTTTTCTGTGAAACTTGGTGAACCATCAACTCATTGTCATTGGCTTGTGCATGTGCACTGAAGATTGACAAGATTAACAACAGTGTGAGTTTGTACAAGACTTCCTTTTGGAATCTTTTATTTTTGGCAAATGTGTGGAAGGACTGTGGGAATCACATGACATCAAACAGAATTTCAGCAAAGGACCAACAACTCCAATAATACATTTTTATGCATGTAGGTAATTTTTGATACGAATATTTAGAAACAGCTAAGCTAATTTTAAGGTAATTTTAACATTCTTAGCTAAGCTAATTTTAAGATTTTACTAGAAGATTTTTTTGTTTTATTTATATCCCACATGTTCTAGTTGATACCTAAGGTGGCTTACAAAATTAGTACAGTTAAAAAAAGAAAAAATGTAAACCCAAACAAAACAACCTCATAACTGGTGAAGGGATTGGGCAGAGGCCACTCAGACATTGTGTGTGTATTTAGCTAGTGTTATTGTTTGTCAGGAAGAATTGGCAATACACTACAAAGCCTTAAAGAGTCTGCCTTCTACCTAACCTGGCAATTCCACTTTCAGGAATTTATCTAAAGGAAGTAATCAAGAGTGAAGGCAAACATTTAGCTATGTTCACCATGTATGGCTGTGTTTCACTATTGTTTATAATGGCAAAGGACTGAAAATAATTTAAACATGCAATAAGCAGGAAATGGGTTAAGTTATAGTATATCTATTTTGTGGATATTTGCAATTGTTTAAAATGCGGTTGTAAAATAGTATTTAAATCTATTGAAGATGTTTAATATATTGTTAACTTCAGAAAACATGGCGTTAAATATTATGTATAAAATGAACCACTTTTAGGAATGCGCATACATGCATGGAGAAATGACAGAATATTAAGAACTAAAAATGGGCGGTGAAAGACCAGATGGTTTTTATTTTCTTTTTTCTTATACACATTTTAAACATCTTATATAGTATATATTTATTCCATTTGTAAAGAGAAAAACAGGTTGTTTTTTTTTAATTAGGTAAGAAAATGAGTACGATGGGAAAATGACATAGCAAAGTTAAAATGAACCTTGAAATGAGGTTACTCCTCAAAACGCATGCAATAAGATTCTGTACAGGTGGGACATACATTTTGCTCTAAGCTTTCAAAAGCCATTGGAAAAAGGGAAACAGAATCAGCTGTAGTATCTACAAGATAAGATACTATAGTATCTTATAAGTATAAGGCAAGAACAGTTTGTTGGTCCACAACTTGAAAGTAAATATAATGGCTGATTGCACTGAACTTTTACCCACATGTAGGATGAAAACAAAATGCCAAAGGCCAATAGAAAGTTAAATAACTGTTATAAGTTCCCCTTTATATAAAGGGGAGCCGTAAAGTTTGGAAACACAAACAATACTGTTTCATTTTTTTTACAGATTCATATTAAGTAAATTACATTATGTTATAGTATATATCAACTACAGACAGAACCCCCTTGATTACTTATTTCTTCTGGAGTGTGCTAAAAGTATAGATTTACTTACTAAAAATGAGAGGGAGAAATCAGGCAACATCCTGCAGATGCCTCTGCTAGGATTAAGGAAAATGTTGTATTAACACACCACACTCATTGCAGCATCAACTATGCATTGCTACAAGGCTCTATTTCATGCAATCTTCCAGGACAAACCAAAGCTCGCCCTACAAACTTTCTTAGGAAATGCTCAACCATCCAATCTTGTTAATGTTAATTAATTTCAACCTATATGATGCTAGTGAGTTTCTTATATTTAAGGTAAGGTGCTTGTGTCTCATCCAAATGAGACGGTAAGATAAGAAAAACCAATGCAAACTTAAACTATGAATAGTTTCAAGAAAAACAAAGGAATAGTCATAATGGCTGTAAGATCTTTATGGTCAGGAATGATGCTTCTTGCTCAGCAGCTCTACATGTAGAAGACATTCAATAAATACTTAATGATTATTTGATTGATGGCAATATTGATTTACCATATCTTTCTTCCAAGTTATTTTTCACATTAACAAATTAATGCTGTGTATTACAGGACAGTTTTCAATAAGTTTAGATAGTTTATCCTGGGAATATATAGGCCTCTCAGATAAAGTGTATGAAGCAACCACAAAAATGTGGAAAATGTTTTACAACCAATTTTCCCCTTGAGTATTGACTGACACAATGAGTAATTTGTTGGGGGCCCAGGGGGAACCAAGAAACCCTGTTGTGATTGTGTAACTTTACAGGGTGCATACCCATTACCTGTTAAATAATCAGAGCTTTCCCTTCCTAGAGATGAAGACACCTATTCTTCAAAAGTATGCCTGTAAGACAGAATGTTGTGGCTGACTTGGTTTTTTCTCTACCTGTTTTTTGGTGTTTTTTTTGGTTTGTTTTTGACTGCATCGTGGGGCTTGTGGGATCTTAGTTCCCTGACCAGGGATTGAGCCTGGGTCACTGCAGTGAAAGCGGCTGAGTCCTGAGTCCTAACCACGGGACCGCCAGGGAATTCCCCTTTTTCCCACATGTTTAATCTGATACCAGAAGTCTGTCCCTGTGTAAATTTACCAAGTGACGTTTGTCTGCCGTGCAAATAGGTAAACACAGAGAACAATAATTATTAAACAGTATTCCTACTGCACTGAATTTCTTTCAGTTCAAAAACAGACACATGCATTTCAAGAAGGGAGATGTGAAGAAGGGAGCACATCGCCGTCTGTTCCGCTGGAGGTGCAGCAGCCCTGGGAATTAGCCCCTGTCGCTGGGGATTCCTCGTCTGCCCAGTGCTGGACCACGACCACGGGATCCCTTCTGCCTGTCAAGGGTTAGGGTTAGAATTTATCACACTGTTTATTTATTTGTTTGTTTATTTTGGGTTTGCCAACATTTTTGAATGTAAACTTTTCAAACACACAGAAAAGTAAGAAATAAGGTACAGTGAACACCATCTACCCACCACATAGAACCTATACTTAACATTTTGCTGTACTGGATTTATCACATATCTATCCATCCCTTCATCCATCCTTCAATCCATCTTTTTTGTTTGTTTGTTTTGTTTTCGGTACGTGGGCCTCTCACTGCTGTGGCCTCTCCCGTTGCGGAGCACAGGCTCCGGACGCGCAGGCTCAGCGGCCATGGCTCACGGGCCCAGCCGCTCCGCGGCATGTGGGATCTTCCCGGACCGGGGCACGAACCCGTGTCCCCTGCATCGGCAGGCGGACTTTCAACCACTGTGCCACCAGGGAAGCCCCAATCCATCTTTTAAAGTATACATTTCAAAATAAGTTGCTGACATCAGATACTTCCTCCTAAATACTTCAGCATACATAGCATTAATTGGAGCTCAATTTTGTTTACAGTTCTTGTTGGGGTTAAATATTTTATTTTTAACATGAATGTTTTTCTTTTATAAAATTTCTCATGATTAGCCACTATCTAACCCTTGGTATGGTATTTGGTTAATGTTTGCCTCCCCCTCCAAGGTAACAGGGACTGCGCCGTTTTGCTCACCAACGTATCCACAGGGCTTGGTATTATAGTAGATGCTCAATATACAGTGTATTTGTTAGGGAACATGTGGAAGTCAGAAAGAAATGGATGGAAGACAGCTATAGAAATGGAAAGAAAAAGTAAACCATGGCCTCTTCAAGCCAGTTAACATATCTGCTATTATGACTATTGTTGTTGCTGGAGCCATTTAAAGCCATTTTGGTAAATGGAGCAGGACATGCCTGCTAAGGAAACTGCCGTTTTATGTTGGTTCAATGAAGAAAATAAAATGAAGTACTGTGTATCTTCACTGATTGTTCTGCACAGGAGTAAGTTCCCAGGTTTCTGGCTGTTTATTTGGTAAGGATGCTTAGAGTACCTCAGTTTGTAATTTAGACATCACGCCTATCTCAACTCCAGACTTAAGTCTTTGATAAGCAAGTTTTTCCTCAAGACAACATTTCATATGAAAAACACCTGAGCCATGGGCCAGAGATATTGACCTAAATGCTGACTGATTACAAGTGAAAATACAAATTGATGACACATGAAAATAGAATCACTCCTTCTCAACCAAGAGGAACCCCCCTTCCCACCATGACTTGTCTTTGGCCATTCCTCCAGTTCTTTTTGGTGATACCATCTCTGAGTTGGGATTACGTCTTTGTGAGAGACGTGGACTTTTGTGAAACTGCCACATCTCTGGAGCATAAGGAAATTGTGCTAATCTTGTTGTCCCCAGTGTTTCTAAAGGGTCCAGTGTGATTCAGACTTCAAAGGTTGGAATCGTTTTCTTATATGTCCGTCAGTTTCCTGGTAACTGAGATTGTGCTTTCTTCTCTTGTCTCAGGAGCATTTGACAACCTGCTTATGTCACTGAGAACACATATGCCAGCCAACAGTGCCCCGTCCCCAGGATATACTACTTCCCCAAACTTCTTTTCTGCTTGGTCAATCTGTTACATTCTCAAGAGAAGATAACTGCAGACCTGACCTGACCTGATTCGGGCCTCCTTGGGAAGAATCTGGCCTCGAAGGACCTTCCCGGCTCAAATGGCCGGTTACAGACATTCTTCCCCGAGTAAAGTCATTCCTTTGGGTTAAAGTAGTACTTTCTTAGCATTCTGCTTCTGTGTTGCAAATTTCAGAGGAGAAGCGGCGGTGGGGTGGGGTAGACTCAGGAGGTCACCTTTGTGAGAATGTCTTCTTCACAAGATTATCTGCATCAGACATGGACCAGGGGAGCTCGGAAAGCCCTGTAACCTCGGGGAGGGTGAGAAGGAAGCGCTGACATTCAGTACCAGGGAAAGTGTGCGAGGACAAACTTCTCCATCCGTTACTGGGCTTCAGGCCGCAGGGTGTCTTTCAGACGAGAAGATTCACGTTCCCCCCACCACCGCGCCCCAGTCTTCCCCAAGCCCTGCCGCGGCGCCGCTCTCCTGTTCCACCCCAGCTCTCCACGAGGTTCCCAGGAAAGCGCCGACCTCTTTCCCGCTTCTCCTCCCGCGCAGCCCGGCGTTCGGCTCGGCGCTTCCTCCAGTCCTCCAAAGGCGAGTGGAACAAGACTCCACCGTGGATAGAATACGACGCTTAAGAACTCCGCCTCAACTGCCCCCCTCTAGGTTTTCCCCGCCGTGCCCAAGGCTTTTGGTCACCTCTGCACAAATTTAGTAAGACTGAGAGCTCAGAACCGGGAAAGCCAACCGCGGATCCGTCTCGTTCCCCTGCCCGCCAGTGAAAAGCGGTCCACCTCCGGCGCGGGTGCTCTGCATCCTGTAGTCGGCTCTTGGCCGACAGACACCTGCCCCGCCGGCCTCTCGACAGGCCCGCCGGTGCCCTCAGCTCGGCCCGCCCCCTCCGCCCTCCCGAGCCTGGGCCTCTCCCCGCCTCCCGCCCGCGAACCTCGCCGCCCCGCCTCGGGCTCCGCCGCGGCCGCCGGGGGTGCGGGCCCGCCCCAGAAGGGCGCCCATTGGCCGTGCGCGCCATCCTTCACCCGGCACATTCCGCCGCCCGCAGGCTTGCGGGGAAACTTCCTTATTATTGTGACGCCGAAATTGGAGAAACCCTGAGCCGGGTCGGTGGAGCCGTCACCGTCGGAATCCCGCGCGGCGGTTCAGCGGCCGCCGAGGTGCGCGGGGCGCGGGGGCCGGGTTCCAGGAAGGAGGGCACCGCGGAGCCGCGCCGCGGCACGGCGGTCCGCGCGCGGCTCTCGGAGGGGCGGCTGCCGCTGCGGCTGCGGGGCGCCTCCCGCGACAGCCCGGGGCAGGTCGCGCGCGGAGGTCTGGGCGCGGCGCCTGCAGTGCCTGCGGGGCGCGGGCGCGCGGGGGCCTCGCGCGCGCCTCCCCGGCGTCCTCGGGGCGCTCCCTGTGACCTACAGAGTCTTAGCGCCCGGGGAGGCCGGAAGCCGCTCCAGAGACTGGAGCGCCCCCGACCCCGACTCGGCTGCCTGCGGATGGGGAGGAACTGCGACGCCGAAAGTCAAAAAGAGGATCCTCCCCTTCCTCCCCACCCGCCCCTATTTAAATTCTGGGGCTTCGGCGACACCGCTGCGGCGAGGGGCGCAGACTCTGCCCCGCGCAGTGGGAGCCGCCGAGGCCTCTGCGCTTGGGGGAACCCCGGCGGCCGCGAGGAGTTGGCGCTGGGGACACGGGGGCCTCGGCGGCCGCGGTGACAGCGCCACCCACCTGACCGAGGCGGGGCTCGGTTTGCCTGCCCGGAGTCCGCCTCCTGGGCGGAGCCGGGGCGAGGGTGTGTGCGGACACGTGTGTGTGCGTGTGTGTGTGTGTGGACACGTAAGTGCGCGGACGGGCGCGGGGGTGTCAGGAACTGGGGCGTGCGGGGGCAGGTGGCGCTTTGAGTCATCTGCGAATGTGTGGAGTGGGCGCACCGGGCAGCCGACCGAGACTAGCCTGTGTAACCTGAAACAGAAGAGCCGGGGAGGGCTGTAGAGGCCGCACCTAAAGCAGCTGTGCACTGATTCGGGGTATGCGCCCCGGGCTCCGGGATATGTGTATTTGAACTTTGCTTTTGGTGTATCAGCGTTTCTGGTTGTTTTGTGATTCCGTTTTACTTTAGCTTTTTAATTAGCCCCATCTGGAAGTACCTTAAATTCAGAGCTAAGCCTTCCAGGATTTTGCTTTTGCATTCATTACGCACGGAATGCTTTAGGAAAGACGGTTCAAGCGCTCTCTTCCATTTTTGTGTCTCCTGACTCTTTCCACAAATAGGAGGCTATTTCTAGAACATTTCATCTGATGATTTGATAACATCGAGTAAGCTGCTTTTTTAACTCCAGATTGAGGAGAAAGAAAAGTGAAATAAAATGAGGATTAACACCCTTTTTAAATGCAGTGACTCTGGAGAGAGATGCTGTCTTGTTTTAGTAGCAGATTACTGTGTAGCTCTCCCTTTTCCTACTTTCCTTTACCCTGGGGGGTAAGGGGGGTGGCATTATAAACCAGAAAAGAGGAGTAGTGTACTTAACGCCCTTTTAAAGCAAAACCGATGAATTACACATCGTTGACCGCGTGGAGGCTAGGAACCTTCTGGAGAAAGGATGCAGGAATCAAGGAGGAAGACTTGAAATCTCTTTGGCAGAACTCCTCCCTTGGCATGAAAAAAAAGAAACACAGTTGGTTAGCAGGCAGTTTTACTTTTCCAGTTAGTAGTTGGGATTTTATTTTTGAAAAAAGAAACAGAGATTCCAAAATGTTCCAAATGGTGTGGTTGGAGCCATTGGTTAAAGCATTTCATTCCGAGTAGCAGATTTAAATTTCTTAAGATTTGCATAATAATTTAAAACTTTAAAAAAATACATAATGAGAGTTGTACCACTACTGGAGATACAAGATAGTTTTGCTGCAGTCTCAGAAATAGAAGTAATAGTTTCCAAATTGAAAGGCAGCTTCTTACATTATATAGAAATAAAATTATGATGCTAGTATCTTAGAATCATGCAGTACTGTACTTTTCTTTTGAGAGACTTAAGGTGCCTGTCAGATAGTCCCATCTTGTTTTGCCTGAAAGAGGATGCGGTGATGAGAAGGAAGGAAAGTCGAGAAAGACATCAAAACGGCTGTAGCAAAATAAGCTATAATGTGTGTGGTACATGAAAAAATGGAGGAAAAAAGTGAATTACTTTTCAAAAATGCATCTTTTTAAACCTAAACGGGTGGTTTTAAAATAACTTTATTTTTACATCTACTACAAACGCTAGGAATTTTTAAAGGTGCGTCTCTAAGTTCACTTTTAGCATCATGCTCTAACCAACTGAGCTGACTGTCCAGTTGACTCTAACTTCACGTTTAGAGGTGACATCTTCATAGTTGGTCAGTGGTTATCTTATTGGTGTTTAACTAAACTCCAGTCCTGAGATACAATGTTGGGGGAATATTCAAGCTTGCATAATTTAAAGATATTCTTATTTTCAGAAGTTTGCTTTTCATTTTGTTTTCAATAACATGAAAGCACTTTGTAGCATTCTGTATTAATGTTAATTGTTTTTTCTTTAACTTGCAGATCTG
This sequence comes from Grampus griseus, assembly GCF_964374135.1. Classification (NCBI taxonomy): domain Eukaryota; kingdom Metazoa; phylum Chordata; class Mammalia; order Artiodactyla; family Delphinidae; genus Grampus; species Grampus griseus. The sequence goes on from NC_138997.1 coordinate 7,603,754, forward strand.
CAGTGTGAGGTGGAACCATTCTGGCTTAAGTACAGATGCCAAGTGTGTGTGACCTGTGGTGAGTTACTTAATTTCTCTGAACCTCAGGTTCCTCATCTTGTACTTGGGAATAATATCTAACTCACAGAATAGATAAGAAGATTAAACAGGATAATCTACGTAAAGGACTCGGATTAGTATAGCTGCCTAGAGAGGGACCTTAACAAATCCTTACTGATTTCTTTCACTGTGACGGAGTGAAGAGAACAAAGTGAGCCCAGGAAGTAGGAGACCTAGTTTCTGGTCTTGGATTCAACCAGTTACTTCTCAGAGGACCAAAGTTAACTTCGGCTGCCATTAAAATGAGGTTAGGAATGTCAATCTCTTGCCTGGAGGTTGGATCGAATGGATTTTTAAGGTCTCTTTAATAAGATGACCCCTTTGATGATATAACGCTGCCCCCTTTAGACATTTACCACAGTTAGAAACAGCACTTGCTGGTGTCAGGGGCGTGTGTTTCTGTGTGTGAGCCAGTAAGTGAACTAGGCTCACTGTAAGTTCCGGTGAATGTGGAGGAAAGCCTGGCTAACTCTGTTGAGGTGGCCTCACGCATCCCTCCTGTCTCTGGCTTACACAGGTTGGTTATAGCTGTAGTTGCCCATGAATATCGCCAGTGATTCAGCTAATGTGAGCTCACTTACTATGTGCAACGTTCTTCTTTTAACATTTGTTTTTAAAATTGGAGAAGGAGTATAGCTTGGCTTTGTTATATTTAAGTGGTGGTATAACATCACGTTTAAGAGCGTGGACTTTGGAGTCTGGGAGATGAGATTTGAATCCTGCCTTTGCCACTTAAACTAAGTAAGTTTCCACCACAGCTAGTACTTATTTACATGCTCTTGGTCAAGTGACTTAACCTTGCTAAGTCTTGAGGTTACAGTAAAGGGCAAATTAAATAATCTATGTAAAGTTTTTAGCACAGATTCAGACACACGGTAGGCTTGCAGTAATAGCAACTATTACTTTTTCTTCATTCAACAAGTATCTGTTGAGCCCTCCCTTGTGCCAGACACTAGTCTAGTCTCTAGGGGTAGAGAAATGAGCAAAGAGGCTCAGTCCTTCCTTCATGGAGCTTCCGTTCCTCGATGCTAGCATTGAGAAACACCATTATTTAATGACAGCTTGGATCGTAAAAGGCGTTCTGCTTTCAGATCCGCTAAAATGTGGTGAGGGCAGAGCACATTGAGAATGGAGGAAATACATTGTTGTTTTTTTGTTACTGCTTAGGGAATGTGTATCTAACGGAACCGGGCAAACAAAACTGTTAACAACTTTAGATTGTGGGAGATCTGGTTTTCTCAGTTTCGGGTTCAGTTTTGTAGGCACTTATGAAGCATCTGCGGCGCTCCTTTGTTATGCTGGGGACGGGAGATACACAGATGAGTAAAACCTGGTTCCTTACATGGAGAAGCTCTCAGTCTGCTCATGGATGGGGAATTGGTGGGTGAGATGCAAGAAGCAGTGATCTTACCTCAATAGTACTTTTCGTTCTTTAAAAGACTGTGAAGTGTCTGAAAGCATAAAACAGTATGTGTAATAGATGTTCTCCAAACAACAATAACAGGACAGAAGCAGAACATCAACCACGCTACTGAAGCTCCCTTTGTGCTCCTTCCAGAAGGTCCCCTTCCTTGTCACATATACACAGGTCTCTCTCAGTCTTTGTATTGATCATTTTTTTGCTTTTCTTTCATAGCTTTAGCACCACTAATGTTTTTATCTCCAAATACTTGTTCTACTTGTGTTTGGACTTTGTAAAGATGCATCACGTTCTGAATTCTTCTGTGAGTTTTTCCCCTCCTCAACACCATTATTCAGATTTAGCTGCACGGATGTTTGTAGATGGAAGTCATTGCTCTTCCACTGCTGTACAGCGTTCTATTTCACGTATGTGTTGCGGCTCATCCGTTTCCTTACAGATGGACGCTTGGGTTGTCTTTGTTCTGTATATTTCAGATAATCCTGCCATGAATGTTCTTGTGCATATACCTTGGGGCATATATTCCTGAGTTTCTTGCTGCATTGTACAGTAGGATAGCCACTAGCTATGTGTGACTACTGATATGAAAATAATTAAAATGAAATGAAATTAAAATGTCAGTTCCTCAGTCACATTAACCACCTTTCAGGTGCCCAGGAGACACCTGTCGCTTGTGACCACCACACTGGACAGTACAGACATGGAACATTTCCATCACAGAGTCCTCAGTTTCCAGGTTTTACTCATCTCTGTATCTCCAGTGCTCGGCAGATCGAAGGAGCACTGTAGACACTTGATAAGCTGGACCGTGCTGGTCGTGTGCCTAGGAATGGAATTACTGTGCCGTGAGGTATTTACAGCTTCATCTTCACTAGAACCAATGCCCACTTGTTTTCCAAAGTGGTTCTGCCAACTTACACTCCCACCAGCTGCGGGTCAGAGTCCTGGTTGCTCTATATCCTTGACTCGGCACTGCCAGACTTTTTAATTCTTGCCAGTCTGGTCAGGTGTCTTTTTCTGAAGGCAGACGGAGCCTTATGCAGACAATGGAAAGATCATTCTTCTAGTTGTACAAAGCCCAACACCAGGTAGTAAAGAAGACCCCACCTGTGCAGGGATCATCAGGGGAGGGGTAGGAATGTTTCCTGTGTTGGCTAAAAGGGTCAGAGGACCAAAGTCCAGCTGAAGAGAAAGAGAGAAACCAGCAAGGAGTGGATTCACACTGTTGAAAACTTCTCTCTGCCTTGTGTGCCGTTTCCGCCTGTGGTAGTAAACTTCGGGCAATAAAGTATGTCATGAGAATACATCTTCTTTGTTACTGGAGTTAATTCTGCATGGGAATTTTGGCTCCAGATTTATTCAAAGCTTGGATTTGGGGAGTGCCTGCGCAGCACTGAAGCCTGGGACATTCTCTTTCCCTGCTGTTGGAAAAGACCCTCCCTTCCCCGTACACCATGTAGGTAAAGGCTTCTGAGCTTATGTGAAACAAAGCTTATCCCTATCGTAAATGAGATTAGAAGTCCTGCCTGAGTGTTAGTTAGGTTTTAGTGACTTTCAGAGAAATAAGAATCAGTTGTTAGGCTGATGTTTGCACAGTCTGATTAGTAAGACAAAGTTTAGGAATTGCAGCTTGTCTTGTAGCATTCAGCTCTCTAGGACTGATCAAAGGAGATTTATCTACCCCCCCCCTTGGCCTCCCCAGAATTGAAAAGAAAATACATACAAAACACTTTGTCCTTGCAACCTCGACTTTCCTACGTGTGAGTTATGCCAGCCGGGGTAGCGCCGCCTTGCCCTAGCACAGATCTGGTGGAACAGCAGACGCTAAGCACAGGAGGAAGGGAGTCACACCCCAGCCCGCTGGGGAGCTTCCCTGCGTGCTGAGGACCCAGAGCAGAGTCCTGCACCTAGAGCAGGTGCTGCAGCTGTTGACAGCGACCGGCCACCTGCACTGAGTGCCAGGCCCCTGTGCTAAGCGCTCGTTACTCACATCCTGTCACTGGTCCTCACAACAGCCCTGTTGCTCTTCTTGCCACTTTAGGGACAGGAACCAGGCTTAGAGTGTTTAAATATCTTCCCCAAGGTTTCACAGCTAGGACGTGGTCACTCTGGGGCTTGAACTTTGGTCCTTTTGACCCTTAAGCCCTGCTAACATTATCCTGAGTCTTTTACCAAAAATAGATGAGGAGAAGGGCTGGGAAAAGTACGAGATGTGACATGGAGGGAAGGAACAGAAGGTCCATCTTTCTTCTTTTTGTTTTGCGACGGGGAGATAAGGGGCAGGAAATGGAGGGGCCGGACCGAAGTGGCCCAGGACAGCCAAGGTGGCGGGTGCGAGTGCTGAGCCGGTGTGTCGTCCTGTATTCTTCTGTAGCACCTTTTATCATTGTGTGTTTTGAAGGGAAGTGAAAGATTCTACTCCTCTAGAAGCAAGGGAGAGATGGTGAGTGAGGAAAAGTGGGTGAGAGGACCCAGGAGATCCAAATGCCCAGTGATGAAGAACATTGCCAGAGACAGACCTTAAAATTCATGGACGCCAACAGCTCCTAGGTTCGGGGGTTCCACCAGAGTGTGCTTGAAGTGAAAGCTAAGTTAATATCTGACTTCTCTTCAACGCACTGAACTTCTCTCCTGAAAGCTAGACGCTTTGGGTGCCTCCTTCTCTACTTTTGGCAGGGCGCCGTGAGGAGCTAGACCATATCTCCAGTTAGGGTTAATAATTCTTTGATAGGAATACATCTTCTCTCTGGTTGCTATTTAGTGACCTCTGAATAAATAGTTTTGGGTTTTTTTTAACACCTTTATTGGAGTATAATTGCTTTACAATGGTATGTTGGTTTCTGCTTTATAACAAAGTGAATCAGTTATACATATGTTCCCATATCTCTTCCCTCTTGCGTCTCCCTCCCTCCCACCCTCCCTATCCCACCCCTCCAGGCGGTCACAGAGCACCGAGCTGATCTCCCTGTGCTATGCGGCTGCTTCCCACTAGCTATCTACCTTACGTTTGGTAGTGCATATAAGTCCATGCCACTCCCTTACTTCGTCCCAGCTTACCCTTCTGCCTCCCCGTGTCCTCAAGTCCATTCTCTATGTCTGCATCTTTTGAATAAGTAGTTTTCATTTGACTACTTGAAGACTGCATGACTGTAATTCATGTGGGCAGGATTTTAACAATAGCCCTGTTTATCTCTTCATAAATGGTTTCTACTAGTCAGTCAGGGATGAGGCCGTACCTCAGGCTGCTTACCCAGGCTTGCAGTTGGCCAGAGCATCAGAGTTCAGCTGACGCTCAAGGACTGAATCATGTTACACAGACTTATAAGAAACTGATAGATCCAAGATGCCAAATTAACAATGAGAAGTAGAAATGCCAAGAAGGCTGGGATGCTTTGGACAGCTGGGCACAGTATTCTTTCCCCGTAGTAGTATCTGCCTTGGAAACCAAGTTATTTAAGATTGCGTATTAATCATGGAATCTAAGCGGTGCAAGTGGCTGGGTAAACGTAATGATGAATGTCATGGAGTCTGATCTCCCCATCTCCATTATTGGGCAATAATTACTTAGCAGATCAGATAGTCAGCTTGACTGGTTATGGTACCCTTTCTCTCTGGACAGCTGGAGGTATTGGGAAGTTCTGACTGGCTGTCCATTTCCTAGACTCCTTACTGTGTAGCACACTAGTCAAGAGCACATTCTCTGGGCTTAAATCCTAGCTCTGCCACTACCTCGATGTGTGATTCAGTCAAGTCAATTCAACACTTTCTGTCTCACTTTCTTTTTCTTCATTCTCTTTTTTTTTGTCTTCACTTTCTTCATCTACAAATTTGAGTTGATAATAGCCGTACCTACCTCGTAGAAAATCAAATGATTTAATATCTGTGAACCACATAGAAAAGTGCACTCAGTATAAGCTCAAATGAAGTCTTACCTGCTGTTGTTATTAATAGTGTAATGTTAATATTATCAGGTAGGAGCTTTTTTTTAAATTTCGAGTGACAAATCCAATTCAGACATTCCTTCTTAAGCAGACAAAGAAGGGACTTCTTAGACTGCATAGAGGTGATTCTCGTTTTTCGTGGTAGTTAAGTTCTATGAAGTTGCTGAGAACACCACGTTAATAAAGACTGAGCCATTGCTCCTGGGGAAACACAGGGTTAGTTAGGTTCCTGCTAAGAGCCTCTGGTCAACAGATGAATACGTAACCTCGTTTCATGTATGTTTAAGTGTGTTTCTGGGGGGAATCTCCTGGTGGTCCAGTGGTTAGGACTCTGCTTTCACTGCCCAGGTTCGATCCGTGGTCAGGGAACTAAGATCCTACGAGCCTTGTGGTGGAGCCAAAGGAAAAAAAAAAAAAATCTAGAAAAAAGTGTGTTTCTTTTTAGACACCTTATTTGATGCCTATTTCTTACAAATGATTAACTCTATACAGTATTTCTTTATCATAAAACACGAGTCAGGAAGTTTTTTTAACATTTTCCTGACCCTGGGTAACGTGACGGTAAGTTTCTTTGGCTTTCAGCCTCACAACAGTGCTGTCTACTGCACGTTACCATCAGGCATCATTTCATGAATCTCCAGATATCCAGTGGCTTTTCTGTCTCTTCTGTAGCTTCATTATGCACTATAGATGCTACTTTAGCACTTTCCAGAGCGGCCACATGTACTGATCCATGAATTTCCTCTTTTTTGCATTAGCGTTGAACTCACAGCCAACCGCACTGGAACTCACGCATGAACGCAGCTCATCTATCACAGGTACTTTCTCTGTGCGGCATATCACAGCCCTCGTGTACTTAGGAACACTAGACAGTGCTTCAGCTGTATGCTTGGGGGGCATTTTAAACAGCAAAATCACCAACAGAACAATATAAAAGTATGAGAACTGTGGCACCAAGCAGAGTCAAAAAGATCACTTGCTTACGGTGTGAGAGTTGAGACAAGAGGGTAGAGCATCATCTTGTTTGACTTCAGCTGGGAACGTGCACAGAGAGTGGCTCAAATTTTTCACCTCTCTGCACATGTCTGGGAATGACTGCAAAAAGTCTCCGAGTATTGACTTTGAGGTTACAAATAAATATCGGTGAGTAGGCAAATTCACAAGTATGGAATTCATGAGCAATGAAACACAACTGTGCTCAGGAAGAGTGAAGGTCAGCGTGCTGGCCCTAGGCAAGAGGAGATCCAAGGCTCAGTCAGCATCAGTGGGACTCTCTCTGTCTCCTGTCTTTGAACCTTTCTGGTTGGTAGCTTCCCAATGTCTTACAGGTATCCTCTGTGTGACAGGGAAGGGAGCTTCCAGCAGCTACAGTTACCTTCAGAGGCAAGAGGCAGTCTTCCATCAGAGCTCCATGGGACTTAATGGGGGAGGACTCTGGCCCAGTTGGGAGTGTGAACCTCTCCCTGCACCAATCCCAGTGGCTTAGGGGCGGACTTCTCTGACTGGCTTGGCCAGGGTCCTGCTCACCTTTGTGCAGGAGGGCGTAGGGTTTGTTACCAGATAAAGAGGGACTTGAGGAGAGAGATTAGACAAAAGGGCAGTCCCTAACACCTTTGAGGAATTTATTTTAAACTAACCTTCATTCTACAGAAAGGTCGTACCACATTGGGTTGCAGCTTTCTCTTACATTAAGTGCATTTCAGTCGTGGCCCTTTTTAATTGATGAATAGTGTTCCATTGTATTTTATTGATGAGTAGTGTCCATGTTGATGGACATTTGGGTTGTTGCCATTTTTGTTTAGTACGAATAAAGCTGGTGTCAGCATTGTTTATAGACCTTTGCGTATGTAAACATACAATCAGAGCTTCTTTTATTTAAAAGAAATACTTTGTCCTATCTAAAGTGAGGCTTTGATTGTGTCCCAAAGGCCTTCTTTTTTTTTTTTAAATAAATTATTTAATTTTGGCTGCATTGGGTCTTCGTTGCTGCGCACGGGCTTTCTCTAGTTGCGGCGAGCGGGGGCTACTCTTCGTCGCGGTGCAAGGGCTCCTCATTGCAGTGGCTTCTCTTGTTGTGGAGCACGGGTTCTAGGCGCATTGGCTTCAGTAGTTGTGGCACGTGGGATCAGTAGTTGTGGCTTGCGGGCTCTAGAGCGCAGGCTCAGTAGTTGTGGCTCGCGGGCTCTAGAGCACAGGCTCAGTAGTTGTGGCTCATGGGCTCAGTAGTTGTGGCTCGCAGGCTCTATAGCACAGGCTCAGTAGTTGTGGCGCATGGGCTTAGTTGGTCCGCAGAATGTGGGATCTTCCCGGACCAGGGCTCGAACCCGTGTCCCCTGCGTTGGCAGGCGGATTCTTAACCACTGTGCCACCAGGGAAGTCCAGCTCTTAATGCCATATTTTTAGACACATTGTATTTGTCTGGTTAAGAGGATGGCTTAATGCCTCAGCTGCCTAATCTCATCCTTTATCTATTAATTGTGACTACTTTCACTCTCTGAGGGCACCTTTATTTCCAAGTTTCTAAGACCTCCTGTGTTGTATACTGGCTACATCACTCCATACGTTTCTTTGGTGTGTGCTCTTGCTCTAGTAGGTGATGTATAGATCTGCTTGGGTGGCCGTGTAGCCCAGTGGATAAGAGCACGCACATTGGCTTCAGGCCTAGACCCGTAGCCTGGTTGTGTGCCTTCCAACTCTGTGACCTTGAGCATGCTTCTTAATCTCTCTGAGCCTTGCTTTATCTGAAAATGAGGCTAACAATAGTGCTTAGGGTACAGAGTTGTTAGGATGAAATGAGACAGTGATACAAAATGCTTATTAGTACAGTGACTGCAGTATAGTAAGCACTATGGTGTTTGTGTAATTATTGGTAGGAGAGATAAGACAAACTCATGAAACATTAAAAATGAAGAAAGTAATTAGTACAAATACAGCAGCTGAGCAAATTGGGGAAATTAAATTATGACTAGACTGTGATCTTGCTGCTCTTTTTAAATGTCTGTTGTTCCCCGCCCCCCCGCCCCCCATCCCTAGTTTGCATCTTATCTCTCCTCCCTTCCTTCCCATGATTGCATTTAACTCAGAATAACATTTTTTTTCATGTTCTTTATTGGAGTATAAATGCTTTACAATGTTGTGTCAGTTTCTGCTGTACAACAAAGTGAATCAGCTATACATATACATATATCCCCATATCCCCTCCCTCTTCCGTCTCCCTCCCACCCTCCCTATCCCACCCCTCTAGGTGGTCACAAAGCACTGAACTGATCTCCCTGTGCTATGTGGCTGCTTCCCACTAGCTAGCTATTTTACATTTGGTAGTGTGTATATGTCCATGCCACTCTCTCACTTCATTGCAGCTTACCCTTCCCACCCTGTGCCCTCAAGTCCGGTCTCTACATCTGTGTTTTTATTCCTGCCCCGCCATCAGGTTCATCGGTACTGCTTTTTAAAATTCCATATGTGTGCATTAACATATGGTATTTGTTGTTCTCTTTCTGACTTCACTCTGTATGAGATTCTAGGTCCATCCACCTCATTACAAATAACTCAGTTTTGTTCCTTTTTACGGCTGAGTAGTATTCCATTGTATATATGTGCCACATCTTCTTTATGCATTCATCTGTCGATGGACACTTAGGTTGCTTCCATGTCCTGGCTATTGTAAATAGTGCTGCAATGAACATTGGGGTGCATGTATCTGTTCAAATTATCATTTTCTCAGGGTATATGCCCAGTAGTGGGATTGCTGGGTCATATGGTAGTTCTAGTTTTAGTTGTTGTTTGTACGAAAAGGAAGCATGAATTCTTAAATGGTGGTGAAACTTTGGGGTGGTCAGCTGTCATCAGTCAGCCAGAGGTTGACTGAGCACCTGCTAAATCAGAGAGGTATGTGTCGTGCTGTGGTCTCTGCCTGAGGCCATTAGAATTAGGCTGAGGAGTTAAGTTATAAGAGACAGAGAAAGTTTCCAGTCAAGGCCGTATAGTAGGTGTGTCAGAGAGATGCAGGCTGACTGGGGCTGGAATGGTCCCCAGAGGCTCTCAGGTAGGAACTGAAGCTTGACCCAGATCCTGAAGGATGTGTAAGAGGGAATGGCAGAGAAGATAGCATTTTTTTTCCCGTTTCTAATTTTTGTTTTGAGTAGTGAATTACTACTATGCAAGTTAACAATTGGCTACCTAAAGGAGTGAGTTAGTTCACAATTAGTTAGTTTAAAAAAACCCAAAACCAGAAAACTCAAAGGAAAGGTGCAACAAGAGAGGACAAGCTGAAGTCATGAGGGTAGTTTCAAAACAGTTATTGACATCATGGTTTGCAGACATTGTTTCAGCAAGTCTCCTGTACTCAGTTCTTCATCAGTGATCTGAAAGCCACATTCTGTCTGTGTTCACTGTTCCTTTACACAAAATTTATTTAGACTTTTTTTTTTTTTTTTTTTTTGTGGTACGTGGGCCTCTCACTGTCGTGGCCTCTCCCGTTGCGGAGCACAGGCTCCGGACGCGCAGGCTCAGTGGCCATGGCTCACGGGCCCAGCCGCTCCACAGAATGTGGGATCTTCCCGGACCGGGGCACGAACCCGTGTCCCCTGCATCGGCAGGCGGACTCTCAACCACTGCACCACCAGGGAAGCCCTCTTTAGACATTTTTTAAAACTCTTACTAAAACAAAAAAATAGCATTATTATTATAACTACCTTCAGCAATATTAATATGTTTTATTTTGAGATGCAAAGTATCTGAAGAATATTAAGGGGGGGCTTCTTTAAAATTGATTACGTTTATTCCTTAAAGTGATTTTTTTTTTCTGATTCCCCCGCACCTTTTTTTTTTTTCTTACAAAGCTCTCTTCTAGGCTACATGACTCCCTGAAGGACAAGAACGATGTTATGTTGGGGATATTGGTCTCTGGGCCAACCTGGGATGAGCACTAACCTGCAAGGGATTGTGGCCGAGCCACAGGTGTGTGGATTTGTGTCCGACAGAAGCGTCAAGGAAGTGGCCTGCGGAGGAAGCCACTCCGTGTTCCTGCTGGAGGATGGGGAAGTTTACACATGCGGTTTGAACACCAAGGGGCAGCTGGGCCACGAGAGGGAAGGAAACAAGCCAGGTGAGTGCACCTAGGCAGCCTCGATGACGGGCGAGGCTGGCCGAAGGTTTCCTCACCAAGTGTTGACCTTTCAGGGAGGCTCTCCTTTTGGTGAGAAATTGTGACTGTGTAGTATTTTTCACGCTAGCATGTGCCGTTTTCTTTGTCACTTGCTGTCTTTCTTGTTCAGTCCAAATCACATCAAGAGGCCAGAGCTTCATGGAAAAACAGCCTTGCTGGGTTTTGTCTAGAGCATTTTATTCTTTTGTGTTCTTTTAGGAAAGTCAGTTTGGCATTAGGGTGAGCTTTTTTTTTCTTTTTCCCCCTGTGCCTGCCTCCCTCTTTTCTCATAGTTATTCTCTCCCATAGCATGTATCAGTATTAACTTGTAATCATTAATTTTTATGTTGACCCTTGGATAAAGGGCTGCAGGGCTGGTCTTAAGGCTAAATTGTGAAGTACGTGAAGCACGATTTGTGGGCTCCTGGCCCATTCTTTGCCTCCTGGTTCCCTCATGAGAGCCTCCTTGAGAAGCCACCGCCCCAGGCCTGCCCACCTGGAGCAGGGCCCAGTGTTGTAGCCAGGGGCTCCTGAGCTGTGAGCCCTGGACTCTGCGGAGTTCTAGGAAGGGGTCTGTAGCACGGGCCACACGTGTATGTGCACCTTTCTGTGTACAACGCACCTCATACTACGTGTTTTCAAATGTAAGTAGATCCTGTTCACTGAAATAAAAATGCGGTTCACAGGGCCACCAGTTCATTAATTGAGTTAGTAAATCCTAACCATTCTGTGTTTAACCGATGAATATAATACAAAATTAAAATAAACAGCTGTTATGGAAGTGGCAGGAAGGTTTTTGACTTTAAAAAGTATTTTTCATATTGGAAAAAACCGCGGTCCTTTTTCGCCTCCTGTAAAACCTCACTTGTGTCTTGCGTGGCGCGCCTACGCACGCCCTGTTCCCCAGCTGAGAGCAGCATCTCACAGCTGATGCCTGCAGGGGGGTTGATGGCAGGTCCCAGCCCAAGGCGTGCTCCTGTCTGGGGGGAATGTCTACATTCAAGGCCCACTTTAAGAGACCGGAAAGGCCCGCTTTACGCCGGTGATCCTGGAGGACTTGTACCCACCCTGGCCAGCCTTTGAAGGGAATGTTTTGGGGACCAGGAGATCTTTGTGGTAACGCCTGCTGAGACACCACGGTTGGGGGGGACTCTGGAGCCAGACACACCTGGGGGAGGAGGCGTTACCTCCCCTCTGCCTCGGTATTTCCAAACCTCAGCTCCTTTGCTGGAAAAGGTGACTCCCTGCTGTTCTGTAGTTCTTGAAGAAGGAGATTCAGATGGTAAAGAGGTCTCCCCAAGGCTACCTGTAGTCTGTGATGGCCGCCATCCTCCCACCCTCCTGTCTGTTTTCTCCGTGACCCTGCCGTCTGTCAGGCCGCCTCCGGGTAGGGCCAGCCGCCCAGAGGTGCCTCAGGGCTCACCTTGGTCCTAAGACCTGGGGCCAGAGGATGGGACCTGGGATGGCAGGTGAAAAAGGAAGCCGAGGCCCTTGCAGGCCAGCGATAGCAGAGATGTGCAGATGGCAGCGTGGTGAATACGCCTGAGTGCCATCTGCCATCCTTCCAGCCGACCCTCCTGCCAGAGCGCCTGGCGCCGGGTGGGCGGTCAGCCTGCATCTGCCCACAGTTGCTCCCTCCCGGGAGGCAGGGCCGAGTGATGGCGAGCGACTCCAGCCAGTGATGTTCCAAGAAGGCTCTCGGGCTCGACCACGCAGTCCAGCCGGTGCTTGCAATTGAAATTTGGAATGAGCCAGGCTCTAGTGTAAATTGCAGTGAAGTCCAGAAATTTCTGTCGCTGGTTAAGCTTGCCTGTTAATTACAAACGGCGTGGCAGCTGCGGAATAGTGCCTCATTGAATGGGAAGATTCTGCGGGAGGGAGCCTCCCTCTCTTTAATTTTCTCATTGGTAGGTGCGTTCTAAATCTGGGTGCCAGTTGGGTTTAGTTTTAATGAGTGGGAAGAAGAGAGTGAGCTTGTTTTCTGTGTGTGTTTATTGAGAGCTGTGACCTGGGGAGCTGCTAGGCACGGAGGGGACGTCAGTGAAGAGGGACCCTGTTTCGGGCAGCCTGTAATGGCTGGGCCCACAGGAATGCCATCCCCGAGTAACCCCTGCGGTCTTGGGGGAGCGAGCTTGAGAAAAGGCCGCCACCCCAGAGAGCATGCTTCCGGGGGCCGTGGGCAGGTCTGCCATTGCAAGACAACATCATTGCCCAGACCAAAGGATTTAGCAGTAGGAAGGATTAAAAAGAGTGAGGGGGGAAGGAAAGGTGGGAGAAGGTGGTCATGTAGGGGATGCGCAAGGACAGAGCTCTTCGCTTGGAACGTGTGCCTTGAGTCTGTCCTGCCGATGGTGAAGTGTCCCTTTCTACACTCGGTCTCTAGCTGGCAAAGTTGCACGGTACCTGAGTTCATTTTGGGGGGAATTCTGTAGGTGCCACGGAGCGGTGGTATAAAGCCCTCGGCGACGATCTTAAAAGGATTTCTGTTTTTCCTCCGTGAGCACATCTCATAGTTTCCTATTGCGTTTGCTGCTTCTGAGGCTACTGTGCTTTCCTTGTACGCGGATTTCTCTCCTTCTTAGCATGCCCTTGTGTGACCAACGTCGCGTGTGTCTCTGTGTGGCATGGGAACATGTTTCCAGGACACCTCGGGCGCTGAAACTCCTGGTTACGCAGGCCCAGATGTTCCCCGTGTGCCAGCAGCCGCCGGTTCTAGCTTAGGTGTGTCCGTGACTCATTCATTTGTGCTTTGGCCAAACGTGGAGAGGTCTGTGACCCTTAGAAGCATTTTTTTATTGTATTTATTTATTATTTTTTAAATAAGTGATTAATCTATAACTGAACATTAAGCAAGTCTTGAAATATTTTATTAAATTAAAATAGGAACTAGTGGCCCATAGAAAAAAATTCAAACAACTTAACCTCAGTTTATCGTGCTTCTCTTATTCCCGCCCATCCACATTGTCAACACAACTCTTCTTGTGAAGGAACCCTTCTCCTTTTCCCATCCATACTCTGATTTCCCATATTGGGATTTCAGCTTAAGCTAATCCTTATGTTATCAGGAGGGTCTGAATTTATGTAAACCTCTAACCTTTCTTCCTGGCTTGAGGAGGCAGGAGCTGTGGTAGATGCAATTATTTAGTTTAGCCTGTGTCAAATTTTAAAAATTCTGGGGACTTCCCTGGTGGCACAGTGGTTAAGAATTCCAACTCAGCCAAAATAAATAAGCAAATAAAAATTCTGCCTAGACATCCCAGGAAACCTTTCCATGGCAACCCCCGAGAGTAACAGTTTATAAACAGACTAACATTTCTGTGCAGCTCTATTCGATTCACACCTGTGATTGGTTCCTTTTGCCTCCTCCTGAGTTAGTTTCTCTCTTTCTTGTAGATAATTTAATCCAATTCACATTCACGTTTTGTATTCAGTCTAAGTATTTCCATATGCCCATCACCATATGTAACAGCTCTCCTGCTGTTTGATAAATGAGGTTTATAAAGCAGAACGTCTCAGGAGCCTCAGTCCCCAGAGCTGTGGTTGCTGGTAACGCTGGTAGAAGTAACACTTTCAAGCAGCTTATCAGGTTGCTCTAGGGCATCTGAAGGACGCCATAACTCTGTTACGTTAATCGGTTTTTGCCGAAAAGCAAACTAACTGAGCTGAAAGGAAACAGAAGAAATCCGGTAATGACTTCCTAACATTGCAATGCGTGCTTCCATGGGCATAACTCTGATATAAAAGGCAGAAGGTACCATAGCAGATATTCAGATCTCAACACTGCGCTTGTTGGGGGCCCATCTCCTCTGCAGTAGGAATTGTGGGTGGGGGAGGGCTTACATAAATTCATCATCGCTCTGATGATGAGAATGGTAGTCATCAAACCCCGTGGAGGTGTTGACGGCTTTGACGGCTGAGGGGACAGCTTTCTGGTCCAGAGGCCTAGGGATCAGGGGCAAATGTCATTTAATAATTTTGTTTTTCTGGTGTGGTTGATCAACAGTTAACTTTTTTCTGTCTGTAGTACTCAGCCTGCTTTCCTTAAAGACATTTGAATGTCTTATAAAACATATACTTATTTATGAGCACATTCTTCAATGTGAGATGTTACTTGTGCTTTAAAAATTTGCAGTGTACTTTTAAGTAATTAGCACAGTGGTTTGCCTCGTGATACAAGAGGCTCCGTTCATTAGTTAATTGTAAAAGTGGTTAACTATAGATATTGCAAGCTCTCTTCCTGTCCATGTGCTTATCATTTTTAAGCTGATTAATCCTCGTGATAGTTCTGTAAAGTAGGTCAGTAGAATTATCCCAGGTGTATGTAAAGGAGAAGAGGAAAGAGAGTTGAGTTTGAGTTTTGGTTGGGTACTGACAGTTTGGTTTTAATAATCCTGGAATTTTGTCCATGGATATCTTTTCAACTTTAGACTGATTGGGAAGGCCAATAGAATTTTATTTTCAAGGTGTTTTTCTCATTTATATTCAATTTCCACTCAGTCCTTATAAAAGAAACAAAGATACAAACTTGGCCACCAAGAAGCTTGCATTCTTTAATGTACTGGTTGAATAGCACATATGATCCAGGTGCTTTGATTAAAGGTACGGAGAAACAGTGCCCTTTCATCTTAGATGACTGTCATTTTGTTTTATGCTCTTTTGAGTACCACAGAATCTGGGGAAAAGAACACATGATAATTCACATCTCAGGCGGATACCTTTTGCCTCGCAACTTACCTCATGTTCTTTGTTCCTTTATTTCCTTGAATTACTTCTCATTCAGTCATTCAGTCAGCAGATATTTACGGAGTGATTAGACTACTAGGTTCCCCATTTGTTCTAGATACTGTCAGGACAAAACACCTTTAGTGCAGAGCTGCCCTTTGGGAGGTTATAGGCCAGGTGGGAATAAGGTGTGTTCCTGTGAAGTTTACATAATGCAGTTCACCTTGTGCCGAGCAAGAGATAAAGGTCCTAAGCGTGTCAAAATAAGAGTTGAGGTGGAGAGTTAGGTCACCAACAGTGAGTGCTGAATTCTGATTTCTGAGAAATGTCATCTTTTCCACCACACGCATAGAAAGTTCAGGTTTATCTTAGGTTGGTTTGTTCAGGGGTCGCTTTGGTGATGGGGTCAGTCTCTAGGGAGGTTCCATGATTTTAGTAAGTCCATCCTTGAATTTTTGTGTTGTGACAATGATTTCATTGTCTGGCCGGTTTGATGAACTCTTGTCTAGCTTGGTGATCTGTGATCTTGACAGATCAAGGATAGGTGAAATGTTTCTGAATTTATCCATGTGGATGGAGTTTATCTAGTCAGCTGATACTTCACAGTGATTCAAGAGCTACCGGAATCTTCGTCTTCCTGAGTAAATGCCCTTTAATAGCATGTAATGCTGAAATCTGTGGTAACTCTCCAGCAGATACTGTCTCATATCCTTACAGATTTTAAATCATTTTTTCTCTCATTATTCAGACATGTTTGGCAATTTCTATTATATATAATTATTAAATAACTCATAGCAATTGAAATCGTTATTGTGAATGATTTTAATTTAGAGTGTTAGCTAATTATGCAGGCAGTATAATGAATGAGAACATGGACTCTGGAACCAGACTTAATGGGTTAGAATCCTGGCTCTGCCACTCACTGGCTGCGTGACTCTGGGAAGGTTGCTTAACCTCTGTGTGTCTCAGTTTCCTTAGTTGTAACATGTGGATACTGTTAATAATATCTATCTATTAGGGTTGTTGTGAGGATTTAGTAAGTTGTATATCAGGTGTTTGGAATAATGCTGGCCCAGAGTATCAATAAGAACTCAATTAGTGCTAGGTATTATTACTGCTTATAATAGTAATTTGTCTTAACACCTTCCATTACAATTTTTTGATCCTCCTATTCCAGAATATAAACAAATAATAAATTCATTAAGTCTATATTATATTTATACATATGTAAATAATTGTGTTAATCATTTTTATAGGTTCCCTTAACACTGTAGGGTCTGATGAATGGTATATATATCCAGGGGAGGGAAATGACGTAGGCTAGGGGCATTAAGAGAGACTTCACACATTATGCTTATTTTTATATTTTGAGTTTTAAAGGACAGTCTTTTCTTTCTTTTCCATTTTTTGGGTCCTTTACCGGTCCCAAGAAAAGTACCTTACATATATTAGGAGCTCTGTAAAAGCTGCTTACGCACATATGGACATCTCTGCACCGTGATTAAGATTGCCCCCAGCATTCCTGTCCAAATCTGCAAAGACAGGGGAAGCAAATGAAGCCACTGTGGGTATTTTCGCACAGCAGGGGCTACTGCGTGATGCTCCTGGAGGACTTGAAGTGGTTTGGCAACACATGGCCAGGCGATTTGATCTTACCACAGGTTCAGAAAGTAGACTGCAATCCACTGATGCCGAGCCCAGCTGCATTTTGTAGGCCGTTACTTTAGGTTTCCAGTTAGCTTTGATGGGGGGGAGCCTTTGGACGGGATTATACGTGACCTGAAAGAAGGTAAGTGGTTTGCTCTCTGCATTCTGCAATGGCCTAAGAAGAGATTACTCTGGAGTCTGAACCTGTCTGATCCCTGTTTTTTGTTTTTTTTTTTTAAATGGGCCTGTGCCATCATCAGAAAATGTACAAACAGTAAATGCAGGAGAGGGTGTGGGGAGAAGGGAGTGTCCTGCACTGCTGCTGGGCATGTGAACTGATCCAGCCACTATGGAGAACAGTATGGAGGGTCCTCAAAAAACTACAATAGAACTACCATACGACCCAGCAATCCCACTGCTGGGTATATACCCTGAGAAAACCATAATTCAAAAAGAGTCATGTACCACAATGTTCATTGCAGCTCTGTTTACAATAGCCCAGACATGGAAGCAACCTAAGTGTCCATTGACAGATGAATGGATAAAGAAGATGTGGCACATATATACAATGGAATATTACTCAGCCATAAAAAGAAACGAAATTGAGTTATTTGTAGTGAGGTGGATGGACCCAGAGTCTGTCATACAGAGTGAAGTAAGTCAAAGAGAAAAACAAATACCGTATGCTAACACATATGTATGGATTCTAAAAAAGAAAAAAGGGTTGTGAAGAACCTAGGGACAGGACAGGAATAAAGACGCAGATGTAGAGAATGGACTTGAGGACATGGGGAGGGGGAAGGGTAAGCTGGGACGATGTGAGAGAGTGGCATGTTCATGTATACACTAGCAAATGTAAAACAGGTAGCTAGTGGGAAGCAGCCACATAGCACAGGCAGATCAGCTCGGTGCTTTGTGACCTCCTAGAAGGGTGGGATAGGGAGGGTGGGAGGGAGGGAGACGCAAGAGGGAAGAGATATGGGGATATATGTATATGTATAGCTGATTCACTTTGTTATAAAGCAGAAACCAACACACCATTGTAAAGCAATTATACTCCGATAAAGGTGTTAAAAAAAATACAATGGGCCTGTAACAGGATGCTTTCAGTTGCAAGTAACAGAATACTAAACTAAATGTGGCATGAACAGTGAGTAAAATTTCTGATCACATAAAAAGCCCATAGAGAGGTATTTCTAGGATTGGTTAAACCAAAAGGCACACTGACACCATCAAGCACCCAGGTGCTTCCCACCTTTCTTTTCTGCCATCTTTAGGTTGTTGACTTTCTTACTTGGGCTTGTCCCCTCATGGTCACCAGGTGACTGCCACAGCTCCCGGCATCACATCCTCACACAGCTGTGTTCAAAAGCAGAGAGGAAGGGTAGTGTCTTGTGTCACCTTTCACAATGGGGAAACTCTCAGGAGCCCCCTTGCATACGTCTTCTTTAGTCTCATTGGCCAGGCCTGGGTTACATGCCTACCCTAGACCACTCACTGGCGTGCCTGATAAGTGAAATAAGAATCATCTGCTTAGCACAGTCAGGGCTGGCTTATCTCCTAGGCCTGGGGCGGGGCCCAGCAGCCTTGAGAGTTCTGGTGCAAGGAAGAAGGGGATGATGGCTGACAGGTAAGCAACGCGTGGCACCTCGTTTCATGCTGTGTGCGAGCGAATGCCTTTGAATCGTGGAGTCTGCATTTTGCTCCATGTTAGGATCTGTAGTTCCTTTTAGGAACTCAGCACCTTCACGTCTGCTTTTAGAAAAAAACTAATGGCAGTTATCATGAGGCAATGACTTTCTTTGGTGTTTAGTATATGATATACGATGTGGAATTGTGTATTTCTTGAGTTAGTGTCGTATTCCCCTTTGTACCTTAGTGCTGAGCATAATGTGGTAGGCACAGAGTGTAGGTAGTGTGTTAAATATATAAAACGTCTCATGGGTTTTTTATTTTGTTACTTTGCCATGCTCTATATGGGCTCTGGGAGATTGCTAGGGTTAGGTCAACAAAGATTAGAGTGATCTGTGTTTAAAGAAAATCACTGAGGGGCTTCCCTGGTGGCGCGGTGGTTGAGAGTCCGCCTGCCGATGCAGGGGACGCGGGTTCGTGCTCCGGTCCGGGAGGATCCCACATGCCGCGGAGCGGCTGGGCCCGTGAGCCATGGCCGCTGAGCCTGCGCGTCCCGACCCTGTGCTCCGCAGCGGGAGAGGCCACAACAGTGAGAGGCCCGCGTACCGCAAGTCACTGAATTGTAAGGATGAAGGATAAGAGTGACTTGAATGGTAAAGATTTCCATTTATTAGGCTTCACAGAACTAAAAGTGGATTTGGTGCCACACAGAACAACTCCAAAGAGAGCTGTAGTAGACTCAGAGGCTTCAGCTCAGTAAACCTTACCAGTTTTACCCGTTTTTAGAAAGACGGCAAAGACTGAGTGGTCTGATAAGTGGCATCACCTGGTCTGTGAGTCGGGCGTTCATTTATTAGTGGTCCCTCATTTAATTGTTAAACTAATTAAAATCATGAAATGAAACAGACTCTAAAGTACACCCTTTATGATCCCTCCCGTCCCTTACTGCCACACGTTTCTGCAGCAATAAGTAAATTTCCATTTGAGTATGCACATCCATTTGTTAATGTGATGGACACAAATCTTCAAGTGTTCAGAGACTTCTTTTTTTCTTCAGAATGTAAGGGTGAGTTTATGTGTAAGTCGGGGGTGGGTGGATGGGAGTGGAGTTTTCTAGTGATGCATATTCCTTCTTCCTGCCAATTCTCTAGCCCACTAATGAGGTGGTAACATTTGCTGGGCCCCATTTAAAGCCTGCATTTATTCTTCGAGTGCTTTACCAACAAGGTAAAGCTATGCCACTATGCCATGTTTTATTGTTTGTTTGTTTCGATGCTAGAAGTGGCCTGTTAATATTGAAAGTGTTATTTTCGCTCCTGTGATATTTTTCTCCTTTGGTACCGTCAGCTATTGAAACATTTGCAATGGACTCAGTCTCTCAAAAGGAATATGATTTACCTCATTAAAATTTGAGTGTCTGAGAAGCACAGAGTGAGGTCTAGTCACAATAGCATCTCAGCCTTTTAACTTTTTAAAAATAATTTAATTTATTTATTTATGGCTGCGTTGGGTCTTCGTTAACTGTGCGCGGGCTTTCTCTAGTTGTGGCGAGCAGGGCTACTCTTTGTTGCGGTGCGTGGGCTTCTCATCACGGTGGCTTCTCATTGCAGGGCACGGTCTCTAGGTGCGTGGGCTCATTAGTTGTGGCTCGCGGGCTCTAGAGGGCAGGCTCAGTAGTTGTGGCGCACGGGCTTAGCTGCTCCACGGCATGTGGGATCTTCCCGGACCAGGGCTCGAACCCATGTCCCCTGCATTGGCAGGCGGATTCTTAACCACTTTGCTGCCAGGGAAGCCCAGCCCTTTAACTTTTTTTGGGAGTTGTTCATACTGTTAGGGAGAGCGTTTTAAGGCTTCTTTTTCTCATTGCAAAGTCAGGTTAGCTTGCAGAGAGTCCTTACCAATTGAAAAAACCTGTTTCCCACTTCAAATCGATTTGTGGTCGGTTGTACTTTATCACATGAAAGGAATCTTTTACTGATTGGTTTGGAATTGGCCTAGTGCTGTGTGAATAGTACTAATCACGGGCAAATAGATTGTGCTGATGGGACTGCAAGTTCCACGTTCTGCCTATAGTCCGAGGCTGTTTGGGCCCAAAGTCAGAAAAAGGAGTGTGGGAGGGTGGGGACCATGATGCCCTGAGGCAGCAGATCCCCTGGCTTCCTTCAAGGAGGTGGAGGCCGTCGTCTAGGAAGCAAGAATGTGGGGAAGCGGAGGAGAGAAGGGACAGTTGGAACCGTGAAGACCAGCGCTCGTGCTGAGCTCACCCGGAGGCACAAGTTGAACACTGTTCCCTGCATATGAAGGAGAGACGGCTGAGGTAATTGTGTTTTTATTTACTGTGAGGTAGCATGTGACAGGGAGACCTCGAAACAGCTGGTCTTGGGTGAGAGGTTGGAAGTTTTGTGTCAGCCCATGTTTTACCCATCCTTCTGTTTTTCCTTCTTCACTGAAAGTAGCTTTTGAGGTAGAAAAGCTTTGGTGAATGCCTTTAATATATGCGATATGGAGACATTCACGATGAAAAATATCTAGTCATTCTGACTATTTCATGCTCTTCCATTGGTCACTGAGGGTATGATTCAGACTGACTGGGTACCTGTCTCCTTTCTTCTTTACTATTCTGATTCATCATAAAGCATCTCAAATGGAGGGGAACTCATCTTTAGGTTTCGTACAGGTTTTGTAAATAGCTGCCTCTTTTCTGGCGGGCGGGGGGCCGTGCTCTGCGGCTTGTGGGATCTTAGTTCCCCGACCAGGGATCGAACCCAGGCCCGCGGCAGTGAAATTGCAGACTCCTAACCACTGGACCGCCAGGGAATTCCTGACAGCTGCTTTGTATATATCTAAATTGACAAAATGTGATTAGGGGTGGGAAGGGGTGGGCCAGTGCCCAGAGAACAATGGGCAATATTTCTTTCCCTCCGTCTTCTTTTTCTGTCTCTGTCTCTCTCTAACACACACACACACACACACACACACACACACACACACACACACACACACACACACACACACACACACACACACACACACACCACCACCTCTTTGTTAAGTCACACACACACACACACACACAGCACCACCTCTTTGTTAAGTCACTTTATGAGTACCATTTAACTGCCCTGATTCAGATATTTTGTGTCAGAAAAGCTATTCCAAGTTTGTCTACAGTTTAGAGGCACTGTTAACTTTGGCAGTGATGAAAGGACACACCTGTTGCAGCCAAACAGAGCTGTCTTGAGACCTTAGGACTGATCCCCAGGTGTCTAGCCAGGGGGAGCTTCAGGCTTTAGTGCGTGTGGATGGAACCAACCAGTGAAAGCTTTGTGACGGGAGAGACTGGAGGAAGCCAAAGACTTCAAGACAGATGAATCCTTTTCTGTTGTGTTTTTTTTTTTTTTTGCGGTACACGGGCCGCTCACTGTTGTGGCCTCTCCCGTTGCGGAGCACAGGCTCCGGACGCGCAGGCTCAGCGGCCATGGCTCACGGGCCCAGCTGCTCCGCGGCATGTGGGATCTTCCCGGACCGGGGCACAAACCCGTGTCTCCTGCATCGGCAGGTGGACTCTCAACCACTGCGCCACCAGGGAAGCCCCCAAACTTTGTTTTAATGAACTATGTACCTTTCATTTCTCCTTCCTGTGGCTGCTACGTGGAATTCATTTCTAGATGGGCTCACACAGCTCCAGCTGTCAGGCATTTGCTTGGTGGCTGTAATGATCTGCATGTCTACATGTGTGAAGGAGCTGAGACAGAAAGGTAACCCCTAGAAATCCTGCCTGCTCTCCTGCATCAGGTTTGCCGAATTTGCTTTTGGGGTCTGAAGTATTTGCGGATCAGTTGCAAATGTATTGTTGCTGCTAGGGACCTGAATATATTGAGCATAGATATCCTGCAGTGTGTTAGTTCCCTTACCCAAATAGGTATGAAGTTTCTTTTGTAACCCTAAAACTGCAAGTATTCCAGAATGAGAAGCCATATGCTTACATCTGTAGTAGACAATTGCACTATGACAGTCTGCTGAATAAAGTGTGGACCCATTCCCCGACCCCGAGATATTTTTGATTTTTAATTATATCTTTATTGGGCTTCCCTGGTGGTGCAGTGGTTGAGAGTCCGCCTGCCGATGCAGGGGACGCGGGTTCGTGCCCCGGTCCGGGAAGATCCCACATGCTGCGGAGCGGCTGGGCCCGTGAGCCATGGCCGCTGAGCCTGCGCATCCGGAGCCTGTGCTCCGCAGCGGGAGAGGCCACAACAGTGAGAGGCCCGTGTACTGCAAAAAAAAAAAAAAAAAAAAAAAAAATATATATATATATATATATATAATTATTGATGTAATTCACATATTAAACAACTTACCCACTTAAGGCATACAATTCAATGGTTTTTTATTATATTCACAGAGTTGTACAGTCAAGTTTAGAGCAGTTTCATTACTCTGAAAAGAAACCCCATAGCCATTAGCAGTCATGCAGCTTTTTCCCCCCAACCCCTAGCCCTTAGGCAACTGCTAGTTTACTTTCTGTCTCTATAGATTTTCTGGACTTTTCATGTAAATAGAATCATACAGTATGTGCCTTTTGTGATTGGCTTCTTTTAACTTAGCATAACGTTACAAGGTTCATCAGTGTTGTAGCATATATCAGTACTTCATTCCTTTTTCTTGCCAGATAATATTCCATTGTATAAATATACCACATTTTGTTTATACTTTCAATTAATGCTATGGACGTTTGTGCACAGGTTTTTGTGTTGGTATATGTTTTCATTTCTCTTAGATACCTACCTAGGAGTGGAATTGTTGGGTTGTAGGGTAACTCTGTTTAACTTTTTGAGGAGCTGTCAACTATTTTCCAAAGTAGTTGCACCCTTCTACATTTTTGCTCGTAGTGTTTGAGGGCCTGAGAGTTTTTAAAAAATGCAGATGTGTTTCTAAGAGTGCCTACCTCATAGGGTTGTTGTGGAGATAAATGAGATAAAACATAAAGCACTTAAAACAGTTCCTGGCACATAGGAAGCAGTCAATAAGTGTTGGCTATCTTACTGATACAGTGGGTACTCCATGTAGATAACAAGTTCAGAATCAATGCAGTGTTTCTTTTTTTTATTGTGGTAAAATATACCTAACGTGAACTTTACCACCTTAGCCATTTTTCAGTATACAGTTCGGTGGTATTAAATACATTCATAATGTTGTGCTGTCACCACCATCACCACCGTCTATCTCCAAAACTCTTCATTTTGTAAAACTGAAACGATGACTCCCCATTTCCTCCCCATCCCCCCAACTACCACTCTGTTTTCTGTCTCTATGAATTTGACTACTTTAACTACATACTTCATATAATCCATTTTGTAGCAAGCGTCAGAAGTTCCTCTTTAAGGCTGAACAATAGGCCAATCTATGATACACTGCATTTTTTTAAAATCCATTCACCCATCAGTGGACATTTGGGTTCCTTTCTCTTTTTAGCTGTTGTGGATAGTACCTCCAAGAGCATGTGTATACAGATCTCTTGGAGACCCTGCTTTCATTTCTCTTGGGTATATACCAGGAAGTGGAATTGCCAGATTTTTAATTTTGGGGGGGGAACCGCCATACTGGTTTCTGTAGGGGCTGTGCCTTTTTACATTCTCACCAGCAGTGCACAAGGACATCCTTACCATCGCTTGTTATTTTCTGTTTTTTTGATAGTAGCTATCCTCATGAATGTGAGGTGGTATCTCATTGTAGTGTTTTTTTTTTTTTTTTTTTTTTTTTTTTTTTTTTTTTTTGGTGGTACGCGGGCCTCTCACTGTTGTGGCCTCTCCCGTTGTGGAGCACAGGCTCCGGAAGCGCAGGCTCAGCGGCCATGGCTCACAGGCCCAGCCGCTCCGCGGCATGTGGGATCTTCCCGGACTGTGGCACGAACCTGTGTCCCCTGCATCGGCAGGCGGACTCTCAACCACTGCGCCACCAGGGAAGCCCATCATTGTAGTTTTGATTTACATTTCCCTAATGATTAGTAATGTTGGGAATCTTTTTGTGTGCTTATTGGCCATTTATGTACGTTCTTTGGAGAAATGTCTATTTAAGTCCTTTGCCAATCTTTGAATTGGGTTGTTTATTTTTCGTATGTTTTAGAAGTTCTTTATATATTATTCCCGTACCAGATATGTGAGTTGGAAATATTTTCTCCCATTCTGTGAGTTGCCTTTTTTCCTCTGTTGATGGTATCTTTTGATGAACAAAATATTTAAATTTTAATGAAGTTCTGTTTGTTTTTTTCTTTGGTTGCCTGGGCCTTTGGTGTCCAAGAAATCGTTACCAAATCCAGTGTTGTGAAGCTTTTCAATGCAGTGTTTCTTAATATCAGAATCACTTGGCAACTTAAAAACTACAGATGTCTGTTCTTCTTCCCTAAACTTTTCTGATTCTGGAAGCTGGGACGGACTCAGGTGTATGTATTTAGAAAAAGTTTCCTAAGGGGTTTCTGCTGCTCACTTTCTGTTGTGAATCACTGCCCTAGAGACTCCACTCTGGGTGTTTACTCCTAGGAAGCTTTCCCTAGGCCCTCTCAGGCTGGCTTTGTTACTCATCCTTTGTCCTCTCATAATGTGCTTTGCCCATTTCTGTCTTTAGATTTACTTCATTATAATGAAATCTTTAAATGTGCTGTTACAGACTTTGGGTCACTTTGGATGGGTAGATGAGTGAATGGGTGAAGAACTAGCTCTTTATCACTCAGGGCACCTCGTGGAGGTTACCTCTTCCAAGGAGCCTTTCCTAACTCTCTCTCCCCTCCACCACAGGCTGGATTAGATGCCTCTCACGTGGGCTGCTTTTAGCAGTCTGTGCATGTGTCTTTCATTACACTGTGCTGTAATTTCATTACACTGTGCTGTAATCTCATTACACTGTACTATAACGTCAGTTCATATGCCTTGGTTGCCTCTTCAGTCAGAGTGAACTTGAGTGCAGAACTAATCTTATTTCTTTTTTGACCCCTAATAAAATATCTCGTGTATGATAAGCTCATACTTTTTCTGGTGTACTTTATTTTTAACAGCTCTATTGAGACCCCTAATGTTTCATTATCTATCAATTTGAATGGCTAACATTAAAAAGACTGACAATACCAAGTGATAGTGAGAATGGGGGGCAACTAGAACTTTTATAAACTACTGGTATGAATGTAAAATGGCAGGTCACTGGAAATCACTGGAACAGCGCTGTTGAGATATAATTTACATACTGTAGGATTCACCAATTTTAAGTGTACAATTTAATGAGTTTTGAAGTCATAGAGAATCAAGTAACCACCACTGCAATCATGAAAGAGAACATTTTTTCATCCACCACAACTTCTCTTATGCCCTTTGTAGTCTATTCCATCTCCACACCAACTACTTTCCCTGTATCTACGTTTTGTCACCACAGTTTTTTGTTTTGTTTTGCTTTTTAAATTTATCTTTGGCCACGCTGTGCAGCACGTGGGATCTTAGTTCCCCGACCGGGGATCAAACCCATGCCCCCTGCAGTGGAAGCGTGGAATCCTAACCTCTGGACAGCCAGGGAATTCCTGTCACCATAGTTTTGACACTTCTAGAATTTTACACAAATGGAATCCTGCATGAGGTAGTCTCCTGTGTCTGGTTTCTTAGAATAATGCTTTTGAGGTTCTTCCTGTATTGTTGCATCAGTAGCTGGTTTGCTGAGTATTACTCCGTTTTATGGATATACCACATTGTTTATCCGTTAACCAGTTGATGGACATTTGGGTTTTTTTCCAGATTTGGGCTTTTTTGAGTAAATCTGCTATGAACATTTGAGTACAAGTCCTTTTGTAGACATATGTTTTCATTTTTCTTCAGGAGATTCCTAGAATTGGGATTGCTGGTTCATATGGTTAAGTGTATGTTTGACTTTATAAGAAACTTCCAGATTTTCAGTGACCGTACCTACACCGGCAGTTTATAAAAGTTATGGCTGCTTCCCATTCTCACCATCACTTGGTATTGTCAGTCTTTTGTTTATTTGTTTGTTTGTTTATTTATGGCTGCGTTGGGTCTTCGTTGCTGCGCGCGGGCTTTCTCTAGTTGCGGTGAGCGGGGGCTACTCTTCGTTGCGGTGCGCGGGCTTCTCACTGCAGTGGCTTCTCTTGTTGCAGCTTCTTACTGCGGTGGCTTCTCTTGTTGCAGAGCACGAGCTCTAGGTGGGCGGGCTTTGGTAGTGGCTCATGGACTCTAGAGCGCAGGCTCAGTAGTTGTGGTGCACGGGCTTAGTTGCTCCACGGCATGTGGGATCTTCCCGGACCAGGGCTCGAACCCGTGTCCCCTGCGTTGGCAGGTGGATTCTTAACCACTGTGCCACCAGAGAAGTCCCAAGTCTTTTCAATTTTAGCCATTCAAATTGATATATAATGGAGTCTCCTTGGGGTTTTAATCTGCATTTTGCTAGTGACTTAACGATCTTCAGCAACTTCTCACATGCTTATTTTTAGCCATTCATATGTCTTATTTTTGGCAAAGTATATATTCAGATATTTTGCCTGTTAAAAAATCAAATTGCTTGTCCTATTTTTGAGATGTATCTTGAATGTATAAAGCACAATTACAAGTCTTTTATCAGAGGTACATTTTGAAAATATTTTCTTTCAATCAGTGGTTTTCCTTTTCATTTTCTTAAGTGTCTTTTGAAGAGCAAAACTTTTTATTTTGATGAAATCCAATTATCAGTTTTAGCTTTATGACTTATGCTTTCTATGTCCTAAGAATTTTACCTAAGTCAAGATTACAGTGATTTTTCTCCTAAGTTTTCTTCTTCAAATTTTATAGTTTAGCACTTACATGTAGACCTGTGATCCATTTTTTTGCATATGAATATCCAGTTTCTAGTACTATTGTTGGAAAGACTTTATCCGCCACTGAATTACCTTGGCACCGTTGAAAACCAGTTGACCATATGTGTGGTGGTCTATCTCTAGACAGGGTTCATGTTTTGCATATGGATATCCAGTTTTCAGTACAGTTGCTGAAAAGACTATCCCACACTGACTTACCTTGGCACCTTTGAAAACCAATTGGTCATATGTGTGGTGGTCTATCTCTAGACATTCTGTGCTTTTAATGTACATGTCTATCTTTAGTTCTACACTATGTAGATTACTGTAGCTTTATGCTAAATCTTCAGAGCAATAGTATAAATCCTCTTTTTCAGAACTGTTTTGGCTATGCTAGGTCCTTGGCTTTTGCATATATATCTGAGAATCAGCTTTTCAGTTTCTATCAAAAAACCTCCTGGGATTTTTATTAGGATTGCACTGAATCTATAGATCAATTTGGGGAGGATTGACATCTTAATGATATTGAATCTTGTGATTTATGAACATGGTATATTCTCCATTTTTGGGTCTTCTTTAATTTTTCTTAGCAATATTTTGTACTTTCTCAGTGTACAGGTCTTGCACATAGTTTGTCCCTAAATTTATAATGTTTTGGATGTCATTACACATGATATTTCTAATTTTTTGTAGTTTATAGAAATATGGTTAATTTTTTGTGTATTGATCTTGAATCACTTTGCCAAATTCTCTTAATAGTTCCAGTTATGCTTTTTTGTAGACTCCTTAGGAATTTCTACATAAATGACAATGTCTATAAATCAAGTCAGTTTTATTTCTTCCTTCCCAGTCTGTATGTCTTTTATTTTATTTTTTGCCTTATTTTACAGAAAGAACTCTAGTACAATGATGAATAGAGGTTGTAAAAAAAAAAAAAAAGGACATCCTTACTTTGTTCCTGATTTTAGAGAGAAAGCATTAGTTTTCACCATTAAGTGTGATGTTAGCAGTGGGTTTTTCTTGGATGCCTTTTATCAAGTTGAGGAAGTTCTCTGATATTTATTCATTTTGTAAAAAATCATGAGTGTTGAATTCAGTTAAATGCTATTCTGAACCTATTGAAGTGATGGTATTGCTTTTCTTTTTTCTTTTTGGGCTTTTCCTTTTTGTCTGTTAAGATGGTGAAATACATTGATTATTTTTGAGTATTAAACCAGCCTTGCACTCATGGAACAAATCTCACTTGGTAATTTTTATATATTGCTGCTTTTGATTTCTAAAACTTCTGTTAGGATTTGTGCATTTTATGTTCATAAAGATTATTGTTTTCTTGTAGTGCCTTTGGTTTTGTTATGTGGGTAATGCTAGCCTCATAAAATGAGTTGGGAAGTGTTTGCTCTTCTGTTTTCTAGAAGAGTTTGTCTATATTATATACAGGTTTATTAGAGGTTATTATTTTTTACTTAAACGGTTGGTAGGATCACCAGTAAAGCCATCTGAGGCTACAGTTTTCTTTGTGGGGGCATTTTTAAGTTACAATTTCAATTTTTAAAGGAGATGTAGGACTAATTAGATCATCTGTTTCATCTTCGGTGACTTTTCATAGTTTGTATCTTTCACAGAATTTGTCTACTTCACCTAGGTTGTCAAATTTATTAGCAAAAAATAGTTCACAATGTTCCCTTATTATCCTTTTCATGTCTGTAACATTTCTTTTCCTGATATAGGTAATTTGTGTCTTCTCTGTTTCCTGGTTAGACTGGCTAGGGGTTAATCTGTTTTATTAATATTTTCAAAGAAAAAGTTTTGGTTTTAGTGATTATTTTTAATCTTTTTTGGTTTTCTTGGTTTCATTGATTTGTGCTTTTATATTATTTCCTTTTGTTTACTGTGTTTAATTTACTGTATTTTTTCTATTAATGCAAAATTTAAACCACTGATTTGCCACTTCTATTTTAATAAGTATTTCATGTTAAAAATTTCCTTTAAGCATCACTTTACCTGTATTCCACAAATTGTAATTGGATGTTTTTATTTTTATTCAGTTCAAAATATTTTGTAATAATTTCCCTTATGATTTCTTCTTTGACCCATAGGTTATTTAGAAGTGTGTAGTTTAACATCCAAATATATAGGGATTTTACTGATATTTGTCAGTTAATGATTTCTAGTTTAATACCCTGTGGTCAGGGTACATATTTTATATGATTTCAGGCCTTTTAAATTTATTCAGATTTGTTTTACGGCCCAGAATGTGGTCTATCTTGGTAAGTACTCTGTGTGCAGTGGAAAAGGATGTGTGTTTTGTTGTTGATGGATAGAGTGTTTTATAAATGTCAATTAGACAAGTTGGGTGATAGTGTTGTTCAGATCTTCTGTATGTTTATTGATTTTCTGTTTACTTGTTATATTAGTTACTGAGAGAATAGTGTTAATCTTTTTTTTATTCTTTTATTTATTTATTGCGGTACACAGGCCTCTCACTGTTGTGGCCTCTCTCGTTGCGGAGCACAGGCTCCGGACGCGCAGGCTCAGCGGCCATGGCTCACGGGCCCAGCCGCTCCGCAGCATGTGGGATCCTCCCGGACCGGGACATGAACCCGTGTCCCCTGCATCAGCAGGCAGACTGTCAACCACTGCGCCACCAGGGAATCCCTAATCCTTGACTATTATTGCTGATTTGCTTATTTCTTCTGGCTCTATCAGTTTTGCTATATGTATTTTAAAGCTCTATTATTAGGCATGTACATATTTAAGATCGTCAGATCTTCGTGATGAATTGTTCCTTTTAACATCATGAAATATCATTCTTTATCCCTGATAGTATTCTTTGTCTTGAAATCTACCTTGCCTCGCATGAATATAGCAAGTTCAGCTTTCTTTTGATTAGTGTTAGCATGGTATATCATTTTCCATCCATTTGTGTTTTATTTTTCTGTGTGTTTATACTTAGAGGTTTTTAAAAAAGACTGCATAGAGTTGGTCTTGAGCATCAATCCAATCTGACTGTCTCTGTATTCTGATTGGAGAGTTTATATACACACATTTTTAAAAGAAAATGGACAGAGGACTACAGTTCCATAGATAAAGTAGATAGATCTCAGTGCAGGGATGTTTTGCCTGCTGTGATAAAAATTTACCCAATCTGTAAACATCAAGTGGGATTAACTGTCTTTAGGAAGCCCCTCCAGAAGCATCTCATCTTGCATTGTGATTGCACAGAGATGTTGTTTATAAGGTAGCATATAGTCTAAAACAGTCAGTAAGCAATCTGCAGTCTTGGAAATGGTCTCCTGTTGCTACATCACATGAAAAAAATTTGAGTTGTTGAAAAAAGATGTGAATAAGAGAGGGAAGTGGTAAAAAGTCCTTTTAAAAGAACTTAAAAATTTTCCCTGTTACAAAAGTAATACATGTGTATGGCTCACAGTTTAAATACCCATAAGCAAGAAGCAAGTAAGAGTGTTTTACTCTTTAATTCTACCACCCTGAACAAAAAACATTATTGCCTTGAAATATATCCTTCCAATATTTTTTAAACATCAATGTAATTTTCAAATGGAGTCACACTGTAATACTTCTTTGTACCTTTCTTTTCCACTTAATATGTCATGAATATTTTTCCATGATGATGTTCATACGGATCTATATCAGTCTTTCTAATGGCTGCATATTTCAATTTATAATGTATAATCTCAATTTCTAATTTTTCTCTGTTAGTAGCAATGCAGCCTATAGTATTCCTTTAGGATACATTTGTAGAAATTCGACTGTTGGATCAAGGAACATGCAGAATTCTAAAGCTTCTGGAATATTGTCAAAACACTTGCCTTAAAGTTTGCACTGAGTGGACGTATACTAACATCAGGTGTCTACTTTTTTGGGAGATACGGTTTGGATTTGTATCATAACTTCAATTTTCTGGGCTTTCATTTTTTTCAAAAAGCTAATCAACTTGTGATTGCTATAACTTTGATTTAATCAAAGATAATTTTTACATTTACGACAGTTTAAATGGTGAGTAAAAAATACTTTTAACACAGCCTCTTGGGAAAGAAGTGGGGTGGAAAGTATTTTGCTGTGATTGCATAGTTAAAACATGTCAGCATCTCAGTGTATTTTGTGATTTCACATAGAGGGTTTTTTATTCTCTTTTGGGTCATCAATGGGTTTTTGCTGCCTTGCAAGGAGGCCAAAGTTAAAAAATTAGAGCTCTAAGGAGGTAAAGTAGTGCTAGTGTTAAGTTAATATATATATTGTGCCCCCCGTTCCTTGGTGCAGGGCTCTTGAAAGCCTTGTGAATTTCTAAGTGATGCGAGTACTAGGAGCGTCTTTTTTTTTTTTTTTTTTTTTTTTGCTACGCTGTGCAGCTTGCAGAATCTCAGTTCCCTGACCAGGGATTGAACCCGGGCCCTCGAAATCCTAACCACTAGGCCACCAGGGAATGCCCCATCTTTTGTTCTAATAAGGTGACTCTTGTTGGGCTCCTGGGTGGGTCCTGGTCACCAGAAAGATCCAGCCATGATTAGAGGCTTGGCATTTTCAGCCCTACCCCCCCATTCTCCAGAGGGGAGAGAGGGGCTGGAAATGGAGGTTATAATTGATCACACCTATGTGAGGAAGCCTCATGTAGTAAAGGAGACATACAGGTCTGGCTTGCGGGAGGAGGGGGCAGGGGGCAGGGGCGGTGTGGCAGGGTGGACTGGGCTTTCTTAACAATGTTCTATTTGTATTAGTAAATCCAGTGCAGATTAATTTATTTTCTAAATGGATTGGTCTTGGTTTTGTCACTTCTCTGATTCATGTATCTTTCGAAAATGTTTTAGTTTCTCCATTCCCCCATAAAGGGTGATGATGCTTTGAAATACCCCTGAACTCCTCCAGTGATTTGAAATAACCAGTTTGTTTTCCCCTCCTTATTAGGAATTATAGCACTATAATGTGTAATTTTTTTTTTGGCAGTCATTTGAGACATCTTAAAGCCTGACTTTGCATTTTGATACTAGAGACTTTATATTTTCAACAGGTGTTCCCCAGCATTTCTTTAATGAGAGACAGTCTTCCTGGAGCTTACACTCCAATTCTTGTAGGTACCCAAGCAGGTGATCCAGAGCTGTCATTGTACAAAAAGCAAAAGTTTCGTGAAGCAGAAAGCATCCATGGTAACCCGTGAGCTGAACTTTGGGGGACTGTTAATATTTTGTGCTGAGGATTAAGATTCCAGTCTTCTTGGAGGCGTCTTGAATTCTCAACTGGTGGACTTGGGCATTTAACTATACCAAGTTATATATGCCACTGTATCACCGCTGCAGTGGTCCCTTCTGCTTTTAGGGTTCCCTCTATCAGAGCTGTGAGGTAGCTTTCTAATTTACAATCTTTCTCTGTTAAAATCCTTTTACAGCATTAGATTATGCCATAGTTGGCAATTCTGAGTTCCTAAAAATAACTGAGTCACTGCAGCTGATCTTATTCTGACTAGTGAAGTGCTAATGACTCAGAAACACAAAGTCTTCTCCCTTCCCATTGCCTGTGACAGGCCTCCATATGTTTTAATTGACTTAGTGATTTTGGCTTATTGCATCTAAATGCATACATGGTAAATTTAGATTTATGGCTTTAAAAAAATATTCTCAAACATGTTTCATAGTGTATAAGTGTTTTCAGGCTTTGTGTGTGAACGTTAACGCCCAATATTAAAGTCACCTGGCCCTGAACTGAGAGCTACTACTCTGAATTTTGTTGTAATTAATCTTTGTCTCTGATTCTTTAGTTAAAAAGATTTGGCTTCATGATTGCTTAAACTTGGGCAGTCAAGCATAGGATCAAGCAAATAAGTGTTTGATATGCTCGGGTAACTTAAACTGAAGCATCAGCTGCTCAGAGATACTGCCCACAGCCGGGAATCCAGCTCTTAGGTTAAACACAATTGTAGTTTGAACATTTGTGGGAAAGCTACACCTTTGAATTTTTTTTTTTTTTAATTTAGCCAAGTGGAACAAAGACAGTTTGTGAACACACACAAATAGCAGGAAAAAAAAATGTTACTTTGAAAGTCAGACTCTGGGTTTCTAGTTCCAGGCAGAACAGAGTAAGCACATTCCTTCCTGTCGCTCCTACTGAATGCAACTGTAAAACCTTGATACAATGCATGGAGCAGCTATTTGAGTGCTCTGAAAAGCAAATAATAGCAGGTGGATTGGGACAGAAGACCAGAATGCGAAGTACCACTGAGTTTACCATTTTCCCTTTCTGGTCTTCCTGCCATTTGGCCCAGAGGCAAGCACAGCTGTGGAAGTACAGTATGTAGGCTAAAAAGGGAGCCCCAGGAAATCTGAAAGTATCTGAGAGATCTCAGAGAAGGAGGAGCTTGGGAAAGCAACTCCATATAGTTATCTATGAGCTCTTGGGCTCATCCCTGAGCTGTTTGTGTTGATCTAATCCTACTTAGCATGTAAGTGACTTTGAGAATTTACCTAATAGACCACCACTCAGGTTCCAGACTGGCCACTGTGTGGCGCATGCAGGACACAAATCCAGATAGCATGCAAAGGCTTTGAAAAATAAAACAAAAGTGTTACCATTCTCCAGAAGATTTAAATAAGACCCACAGTCGTATAATATTCAAAATGTTCATGATACAATCATACTCAGCATATGAAATCCCAGGGAAATCTCCACTAGCATGGGGGGAGACAACAGATGCTAATGCTGGAATGACATAGATGTTGGGATTATCTGATGAAGACTTTATTTAAAGCAGCTATTGTACAAATGTTCCAACAAACTGGCTCAAACTGTTGTGAAACAAATGGACAAATGAAATTCTTTGCCAAGAAATAGATGATATAAAGAAGAACCAATACAATAATCAAAATGAAAAACTCACTGGGTGGTTTCAATAGTAGAATGGAGATGACAGAGGAAAGAATCAGTGAAGTTGAAGATAAATCAATAGAAATTGTGCAAACTGAGTAATAAAGGTTAAAAATATTGAGAAAAATATTAACAGGGTTTCAGGGGCTTGTGAGACAAGGACAGAAGGTCTAACATTCACGTCAGTCCTAGCAGAAGAGAAAAAATGTGGTGCTGAAAATGATAATGGCTGAAAGATTTCCAAAGTTGGTGAAGGACATAAATATACAGATTCAAGAAGTCAGTAGACCAAGCAACATACATCCAAAGAAACCTACACCAAGACAGATCATAATCAAACTTCTAAAAACTAAAGACAAAGAAAATACTTGAAAGCAGCCAAAGAAAAACAACATATTACCTATAGGGGAATGTGGATTTCACCCCAGAAACTATGGAGGCCATAAGTGGCACAGTGTTTTTAAAGTGCTGAAAGAAAAGAAGTCAACCCAGAATTCTATATTCAGCAAAAACAAACAGACAAAAGCCTTCATAAATGAAGGTAGAACAAAGTCATTTTCAGATGAAGGAAACAGCAGAAAATTTACAGCCAACAGACGTGTACTAAATAAGAGTTAAAGGAGGTTCTTTGGATAGAAGGGAAATGATACCAGAAGGAATATTGGAACATCAGTAATGAAGGAAGAACAACAGAAATAGTAGATATCTGGGTAAATATAATAGACTATTCTCTTCTTGAATTCTTTAAAAATATTTTGATGATTGAAGTGAAAAATTATAACATTGTGGTAGAGTTTTCAATATATGCAGGTGTAATATTTAAGATTACTATAACTTAAAGGGGAGAGGGGTAAAGAGACCTATATCATGGGGAAGTTTCTAAATTCCACTTGAAATGGGAAATTATTGATTTAATTAGATTTTGAACAGCTAAATATATTGTAATCTCTAGAGCACTCACTTAAGTAACTATACAAGGAGATACAATAAAAACCACAGTACAATAAAATGGAAAAGTAGAAAATGTTTAATGCAGAAGAAGGCAGGAATGAGGAAAAAGAGTGATGAAAAACAGGGAAGAAACAAAGCAAATAATAAAAAGGTAGATCACGAATCCAAACATATCAATAATTATATTAAATATAAATAGTCCAAACAAAACAATCAATGCAGAGATTACCGTATTAGATTTTTAAAATAACCCAACTGTATACAGGAAGGTTAACTACCCAGTCCTGGGTGTTTACTCCAGAGAAAGGAAAACTTATTCTCACACAATAACCTGTACAAGAATGTTTATTGCATCTCTGTTTATAATTGCTTAAAACTGGAAACGGTGCTTTGTGGTACATCCGTAATACAATAGAATACTACTCACTAATAAAAAGGAACAAACTATTGATACATATGACAACCTGGATGAATCTCAGAGGCATTATATTGAGTGAAAGAATCCAGTTTTAAAAGGTTAGGTACTATTTGATTCCATTATGTGACAGTATTGAAAATATAAAACTGTAGTGATAGAAAGCATACCAGTAGTCCCCAGGAGTTAGGGATGAGGAGAGAGTGTGACACAAGGGACTTTTCTGGGTTGATGGAACTGTTCTGTATCTTGATTGTGTCACTGGTTATATGTGCTTAAATTCATAAAATTGTACACGAAAAAAGGTCAATTTTACTATATGATGATTTAAAAATTTTTTTAAAAAGCTGACACTGATTTGAGTGCTTTGGCTCAGGAATGAGGTAGAATTCCTTTCATGGAAGTAACTCTTTTTGTTAATTAGATTAAAAAAATATATTTATTTATTTACGTGGCTGTGCCACGTCTTAGTTGCGGCACGCAGGGTCTAGTTCCCTGACCAGGGATTGAACCTGAGTCCCCTGCATTGGGAGTGCGGAGTCTTAACCAACAGACCACCAGGGAAGTCCCGGAAGTAGCTCTCTTATGGGAGGGGGTGGTCACTTTAAAGTGAGTTGTGATCCTGCTAGGCATAGTCCAGATCCCCCAAAATGGTTAGATGCAAATAAGAAAGTAGTTGGAATATGGCTTGGGAATAGGACCTTTCAGACGCAGAAGCAAAGAAAATGAGGGAGAGTCTGGCCAAGTTGTGGGAAGCCAGGGTCCCCAGAGGAAAGTTGGGCACTAGGAAATTCTCCTTTTGGGGATCTGCAGGGAACTTGGGTTATATTCTATCAAAGATGTTAAAGAAATGAGGGAAGCTACGCTGGATTACCTAAGGCTTGTCCTGACTCACTTCTAAGTTTTCACGTTTCTGTGATATTTATATGCCTTTTGACTTTTTCTTTTAAATGTGTGCACATGTATCCGTGTATGTGTATATTTGTATAAATAATTTTAAAAATGTAGATAAAAAGTATAAGAATAAAAATGTATGTTTAGTTAAAAGAAGGAGACATCTAAGTGATGAAAGTCTAATCCCCTTTGTCATATTAACTGCTGACACTTAATTTGATTTTAGCTTTATGAAAAATTTACTACCAAATATTGATCACTGATTTTGTATATGCTGTGTACTTTCCACCCAACTGCTCATGCTGTTAACTGCAAACTATTGGCTATATTTCTCATCAGAACAGACAGCAAGAGGAAAGAGTTTATTTCCCTTTATCCACAACTAGACTCTTCACTTCGTAGTTACTGTTACTGATTTAAAATCCGCCTAGCCCTTTTCCACGAGGGAAGATGATACAGGCTTGTGGGTGTCATGGGCTTGGAAGTCAGAAAGACAGGCTCCAGTCCTAGCTCCACCACTCATTTGTTGTGAACCTTGGCCAAACTACACACTTTTTCTCAGCTGGGGCTTCTTAGAGAGCCGTCACCTCACAGGATCGTTGCAAGGATTAAGTTCATATCAGACTCCATCCACCCTCCAGGCTCATATCATCCTTCTCTGTTACCACCCTATGATGATTTACTGCCCAGCTTACTGTTAACCTGAAAATACATTCAAAAATTATCACGGGGCTCAAAAGCGAAGTAGCAGTAACCCTGATAACATACGTGCAGTTGAACTGCTGACTCGCTGTAAGCAGCATTTCTGCCGTTACCTAGGCTTGTTCAGAGTCGATAACCTTAAAGACTTCTACAGACCTTAAAGTGTTTCTCTGAGAGGATCAGAGATAAAATATACTTTTGTCGTCAAAAAGTGCCAAATATTTCCTTAGCGTGTTTAATTATTTTAACGCGTGGGTTGAGGTTCTGCCATGATCTGCAAAATATCGTGTACGGTCTTGACAGAATGAATCAGAAGAGAATACATGTGCATATGTGCACTGCAGCCTGAAGGTTCCCAACTGGGGCAGGGGTGTATGCAGTGAGAGGTGTGAATGCTGCCTTCCCAGTCGACCCTAGGGAGTAGATTCTAGAAGAGGGATTAAAGTTTCACTGGAGCAGACCACTAGTAGGAATCAGATGAGCTCGGTTTTCTGGCTAGGAGACATAAAATAAATTGGACTTGATGCAACTGTTGGTTTAATTCTCCACAGATCTTTGCATTACTGAACAGTACCTCTCCCTTTGGGGCTGCAAGTTGTGTTGTGATCATAGTGGGAGTTCCATGTCTGTTTTGGTGGCTGATATGTGATGGGACAGGGATTGGTTTGCCTAGGGCTTGACCAGACTGGGAGTAAATGGTAATTGGAATCTAGACGTAGCCTTTTTTTTTTTTTTTTTTTTGCGGTACGCGGGCCTCTCACTGTTGTGGCCTCTCCCGTTGCGGAGCACAGGCTCCGGATGCGCAGGCTCAGCGGCCATGGCTCACGGGCCCAGCCGCTCCACGGCATGTGGGATCTTCCCGGACCGGGGCACGAACCCGCGTCCCCTGCATCGGCAGGCGGACTCTCAACCACTGTGCCACCGGGGAAGCCCTAGACGTGGCCTTTTGACACTGCTCAGCCATGGTAAAAAAAGATCAAGAGGGATGCTATTGACAGATACCGAGGTAAGGAAATCGGTGGCAGACCAGAGAGTGTCCTGTCAGACCGGCGAGAAACTTATTAGTGTCGTGAGGTGGACTCACTTCCAGGCAGGAAAGGCTAATGGTGGACATAGGTCAGGAATTGGGGGGCAGGTGTCAGTCCTAGCCGAGGTATCAGGCCAGGCGCTCAGGCCCAGGAGAACATAAAA
Organism: Grampus griseus; assembly: GCF_964374135.1. Taxonomy (NCBI): domain Eukaryota; kingdom Metazoa; phylum Chordata; class Mammalia; order Artiodactyla; family Delphinidae; genus Grampus; species Grampus griseus. The sequence goes on from NC_138997.1 coordinate 7,642,208, forward strand.
GCTGCCCAAGTCCTAGAACTATGGTACACTTGAGATTTGGTTAGGGGGGTAAGAATCTGATTCACCTGAGCTATTTTGGTAAGAGTTTCTCAGTTTTTCCAAAGTAAAGACAGGACTGTTCTTAGTGTGTGGGGCAAGGCTAAGCTGGGAGTTAGGGCCTAATGGTGAGTAGAGGGTAAAGGAGACACGCAAAGGAATGGCGGGAGTTACAGGTCGTTCAGGAGATTTCTCTGACGTGAACATGTTTTCCGCTGCTTAAAAATTTTTTTTTTTAAAGTAACATTTATACCAACTCTGTTCAGGTCCAATAGCAACTCCCTACCTCTCCTGTCCCCATCCTTGTCTCACTTGTAGAGGCCATCACTTTCAATCCTTGAAGCTCTTTTTGTTTTTGTATTTACCTTTATATTTCTAAATGACATGCTTATAATGCTATTTCTTGATTTTTTTTCAATGTTGGACATAACCTAGAGGCTTCCCACTGGGAAAGATTAACATGCTTTTATATTCTCCAACCACCCTTTCCTCTTTCTCACCCCTAGACGCTTATCTTTTCCTAAATAGTTGATTTTTTAAGTCAATTAAGTTTTTAACTATGTAAATTATATTTATTTGGTTATTATGACTTTATGTACCATGATCGCTCTTATTTCCTGTAAAACATTGTGTTTCCTGGAGTTATTTCATTTTTTTCATTTGTGTAGTAATCTCTATTCTCTGACAGAGGTTTAAAACTCATAATAGTATAAACTCATCAGATTGTATGCCATTTTTCACTTCGGAGACATCCCTCCAACTTTGCTTCATAGGCTGCTACGTAGCTGTCTTGGGAATATTCTTCACCTTTTAATATGTAACATTCCTGTTTCCTGGAACCTGAATCTTCCTTTGTTTTGGAGCCATGATGTTAGGTAACTAACTGAGAAAGGCAGCATGGGAGATAAAATATTTTGAGAGCCTTACATCCCTGAAAATTATTCTTTTCCCCTTTCCTCTCATTTGATTCATGGTTGACTAGATATGGAATTCTCGGTTGGAAGTCATTTTCCTTCAGAATTGAAGGCATTGCTTTATTGTCTTTCTAGTTTTCAGTATTGCTTCTGAGAAATACGATGCCATTTTGATCCCTGTTCTATGGTATATAAACTGTTTTCCTTTCTAGAAACTTTTAGAATCTTTTTTCGGTGTTCTGAAATTTCAAGCTGAAGAGCTGTAAAGTAGGTTTTTATCAGTCTTTATTCTGAAGTTTTAATAGGTCCTTTCACTGTGAGACTCATGTCCTTCAGTTATGAGCAATCTTCATGTCTTTCTTCTCTGAAATTTTCTACTTTGTGTTTTTTCCACTCTCTCTCTTTTTTTAAATTTATTTATTTATTTTCGGCTGCGTTGGGTCTTCATTGCTGCGCACAGGCTTTCTCTAGTTGCGGCGAGCGGGGGCTGCTCTTGCGGTACGCGGGCTTCTCATTGCAGTGGCTTCACTTGTTGCAGAGCACGGGCTCTAGGTGCACGGGCTCAGTAGTTGTGGCTCGCGGGCTCTAGAGTGCAGGCTCAGTAGTTGTGGCGCACGGGCTTAGTTGCTCTGTAGCATGTGGGATCTTCCCGGACCAGCGCTCGAACCCATTTCACCTGCGTTGGCAGGTGGATTCTTAACCACTGCGCCACCAGAGAAGCCCTCCATTCTCTTTTTAAAGTTCTTATTTTTCCGTTGTTGGGCCTCTTGGAATAATCCCCTCATTTCTTTCTTTTCTTGCCTTTTCTGTTTCTTAGAAAATTTCAGTTCTTACTTCCCATCCTGCTTTTGAAGGTTTTTCCTTTAAATTTATGCTGCCACGTTTCCATTTTCCAAGATAACTTTATTTTTTGAATGTTGGAATGTTTCTTGTCTTCTTTTATTTTTCTAATGACTTAATTTTTTTTTCTGTTCCCTGCATGACCTATTTTTCTTCAGAGTTCATTTTCTTCTGTTACCTTTGCTCTTTAACTTTTATGTTAAAATTTCCTCATGTATATGTTGACCCTTGGCCAGTCTTTCATATTAAGAGTGAGGTACTGAAACGTGAGTGGAGCTGTGTGTGGGCAAGTCTCGTTAACTAGCAGGAAGCTGGACATTTCATTGGGGGACCCACAAACGTCAGTAGCTATGGGTCTTTTCTTTTGGGCCAGTTTTCTCAGAGAAATCCTTCTATCTTCTGGCTGGATAGGTATATATAGAGAGATTGTGTTCTGGAACTAAGGGGAGAAAGGTGTTTTTCTGGATGGGGGAGGTCTCGTTGTTCCCAGGCAAAATTTCACTCAATCCCACTGCTTTTAGGAACATGCCTCACTCCCACTCACATTGGGGCCTCGCCGGTTCCACATGTCCGAATAGTAAGCCTTCAGGCATCTTCTGGGAAGAAGCAGCAGGCACAGGGGGTAACATCTGGTGTGTGTGTTGCTCCAGGCATGTGTGCTAGCCAGTATATCTGGGTTTCAATGGATACCTTTTAGAAACGTATAAAATCTTTATAAATATACAGATGTAGTGGTTCTCTCTGAAAAACATAACTGCCTAGGAAGCTAACTCTGTGTAATTCCTGTTTCTGGGCTTTACATTTTCCTCCTTTGGTTTTTTTTTTTTTCCCTCAGAGCAAATTGGAGCTCTGGCAGATCAGCATATTGTCCACGTGGCGTGTGGTGAGTCCCACAGTCTGGCCCTCAGTGACCGGGGCCAGCTGTTTTCTTGGGGCGCAGGGAGCGATGGTCAACTAGGACTCATGACTACCGAGGACTCTGTGGCAGTACCCAGGTAAGACTCAGTTGCTCTAACTATTATTTCCTGCTAGTTTCTTTGTTAGATTCCTTGGTTTGGGTTCTGCTGTCTTCTTTTGATTGCTGTTTCCTTTGTGTCACTGTCATGCCTTATACTGTTATAACACTTGTCACAAAAATTGTCATTCTTTATAGAAGTGTCTGTCTCCAGTTAAAAAAGGTGAGTTGTTCAGGAACTGTACTTTATTTATTCCAGTAGCCTAGTTGCTGGCAGAGTGTTTGGAACTCAACAATGTTCGAATAAAAAAACACCTTTTCATATTGCTGGACTTACAAACCTTTAACTTAAAATTGCAAACCTGAGACAGTTATTCAATGAGTCACTTTAAAATAGAATCACAAGGCTGACCTGATACTCTAATAACAGGCCAAATTACCTTAAGCATTACCAATAGCTAAAATACCAAATATACATAAGTTGTTTAACACAAAAGTACTAATACAATGGTTTTTAGTCCCTTAAGTATTTACTTAATTCTGAATCTTAGATGATTTGGCTAAATATGTAATAGCTGCTTCACCACTAAGTAAATGTGTAAAATATTGAAGTTACTTTCAGGTGGATGTTTTGGAGAGGGGGCATCTCTGTTTGTTGAGGGTTCTTAATGAGCAAAGAGACCACTGGTTTATTTCCTTCATTTAATTCCTGCTCCTTTATACTGCAAGTGTACAACATTCCTTGTATTGCAGTACTTGTCACATTCTTTGCAATTTTTCATTTGATAACTATTTTTCGTACAGAGCTGGGAGCCCTTGATGCCAGGAGACCTGGATCATTTATTTTAGCATCTCATTGCTAAGGGTGCTCCAGCACACGCATTGCTCAGTACAAGTGTGTTTATTAAGTGCTTCTCCTCCCCTGCCCAATTATTGTCCCTTTTAAAGGACAGTACCTTCTTCTTCCTCTTCCTTTTTTCCCCTTAGATTTTTGTCTCTTTAATCAAAAGCTATTTTAGGGGAAAGAGGAACAGGGAGGTAAGAATGATTTGATTCCATTTCCTGATTTAGAACAGGTAATGTCTTGGGTTCATTACTTCCAAAAATTAATTTGGGGGGAAGAGGGAGAGTAGAAATTTTAAAAAGGGGGATGTTATATTTTACGAAATTGTAATATTAAGGAAAAGATTTATAACATTAATGACAAAAGTATTTCATGCGTTGAGGTCCAAAGACTCAAGAAAAGCTGTTTAGTGGCATTTCATTTCTAAAAATGGAGTAATCTGTGTTAGAGTAGCAGTTTGTTATTATTTTTATTAGTCATGTCTAAATTATGGATGACTTCTGAGGGTTTAGTTTGTGTATAATTTCATATTATAACTTAATTAAATTCATTAATTCATACCTTAGTATTGTGGAAAGTAACATAGATTCGAGGTCACATGGACTCAGATTCCAGTACTGGCTCTATTACTTATTAGGTGAATGACCTTGGGCAAATTGTTGAACTTACCTAGGCCTCGATTTCCTAACTTAAGAATGGAGTTACGTAGTATTGTGTACCTTTACGAAGTTATTGGGAGGATGCAGTAAGACGAGTAGGTAACACACAGTATAGCTTGTGCATGTGTATCCCGCTTTCTCCACCTCGAGGGTATAACTTCTTATTGTTTGTCTTGTCCTTTTGACCTGCTTCCTCTCTGTAACTGTGATTGTGGAGGTGGTATTGAGGGTAATGGTGACCCATAAAGGGAGGAGTGTGGGGAATTTGAGTGGAAGCTGGCCAGGAAAAAGGGCTGTTGCCGCATAAGGTTCTGAGACACTGGGACCCAAGGCAATATTACATTTTCCAATTTAAAAAAATAGTGGGCTTCTACAAGCTATTGATACATGCAGCACTTTGGACAAATGTCCAGGGAATTATTCTGAGTGAAAAAGAAGCCAATCCCAAAAGGCTACCTACTGTATGGTTCCATTTATATAACATTCTCAAAATGACAAAATTGTGGAAATGGAGGGTAGATTAGTGGTTGCCAGGGGTTACGAATGGGGGAGGGGAGGAGTGGTTATAAAAGTACAACAAAAGGAATCCTTGTGGTGTTGGAACCGTTGAGTATGGTGCTGGATACCTGAGCCTACACAGGTGACACAAATACTACAAACTCAGAAATGAGTACAAATAAAACGGGAAATATTGGCCTGGCCAAAAAGTTCGTTTGGGTTTTCCTGTAACATCCTATGGGAAAACTTGAATGAACTTTTTGACCAACCCAGACATAAATGAGATTGGTAGGTTATATTAATGTCAGTATCTTTGTTATGATACTATACTGTAGTTTTGCAAAATGTCATCACTGGGGGAAACTGGACAAAGTGTACAAGGGATCTCTGTATTATTTCTTACAACTGCATGTCAATCTACAATAAAAAATAGTTGGGTTCTGTTTGGTACTAAATGCATATGTGAACTCTATTTTATAAATTTTTTTAGATCCGAGAAAATAAACCATTAACAAAAGCAACATCTACCTATCACTCTAAATCACCCCCTCCTCGCCTATTGGATGTCTGTCTTCTAAAATGCCCCTTCCCGAAAGTGTGCCCATCTGACTCCTTTGTTCCCACGGCATACACTTAATGAAGAGGAAGACGGCAACTTGTGAATTACTAAAATAGGAAGCAGCAGATATTCTCAGGCTGTCCACCTCTGTTGGGCAGTGCCAAGCATGAATTTTTTCTTTTAATTCTCACCACAACCCTGTGAATGGGTACTGTTCTTATCTCTGTCTTTGACACGAGCAAGCAGAGCAGTGGGATTTAAAAGTTATCATGTGGGGCTTCCCTGGTGGCGCAGTGGTTGAGAGTTCGCCTGCCGATGCAGGGGACACGGGTTCGTGCCCCGGTCCGGGAAGATCCCACATGCCGCGGAGCGGCTGGGCCCGTGAGCCATGGCCGCTGAGCCTGCGCGTCCGGAGCCTGTGCTCCGCAACGGGAGAGGCCACAGCAGTGAGAGGCCCGCGTACCCTAAAAAAAAGTTATCATATGATCTTCCTCTTTATCATCCTAGGGAATCAGAGTTTTGGAGGCATTGCCCTTCTTAATTTTTTTAAATTATGGTAAAATACACATAACATAAAATTTACCATCTTATCCATTTTAGAGTGTACAGTTCAGTAGTGTTAAGTATATTCACGTTGCTGTGTGACCAATCTCCAGAACTTTTTTCTCTTGCAGAAATTTAACTCTGTACTCATTAAATGACAACTCCCCATTTCTCCTCTCCCAGCCACTGGCAGGCACTGTTAGACTTTGATTTGTATGAATTTGACTAGTCTAGATAGCTCACGTAAGTGGAATTATGGAGTATTTGTCTTTTTGTTACTGGCTTATTTCAGTTAGCATAATGTCCAAGTTTCATCCATGTTGTAGCATGTGTCAGAGTTTTTGTTCTTAAAGGCTGATGAATACTCTGTTGTATACATATTCCAAATGTATATACCTCATTTGTTTTTCTGGTCGTCTGTTGATGGACACTTGGGTTGCTGCCACCTTTTGGCCATTTTGAATAATGCTGCTATCAATGTGGGTATACAAATATCTCTTTGGTATCCCGGCTTTCAGTTCTTTTGGATATATACCCAGAAGTGGGATCGCTGAATCATGGCATTGCCCTCATTTGAAAGCCATTTAGATACTAGCCGTGTTCTTAGGGATCTTTCTTCTGTAGTTTACTCCTTTCGTCCCTGAATTGGAGAGGACAAGGTGGGAATTAACAGAGGGCTATGGTAATGGGTTTAGGTGCAGATTTTTTTTTTTTTTTTTTTTTAAACAGTAGCTACTTAAGAGGCAGGAGGTTAGTGAAAGACTTAATAGAATTATATCATGTAAGATTATATGTTTGATTTTAAGAAGTCTTTTTGTGAAAGATGTTACTTATTACAGCTGTTTTGTTTAGCTGGGAATATTTCCAGTCATTGTTCGTGAATGCCCTTCTTAAGAGGAGAGTCTTTTCTGTTTTAGGTTAATACAGAAGCTGAACCAGCAGACAATATTGCAAGTTTCCTGTGGCAACTGGCACTGCTTGGCTCTTGCAGCTGGTAACGTACATCTCTGCTAATGTTCTGTTAATTTGAGAACCATTTCTCTTTGCATTTTTGTGTGATGTTATCTAACTGGATACCTTTAACTAACTAGTCAGGGTCTGTGCATTCCTGTTGGACAGCAGCAATTCTCAGACAGCCTTTGTGTCGCTCATACTTTTCTCGGGGTTTGGATGATGAAGGAGGTGGTCATCATTGCTGCTCCAACTGTCTCTCGGGGGAAGGTGAAGAGGAAACAGTACGTCAGTCGTGTTCTTGAGCAGAAGATTGGTTTTTCTTAGCTAGAGCTCACTATGGCGTTATAGTCCATCACGAAGCTCCCACATAAACGAAGAAGATGGAGTTAGAAAAACCTAAGCCAGCAAATAATGCTGTATTTTGTTAGGATACATTTGAGGGGAAGTCGGCACTAACAGGTCCTGCTTGATTCTCTGTGCTGCCGTCCGGGTCCTAACTGGCCCCCGTGAAGTCCTGGGTCTCTCATGGTCCTGGTGTGGTCAGAACTCGTTTACCTTGCTTAGTGGATCAAAGCCTGGTAATCGCCTATTCAAAACTGAATTGACTCACACATTTACTTTTTTCTTTGCATAAGTGTTAATAGCCTTGGAAGGGCGATAAGGCTCAGTGTATCTCTGTTGTCATGACAGGTGGGAGTTTTGGTTGCAGCCTGAAGTGTGTCTGCTCCCTTGCTCTTGGGTGTGTGTGTGTTGCGGCCGGAGGGCACTAACAGATGAGCCTACCGGGCAACCCTGGTGTTCTAACAAGATTATTTTTATGGGTGGCACTTGTATCATTTCTGGTAATATCAGTTATCCTCTTCTTATTTCAGATGGCCAGTTCTTCACGTGGGGGAAGAACAGCCATGGGCAGCTGGGTCTGGGGAAGGAGTTCCCCTCCCAAGCCAGCCCGCAGAGGGTGAGGTCCCTGGAGGGGATCCCGCTGGCACAGGTGACTGCAGGAGGGGCCCACAGCTTTGCCCTGTCTCTCTCGGGAGCCGTATTCAGCTGGGGGATGAATAACGCGGGGCAGCTCGGGCTCAGTGATGAGAAAGGTAGGTGACGTCTTCACGTGGCCCTCTTAACCTCATTTGTTTAGTACGTGCTTCCTGAGGAGCTTGTATGTGCTGGCCCCGTGTCAGGCACTAAGGGTATAGCAGGGACCAACACAGAGAATACCCTTGGCTCAGCAGAGATTGCCTGCTAGTGGGCAGACGCAAACCGCACACCAGTAAGTCTACAGTACGTCACAGACTTTGAGAGGAAAGGTTCCTATTTCATATAGGGTGGACAAGGAGGGCCTCTAGGATGAGATGTTTGAGCAGAGCCCTGTAGGAAGTCAAGTCGGAGAGGAGACGTGTAGATACGCTGGGTGGAGACTGTTCAGTCAGAGGGAACAGGGTGTGCAGAAGCTCTGGTGCAGGAGGATCTGTGGTGTGCTCAGGGCTGGGGTGACCGGAAGACGGGAGCTCAGAGAGCTAGCGGGGCCCCATTATGTAAGGCCTGAAGGGCAGGCTAAGGAGTTTGGCTTCTGTCAGTGAAATCAGGGAAGACACCGAGGTGTTGAGAAGAGTGATCCAGTTTAACTTTGCCTAGCGTGGGTCCACGGGGGAAGCTGGAAGACCAGTTTGGAAGTAGTGGGAATAAAGATGGACTTGAATATATTTTGAAGGTGGGCCAGTTGGTTTTGCTCATTGTTGGATGTGTAGTTTGAAAGAAAGGGGAAAAGCTGGAAGGGTGAAGTCGCATTTATGAAATGAGGAAAGCTATGTATGGGGAGTGGGGCGGAGCGGTGGGAAGAACTGGGGAGTGTAGGGAACCCATGAGTTAAGTTCTAAATACGGTAAAAATGAGGCGTCTGTTAGACGTGCAAGTGGAGGTTCAGGCAGGAAGCGGAACATGAGAGTCAGGAGTCCAGGGGGACCCAAAATTCAGGCTAAGACAGCTGTGTACGTCTCAGAGGCAAATGGTAGGGACACTGCTATTTCTCTCATTCTAGATCGAGAGTCTCCTTGCCACGTGAAGCTCCTACGAACACAGAAAGTCGTCTATATCAGCTGCGGAGAAGAGCACACAGCAGTGCTCACTAAAGTAAGGGGCTTGGAGTATTCCAGTTTGTTCCGTGGCACTTGGTGCTGGGTATGACGTGAATGCCTATTTATCACGGTTTGGTTGGTTGGATAGGGCCTTTTAGAGAGAGCAGTTAACGGTGTCTAAAAATAGTCCAGTGCTGTCTCCCTTCTCAGCAACCATCTGCATTCTCACTCTTCCCTCCCTCCAGTGGTGGTCAGCCTCCAGGCGCTCAAGAAAACGGACCCTTGCCCCATTCCAGTTGACACCTGCTCCCAGGCTAAATGCATATGACCAGTATCCCTATGAAATGCTCCCCAGTAACAGGAGTTAGACATTAATTCAGCCATACTTCCCTGAAGACCTTTATTAAAGTAGCACAAAAGTATTTTTTAAAAAAAAATAAATTTATTTATTTATTTTATTTTTGGCTGTGTTGGGTCTTTGTTGCTGCATGCAGGCTTTCTTTTAGTTGCAGTGAGCGGGGGCTACTCTTCGTTGTGGCGTGAGGGCTTCTCATTGCGGTGGCTACTCTTTGTTGCGGAGCACGGGCTCTAGGCGCACAGGCTCTGTAGTTGTGGCGCGTGGGCTGAGTTGCTCCGCAGCTTGTGGGATCTTCCCGGACCAGGGCTCGAACCCGTGTTCCCTGCCCTGGCTGGCGGATTCTTAACCACTGTGCCACCAGGCAAGTCCAACACAAAAGTATCTTTTTCTTCAAGTTGAGCCACAGTGAGATTTAAGAATTTCTAAAAATATGAGGGACTTCCTTGGTGGCTCAGTGGTTAAGACTCCACCTGCCAATGCAGGGGACACGGGTTCAAGCCCTGGTCTGGGAAGATCCCACATGCCACTAAGACCGTGCACCACAACTACTGAAGCCCTGCGCGCCTAGAGCCCGTGCTCTGCAACAAGAGAAGCCACCGCAATGAGAAGCCTGTGCACCACGACGAAGATTCAACACAGCCAAAAATAAATAAATAAATAAATAAATAAATTTTAAAAATAAAAATATGAGGATAATACATTCAAATCAGTTATTATTAAGGGAAGCTAGTGGTGTTTAGGGTATGTCCTTCAACCTCCTGAGACTGATATCAGGGAAAAATACGCCCTTTCAGAAAAGATTCTAGAATGCCACTGTGAGAGAGAAAATGCTAAGCTGGCCTGACCCTTTTGGCATTTCTTTGGCATAAATTTGTTCTTAAAGTGATTTTTTTCTATTATGGAAGTAGTTCCTGTTCATAAATAAAGAAGGATTAAGAAGGATTAATCCTTCTTAAATAAAGAAGGATTCTAACTCAAAAAGAATCACTGTTAATATTTTGGTGTTTTCAAAGCAGAAATAGAGACACAGACATAAAGAACAAACGTATGGATACCAAGGGGGAAGACGGGGGTGGGATGAATTGGGAGATTGGGATTGACAAATACGCACTATTGATACTATGTGTAAAATAGATAACTAATGAGAACCTACTGTGTAGCACAGGGAACTCTACCCAGTGCTCTGTGGTGACCTAAATGAGAAGGAAATCCAAAAAAGAGGTGATATATATACGTATAGCTGATTGACTTTGCTGTATAGTATAAACAAACAATATTGTAAAGCAACTATACTCCAATAAAAAATATATATATATATTTTTGGTGTTAAAGAACAGTTCAATGTATATATAACTTTCAAATATATATAGCAATCTTCTGTGTTCTTTTAAAACAAGCCATTTAAATATATGTAAAAAAGAACAACGTAATTAATGTTTTAAAATTATCTACCTATTCCTTTTGCTTCTAAAACAGTTACATCTAGAGAGAATGAAAAGGTATTTTCATGTCGAACAAATACTATTATAGATTCACTTTAATAAAATGCCTTAGCATTTGTTCAAGTACAGCTGCTAAAAAGATCTTACTTTCCAAGGAATCTGTGGAGCATTTAATTTTCTACATATAAATGATTGTGCAAAATCGTCTCATTTCACCTTTTTCTTCTTTTTTTGTTTTCCTTCTTATTAACACATCGTTGTACTTTTAAACAACTTTCAGAATTTACAGATGGTACACATCCCCTTGAGCAGTACTGTCTTTATTCCATAAAGGTGTCGTCTTAAGTTCTTTTAAAATTATTTTTCCATTTAATCAACATTCCAAAGAAGTGATTTGGCTAAGTATCAAGCGAGCATAGCGTTCTTATACAGACCGTTGTGATGTGAATTTTGTGTCCAGAGGCTAAAGGAGTGTACGCAAACTCAGAGACACAGTGCAGTCATGTGGTATTTGCTCCTTGTTAGAGTGGAGGTGTGTTTACCTTTGGTGCTGGTTCCTGTGGGCAACTTGGACATGATTCCATGAATGATGAGGTTAATCCAAGAAGAGTTCTGGAGCTGATGGGCAGTGAAGTCACTCAGATTGCCTGTGGCAGGTGAGTGGTCCTAAGCGCTTCCTCATAGATATTAAGACCCAGAAATGGATCATGTCTTTGTAGTGATGGAGAATGTGGTTAGACCCAGCCACCATCCTTTTAAGAAATCTTAACTGCATGCACACCTATGCTGAAAGTTTGGAGAGAGTCTGATCTGAGCAGGGTGTGGCGAGGAAGGGTTTTAGAGAAGCAGAGCCACCTGGGGCCAGTAGGCTTCCTGGGGTAAAGAATAGCACGATGTGTGGGAGACGTGAAGAAAGGAAAGTGAGAGAGCCTCAAAGAATGTCTTGGAAATTTTGCTGGTCCCCCCTCCGCCTCTTCCCACTCATCCCAGATGCAGCAGGCCTTCAGCTCTTTCCAAGAAGTCTTGCCATCATCCCGATGACCTAGATTATCAGGGAAAGATGGTGTTACGAAGAGCCAGCGCTGCAAAAAAACAGGCGCATGTGAACACAAGGGGCAGCCCTAGGATGTGCAGTGCTCACACGTGGAAGTAAAAAGTCAGAGTGTGTATTAACCCGTATCAGAAGGGATGCTGATGCGTTAATTTACATTATTTTTCCCCCAGACAACACACCCTAGCCTTTGTGCCTTCTTCTGGACTCATCTATGCATTTGGTTGTGGAGAAAGAGGTCAGTTAGGAACTGGACACACTTGTAATGTCAAGTGCCCGTCTCCTGTGAAAGGTTGCTGGGCCGCCCATAGCGGCCAGCTTTCAGCCAGAGCTGGTAAGAGTGATTTTTTTATTAGAATTTAATGGTCTTTTAAATGCTAAAAACAATTGTTTATAGAACACGTATTTATTTTTTACCTTGAGGTCTTGTGGAAGGAATGAATGTGAGATGTTTTCTTTGAACGTCAATCAGCAAGTATTTGAGTACTCACTATGCATGAGGCTCTGTAGTTGAGATCCTAGAGAATAAAGCCAAACATGTCCTTTCGGCCCTAAGGACCTTGATGGTGCCGTATACATTTTATTATTGTTGCTGATAATTGAGCGCTTAACCGAGTTCTGTAACCACGCTGAGCCCTGAAAACAACCTTAAGAACCTAGTGGTCATTATCCCCATGTTGGAGATGAGGAAACTGAGTCTTAAGGAGGTTAAGTAACTTGCCCAAGATGATACAGATTCGGGGAACAGGATTTAAAACCAGGTCTGCCTCATTCTGAAGCCTGTGTTCTGTTTTTTTTTTTTTTTTTTTTGCGGTACGCGGGCCTCTCACTGCTGTGGCCTCTCCCGTTGTGGAGCACAGGCTCTGGACGCGCAGGCTCAGCGGCCATGGCTCGCGGGCCCAGCCGCTCCGCAACATGTGGAATCTTCCCGGACCGGGTCACGAACCTGTGTCCCCTGCATCGCCAGGCGGACTCCCAACCACTGCACCACCAGGGAAGCCCTGTGTTCTTTTTTTTAATTTTTAAAAATGTTATGCAGTTTTTAAAGATTACACTCCATTTACAGGTATTACAAAATATTGGCTGTATTCCCGGTGTTGTACAACACATCCTTGTAGCCTATCTTATACCCAGTAGTTTGTACCTCCCCTGCCCCAATCCTATATTGCCCGCCCTAGTTCGAACGAACCACTAGTTCGTACGAACCACTAGTTCGTTCTCTGTATCTGTGTCTTAAAGCCTGTGCTCTTAACGCTTGTACTGTGTTACCTTTCCTTTATGATTGCTATTTTGGTCAAAACATGACATTTCTTTTCATGCCATTTTTTCCTTCTCTTAAAAAATAGTGGAATTTTGTTTCATTTCAAAATAGTTCCATTTCATTAGAAATCAAAATAAGGCAGTCACTCAGTAAGAGTGACTTGAAATAATAAATCCAGAAGCTTAAATGCAGCTGGAGAGTCATTAGAAAGAAGTGTGATTTAATAATTAATTAATTTTGATTTTGAAGGCTATAAAATGACACATTTCTGGCTTGATCAGAATTTTATTTTAGCAGTAACAATCATAAGTTCCCTGCTGGATTATAAGAAACTTATGTACAGGGATGGCGTCTTTTCCTCTTTATAAACCTGGCATATAGCACAGGGCCTGGCACAAACTTCTCACTGAATAAATATTTATGGAAGGAACATACGAGCATCTAAAAATGTAGTGGAACTTAAAATGTAAACTAAACAAGATTTTGTTTAGGTGATGTTACCCAAAGTGAAAGAACGGCTTGGTGTCCTCTTCTGAATCATTTGTAAATTTCTTCTTCTCTAAGGCATGGTACGCATGTTAGGAATGCATATATTTAAGAAATACACCAATGTAAAAAACTCAAACGTTGTATAGGTTAATTTGAAACCACAAAGTTTTTGAAGTTTAATTACCGCATAACTTATGTGATCGTAAGTCTGTGCTTGGATGTTTGCCAAAGTAGGTAAATTTCAATTTGTTATGTAAATGCTGTGGTTTTAGGAACCTTCATGGTAATGTGGGAGCACAGAGGAAGGCATCAAGGAGTATTCCGGTTAGAGGAAGTCTGAGCTGTGTCTTAAAGGATGATTTGGAGTTAGCCAGGTAGAGGATTGTGAGTGGGTGGGCAGTGGTGAGTACCGTGGAATCGCACATTCCAGGGGCACCTTTCCAGTTATGCTCTAGGAGGCGCCATTCATGGAGAATACGGTGTGCACTGGGGGAGGCAGAGGAAGAGGCGTGGAGGTACGAGGTAGTGTGGTGCGCTAGAAATAAAAGCAAGGTGGTGGTAGGGGTGTGTCAGCACGGGCGCAGTATGATGGGAGGCAGAGCTGGGGTAGGATGTGGAGGTCCTCCGGAGGGGCTGCAGACCGCCACCCTCAGGGGCCGAATGATTTCTTAGCAGACGTTATGGTTTATGGTAGTGACTCTTTTAAACTTCAGGGCAGTGGCATGACAGACTTAGAACGAAAAACAGAAACGAGGTCAGGACAAGCTGGCAGTGGGAGGGAGGCAGGGAGGGTTAGAGTGGAAGATACAGTCTTATATGTTTAGTTTTAACTGAAGTAGAAACGGTCCTGGGAAGAGAGCCGGGGGAGGAGGTTTCTTGCTTCTCGGACAGAATTAAATGGGTAGGAAACCGTTCTGAAGCATATTTTGGAATATTAGAAAAGGGGATCAAGGAAAATCGTTAATTGTTGAAAACTATGCTCTTGAAAATTTTTTTGACAGATCGCTTTAAATATCATATTGTTAAGCAGATCTTCTCTGGAGGAGACCAGACTTTTGTACTTTGCTCCAAATATGAGGTAAACTTTTCTTTTGACTATTACTTTGGGGGTGGAATAATGGTGAACCAGTATTTATTTTAATAGATAATTACATGAGAGCAACGTTACTCTTTGTTTCTATCCATTTTATTATATTAAAATAAGCCAACTAAACCTTGAGGTCATCTCCATTTTGCTTCCTTGAGGTGCCAATAATTTTCTTGATATTTTAATCACAGAGTTCTAATTTATAATTGAACATTATTTATTTATATCTGGATTTGTCCCAAAAGAGATTTAAGGAGACCTTAGAGAGTTCATACTTACTTTGGGATTATTTGACTTTCCATTCTTTGCTTCCCGGTTAAGTAGCCACAAATGCTGGGTGTTTGAGAGCTCTCTGGGTTGGTTCGATGTGATTGAGTCTACACGAAGTATAAGAGATGCCACGGTATTCAGCTCTCCTTTGTTATTTATCATCTGCTCGTAGCACCACGCTAAAATTTCCCTCAGGTTGTCTCCTGCATCACTGTGGTGGGTAAGTCAGGAAGAATGACATTCTTTCAGGACTGAAGGTTGTGGAGAACATGGGCCAGGTATCTGTGACAGGGCTTTAATTCACCCCCCTCTCTGGACGAGAAATGTCAGTCTGAAATCAGCACAGATTTGTTTCCTGCTTTCCACCCCCTGCCCTGCTCTCAGGCTTCCTCTCCTCTCTCCCTCCCTACCCCTCTCCTTCCCTGTCCACCTTGCTTTTATCCAACAAGCACTTAGGGAGGACCAGCGGTCTGTAGTGCATGGATCCTTATCTTTCGCTGGAGGAGCAGGGAAGGGCCCTTGGTGATGACAAAGGAATCAGAATAGGTTGGAAAGAAAATGAGGGTCTGTGGACACAAGGGGCCTTGTCGCTGCTGGAAACTCTCTGCCTCTTTCTGATACTTCGCCAACTCTTAATACGCGATGTTCTTGCCTTCTAGTCAGTATCATTCTATGACTTTGGTATTAAAGGTTGTGGTGGAGTCTGAGGCTGCAGGTTGGACAGCTGAAACTGACAGTTAGCTCTTTTCCAGGTCAGGATCCTGGAGAAAGTTCTGTTGAGTGCAGCCATCTGGGGTGATTTGGAACTGTTGCTTTAGACCTATCTTAGGACCAGCTTCAGTGCTTCACAGAGAAACCTTGAGGAAAGCTGAGACTATTCTTTGTTCCTTTAAGATGCTAATAGAGCGAAATATGAAAAGCCCTGAATCTCTGCAGGATAACTTTGTGTCCACAAGTAGTAGAGTTTGAAGTATTCATTTCCCTATGAAACTGGCTTGATTAACCAACTTCAATTTTCCTGTGAAATTCAACATAAAACTTTGTTTCATTTCTTTTGTAAATATGGTATCTGATATTTGTACTTGGCTTTTAAATTTACTGTAAGTAACACTGTTGGGACTGGAGAACAAAACGTTGATGAGAAGGAAGTGGAAGTAGCATATTGTTGGAGAAATTTTCCAGGTTAAATTTTAAGCAGCTGCAAGAGTTGTATGCATTAAAAATGTAAGATAACAAAGAAAAAAGAAACTAAAAATAGAATATGACTTAGAAAAGTATTGTTTGCTTGATTTTGAAGTATAATTAACCTACGACACTATTTTAGTTCCTGGTACACAGCCTAGTGATTTGATATTTCTATAATTTCAAAATGGTCGCCACAAGAAGTCTAGTTACCATCTGTCACCATACAAAGATATTACATAATTATTGACTAAGACCTAGGAGTCTTAAAAAGATGCTGATGTCTCTAGAGATTCTGATTTAACTGGTCTAGAGTGTGACTTGGCTGTCGGGATTTTTGAAAGCTCTGGTGATCCAAAGTGCAGCCACGGTTGGGAAACACCGACCTAGACCAATTTTTGCTTTTGGGGCTGTATGTAATTCGAAGGTATGGAAAATCGAGGCTTTTTCTTGAGTCTTTGTGTGATTCTGAGGTTGCATTGCATCCAAGGCATCTGTGGTTTATTGGACTTGCAATGAAGACTGACAGAATAGTTCCATGTTTATATTTTATTGTAAGTATGTGCTAGTGTCTGTGTTCAGCTACCCCTTTGAATGGGGGAAGTAATTAAAATTTACATAATGACAGCGGGTTGCAAGACCATGGTGGAGAGGCAGTCTTGTTTGTGTGTTCTCAAGTGTCTGCTCTGTCTTATAGGTTTCCTCTGTGTAATCCAAGATGGCTTTTGTTCTCTCAATAGATGTCTGTGGTCACTTTCGTAAAATAATTATCAAGAACAGATGATCATAAACTATGACGAGCATCTCTGATTTGTTACATGCCCTTCTCCTTTCCCCTTATAATGATATCTAAACTCATAACTCTGAGAAGATAACCAAGAAAATTTACTCAGAAACTTGTGTTTTTATGTGCAGGTGCAAAGGAGAAAAAGTGATCATCTGGTTCATGCTTTCATATTACTTTTTTCCTCCTTTTTAGTGACAAGTGCAGGAGGCATAAAGAACTCTCAACTTCTTCTTAGTTCTAGATCAAGAACAGGATGGGGGGAAACTAAGGTGAAAAAGAGCCATTTTAGGAAATAGAAGTGCTTATATTATTATTATTTTTTAATCTCACTGAAGAAAGGACGTGCAGTACAGTGCTGGGCAGCATTTGGGATTTTCAAGGCCATGATTGACATGTCCTTTTTGTTACCTTTCTTATAAATTTATAGCTCTATACTCTGAGCAAGGCATTAAGAGGCATTAAGTTTTCAAGAATGGTTTGCGATACAGATTGTCACTGACTCTGACTTTTTATAATACATTTTGTTGGAGTTTGGTCAACAGCTGTGGCAAATGATTAGTAACGTGTAAGCCTTGATGTTACGGTGAGTCACAGCAGAGCGGGAAAGAAGCCTGAAGAAGTCACATTGGTTTGGTTTCTCTGGGGAGTGTGCTCAAGGGCCATCCCAACTTCAGAGAGGTCTCTGTTACACTGAGCCGCAGTTCAGCGTCTCCTTCGGCCCAGTCCTGCCTCCTCCATCCCTAAGGAAATGTGGTTCTAAAGCCAGCCCCGCCCCTGAACAGAAATCTCAGGCTCAGGGTCTGTTTCCCAGAGGAATCTTACAGGTTTAAATCCTGCCGGAGGCAAGGGGACTGGGTCCTCGTACCATGCCCCCACCTGCTGCTGGGTGGGAAAGGACCGCAGCTCTAGCCCAGGGCAGCACAGCGGGGAGCCCTCAGGAGTGCACACTCTCGGCAGCTGGGGGAGTGAGCGCCTCCATTCTGAAGGGTGGGAGGATCTGGCAGTGCACCCCAGCTCCTGTATGTAAGTGCAACACAAAGCGGGGAATATGCGGGGAGAGGGAGATGAGGAAAGATCCATGCTGTTACATGGTTTCTCCTTTTTATTGTTATATTTCATCCTTCAGAATTCTTCTCCTGCCGTCGACTTCAGGATGATGAACCAAGCACATTACACCAGTTTAATCAATGATGAAACCATAGCAGTTTGGAGACAGAAACTCTCAGAACACAACAATGCAAATACAATCAAGTATGTGGTTGCATGTTTTCATGTTGTTTCAGAGTGTGTGGGAACTTCCTAGCTTAGTGCTTTTTTCCCTACTTCCAGATTGAGGTTGTGAATATAAATGGAGTTTTACATTTCAGGGAAGCATTTTTTTGGGCACGTGTTTATTCAGAATTCGGTACCCTTAGACCCGGATAACGTCATAGGTTGTTCCCCCGTTTTCTCACAGAACGTGTTCCTCAGCCTCCCTTGTTTGGATCTCAGTCCTGACCGATGGAGGCCTGAGCTGGCCTTTCTGCTAAGAAAACTCAGTGTTATTGTTTAACTCCAAGACTTTCTTCATATGCATATTCCAAAGCGCATCCCAAATCTAAGCTTATTTTACCTAATCTGAGTAATTTAGCATTTTCACATTCAGGATGATCAGTTGAGATAGTAATTCGGTGTCCAGTAGAGAAAAAAGTACAGTTAAAGGACTGAGGCCTTTCAGCAAGATTATTTCATTCTTAAAAGAGAATTTATGTATTTATTTTTTTTACATTTTTACACATTTTATTGGCTTTCCTCAGCATTTCCATTTTTCTGCAGAGTCTAATTCTTGGGAATGAATGAATCGGGCTGAATATTAGGTGGTGACGGTTCCCAGAAATGTGTATAAAGCATCTTGCTTTATGATAGAGACCGTAGTGGAGCAAATGCCCAGGGCCCTAAACTTTGGGCACACCAGGTGGCAGCTTTTTTTTTTTGCTGTACGCGGGCCTCTCACTGTTGTGGCCCCTCCCGCTGCGGAGCACAGGCTCCGGACGCGCAGGCTCAGCGGCCATGGCTCACGGGCCCAGCCGCTCCGCGGCATGTGGGATCCTCCCGGACCGGGGCACGAACCCGTGTCCCCTGCATCGGCAGGTGGACTCTCAACCACTGCGCCACCAGGGAAGCCCCAGGTGGCAGCTTTTTGAGTGGAGGATTATTGGGAATGCTCTAGAGCACCTCCATGGCCGTCCTCCGAATCCCTCTAACTTTGGGTGGTTCTGCTGGGTCGCTCAGGCTGGAAGGTGGCAGGGAAGGGGCTGGGGGACGAGACTCACTGTGGGAGGAGTGGGGGGACTGAGACCTCCTTGGCTGGGACCTTGACACTTCACTAATTCTTAGTTTTCTTTTTTTTTTTTTTAAGATGTTGGGGGTAAGAGTTTTAATTAATTAATTTATTTATTTTTGCTGTGTTGGGTCTTCGTTTCTGTGAGAGGGCTTTCTCTAGTTGAGGCGAGCGGGGGCCACTCTTCATCACGGTGTGCGGGCCTCTCACTGTTGCGGCCTCTCTTGTCGCGGAGCACAGGCTCCGGACGCGCAGGCTCAGCGGCCATGGCTCACTGGCCCAGTTGCTCCGCGGCATATGGGATCCTCCCAGACCAGGGCTCGAACCCGTGTCCCCTGCACTGGCAGGCAGATTCTCAACCGCTGTGCCACCAGGGAAGCCCTAATTCTTAGTTTTCTTATTTACAAAAGGACAGGATGCAAGAAATGGTCTCTAAAGATCTTTCCTGACCCGGATTCTCTGATTAATAGAAGTTGCTGTGATCCCCTCCTCAACCGTATATTTGTTTTATTCCTTCCCTTTTCCTTATATTAAATAAGAGAGTCTGGGGTTCCTGACTGCAGTTTCACCGTGGGTCCTCAGAAACTAGCGGTTTCCTCAGACACTATGTAATCTAAGTAATAGGAATAAACACTTATTTCACTTATTTTTAGTTTCTTTCTCAGATAGGTAACAAAGTAGAAGGAAGTACTTGTTTGGTTATTAATTCACAAAGATACTTTCTGTGTTTGGTAAATAACAGCTCAGCTTCTCTTTTTTTGGTTTTATTTTGTGTTCACTTTTGGAGGTGAGGTGGGGAGTGTCTTAGATGATTGGTGGGAAAAGAACGTTCAAGATCATTATTATTAGGCCCAAGAGTTTTCTTTTGGTAGCTTTGATACCGTCTTTTTATTTTACTTTAACGTGACTTAAGGAAAACTTAAGCTCTTGTCCATTTTGAGACGTGACACAATGTTTCTCTAAAGCAATGTACATTTTCCAAGGCTTCACCTGGGTAAGAAAAAGCGGCTACTAATGAAACCCTGAATAGAGGACTAAGCCTGTTGTTTAATGCTTAAACAACCATTTATTTGTAATTATTAAAGGCTTCCCTCCCTTTTTCTTCCTGAGCAGCGGTGTCATTCAGATATTATCTTCTGCAGCCTGCTGGAATGGAAGTTTTCTTGAGAAAAAGTAAGTGATTTAGAGTCTTTAAAAAAAAAAAAAAAAACCCACATGTGATGCAAATACTCAGCAAAGGCCGTGAAAGTCTTCTGTTCTCTTTGATGGTGGTTGGCCTTAATTCAGTGGATAAGCCAATGATTTGCACAGAAATTGGAACGCCCAATGATGATGAGTGAGAGGACCTCAGGAAGAGCTATGCTGATTCATGCCTGGTTGGCAGAGAAGCAGGTTACCAAAGAGAGACACGGCATCTCAGAAAGGGTTGGTGTAGTCAAAAGTAAGATTTTTCAGGGTATTCCAAAATGTTAGTCGTATTTATTCTTAAATTCTTAATTCTTTAAATAATCTCCTTGGGGCTTCCCTGGTGGCGCAGTGGTTGAGAGTCCGCCTGCCGATGCAGGGGACACGGGTTCGTGCCCCGGTCCAGGAAGATCCCACATGCCGCGGAGCGGCTGGGCCCGTGAGCCATGGCCGCTGAGCCTGCGCGTCCGGAGCCTGTGCTCTGCAACGGGAGAGGCCACAGCAGTGAGAGGCCCGCGTACTGCAAAAAAAAAAAAAAAAAAAAAAAAATCTCCTTGGTTTCTTTGGTTTGCTTTCCCATAGTTTTTTCTTTTCTCAGAAAGAGTGAATTTAGGGAAAAAGTTCCAAAGATGCTTCAGGGACTCCTTGGGCTCAGGGCCAGCCCAACCCACCAGGAAATTACATTTGGCCTGAACTCCCAGGTTGTAAATAATGTTTCTTTGCTAGGCCTTATCCCTTCTGCAAATATCCCCCTCAGGGACTTGCTGCAGCAGAAGGGTCTTGTCATAGGTTTTGATCGTTGGTGATCCCAAGTCCTGACCATCTTTCTATCCTTTTCCTGCCAGTGACAATGCTAATGAAATCCCACGAAGACGTAGACTTCAGTTCTGTGTGTGAATCTCATGTCCCACTCCATCCCTGCCCCAAATTCTGTCCCTAACTGGGTTGCAAGTGATTGCTTCAAAAACTCTGTTCAGTTACAGTTAAAGATTGCAAAGTCATTTACTTGTATCATTAGGACAACTGAAATGAGCTCATCCAGTTCATTTCAGAGTCAAGACTTAGGCTTTCCCTCCAGGGAAAAATATTCTGTATTGTGCTAATGTTGGTCTTTTAGAATAGTGGTTCTCAACCAGGCTGATTTGCTTCCCAGGGGACATTCAGCAATCTCTACTGACATTTTTTGGTTGTTAACAGTGGTGGAGAATATACTACTGGCATCTAGTGGGCAAAGGCCAGAGATGCTGCCAAGTATCTCACAATTCCACCCACCCAGAAAAGAATTATCTGACCCCAAAAATCGATAGTCCCAAGGTTGAGAAATCTTATTCTAGAAGGACAGCTTTTATGAAAGTTGGGGATGGCTCTTGGCCGGATTTCTTAGGCTATCCATCCTTAGTATCACAGATTCTGTAGATTTGTGGGTAAAACCTTTATTTTTTATTTTTTCATTATTATTTTTTCGCAGTATGCGGGCCTCTCACCGTTGTGGCCTCTCCCCTTGCGGAGCACAGGCTCTGGATGCTCAGCAGCCATGGCTCACGGGCCCAGCCGCCCCGCGGCATGCAGGATCTTCCCGGACCGGGACACGAACCCGTGTCCCCTGCATCAGCAGGCGGACTCTCAACCACTGCACCACCAGGGAAGCCCATAAATCTTTTTTTTTTAAATGGACTTTGGTGCTATTTCTGGAGTTCTCCTCCTGCTTTATGTAAACTACATCGTAGTAAACCAGTGAAGGTGAAGATCCAGTTTAACAAAGCATAAATACATGTAGATAAAATATTTTGTTTTTTCTTAACAGCATAGCAGAAGATACTTCTAAGCATATGGAAGGTTACATATGGGACATTGGAATTAATTTCTATGTTTTGGGCAAATTTATTTTTAGAACGGCAGTAACAAAAGATCCAACAAACAATGCCTAAGTAGCTCTTCTTGTTTGACCACTTAGATTCCAATACATATAATTATGTTTTTTTTCAAATGTTAGAAACTCAACTTATTTTTTATAGATTAAAACAATGATGTCAGATGGTATTAAAACTATCTGAATGTGTCTGTTACGCATAAACAGAAGGCTGTTTTGCAAATAGATAGTTCTTTTGTAGTTAGCAGATGTGGTGTGTTCAAGAGTGGGAATTTAAAAGAGACATTCTCCAAATCTAAGGTTAGAAAAATTTAAGGTTAGAAAAATGATTAGTTCCTAGGAAGTTAAAAACAGTAGCAGTGAAATTAGTCCTTGAGTGAATGTAATTGTATCCCTTGTGTTAACTGAGTGAGGCATTAACTTTGCATTTATTGTGGATCTGAGTTTTTAAAAAATACTTGCTTTAAACTTGGCATTTGTTGATGAGTGGGCCAGTTTGCACAAGGGATGTTTTTTGCACGTAGGCATAGCATCTATGTCTAGTTCAATGTACCACAATGACAGAAAGAGTCAAAAATACAAAAGTAAATCAGGAAAAGAACACTGTGCATATAAATTTTAAGACAACCTCAAATTGAAATGATGATCCTTGTACTTTGACTTGAAGGAAAAAAGACTTGAAAAAAAATTTTTTTTAATTAATTTATTTTTGTCTGCGTTGGGTCTTCGTTGCTGCACACGGGCTTTCTCTAGTTGTGGAGAGCAGGGGCTACTCCTCACTGTGGTGTGCGGGCTTCTCACTGTGGTGGCTTCTCTTGTTGCGGAGCATGGGCTCTAGGTGCACAGGCTTCAGTAGTTGTGGCTCACGGGCTCAGTAGTTGTGGCTCGTGGACTTCAGAGCGCAGGCTCAGTAGTTGTGGCACACGGGCTTAGTTGCTCCGCGGCATGTGGGATCCTCCTGGACCAGGGCTCGAACCCATGTCCCCTGCATTGTCAGGCAGACTCTCAACCACTGTACCACCAGGGAAGCCCCTATTACATATTTTTTTAAAATTAATTTTTATTGGAGTATAGTTGCTTTACGGTGTTGTGTTAGTTTCTACTGTACAGCAAGATGAATCAGCTTTATATATACATATATCCCCTCCGTTTTGGATTTCCTTCCCATTTAGGTCACCACAGTGCATTAAGTAGAGTTCCCTGTGCTATACATATTTTTTGTTTTTGTTTGTTTAGAATTGACGAGCATTTTAAAACAAGTCCCAAAATCCCTGGGATTGACCTGAACTCAACTAGAGTGTTATTTGAGAAGTTAATGAACTCTCAGCACTCCATGATTCTAGAACAGGTATGGTTTTTTACTTTTACAAAGTGCATGCTTAAAAATGCATTTTTGCATTGAGGTAAGTTGACTTTCAAGAGAAAAAGAAAAAGTAGGATGAAAAGGCAGAAATCTTGTATAAATCATAACTCTGTAAAATATTCACTTTGGGAATTTGACCTGCCTTGAACTTTCTCTCTGGCTTAAGTTTTTCTAAGGAAATGCTCCCCCAGAGTGTAAGGTCTGCATGGGCACAGATCTGTGGCTTTTCTTTTCACTGATGTATCCTGAGTGCCCAGACAAGTGCCTGGCTCATAGAGGGTCTTGAGTACATACTGAATGAATGAGAGTTGAGAGTCTCTCAAATAGTTTATGAATTTAGAGATCAGGTAACTAGATCTCAGATGTGTTTGAATTTCTCAATACTCTTTTCTCTCATGCAGATCTTAAATAGCTTTGAAAGTTGCCTGATTCCTCAGTTGTCAAGTTCACCACCAGATGTTGAAGCAATGAGAATCTACTTAATACTACCGGAGTTTCCCCTGCTCCAGGATTCTAAGTATTACATAACGTTGACTATTCCCCTGGCTATGGCCATTCTGCGGCTGGATACAAACCCCAGCAAAGTCTTAGGTGATTTGCTACACTGAATACCAGAGGTTTTGTGCTTTTTATTTTATTCATGTGACCGTTTGCTCCTGGTGGATTGACATTGAAGAATCTATTTGTTGCCATTTAATATCCTTAACACTTAAAACTTTTCTTTCTTTGCTGTTAATTTCTAATTTGCAATTTGAACAAATTGAACCATTATTTAGGTTATTTGAAATGATTTACACCAAACTAATCTTGATTTTTACATATTCACAAAGTTAGATTATTAGACTTTATTTTTTTCTCCTCCTACACTTGCTAGTGGTTAATAGTGCCTCAGAATTAGTGTCCATCTGTTGTTTTTTCTCTTATACCTAATTTAGGGGGTGGGAGTGAAATGAACAGTTGTGGTGTGATACACAGGTCTCCAGAAAAGGAGAGGAAGAAAATGACCCAGTGGAGACTTACCAAATGTTTGTTTTGTTTTTCTTTTTTAGGACAGTTGAGTCCACACTGATTTTTGCAGGCTACGGACACTTTGCTGAGATAAGAACCTTCCGTTCCTCAGTGAATTGGAGAGTGTCTCTCATGGGAGTAGAGCCTGAGATGTCTTTATTAATCAAATGCAGAACGTCTGGCACCTGGCTTTTTCCTTTTATTTTATATTTTCCTGGTACCTTTTTTTTAGGTATATTCACTGCAGCTCAGTAACTTCTGAGTTCCATATGGAGTAGGATGTTACTCGAGTGTGGTCTCCCCATGAGCAAAGAGACCTGTGTGGCTCAGGATGGAATACTGGCTTTTCCATATTGCTTCCACCTTTTGTAGAAGGTGGAACCATTCTACAGATAATCATGAAAGCACCAGTAAGATGTTAGTCCTTAATTTTTTTAAGCTCAAAAGCCCTTTGGGGCATACTGTCTCAGGTGTTCTGATAGACTGTGAGGTAGAGATAGCGATCTTTGAAGGAATATTACCTGACTTTTAAAAGTTTGGGGTTTTCTTTTTTACAGGACTTAGGTGGTGGCTGAGAAGAGGGCTAAAAGGACGAGGATATGTGAATGCTCCTGCCCGAAATATGTGCCTGAGCATCTTGTCCACATGTGCCCTTGGAGCTGACCTTTTAGATTAGCGTTCCGGATGAATCCTTGAGGAAAAAAATCAAATAGAGCTTTATAACAAAGCTCCAGGATTCCCGTACAGCTGCCACTCTCTCCAGAAGTGCTTTAATGGATTCTTTTTAAAGTTAGTTTTGGGAAACTGTATTTTCGACTAATGCTTACCTTCTAGCTGGAGCAGTTTTTAGCCAGCAGGCAGAAGACATCAATACTTGATGAAGATCCTATGTTGAAATATGTCTTTCCTTTCTTTCTAAAGATAACTGGTGGTCTCAGGTATGCCCGAAATATTTCACGAAGCTGGTAAACCTCTATAAAGGTGCCGTCGTTTATCTACTGAGAGGAAGAAAGACATTCTTAATTCCTGTACTGTTTAACAATTATATTACAGCAGCGCTCAAGCTCTTGGAGAAGTTATACAAGGTGAGCATAGAGAAGAACCAGAGGGGAGAGGGATGCAGAGATAGTAGGATCAAATGATCTACCGAGATGTTCTGTGGGAAGCCGCTTACCAGTCGCCTGGGTCTTAGTTGCCCTTGTTTTGTTCTTCATCAGGTAAATCTTAAAGTGAAGCATGTGGAATATGATACATTTTATATTCCTGAGGTTTCCAGTCTTGTGGACATTCAGGAAGACTACCTCATGTGGTTCTTACATCAAGCAGGCATGGTAAGAATTCATGTAAAGCACATCTCAAAGCTTTCGTCTTTTCTCAGAGTACACGTAAGGGTAAGAAAAGCACATCTGAACTCTAAAATTTGTCCTGGACTTGGATGTTAGTGCTATACCTGTGTTTGATCAGCTGGCTTTTGCATTTTTGAAACACTGAAGGGCTTTGAGTAATCGTAAGCAGTCACAAATGGGTAGTCGCCCAGAACGGTCTAAATTTTAATTAGTTGCCAACATTAAAAAAAATCAAGGTATCTAAAGTAGTCAAACTCATAGAAAGTAGAATGGTGGTTGCCAGGGTCCGGGGAAGGAGAAAATGGAGAGTTGTTGTTTCATGGGTATCGACTTTGTTTTACTTATTTATTTTTTTAATTGAAGTATAGTTGATTTACGATACTGTGTTAGCTTCAGGTGTACAGCTCAGGGATTCATATATCTGTCTATATCTCTATATGTTCCTTTTCAGATTGTTTTCCCTTATAGGGTATGACAGAATATTGAGTAGAGTTCCCTGTGCTATACAGTAGGTCCTTGTTGTTTATCTGTTTTGTATACAGTGGTGTGTATATGTTAATCCCCAACTCCTAACTTATCCCTCCCCCCCATCTTTCCCCTTTGGTAACCATGAGTTTGTTTGCTATGTCTGGGAGTCTATTTCTGTTTTATAAATAAGTTCATTTGTATCATTGTTTTAGATTCCACATATAAGCGATATCGTATGATCTTTGTCTTTCTCTATCTGGCTTACTTCACTTAGTATGAGAATCTCTAGGACTTTGTTCTGCATGATGAAAAAGTTCTGGAGATGGATGGCACAATTATGCGAATGTAGTTAACACTAATGAACTGTACACTTGAAGATGTTAAAGATGGTGAACTTTATATGTCTTTTACCACCATTTTAAAGAGTCAAGGCACATAAAATGTATTTCTGGCTTTTCTTGAAACTCGGAAGCTCTGGCAACATGACCTGTCTTTCCAGATGGTTTCAGTTGGCTGGAGTTCAGTGGGGGCTCTTTGGATGAGGCTGAGACGTGCCAGAGTCCCCACTGCAGCTTGACTTTGACACTGAGGAAACGATCATTTACTCATTGTCTTCATCTAACAGCTAGCCTGCTTTAGTCATCGTATGTCAGCTGCCTGAACCCTACAGGCTACCTCTGACTTGGGATTACGTGTGTGAAAATGTCACGTATCCCTGACCTGGTTCTCACTATACGTTAGAACTGCGGGTTCCTGCCTGCCACCACTTCTCAGTTTGATTGTAGACTGGCTTGGGATATATGCAAGGCTTTTTAGGATCCCCCATCTGTGGATTATGTATGAGTTTGAGTGATGTCAGAAGACAGAGTGATTATTTGGTTATGATATTTAGTGAAGCCATGCATAGCAGACACATTTGAGGTGAGTCCTTGCCAGTTTAGCAGATTCATCACTGACATTTAGGCCGTATTTCCCTGTACGCTGTAGGGCTTTTGGAGGTCAGTAGCGGTTTCCAAAAGCAAGGCATTTAAATTGGTTCATTTAACTAAGGAAGAGTTGTTTCTTTGTTAAATAAGATGATCAATGCCAGACACAACATTGTGTTTTTAGTAAGACTTCTGATTACTTTAAAAAACCAAAATCCTTTTCAAAAAAGTGGATGAGTCTTCAAAACGGGGTTTACATGGAAATTTCACACGGAGGCTAGCAGTGAACTGTGTTTTCACCTGCTGATTTAGAAATTGTAAAAAGATAAGCCTCTCTGTTTTATCAGTTTGTGAATACCCTTTGAATCATAAAATGTTAAGACCTGAAGTAAGCCTTATGAATTATTTAGCCAACTGCTTTGTTTCTAGGTGAGAAATTGGAGGCCCAGAGAAGCTAAACAATTTTTCCACCAATTCAATTAGCTTAAAAGCCAATTTTTCTGACTTCTAATCTACGCTTTCTTGCTGCTGAGTAAAATAATTCTAATGAGCCCTAATTCTTTTTGACCCTGAAAAAGAAGTTGCTGGTGTTAAAATATAGGTTACCATGACTGTGGTCTCTGAATGGAGATACTGAAGTGAGCAACTTTTATAGTTCCTTTCTCTTAACATTTGATAAGCAAATATAAGTCTTAAATACCAGCTGCTCATCTCCTCTTCAAAAATTAGTTATTATAGAAAGATAGAAAATTAGGTGAAATTACTGTGTGACCTTTTGTGATTTCTGTGGCATTTTTTCTGTTATACAATGCTATTAGAAATTAAAGTTTATATTTCTTCATATCTTGGATTTTAACATAAAATGCTAAAGCTATTTCATATATTGATTCTTGTTTTTTTGACTACATTTTTTTCAAGGTATAATTGACATGTAACATATTAGTTTCAGGTGTATAACATAATGACTCGATACTTACATACACTGTGAAATGATCATCACAGTGCGTCTAGTCACTGTCTGTCACCACACAGTTAACAAATTTTGTTTTGCTTGTGATGAGAACTTTTAAGATTTACCGTCTTAGCAGCTTTAGCAACTAAAATATGCAATGCAGTTTTACTGTCTGTAGTCACTACGCTGTGCGTTATATCACTGTGACTTATTTATTTTATAATGGAAGATTGTACCTTTGACCCTCCTCACGCATTTTACTCACCCGCTATCCCCTCTCCCCTCTGGCAGCCACTAAACTGTCTCTTTATCTATGAGCTTGTTGTTGTTTTGCTTTGCTTTGCTTTGTTTGTTTAGATTCCAAGTGTAAGTGAAATAATACAGCATTTGTCTTTCTTTGTCTGACTGATTTCACTTAGCATAGTGCCTTCAGGGTCCATCCAGGTTGTTGAAAATGGCAAGATTCCAGTTTTTTTTAATGTCTGAGTGTTACCGAACCAAACTTGGGTCCGTTTGCCTGCGCTCAGTAAAGCCAATTTCTGATACCGGGCTGTGGGAAGGAAAGTGCAGCATTCACTGCAGGGTACCAAGCAAGGAGTCCGGGGAAGCTAGTGTTCAAAACACCTGAACTCCCTGGTGGGTTTCAGGAAAGCCTTTTTAAAGGCCAGGTGAGGGAGGGGAGTCGCAGAGTATGTAATCTGCCTGTGCACAAGTCTCTGGTTGGTTGATGGTGAGGTAACAGGGCAGTGTCACGTTATCGATCCTCAGGCTCCAGTAGCTCTGGCGGCTGTGTGCTCCTGGTCATCAGGTAGGTAGTTTCTTCCATTTGGTGGTGGTTTTAGTATCTGCAAGACAGCTCAGGAAATGTGCATCAGGTACTGTTATCTAGGTCCTTCAGAGAGGAGCTACAGCAGAGGGTATGGGGGAGGGGTCCGTCCTGGGAATGCCCCAGAGGGTCCTGCTCGGTTACAGGAGTACTATTCCACTGTGTGTGTATACACCCCATCTTCTTTATCCCTTCATCCATCTGTGGACGCTTCGGTTGTTTCCATATCTTGGCTAATGTAAATAAGGCTGCTATGGATATGGGGGTACATAAATCTTTTCGAATTAGTGTTTTTGTATTCCTTGGATAAATACCCAGAAGTGGAACTGCTGGATCATATGGTAGTTCTATTTTCAATTTTTTGAGGAACCTCCATACAGTTTTCCATACTGGCTGCACCAGTTTAAATTCCCACCAACAGTGCGCAAGGGTTCCCGTTTCTCCACATCCTTGCCCACCCTTGTTATTTTTTGTCTTTTTGATAATAGACATTCTGACAGGTGTGAGGTGAAACCTCACTGTGGTTTTGACTTGCATTTCCCTGATTAGTGATGTTGAGCGTCTTTTCATGTGCCTGTTGGCCATCTGTATGTCCTCTTTGGAAAAATGTCTATTGAAGTCCTCTGCCCATTTTTTAATTGGGTTGGTGTTTTTTTTTGTTTTTGTTTTGATATTGAGTTGTATGAGTTCTTTGTATATTTTGGACATTAACCCCTTATCAGATATATTGTTTGCAAATACCTCTCCCATTCTGTAGGCTGCCTTTTCATTTTGTTGATGGTTTCCTTTGCTCTGCAGAAGCTTTTTAGTTTGATGTGGTTCCATTTGTTTATTTTTGCTTTTGTTGCCTTTGATTTTGAAGTTGGATCCAAAAAATCATTGCCAAGACTGATGTCAAGTTGCTTACTACCTACGTTTTCTTCTATGAGTTTTATGGTTTTAGGTCTTCCATTCAGGTCTTTAATCCATTTTGAGTTAATTTCCAGTTTTATCCTTCTGTATGTGCCCGTCCAGTTTTCTCAACACCATTTATTGAAGAGACTGTCCTTTTCCCATTGTGTGATGTTGCCTCCTTTACATAAATTAATTGGCCATATATGCATGGGTTTATTTCTGAGCTTAACCACTTTTAAATCATAGTAATGAACAATGAGTACATTTTCCCCCAGCTTTACTGAGGGATAATCGACATTGTTGTATATATTTAAAGTGTACAATATGATGATTTGATATACAGTGTGAAATGATTACAAAGATCAAGTTACTTAACACATCCATTACCTCACATAGTTAACTTCTTTTTTGGGTGCTTTGAGATGCTTAAGATGTGCTCTCATCGAGTTCCCAGTATTTAATACTGTGTTATTAACTGGAGTCGCCATGCTGTGCTTTAGCTCCTTAGAGCTTACTTATAACTGAAAAGATTGTACCCTTTGAGCTATATCTCCCCGTGTCCTCCCTGTTTCCGCTCTAGCCCCTGGAAACCACCATTATTTCTGTGAGATTGGCTTTCTTGTTTTTTTTAGATTCCACATATAAATGATACCATACAGTGTTTGTCTCTCTCTGTCTGGCTTATTTCACTTAGTGTAAAACGCCCTTTAGTTTCACCCATGTAGTTGCAAATGGCAGGATTGCCTTCTTTTTTATGGATGAATGATGTTCCTGTGTGTGTGTGTGTGTGTGTCTGTCTGTGTGTCTGTCTGTCTCACACTATATGAGTTTTTATGTGTTAAATTTTTTGCCTTGGCAGTAGCCGAGGCAGTATAGCATACAGTTCCGAGCACGTGCGTTAGTCAAAAAGAACTGGGTTCAAGTCTCAACTCTGGCCTACTACCTATGTGACCTTAGGCAAATTACTTAATTTCTATAAGCCTAGCATCCTCATTTATAAATGTGAATTATAACAGTACTGTGAGAAGTAAATGGGAGAACCCATGGAAAGGCCTTACTTGTCAGAGTACCTAGTACGTGGCATATCATAGCCCTAATAAGTGTTTTTCAGGAAGCAGTCTTGGGCACCTAATGTATGTCATGTGCCGGCTACCACTGGGGATGCGGACATGTACAGGACATGGTGGCTGCCTCTGTGGGGTGTTCAGTGTAGTGCAAAAGGAATTACAAGGGACATAATATGTATGGGCAAAGGGCTATGGTGTATAAAAGCATTCTAAAGTGGCTGCTTTTTGCTTATTTTATTTTATTATTATTTTTTAACATCTTTACTGGAGTATAATTGCTTTACAATGGTGTGTTAGTTTCTGCTGTATAACAAAGTGAATCAGCTATACATATACAAATGTCCCCATATCTCCTCGCTCTTGCGTCTCCCTCCCACCCTCCCTATCCCACCCCTCTAGGTGGTCACAAAGCACCGAGCTGATCTTCCTGTGCTATGCGGCTACTTCCCACTAGCTATCTGTTTTACATTTGGGAGTGTATATATGTCCATGCCACTCTCTCACTTCTTCCCAGCTTACCCTGCCCCCTTCCCGTATCCTCAAGTCCATTCTCTATGTCTGACTCTTTAGTCCTGTCCTGCCACTAGGTTCTTCAGAACCATTTTATTTTAGATTCCATATATATGTGTTAGCATGTGGTATTTATTTTTCCCTTTATGACTTACTTCACTCTGTATGACAGACTCTAGGTCCATTCACCTCACTACAAATAACTCAGTTTCGTTTCTTTTTATGGCTGAGTAATATTCCATTGTATATATGTGCCACTTCTTCTTTATCCATTCATCTGTTGATGGACACTTAGGTTGCTTCCATGTCCTGGCTATTGTAAATAGAGCTGCAGTGAACACTGTGGTGCATGACTCTTTTTGAATTATGGTTTACTCAGGGTATATGCCCAGTAATGGGATTGCTGGGTCCTATGGTAGTTCTATTTTTAGTATTTTAAGGAACCTCCAAACTGTTCTGCATAGTGGCTGTATAAATTTATGTTCCCACCAACAGTGAAAGAGAGTTCCCTTTTCTCCACACCCTCTCCAGCATTTATTGTTTGTAGATTTTTTGATGATGGCCATTCTGACCGGTGTGAGTTGATACCTTACTGTAGTTTTGAATTGCATTTCTCTAATGATTAGTGATGTTGAGCATCCTTTCACGTGTTTGTTGGCAATCTGTATATCTTCTTTCAGGAAATGTCTATTTAGGTTTTGTGCCCATTTTTGGATTGGGTTGTTTGTTTTTTTGACATTGAGCTGCATGAGCTGCATTTGTATTTTGGAAATTAATCCTTTGTCAGTTACTTCATTTGCAAATATTTTCTCCCTTTCTGAGGGTTGTCTTTTCATCTTGTTTATGGTTTGCTTTGCTGTGCAAAAGCTTTTAAATTTCATTAGGTCCCATTTGTTTATTTTGGTTTTAATTTCCATTTCTCTAGAAGGTGGGTCAAAAAGGATCTTGCTGTGATTTATGTCATGGAGTGTTCTGCCTGTGTTTTCCTCTAAGAGTTTTATAGTGTCTGCCTTACATTTAGGTCTTTAATCCATTTTGAGTTTATTTTTGTGTATGGTGTTAGGGAGTGTTCTAATTTCCTTCTTTTCCATGTAGCTGTCCAGTTTTCCCAGCACCACTTATTGAAGAGGCTGTCTTTTCTCCATTATATATTCTTGCCTCCTTTATTAAAAATAAGATGACCATATGTGTGTGGGTTCATCTGTGGGCTTTATATCCTGTTCCATTCATCTATATTTCTGTTTTTGTGCCAGTACCATACTGTCTTGATTACTGTAGCTTTGTAGTATAGTTTGAAGTCAGGGAGCCTGGTTGCTCCAGCTCCGTTTTTCTTTCTCAAGATTGCTTTGGATATTCAGGGTCTTTTGTGTTTCCATACAAATTGTGAAATTTTTGCTTCTAGTTCTGTGAAAAATGCCATTGGTAGTTTGATAGGGATTGCATTGAATCTGTAGATTGCTTTGGGTAGTATAGCCATTCTCACAATGTTGATTCTTCTAATCTGAGAACATGGTATATCTCCCCATCTGTTTGTGTCCTCTTTAGTTTCTTTCATTAGTGTCTTATAGTATTCTGCATACAGGTCTTTTGTCTCCTTAGGTAGGTTTATTCCTAGGTATTTTATTCTTTTTGTTGCAATGGTAAATGGGAGTGTTTCCTTAATTTTGCTTTCAGATTTTTCATCATTACTATATAGGAATGCAAGAGATTTCTGTGCATTAATTTTGTATCATGCTACTTTACCAAATTCATTGATTAGCCTCAGTAGTTTTCTGGTAGCATCTTTAGTCTTCTCCATGTATAGTATCATGACATCTGCAAACAGTGACAGCTTTACTTCTTCTTTTCCAATTTGGATTCCTTTTCTTTCTTTTTCTTCTCTGATAGCTGTGGCTAAAACTTCCAAAACTATGTTCAATAATAGTGGTGAGAGTGGACAACTTTGTCTTCTTCTTGATCTTAGAGGAAATGGTTTCAGTTTTTCACCATTGAGAACTATGTTGGCTGTGGGTTAGTCACATATGGCCTTTATTATGTTGAGGTAAGTTCCCTCTGTGCCTGTTTTCTAGAGGGTTTTTAACATAAATGGATGTTGAATTTTGTCAAAAGCTTTGTCTGCATATATTGAGATGATATGGTTTTTCTCCTTCAATTTGTTAATATGGTGTATCACATTGACTTGCATATACTGAAGCAGCCTTGCATTCCTGGGATAAACCCCACTTGATCATGGTGTATGATCCTTTCAATGTGCTGTTGGATTCTGTTTGCTAGTATTTTGTTGAGGATTTTTGCATCTATGTTCATGAGTGATATTGGCCTGTAGTTTTCTTTCTTTGTGACATATTTGTCTAGTTTTGGTATCAGGGTGATGGTGGCCTCGTAGAATGAGTTTGGGAGTGTTCCTCCCTCTGCTATGTTTTGGAAGAGTTTGCAAAGGATAGGTGTAAGCTCTTTTCTAAAATTTGATAGAATTCGCCTGTGAAGCCACCTGGTCCTGGGCTTTTGTTTGTTGGAAGAATTTTAATCACAGTCTCAATTTCAGTGCTTGTGATTGGCCTTTTTATATTTTTTATTTCTTCCTGGTTCAGTCTCTGAAAGTTGTGCTTTTCTAAGCATTTGTCCATTTCTTCCAGGTTGTCCATTTTATAGGCATAGAGTTGCTTGTAGTAATCTCTCATGATCTTTTGTATTTCTGCAGTGTCAGTTGTTACTTCTCCTTTTTCATTTCTAAGTCTATTGATTTGAGTCTTCTCCCTTTTTTTCTTGAGTCTGGCTAATGGTTTATCAATTTTGTTTATCTTCTCAAAGAACCAGCTTTTAGTTTTATTGATCGTTGCTATTGTTTCCTTCATTTCTTTTTCATTTATTTCTGATCTGATCTTTATGATTTCTTTCCTTCTGCTAACTTTGGGGGGTTTTTTGGTGCTTCTTTCTGTAATTGCTTTAGATGTAAGGTGAGGTTGTTCATTTGAGATGTTTCTTGTTTCTTGAGGTAGGATTGTATTGCTATGAACTTCCCTCTTAGAACTGCTTTTTGCTATATCCCATAGGTTTTGGGTTGTTGTGTTTTCATTGTTATTTTTTTCTAGATATTTTTTGATTTCCTTTTTGATTTCTTCAGTGATCTCTTGGTTATTAAGTAGTGTATTGTTTAGCCTCCATGTGTTTCTTTTTTTTTACAGATTTTTTCCTGTAATTGGTATCTAGTCTCATAGCGTTGTGGTCAGAAAAGATGCTTCATATGATTTCAATTTTCTTAAATTTTCTAAGGCTTCATTTGTGACCCAAGATATGATCTATCCTGGAAAATGTTCCATGAACACTTGAGAGGAAGGTGTATTCTGTTGTGTTTGGGTGGAATGTCCTATAAATATCAATTAAATCTATCTTGTTTAATGTATCATGTAAAGCTTGTGTTTCCTTTTTTCTTTTCATTTTGGATGATCTGTCCTTGGAAAGTGGGGTGTTAAAGTCCCCTACTATGATTGTATTATTGTCAATTTCCCTTTTTATGGCTGTTAGCATTTGCCTTATGTTTTGAGGTGCTCTATGTTGGGTTCATAAATATTTACACTTGTTATATCTTCTTGGACTGATCCCTTGATCATTATGTAGTGTCCTTCTTTGTCTCTTCTAATAGTCTTTATTTTAAAGTCTGTTTTGTCTGATATGACAATTGCTACTCCAGCTTTCTTTTGATTTTCATATCCATGGAATATCTTTTTCCATTCCCTCACTTTCAGTCTGTATGTGTCCCTAGGTCTGAAGTGGGTCTCTTGTAGACAGCATGTATGTGGATCTTGTTTTCGTATCCATTCAGCCAGTCTGTGTCTTTTGGTGGAGCATTTAATCCATTTACATTTAAGGTAATTATCGATATGTATGTACCTATAACCATTTTCTTAAGTGTTTTTGGTTTGTTATTGTAGGTCTTTTCCTTCTGTTGTGTTTCCTGCCTAGAGAAATTCCTTTAGCATTTATTGTAAAGCTCGTTTGGTGGTGCTGAATTCTCTTAGCTTTTGCTTTTCTGTAAAGGTTTTAATTTCTCCATTGAATCTGAATGAGATCCTTGCTGGGTAGAGTAATCTTCGTTGTAGGTTTTTCCCTTTCATCACTTTAAATATGTCCTGCCACTCCCTTCTGGCTTGCAGAGTTTCTGCTGAAAGATCAGCTGTTTATCTTATGGGGATTCCCTTGTGTGTTATTTGTTGTTTTTCCCTTGCTGCTTTTAATATGTTTTCTTTGTATTTAATTTTTGACAGTTTGATTAATGTGTCTTGGTGTGTTTCTCCTTGGATTTGTCCTGTATGGGACTCTCTGTGCTTCCTAGACTTGATTGACTATTTCCTTTGCCATATTAGGGAAGTTTTCAACTATAATCTCTTCAAATATTTTCTCAGTCCCTTTGTTTTTCTCTTCTTCTTCTGGAACCCCTATAATTCAAATGTTGGTGTGTTTAATGTTGAACCAGTGGTCTCTGAGACTGTCCTCAATTCTTTTCATTCTTTTTCTTTATTCTGCTCTGCGGTAGTTACTTCCACTATTTTATCTTCCAGGTCACTTATCCATTCTTCTGCCTCAGTTATTCTGCTATTGATTCCTTCTAGAGAATTTTTAATTTCATTTATTGTGTTGTGCATCAGTGTTTGTTTGCTCCTTAGTTCTTGTAGGTCCTTGTTAAACGTTTCTTGTATTTTGTACATTCTGTTTCCAAGACTTTGGATCATCTTTACTATCATTACTCTGAATTCCTTTTCGGGTAGATTGCCTATTTCCTCTTCGTTTGTTTGGTCTGGTAGGTTCTTACCTTGCTCTTTCATCTGCTGTGTGCTTCTCTGTCTTCTCATTTTGCTAAACTTACTGTGTTTGGGGTCTCCTTTTCACAGGCTGCAGGTTCGTAGTTCCTATTGTTTTTGATGTCTGCCCCCAGTGGCTAAGGTTGGTTCAGTGGGTTGTGTAGGCTTCCTGGCGGAGGGGACTAGTGCCTGTGTTCTGGTGGATGAGGCTGTATCTTGGCTTTCTGGTGGGCAGGTCTGCCTTCGGTGGTGTGTTTTGGGGTGTCTGTGACCTTATTATGATTTTAGGCAGCCTCTCTGCTAATGGGTGGGGTTGTGTTCCTGTCTTGCTGATTATTTGGCATAGGGTGTCCAGCATTGTAGCTTGCTGGTCGTTGAGTGAAGCTGGGTGCTGGTGTTGAGATGGGGATCTCTGGGAGATTTTCGCCGTTTGGTATTACGTGGAGCTGGGAGGTTTCTTATGGACGAGTATCCTGAACTCAGCGCTCCCACCTCAGAGGCACAGGCCTGACACCTGTCCAGAGCACCAAGACCCTGTCAGCCACACGGCCAGGTACGTGGGGAGTTTCTTGCCTTTTGTGAGGTCTGAGGTCTTCTGCCAGCGTTCAGTAGGTTTTCTGTAGGAGCTTTTCCACGTGTAGATGTATTTCTGATGTATTTGTGGGGAGGAACGTGATCTCCGCGTCTTACTCCTCCGCCATCTTGAAGGTCTCCCTCAGCTTATTTTAAGGAAGAGGTGTTAGTGGCTTATTTATTTCCGTTTATTCACAGCCATCATCTACACTTGCAAAACAAATAGCACACAGAATGAGTGACTTTGTGGGCCCCCTAGAGGGCCTCACAAGTGAGAAAGTGAGTGATACAACGAAAATGCTTCATTGTAAAGCAACCATACTCCGATAAAAATTAATTTAGAAAAAAAAAAAAGAAAATGCTTCAAAAATAAAGACTGGAGTCAACCTGACGTCGGCTGTCTGTGTCGTCCGGGGCAGTGTCTGGTTCCGGGTAGCAGTATTGTGCGTGGTGAGATGAGGCAGCTGTGTGTGCCTCAGAATTCAGCGATGCTGGGAGCCAGAATTGCCCACAGAGGGTACAGGAACACATGGTGTCAGGCAGACCCGAAGGCAGGGCTCCTGGGTTTCCTCCTTGGTGTTTGTGTGATGCCTCTTGTCCCCAGTCACAGCCACATTTAGGAACTGTTGACTTGGAATTAAAAGAAAGAAAAGAAAAGAAAAAGATATTCCCAATTCCCCACTTCTCTAGTTCTGTACCATGTACATATTCATTGCTTCTCTGTCATATACTTAAAAAACATGAACGAAGGTTGCAGGGCAGCCCCATTTCAAGCAGCAACACTTGAAATGTGATCCATGTGTGTACTTTGCCAGTTATAGGTTGTGAGACTCACTTTTGGGGAATGGATGGCCCAGGACAAACAGCCTCTCAGGAGGGGATCACATATCTTACCAGTTCATATACATCCTTCTAGGTTAGGGAGAGCAGTCAGGAAGCAGAATCGTAGTACTGCTGTTTCAGTATTTCGTTCACTTACTATGGAAATGCCAGCACTAATACCATTTCTAAAATATTCAACATCTGCAAAATAAAAATCAGTGAAATTATTATATTTCAAATACAAAAATTCATAGACTTGGGCTTCCCTGGTGGCGCAGTGGTTGAGAGTCCGCCTGCCAATGCAGGGGACATGGGTTCGAGCCCTGGTCTGGGAAGATCCCACATGCTGCGGAGCAACTAAGCCTGTGCACCACAACTACTGAGCCTATGCTCTAGAGCCCGTGAGCCACAACTACTGAGCCCACATGCCACAACTACTGACACCTGCATGCTCTAGGGTCTGTGTGCCGCAACTACTGAGCCCATGAGCCACAACTACTGAGCCCACGAGCCGCAACTACTGAAGCCTGCGTGCCTAGAGCCCGTGCTCCACAACAAGAGAAGCCACTGCAATGAGAAGCCTGCACACTGCAACGAAGTGTAGCCCCTGCTCACCGCAACTAGGGAGAGCCCGTGCGCAGCAACGAAGACCCAACGCAGCCAAAAATAACAAATAAATAATAAATAAATTTATAAAAAAGTAAAAATACTAGATATAGTTGTCCCTCAGTATCAGTAGCGGATTGGTTCCAGGATCCCTCATCCCCATACCATGCTCAAGTCCCTCATATAAAATGTTGTATTATTTGCATATAACCTAAGCACATCCTGCCATAGACTTTAAATCATCTCTCGATTACTTATACTACATAATACAGTGTAAATGCTATGTAAATAGTTGCCGGTGTGTGGCAAATTCAAGTTTTGATTTCTGGAACCTTCTGGAATTGTCTTTTTTTTCCCTGCATATTTTCCACCTGAGGTTGGTTGAATCTCCAGATGTGGAACCGTGGATAAGGAGGGCCGACTGTATACTGCCAATGCTGTAAAGCCAACAGCTGTTTTTATAGTAACTGTTTTCACTTCTCCCATAATCACTTTTAATTTGAAGTGTTCAAAACTTTATCTTGCTTTAGAGACCAACACACATGGTAAAGATCTTTCTTTTGCCTTGAGAATAGGCAAATAATGCTTAGAATAAAATCTCTTCTGAGAGGGAGGTTAGAAAATTCTGAATATTGGCACCAGTTTTAAACACACTTTCCCAACACACTTATCCCAAGAGATACTGGTACCCGTTGTAGGTACCTAGTGCTGTTTTATGGTGTGTGTGTGTTTATTTTAGTGATTTCAATCCCAAAATTCAAAGTGATCAGAGAAGTAGGCATGAGAATGAATCAAGTCCCTCTGGGTTCTGTGTGCAGGCTTCCATACCTTGTCTCCCTGGACTGGAATCCTTTCTCTGATTAGTGTTTCTCAGGCTAGGGAAATGTTCCAAGATCCCTGAGGGAACGTGTTTCTAAAGAATAAACAAGGGGAATTTTAATTAAAACTGCTTTTCAATGATTTCATTGAAATATACACAAATACGAAAGGAGGTAGATATACACTTCTTATTCACGTAGCATTTAAATGTTATACAACCAAAGTGCATTTACAGATTAGATATTAACAAAACTCTCAAATCAGTAAAACACAAATTAGCCTCATGGATTTAACGTGATGAGCAAATGCGTTACTGGAGCCAGACCCCACTTGCATTGTGATCAGGACTGCGGGCTGCCAGGCCTGGGGACTTGAGTTCTGCAGCTTGTTCTGTACACCCAGGGATGACTCAGCTCTCTTTTGTCCTTTCAGCGGCTATTAAACCTTCATTCATGCGGGGAGCCAGGACTGCAGTGGCCTTTTCCTGGGCACAAATGCATCACTTACAAAGGAAGACTGCTTTTCTTCTTTCTTATTACCCTTGGACAATTCAGTATAACATGGCACCAGTGCAATCGTTAAAATAAATGCAGATTATATGGTAACACATCATTATAAAGAGGTCATTCAGAATGTGTTTTTATTTTGTTTAAGATATCATTAAAAAAACCCACAAAATTTAAAAAATTCATAGTGCACTTTCAGATCTCTGGGAATAAATCCATGGTTTTCTGTTTGAGAAATACTGCTGCAGGTCAACATGATGTATACCGTTGATTTTTTTTGTTTCTTTCTGTTAGGTTATGTAGCAAAGATTATTCATTAACTTAACAAAACCTTTCAGGAGAGAGTTCCTTTTTTCTCCTGATAAATGAAACTAACATACCTCTTAGATAGGTTTGTGGTTGTATTTATTTATAGGCATACCTTGGAGAAATTGTGGGTTTGGTTCCAGACCACTGCAATAAAGCGAATATCACAATAAAGCAAGTCACACAAAGTTTTTGGTTTCCCAGTGCATATAAAAGTTATGTTTATATTGTACTGTAGTCTATTAAGTGTGCAGTAGTATTATGTTTAAAAAAAACAATGAATGTACAAACCTTAATTAAAAAACACTTTATTGCTAAAAAATGTTAGCTGTCATTTTAGCCTTCAGCCAGTTGCAATCTTTTTGCAATGGTAACATCAAAGATCACTGATCGCAGGTCACCATAACAAATAAGAATGAGAAACTTTGAAATATTGTTAGAATTACCAAAATGTGACACAGAGACATGAAGTGAGCAAATGCTGTTGGAAAAATGGCGCCCATAGTCTTGAGAGACTCAGGGTTGCCACAAAATTCAATTTGTGGGGAAGTGGGGGGAGGGTGGGATGAATTGGGAGATTAGGTTTGACATAAATATACTAACTGCCATGTGTAAAACAGATAGCTAGTGGGAACCTGCTGTATAGCACAGGGAGCTCAGGTCGGTGCTCTGATGACCTAGAGGGGTGGGATGGGGTGGGAGGGAGGTCCAAGAGGGAGGGGGGGATATAGGTATACATATAGCTGATTCACTTCACTGTACAGCAGAAACTAGCATAACATTGTAAAGCAATTACACGCCAATAAAAAATAAATAATGTAAAAAAATGTTTAAAAAAGCAGTATCTGTGAAACACAATAAAGTGAGGCACAATAAAACGAGGTATGTCTGTATTGTTATTCCCCTCCTCAAAAGTTTATTCAGATTTATTCACATATTGATGGAGTGTCTTCTGTAGGCCAGGCACTGGTCTAAGTGCCTAGTCAGGGACAGCTTTCTAAATACCTTTTTTTTTAAATTAATTTATTTTTGGCTGTGTTGGGTCTTCGTTGCTGCCTGGGCTTTCTCTAGTTGCGGCGAGCGGGGGCTACTCTTCGTTGTGGTGCACGGGCTTCTCATTGCGGTGGCTTCTCTTCTTGCGGAGCATGGGCTCCAGGCACGCGGGCTTCAGTGGTTGGTTGTAGCACGCGGGCTCAGTTGTGGCTCGCGGGCTCTAGAGCACAGGCTCGGTAGTTGTGGCGCACGGGCTTAGTTGCTCCACGGCATGTGGGATCTTCCCGGACCAGGGCTCGAACCCGTGTCCTCTGCATTGGCAGGTGGATTCTTAACCACTGTGCCACCAGGGAAGCCCTCCGGGGACAGCTTTCTAAATATTTGGTTTCTCCCAAGAGGAACTCTGTGTGTGCGTGTGTGTGTGTGTGTAAAAGGGAGACTTAACATGTTGACAAATGAAATTTGCATTATCCACTTCACCCAACAAAATTAACCTCTGAAGTCATATTTGCAAAGCTCCTGTTTGGGAATTAGATTTCTTATAAATGAGAGTTCTATTAATACTGTGAATTATGGGGTTAGTGAAATGGTTTGTAAAGGTCCTTTAAAATTTTTTTTAAATTGTTTTTAGTGTTCTTCTCAGTCTGTATTTATCAAAACAACTAGTCTGTTCCATCAGAACTCCAATCAGCTGTTCAGATGGTGTTAGTTCCATGGCCAAATGGTCAGATAGGTTATCTGTTTTGTTATTTGTGGGAGGTAGGAAGTTCAAGTTTTGTAATCCAACTAAGAGACTTTATTTTTCTTTACACAGAAGGCTAGACCATCTATAATGCAGGTAAATGACTCTGTCAAATTTATTTATGTATTTTTCCAGCAGTATTCTCTGTGGGATACTATAATATTGTTAATAATATGTTTTATTCTAGGATGCTGTAACACTTTGTTCCTACCCTTTCATCTTTGACGCCCAAGCCAAGACCAAGATGTTACAGACCGATGCTGAACTGCAGATGCAGGTCACGTATTTTGAACCTTACTTTCTCTTCTTATGGGTTTCTTTCATCTTATACATTCAGTTGTAATTTTTCCTAATAGGAGAAAGTTGGTTTGGATGAAGTTCCATGGTAAC
This sequence comes from Grampus griseus, assembly GCF_964374135.1. Lineage (NCBI taxonomy): Eukaryota > Metazoa > Chordata > Mammalia > Artiodactyla > Delphinidae > Grampus > Grampus griseus. Next base: position 7,684,303 of record NC_138997.1, read on the forward strand.
TTTTAGAACTGTTAGAAAAAGTTTCAGCAATTTTATATTGAATATAACACATATACGTGAACGCACATCTACATAAACGGGGGTGGCAGGTGTCTTCATAAAGGGCCACATAGTAAATACGTGTCTTTGTGGGCCATACAGTTGTCTCAGTTATTCAGCTCTGTCGTAGCATGAAATTTGAATTTTATATAATTTTCACATGTAGTGAAATATTTTTCTTCTGATTTTTAAAAAACTATTTAAAAAGGTAAAAACTACCGTTAGCTCAAGAGCTGTACAAAAGCCGGCAGCAGGCTGGATTCGGTCCTTGGGCCATTGTTTGCTGACCCCTGATAGATAATTAAATGGAGCTTGGCAGTTCTTTATTGAGCGAAAACTCAAGTTATAGAGATTTGTTTAATTTATTTTAGACACCCATTTTTATTGTAAAATATAATTGGTTTTGACAGGCCTACAAAGACGTCTGTGAATTAGCAATCCAAATCTACCAGTTCCCATTGTTGGTGGATATATAACTTCATTCATCTCCCTCCCCCTTTCCCCATCTGTCTGTCTCTCTCTAGCTCTTATCTGTATCTCTCTCTCTCTCTATATATATGTTTTCACAGTGATATATCCATGATATTGACAATTTAAAGGTTTTCCGGAGAAAATGGACATTTTTCAAAGAATAAACACCATTTTTAGCAAGGGGTTGTTAGGCTTCTTTTCCTGCCACTTTGAAACTCAGTTTCTACTCACTGTCCGTCATCACTTTCTTCTACGAAGATAGTATTTCAGTCTTCATCAGCTTAGTCTAAATTATTTTCCTGGAATGAGTTATGGGTCATATGGTTTACATAAAGTGTTTCAGTTAATCTCTTTGGGCTCAGATTAGAAAGATTTGTGTGTTTTGTAAACATGAGTAACTGAGAAAATCTACTGGAAAAGTTAGGAGGAAAATAAAGACCAAAATGGAGCTGCAGTCAGCCTGGCCCCGACCTACCCCTGGTCCAAAGGCAGGGCTGGCTGCTGTCCCCACTCACAGGTGTGCTCTGAATGGTAACTGTGCTCTTGGATGTGCTGTTCCAGGTGGCGGTCAACGGGGCCAACCTGCAGAACGTCTTCATGCTTCTCACCTTGGAGCCTCTGCTGGCCAGAAGCCCCTTCCTGGTCCTTCATGTTCGCAGGAGCAGCCTTGTTGGAGATGCCCTGAGAGAGCTGAGCATTCATTCTGATATTGATCTGAAAAAGCCTCTCAGAGTGAGTCCTTCCGTATATACCTCTGAATCCCTTCCTGGGTTTTCTTTACGCAGTGTTGATGAAGCAGCAGAGATCTTATTAAAATCGTGGAGTACAGCCGTTCATTCTTTCTTTCATTCATTTTACAAGAATTTACTCACTTCCTTCTGTCCAGTCACCAAAGAGAACATCTCAACGTGACATCAGATAAAAATGCCAGTGGATTACGTGAGGGGAATGTAGGGCCTTTTTTGTCTGCTCTCTTCAGTTTACCTGCTCCAGCTCTACCAAAACCAAGCGAGCAGCAGCACTGCTAAAGCTTCAACTAGATAAACCACCAAGCCAGCATCTAGGAAGCTTTGGATGTCAAAGATTTAAGAGAGAAAGAAGGTAAAAAAAAAAAAAAGAAAAGAGAACGGAAAGGTAGTGAAATTGTCTGGGCAGCTGGTGGCCTGTTAGGATAGGCCCTCTCAGTACTTGGAAATGATTAAATTAAGAAATTGTCTTTCCTCATAGATTAGGCACGTTTGTGTCACCGCTTAGTGTATTCCCGGGGCTTAGCACAATGCTTGGTACGCAGTATCTGGTCGGTAAATATTTAGTGAATTATTGAAGTTTTAAGTGATTTCCCTTTCCCTTCAGAAGACTTTCCTAACTCTATTTCCAATCCTGTTGTAAACTCCAGCTTCTGCAATGTAATAGGCAAGAAACTGACGGTCTCCATGATACTGTCACCCTTTTAAAAATTTCCGGTAAGTAGTATCAGTCCCATCAGTCTGCTTGGGAGTTCTCCCTAGAACTTCTGGGTTAGGTTTTTGATATTGCAAAGAGAGGGCACTTTCTTTGCCCCTTGTTTTCCATCAGTAATTCAGGTGGGACAGTTCTTGCTTGGTAGCGTGTTGAAGTCTTCTGCTGGCATCCGTATAATCGGAGACCTTTACTCTCCTGCTCTAGGCAACCTTGACCACAGGCACGGGGATAAGCTTGCTTTTTTTTTTCTTTTTGGCTGTACCATGCAGCACGCGGGATCTTAGTTCCCTGTCCCCTGATCAAACCCGTGGCCCCAGCGTTGGAAGCGCAGAGTCTTAGCCACTGGACCACCAGGGAAGTTCCCAGGATAAGCTTTCTTAAATGCTGCTTTTAGTTCTGTACCTGAGCCCTTACCGGTAAAATGGGGATGGTAATAGTAATTCCAGTGCGTAAGACTGTTCTGAGGATTAGGTTAATAGAATTTAAGTGCTGGCTGGCATGTAGAAGACTCAATAAATCTCGTCCTTTGTTTTTTTTTTTTTTGTGCGGTACGCGGGCCTCTCACTGTTGTGGCCTCTCCCGTTGCGGAGCACAGGCTCCGGACGCGCAGGCTCAGCGGCCATGGCTCACGGGCCCAGCCGCTCCGCGGCATGTGGGATCTTCCCGGACCGGGGCACGAACCCGTGTCCCCTGCATCGGCAGGCGGACTCTCAACCACTGCGCCACCAGGGAAGCCCTAAATCTCGTCCTTTGGTTTGCTGTAGCTGTTGTTGCGATGGGTCTCTCTATAGCCCCTCACAGAGCCCAGGTCTGTGTCTGCTCAGAATGCTCTCCTCCCTTCCATATGCATCAGTTAGTTCAAGAACCCCGCTGAGAGAGATTTCTTCCTTTATTCAAGTTAGTCACTGCTTTTCTCTACGTGCCAGAACATTTACCTCTCAGTGTATCTGACTCTTTGAAAATAAAATGTATTCTCGAATTGGTTCTTTTATGTTTGCCTCCCTGCCCCAATGGTAAACTTCCTGTGGACATATGGTAAACTTCCTGTGGACATATGGTAAACTCCCTGTGGACATATGGTAAACTCCCTGTGGACATATGGTAAACTTCTGACTTTCTCTGCATCCCACGAAGTGCCTGGGAAGGTTTTGTGTGTTTCTAAGTGACTTGTTAATAATCAGCAGATACACTTTGCAGTTTTCATTGCGTCAGTGTATCCTCTGTTACATCTTCCTTTCTTTGTCCTGACTTTGGAAATAATTTGCTAAAAAAAAAAAAAAAAAACAACCACAAAAAAACAAACATAAAATGCTAGGGATTTCCCTGAAATGCTAATTCTACTTTCATTATTTCAAGGTCATTTTTGATGGTGAAGAAGCAGTGGATGCTGGTGGTGTCACAAAGGAGTTCTTTCTTTTACTATTAAAAGAATTGTTGAATCCCATCTATGGAATGTTTACCTACTATCAGGATTCAAATCTCTTGTGGTTTTCAGATACGGTAAGTTAGTGACGCCACCTTTCAACAGATGAATTGAATTAAACTGTCAGACCAATCCCTAGCCTTCTGGTGTTTACAGAGGGGAGCATAACAGAGGTAATCATTTAACATGATTATCATCATGTTTCCCGTCTTCGTGTTTCACCCGTTGCTAAGACGTCATAGTGTGTTTTGTCACCCATTAGCCACATTTCCATTTCTAGTAGGCAAGCTCCAAGTTTTGTAATCCTCGGAGGGTAGAAAGAGTAGGGGATGATAAAGAAATTGGTTTTATGACATATAAAAAGTAGTTGTCAAATATATCTTATTTTAATAACAGTGATAGTACGTGTATGAATACTCGTACAGATATACACATACTCACACTTTTTGAAAATTCAGTTGGAGAGCTAAGTTTTAAAAGGCATTCTCATTTCAAGCAGACTATAGGTTAGCTCTTTTTCTACCAGAGTTTTCTCCCTAGATCCGCACTGTCTTGAAAGGCAGCCATTAGCTTCCTGTGGCTATTTAAGTTTAAATTTTATTTTAAAATTAAGTAATACTAAAGTCATTCCCTCAGTTGTACTAACCACCGTTCAAGTCCTCAGTAGACACACGTAGTTAGTGGCTGCCATCTGGGACAGCACAGAATAGAATGTTTCCATCCTTGCAGAAAGTTCTGTTGGACAGCATTGCTCTAAATGAGGGTAAGCTGTGCTCTGTATCACGGATGAGCTGTAAACGCTTAACTTACAGCATTGCATCTTTGGGGGATAGCTGAACTTTTGTTAGGGGTACTTGTCTGCTTCAGAAGGTAACTGAATATTAACGAGATCTTCATTCTTTCGTACTGAAAATATTTTAAGGTAAATGGCAGATTGTTTTGAGGGCTGCAAACACTGCTTTGCTTTTCTTTTTTTTTTTTAAATGTTTATTTATTTACTTTTGGCTGTGTCGGGTCTTAGTTGCGGCGTGCGGGCTCCAGAGCACGTGGGCTCTGTAGTCGCGGCACGCGGGCTTAGTTGCCCTGTGGCATGTGGGATCTTAGTTCCCCTACCACGGACCAAACCCACGTCCCCTGCATTGCAAGGCGGATTCTTAACCACTGGCCCACCGGGGAAGTCCCTGCTTTTCTTTTTAACACATTTGCGCATGTGGTGAAAGTGTTTTGTAGAGCACAACTGGTTTCACTTGATTGGCATAACCTGTGGACTCGCCATCTACAACTCCACCGTGGTGGACCTGCACTTCCCGCTGGCTCTCTATAAGAAGCTACTGAACGTGAAGCCTGGCCTGGAAGACTTGAAGGAGCTGTCACCCACGGAAGGAAGGTACGGAGCTGGAAGACGGGAGCCTGGTGTGGAGAACTGCTCTGGCGCTGGGACCAAAGGTTGACAACACCACGTGTACCAGTTAAGAGTTTATCATTAGACTGTGCTGTGTATGCTTTGTCTTAAGATGTGGCTCCACAGCTCCTGGCTTGAAGCAGTGCCTGTGTCACTCTAGGGGCAGAAGGAGAAAGGGGAAAAGGGAAGTCGTAGCTGCCCAGGAATCCAGCTGTCTGCTTTTCTTATCCTGAACAAAAATTAGGACTTCGAGCTTTGTCATGGTCCATAAGTACAGGGGAGAAAGTATTGAAAAGGGAGTCTGTATTTTGCAAAAACCTACAGGTCTCCCTGTCCTTCTGTGTTTCTCTCTTCTGTGTCACCTTGACTATCACACCGCAGCCACACTCACAGCACTTCTGGTCACCAAACGTGTGGCGGTTTCCCCCTACCACCAAGTGATTCTCCACGACGCCAGCTGGTGTCCTACGATTCATCTCAGTTCTGACACCGTCTACCTAGAGATGGCACTGGATCCCACAAGCTCAGTGCTCGGTCCCTCTGGACGACTCTCACCCACTTCGGGTGCCACTCGCAAGCAGTAGGTCCCCGGGTTACCCACAACTGCTGTCTGATCGGTTACAAATCAGAGGTTCTCGTGACCCCTCCTCGGGTCCGATTAATTTCCTAGAGCGGCCCGGAGAATTCAGGGAAACACTTAGGTTTACCAGGTTATTCAGGGTTTACGATGAAGGATACAGATGAACGGCCAGTTGAAGAGATACAGAGGGTGAGGCCTGGAGGGGTCCTGAGTGTAGTAGGAGCTTCTGACCCCATGGAGTTGGGGTGCACTACCCTCCCCGTGTGTGGATGTGTTCACCAACCTGGAAGCTCCCTGAACCCCCTACTGTTGGGATTTTAAGGAGGCTTCCTTACGGGGTGATCAATTATGACCTTCATTTCCAGCCCCTCTCCTCTCTCTGGAGAATGGGGGGCGTGGAGCTGAAGATGACGGCTGGGTCCTTCGGGTGACCAGCCCCCGCCCAGGAGCCCACCCAGAATCACCCCATTAGAACAAAAGATGCTGCTAACCCTCTCATCACTTAGGGTTTTGGGAGCCCTGTGCCAGGAACTGGGCACAGAGACCAATATATGCATTTTCTGTTATGTCACAGAGCCTTTTTTTTTTTTTTTTTTTTGCGGTACTCGGGCCTCTCACTGCTGTGGCCTCTCCCGTTGTGGAGCACAGGCTCCGGGCGCGCAGGCTCAGCGGCCATGGCTCACGGGCCCAGCCACTCCACAGCATGTGGGATCTTCCCAGACCGGGGCACGAACCCGCGTCCCCTGCATCGGCAGACGGACTCTCAACCACTGCGTCACCAGGGAAGCCCACAGAGCCTTTTTAAGAAAGTAGTTTGAGATGTAATTTGCATACCACACAATTCACCCAGCTAAAGTATATAATTCAGTGACTTTTAGTATATTCAGAGTTGTACAGCCTTTATTACAATCAATTTTAGAATATTTTCATCACCTGAGAAAGAAACCTGGGACTCCTCAGTCGACATCCCCAACTTCCTCATCCCCCAAGCCCTGGGCAACCACTGAGCTACTCTCTGTCTCTATTGATGGCCTCTTCTGGATATGTCACATAAACAGAATCGTACCACGTGTGTTTTTTTGTGACTGGCTTCTTTCACACAGCGCGTTTTCAAGGTTCATCTGGGTTGCAGCTTGTATCAGTATTTTATTTCTTTTTATTGCCAACTCATATTTCGTTATGTGGATATATGCCACATTTTGTTCATCCATTCATCAGTTGATGGACGTCTGGCTTTCTCCTACCTTCTGGCTGTTACTAATAGTGCTGCTGTGGATATTCTTACAGACTTTTTGTGTTGATGTAAGTTTTCATTTTTCTTGGGTATGCACCTGGGAGTGGAATTGCTAGGGCAAATGGTAACTCTGTGTTTAGCCTTTTGAGGAACCTCCAGACGGTTTTCCAGCGTAGTGGAACCATGTTTTTATGTTATTATTCTTTTCTGGCTCTTGAAAACTCCTTTTATTCTGAGTTCCTCTGAATTGATTTTATTCTGAGTTTCTCTTCGCATAAGGCGAAGTATATAAAAAGACACCATATCTGTGACTTTCTCTAAACAGTACAGTTCTTTTGACTTCAACAGGAAGGAACATCCCTTTTTTTTTTTTTTTTTTTTTTTGCGGCGCGCGGGCCTTTCACTGCTGTGGCCTCTCCCATTGCGGAGCACAGGCTCCGGACGCGCAGGCTCAACGGCCGTGGCCCACGGGCCCCGCCACTCCACAGCATGTGGGATCCTCCCAGACTGGGGCACGAACCCGTGTCTCCTGCATCGGCAGGCAGACTCTCAACCACTGCGCCACCAGGGAAGCCCGGAACATCCCTTTTTTATGGAGAAAGAATACTGATTTTAAGATGGCGATAGAGGAAGGGTGGTCTCTAAGGCGCCCTCTGGAAATGAGACTGTCACACCACCAGTACAGGACACCAATACAGAGAAATCATAAAGGATGTGGGGAGAGGGTGCACAGAGAGAGGAAAAGAAAATTTAGAAGGAATATAAAAAAATGACAGAGGAGACCCAGGCAGGGTTGCTTTTTTTGGTAACTGTGACAGAAATGTGTGCTATTTTCTTTGCCAACCTGGCTGAGAGTGATACATTTCAAGTAATCTTCTTGGCTGGTTAACTGGAAACAGATTTAAATTCTACACTAAGAATTTTCTTTCTGGGCAATTTTTTCTTTCTGGAACTGCCAGACTCCGTGATCACTAAAGAAGAAAGTGTGAATGAGGTCTAGTAATGAGAACGTATTCTCGTGAGAGTATACGATATGATCATTGTTGGCAGAAACACGTTCCGGTGTTCTTTAATATGGCGGTCCTTTACCATACAGAGCCCCTTGCATTAACAAGTGAGCCATTAAGATTCCTAAGTGGATACAGTGACTTCGTAGCTTGCTTTTTTTTATGGTAAGAGGATTTTTCTGCTAATGCCTATGGGTAAAGCAAGTGTGTAGGACTGCTGCAAGACCATCTCCTCATGTATCTACTTCTGAGGAGTACCAGAGTTAACACATGTGTCAGATATGATTCCATCAGAATTTCTCCATAAATTCAGTAAGATTTGTCAGTAGGAACAGAGAATGATTAATGAGTGTCTTACAAGTCAACTGCCGTATTTCTTTTCAAGATGCAGTTAACATGATTTTCTGTCAGTCTGGATTTATGTTCATTCTAGAATATTCTTTTATAGCGTTTCCTTGCAGACAGTCTGGTGGGCATGTGACTGAGATAGAAACACTATTGCCATGTCTGATTTGCCTCATTTCCTTTCTCTGTCAATCTGTGATCAGGAGTCTTCAAGAACTTTTAGATTACCCTGGGGAAGATATTGAGGAGACTTTCTGCCTCAACTTCACGGTAAGGATTTCCACAGTTTACTCATGATTGTAGCTGTCTCTTTCATCATGCTTACAAGTCACAATTAACATTAATTTTTCTCCAAATCAAAGAACAAATTCAGAGACTTCTCTGAACCAAATTATTGTAGTCATAGTGTCTTTTTTTATTTTTATTTTTAAAATTTTGTTTATTGGCTGCATTGGGTCTTCGTTGCTGTGTGTGGGCTTTCTCTAGCTGCGGCGAGCGGGGGCCACTCTTCGTTGCGGTGCGCAGGCTTCTCATCGCGGTGGCTTCTCTTGTTGCAGAGCACGGGCTTTAGGCACATGGGCTCAAGTAGTTGTGGCACACGGGCTTAGCTGCTCCGCAGCATGTGGGATCTTCCCGGACCAGGGCTTGAACCTGTGTTCCTTGCATTGGCAGGCAGATTCTTAGCAACTGCACCACCAGGGAAGTCCCTTTAGTGTCTTTTTTAAAATCAAATTATAGTTGCTGTACAATATTATATCAGTTACAGGTGTACAATATAGTGATTCACAATTTTTAAAGGTTATACTCCATTTATAGTTATTATAAAATATTTGCTATATTCTTCATGTTGTACAGTATGTCTTTGTAGCTTATTTTATACCTAATAGTTTGTACACCTTAGTCCCCTACCACTATACTGTCCCTACCCCCTTCCCTCTCCCCACTGGTAACCACTAGTTCTCTAATCTGTGAGTCTGCTTCTCTTTCGTTATATTTACTAGTTTGTTGTGTTTTTTAGATTCTATATACAAGTGACATCGTACAGTATTTGTCTTTCTCAGTCTGACTTATTTCATTTAGCATAAAACCCTCCAAGTTCATCCATGTTGCTGCAAATGGCACAATTTCCTTCTTTTTTATGTCTGAGTAGTATTCCATCGTGTACATGTGTCACATCTTATTTACCCATTCATCTGCTGATGGACACTTAGGTTGCTTCCATATCTTGGCTATTGTAAATAATGTTGCTGTAAACATTGGGGTGCATGTATTTTTTCGAATTACTGTTTTTGTTTTTTTCAGATATATACTCAGGAGTAGAATTGGTGGGCCATATGGTGGGCAGAGTGTCTTGAATGTTACAGGGGTTCAGTAAATGTGTTGAACGAATGACTAATCTATACAATTAAGAAAATTACTGAAGCATTATTCCTCTTTACTCCTATACATATAATTTCTAGAGTTCATTTCATTTTCTCTTTGATTGCATTTATTGGCAACTCCATGTCTTGGCATATATACTCTACCAAACGTAGAATAGCTAGCTAGTGGGAAGCAGCTGCATAGCACAGGGAGATCAGCTTGGTGCTTTGAGACCACCTAGAGGGGTGGGATAGGGAGGGTGGGAGGGAGACGCAAGAGGGAGGGGATATGGGGATATATGTATATGTATAGCTGATTCACTTTGTTATACAGCAGAAACTAACACACCATTGTAAAGCAATTATACTCCAATAAAGATGTAAAAAAAAAAACAGTAATGAAGGAAAATAAAAAGATATCTTTTAAGGTGCCAGTGTTCTCTGACTCAGGTTCCCTTTCTCCTCCTGAGAATGTTCTGTGGTAATAAGTAGTCATTAAGCTACATTTGTTCCTAAAGCTTCTCTCAGTCATTTGGGGTCTAGAAAGATAAGTGGTCAACAAAATTGAAATGTTTCTTTCTTCCCCCCTTAAATATAGATTTGTCGAGAAAGCTATGGCGTGATTGAACAGAAGAAGCTGATACCTGGGGGAGACAGAGTGGCTGTGTGCAAGGAGAACAGGTTAGTCCTGACCCTGGACCGTGCACACGTTACTTCATTTCTCTGCACTTTTCCTTTTAAGACCAAGACTGAAGTTAAATTTTCATCCCTTCTTCAGAGGGAGTAAGGGTGCTAAGGCAACTGTAGGGGTTTAATAGTAGAGGAAGCAGCAGACCTGGGTTCAGGAGATAACTGTTGTAGTTCTACATCTCTGTCTTACTGGCTTTGACCCTGAGCAAATCACGTAAACTCTCTGATCTCAGTTTCTCATCTGTCAAATGGGGGTTATAATGACTGTCTTGCCTCCTTCATGGAATGGTTGTGAGACTAAAGTGAGATAATTCATAGGAGAACATTTTGGAATGAATGAACTCCCAGCATTTAGCACAAAGTTTCCAGTATCCAGCAGAGTGAGTGGCATAAAAATGCTCCCAAAACTGTGTTGAATGAGCGAATGCCGTACAGACGCTTACGATTATTGTGGTTCTGTTGCTGAAGAATTTGTAATACAGGTTTTAAACTAAATTCTTTCTGCCTCATGAAAATTAATCCAAGTATATCTGATTTTTCAGGATGGTTTTCTCTGTGTTATCCCTTTGGAGGAGGAAAAAATTCAATTTTGTTTGCTTTTGAATTAAATTATGAGTGAGGTTGTTGGCCATCTGCATATTAATCAATTCAGTTTACAAGCACTGAGTGTCTGCTGTACGCCAGGCGTGTTGCTGAGTATAGGAAATAAGTAACTTTTATCCTCAAGACTAGCTGGGAAGGGGCAGTGTAATGAATGATTGCAGTAGATTATGGTGCATGTGATAGGAAAGTGATAGGCCAAGCGCCAAGGAACTAGGAGGAGAGGCCATAACACTCTGACCAGACACTGAAGAGGGAAAACATTTCAGACACAGGGAATAATATGAGTCAGACTCTCCAATTTAACACATGCCAGAGAATGAGGCGTATTTGTGGGGCAGGGCTTAGGGTGCGGATGGAGGGTGGGCGCAGTGGTATTGGGGTGGAGCTTGTCAAGACCTGGAATGGGTTTGCAGTGGGACATGGTTGATCTCTTTTTGAGTGATGACTGGTGGCCATATGGAAGTCAGCCACGTGTGGAGAGGCCCGTTACGAGGCTGTTGAGGTAGCTCAAGGGCAGGGTGGTAAGGGCCAAAGTGAAGCTAGCAGGGATACGGAGCTGGCTACGTGTTTATGTAATCAGCGGGAGCTAGTGTCGCATTATATACAGATGGTACTAGAGAGTCATGTATTATTTTTTTAATCAATTTATTTATTTGTTTATGGCTGCGTTGGGTCTTTGTTGCACATGGGCTTTCTCTAGTTGCGACGAGCGGGGGCTACTCTTTGTCGCAGAGCGCGGGCTTCTCACTGCAGTGGCTTCTTGTTGCGGAGCATGGGCTCTAGGCACGCGGGCTCAGTAGTTGTGGCTCGTGGGCTCAGTAGTTGTGGCTCGTGGGCTCTAGAGCGCAGGCTCAGTAGTTGTGGCGCACGTGCTTAGTCGCTCCACGGCATGTGGGATCTTCCCGGACCAGGGCTCGAACACCCTTGTCCCCTGCATTGGCAGGCAGATTCGTAACCACTGCGCCACCAGGGGAAGTCCCGAGAGGCACGTATTGATATTAACTCTGAGGCTTCTCATTTGGAGAGCTGACCAACAGGAAACACAATCTGTAGCACAGGGTGGAGGGGAAAGAGTTCTATTTTGTATGTGTTGATTTTGACATGTCTGTGTGATACCTAGGTGATTTTGTTTAGAGCTGAAAATTTATGTCTATCATCAAGAGAGGTCTTTTTTTAAAATCAATTCATAGTTGTTTTTTTTAAGTAGGATGTTTTTCTTTTTTGCATTTAAAATTTTAATACAGTCTTTAAAGGTTACTTTCCATTTACAATTATTACAAAATATTGGCTGTATTCCCATATTGTACAGTACACCCTTGAACCTCTCTTACACCAGGTAGTTTGTACCTCCCACTTCCCACCCTCTCTGTTGCCCCTCCCCCCGACAGGTAACCATAGTTTGTTCTCTATGTCTGTGAGTCCGCTTCTTTTTTGTTATATTCACTAGTTTGTTGTATTAGAAGAGAAGTCTTATATCAGTAGTTTATTTGTTTACTTATGCCAGTCTTAATGACCAGTGAACTTGAGGTTGCCTACACAAGGAAAAAAGTGGTGAAATAAATAAAAACGAGGACAGGGAAAATGTATGTTCTTAGGTGAGTTGTGTGTATTCGAATAGAAAGTAGACTCTTGAGATGAGGATTTAGGGACCGTTAGCACATTAGCTAGAGACACAACTTCTTGTTTTAAAGAAGCAGTAGGGGTGAGGAAAGACGAGGGAGTGGCAGTCTCCACTTGGGAGGGTTGTGAGCGAGGGAAGCCTTCTGGAGGCAAGGGTTCGTTGAAGCTGTGGAAGAAGTTGCAGATGAAGAGAAGTTGTGTGCTGTTTCAAGCATGTTGGGAAATTAAAGCTAAGTCACTCTGGGTGCTAGTTGGCTTCTTACTGTAAATAGTTGCAAAGATGCGAACAGAGATCCTATGAAATTCACTCTGTCCAAGTGATGTATATTGGCTTCCTCCCATAAGTTTTCCCTTTGGAAAACAGGAATGATAGAAAAACTGACAGGCCTCTTCTTCCATCCTTTTATGCTTTTAAAGATAGCTAGAAGCCCAAGTGGTCTAATGTAACATTCAGTAATCTTTTTTGTCATGTAAACCTTCCAGACTCTCCAGGAAGCCTCAGCTTTGGGGCAAGTGTGAGCTCTAATACCAGAATTAAGTAAAATAATCCAGAAGTTGCTAAGTACCCAACAGAATGGCTTCAGATGATGAAATTATCTTGACTCTGGGAATCTAATATAGAGGCTAGTCTTGTCTCAAGTAGGTGTTTCAATCGAACCTCTAACTTAATAAGAATCTTTTGGAGCTGAAAACACTGTCCTTTCTTTATCTACATAATGTTGGTATTTTTGTTAACAGCAAATGATTTGTTTAATAAGAACAGTCTCATTATTCCGTAGAGTCTGATAATGTTTTTATTTTATTTAGTTTTCATTTTTTAATATTTATTTATTTATTTGGCTGCGATGGGTCCTCGTTGCGGCACGTGGGATGTTCGCGGCAGCATGTGGGATCTTTAGTTGCGGCATGTGAACTGTTAGTTGCCGCATGTGGGATCTAGTTCCCTGACCAGGGATCGAACCCGGGCTCCCTGCCTTGGGAGCGCGGAGTCTCAGCCACTGCGCCACCAGGGAAGTCCTTGATACTGTTTTTAGCATTGGGGAATTTATGGCAGATCATAAAGTGGCTTTGTGGGTCCAGGTAATTTCTCTTCCCTCCTGGTTTTGATGATTGCTTTATTACATATGTATGTATGTGTGTACATAGATACATCTACAGCCTTTAGTCTTTCAAAGGACGTCTGAGTTTTTGCAGCAGATTTCAGACACGACAGTGTGTGCATCATTTGTTAGGAGCTAACGGTGGGCTGGGCAAGCAGCCTGAGGAGGGGCATATTCAGAATTTCTTCACATTCTGGTGAGTCATCCTAATGCGCTGTGTGTTAGATACACCGGGTGGGGCCAAGAGCGATGTCGTGTGGGCCTAGGTGATTTGTGATGTAGTCTTCAGAAGAGGCAGTTGTTGGGACTTTTCTTTTTCATATCTTTATAAAATTATTGCTCTTGGAGTACTTTTTGTCTCTGCCTTTTTTGCTCTCTCTCTTTCCGGGTCTGAGTTTTTCTCTTTCTGTCTCTCTGTCTCTCCTTATTCAGTAGGTGTTTCTTTGAATCAGCGACTGAATTCACTTAATAGTTGAGAGATAGTTTGTGCAGGAACACTGAAGGAGACCACAGTTTGTTTAGGGTGATAAGCTGTTCTCATATGTAACCGTAAATGAAGTATGAAGACAAAATTGATTAATTGGATCGGAAGGGGATCAGAGAAATCCACGTGGACAGGTGCATCTGGGAGGATGGATATGGGATTAGAGCTGTTGGGAGGACTCCTAAGATTTGGATACTAGAAAGTAGAGATGAGGATATAATAAAAAGGGAAAGGTGCTCTGTAAAGTTTGTGAGCAAAGGAGTTGCATGATAGATGTGGGTCCGTGGTACACTTTCTTTCTTCGTCTTCTTTTTTTCCTTCTCCATTATTTGTATTTGTTGCTGACTCTTGGGCTGCACCCCACAGTCCTACAAGCTCTGTACTTGCCCAGCCTTAAGACCGAAGAAAGAGCCTGGAGTCAGCAACAGAGACATCAGTGGTTTACTGGATGGGAGATCTTACATGTCTGAAGCAAGGTTTTGGAGCGACACCCCACTGTGTGCATCCGAGGTCAGGCAGGATGTGGTGGCAGTCTTTGCTACCGGGGGGATGGAGGAGGTTACCAGTTATAGGGGGAATTAACGTCAGGTTGGCTCTCAGTTATCAGGGAAACCAGTAGACGGGCATGCCCCTCAACACTCCTTTGATAAGCTATCTTCCCAGAGATGTTCTCATCTCAAATTAGAACGGTCATTTAGTTAGGGCCTGGGGCAAGTATGTAGGAAGGTCAGTCATGCGAGTAGGTCTAGGTGAAGCAGGCACAGGTAGAGCAGGGGATGTACAGCGAGCAAGAGAACAGCCATCTTGAATGTCCTGACCATACACTGACACATATGCACTCCTGGACATTGCTGATCCCATGCGGGGCCCTCAGAATCAGTGTGGAGAGCGTGCTTTTATTTACAGCCACGTGGGTTCCTTTTCTCTGTCTATGCAGTTATTTGTCCCTAATTGACCTCAGGGCTGCTTCTACAAGACATTTTTCATAAGGATGGTCTGATGACATACAGGTTCCTTAAAAGAAAGACAGTACATAATTTCAAGGGAGTAATAAGGGAACTTACATTATTCTTTTACTTGTATTACAAAACTCCATTGTTATGTTACCATGACTTTCTAAAAAATAGCTTCTCTCTTTCTAAAAAAGTTTTCAAATCTTTGTGCAGTAAAATGTGCTGTCGTTTTAAATATTGCCAGGCAGAGGGGGGTTCTTATTTTTATTGCCAGTAAGCGATGCTTGAAATTTAAACATGGAATGGCTTCTGTGTTAGGTGCAAGTTTGGGTTTCGGCTTTTCTGTGTTGCTAGCACTCATCGAACACACGGTGGGGAGCTCACCCACTGCTTTAGGCACTGTTGTCCATGACTCTGTACTCGGTGACTGGAGCAGACCCCCTTGCTGACACAGTTACCTGCTGGGAAGGCTTCTGAGAACCTAGTGTGGTTACTGCCTCATTACATTGTATTGCTGTCAGAGTTAGGGACAGCCAGAAGAAGGCAAGCATATGTTTTTTCCTTTATCTTTAATGTTGCAAAAAGCAGAAATCTTAACATTAAAGCATGTTGAGATCCCGGTAAGAAAGCTTGTATACGACGCTAAAAGATTAATCATTGCAGCTGTTATTTCCTTTTGACTCTTATATGCCATAACCTCATCACCGGGGGTCCTTTTTGGGTATTTCATAGATTAGTCTAAGAAAATTAAATGAAAGAACCAAAAGAATAACACCTGCTGGATTTTTAACTTGAGCGTTGTGTATACAGATACTGCTGGCATTGAAGCTGTTTCTGTTAACAGTAAGATATTTGCTGTCACCAGTGCCCTGGAGGGAGATGTCAGAAGGGTACCAATTCTGTATCCATAATTTATTACATTCCATTTGGACTTAAAATTGCTTTCTTTCCTTGGACAAGAGCTGCAGACAGACAATTGAATTATAAGCATCCAGGTAAGAGAACATCCATGGGTGATTGCTGGTGGCCACATCTTAGCTACATCTTGGAACAGCTGGCAGTCACATCTGAATAATACTGCATTACATGACTATTTGTGGTTAAGTAGTTCTCACACTCTGTGGCATGGTGTTACTACCATTAATTAAAAAAACCCACATATCATTCTAGATTTCCCCCAGTTTAACTCAATTTAATCAAATCAAATGCAATCAATATCTTCCCCCATTTCTTCCATATTCAAAAAGGGGTGGGGAGAGGGCATAGTGAAAAGGAAATGCCAGGCACCTAGATTCCATAGAGAGAACCTGAGAATAAAACCCACACGTGACAAATCCTTCTAGCGCCTTAAGATCTACTGAAGTTAGGACTAATGAAAGACTTCACTTGATCTCTTTTTTTTTTATCGTCTTTATTCGAGTATAATTGCTTTACAGTGGTGTGTTAGTTTCTGCTTTATAGCAAAGTGAATCAGCTATACATATATCCCCATATCTCCTCCCTCTTGCGTCTTCCTCCCACCTTGATCTCTTGAGATAGTCTGTGAGAGGTGTAATCGTTAAGATCTGCGTGGTACTCGCACTGGGCTGTTATAGGAATAGCAGATAATTAAAATGCCAGTAACGTTTCTCGAGTGCTTCCCTTGTGTCAGGCATTATTCTGAGTCCTTCCCACGCAGTCCTCCCCACTTTACAGTTGAAGAAACTGAGGCAGAGAGAGACAAAAGTCACTTGTTCAAGGTTACACAGCCGGAGGTCCAGTGTTCAAACACCAGAGCCAGGATTCAGAGCCATTCTGTTTGACTGACACTGCCACTTAGAGGGCCAAGACCAGGGCTCCAGCGTCCCCAGGTCCCCTCATCCCTAGAAGATAAATGACTTTGAAGAGTTTGCCGTTTTTGTTTCAGGCAGACTATGCAATTTTTTAAAAACAAAGTTGGCATAGTTAAAGACATACAATGTACGTTTATAAGTGTATGGCTGAATTTTTAAACTTAGGTTGAGATGGTGCTTATATATATAATGTTATTGTAAAGCCCTCATGAACACCCTTAATAATGGCTGCACAGCCTGCTGTGTAAATGTGTATTTTCTATTCTTTCCCTTTTGCGTATCTGGCTTGTTTCTGTGTCTTTTTTTTTCTTTCCCTTTTTTTCTTTCTCTTCCCCCTCCATTTTTAATAACACTGTATCAGTCATCTTATGTATAAAGCTTTGTTTGTTTTTAAAATTTCTTTTTAATGGTAAGGTCCCAAGGGTGAAATTGAATTAGTGTAGATCATTTTGAATTTGTTGATATTTTTACTAAATTGATTTTGCTAATGAATTACACCAGCTTATACATTATCGTCAATGTATGAGAAGTACCCATTTCATCGAATCCTTACAAATACTGTTCTTTTTTTTCATCTAATCTAATTTAATCAGAAACTTGACCTCACTTGTAAAATTTGTATTTCTTCCATGCATAGGCTACTTGACATATTCTGCCCAGCATTGATCCTTTTTACTGATGTTTACCTCTAAAATACTTTTGTTTAAAAAAAATGAATGAGATAGAAGTCGTCATTGCCCAGCATTATTAATGTATTAAATGCCACTGAATTGTTCATTTAAAATGGCTATGTTTTGTGAATTCCACCCCAATAAAAAAAACGTGTTTGTGTCTACGTGTGTGCACATGCAAATGCGTCTGTGTACACTGAATTGTAAACTCTCGGAGAGCTGCTGTGATGTGCTCGGGCAGGGAGCGAGGGCATGCTGCAGTCTTCTGCATAATGCTCTTAGAGACTGAGTTGAATGTGTAATGCACAGTTGCCTTTCTTTCTGCCAGTTACTTTGTGCGTTGCTTACTAATTTGGGCCTCTAATGGATGAAAAAAGGTTTATGAGTGAGAGCGTTTGACCTGCCTTCAAGGGAGGGTATCCTGCTACATGTTAACACACAAGATTTATGTCTGCCTGAGGAACTATCAAATAAGCAGTGCAGGAAACAGAGGGGAAAGATCAACCCAGTTAGGAAAATGGTGGAAATTGTTTGACATTGTGAAGGGCACATTATGTGCCTTCTCTTGAGAAAAGTAACCAACAGTGGTATGACTGGTAGCTAGAAAACCCCACAGCTAAAGTCTTATCGTAAGTGAAAGAAAGATTGCTGGCCAGAGCACACAGCTCGGCCTGCATATCCTCCAGACCTTGCTGGAGGCCTGGTCCACTTAGTATTGCCCTTTCAGGACGTGTCTTGCTGCCTCAAACAGGATTGCAGTATTTCCCTTTTTTAAAGTCGTCTGCTGATGTCCTTTACGTTTTTCTCTATTAAGATGAAATGATTTTCATATCATTTGTATCAACTCTTTGTTATATTAAGACTATTAGCCCTTTGCCATTTGTATTTATTGCAGATTTTATTCCCAGTTTGCTGTTTACTTTTAAAAATGTGGAGTCTGTTTAAATCTCTAAAACTTCTTAATTTTTGTGTTGTCGTGCCTGTCGATTATTTCTTTTGGTCTTAAATCATTCTAAATGTAACCTTTACCTGTCTAGTAATTGATACTTAATAATATATTTTCTTCAATTAAAAAAATTTTTTTTGTGTCTGGTCTAAGGTAAAAATCTTGTTTTCCTATTCTTACAGGTGAAGATTAGGGTAATTATATGGTTCCAGATCCAGTTTGGGTTTTGATTTGAAGTGTAATAAATTAAAAGTTAATTTGGGAAGAATTGACACTTTTGTGATTTTCAAGCTCACCTTCCAAAGGCCTCTTTTACATTTCTTTGTGATACTGTTTTTTTTCATTGGTTATATACATTTTTATTAGAGGTTTTTATAAATATTTTGGTTTCTTATTTCTACTGTGAAAGAGAGCCCTTCGCATATATTTTTATCAGTAGTAGTGCCTAGAAATAGTTATTGGTTTTTATACATTTATATGTCTGTTCTATTCCTCAAATTTGTGAATGTGACAGCTTTCAGTTGATTCTCTTGGGTTTTCTATGTATAGTAATCACATGCCTGAAAAAAAAATTTTTTCCCCCCACTAACTACACACCTTATTTGTTTCATTCAGTTTTGCTTTTTTGTGGGACCTAGAAAAATATTAAATGACAGTCTCTTACTCCTAGGGATAAGAAATGAATATTGAATTTTTTTAGATTTTTTCCCTTCTATTTCAGATAATCATGGTTAAGATAATCATTGACTTACGTAATACATTATTTTGATTTTCTCTTTTTGTTGTCCTGGCCCTAAGGAAGATTAATAATACATTAAGGTTTCACTCAACTATTGCCATTAGCAACAGGTCAGAGCTTCCTTCCGTTCCCTAAGGTAAAGCAGTCTAATTTTGCTTCTAATTTTAACCCTTAAGGGAAATGGAAGAAAACACATCTGTGTTTAAAATTTTGGGGGGGGGTCCTCAGTTTTATACTTCATTTAGAGTGCCCAAATATAAAGCTGAAATAGACTTTTTAATATATGCATAATGTCACATTAAAGTCTTTTGTCCTTTCTGGGAAGAAATCAAAACCTGATTTTTATACTGAGGAAAACAAAACAAGACAGTTTATTGAACTACCTGTGTTTATGAATTAAAGCCCACTTTAACAGTAATATCATGAACTTAGGAATATAATATGTATTTTTTCTTCTTTCGTAATTTAGGAGGATTGAATTTCAAATCATCATCTTTATCTTTCATATAATAATAATAACCATAATAATAATAGCTAAAATATCTTGAACCCTTAGGGTCAGACACTGGTCTGTGGGATTTATGTAAATTAACTAGTTTGTTCTTCATAATAACCTGTGAGGAAGGGACTTACTATCCCCTTTTATAGATGAGGAGAAACTGAACACAGATTAACGTAATTGCCCAAGATTCATTGCTAATAGGAGGCAGAGCTGGGATTTGATTCCAGGCAGTCAGGGTATGAGCCCTTTTGTTTTTTGAAAATACTGTTTTATTAACACCACAGTGGTAAACAACGTTATGCTTAAATTTCTTTACAGATCACACAATTCAAACCCCACAAAGAAGCTAAGAGTCTTTACATTAAATGTGTCCTCCTAAAAATCCTTTACTGTATGACAGTCTGTTCTCAAGCAGAAAAATTTGATTATGCACCATTTTATATTTAATATGTCACATTTACATAGCAAAATAAGGAAGGCACAGCTAACACAAGCAAACTTAAACCCTTTCTACTTCTGAGCTGGGGATGGGGACACACAGTTGGATTGGTTCTTCAAGTATGTATTTTTTCCACACATTAGCTTCCGTGAAGAGTTCTGATAATTTTCACAGCTACATTCTAAAAGCTACAAGACAAAAAGACATCACAAGGATCCAACATGACACTGGATACACATGCTTTACAGAATTTACTAGATTCTACATCTTTTCAAGTAAATTAATATTTCTAAAATGCTAGATAAAGGGATCAATACTTAAACATTGTTTTTTTAAACACCTTTGTAAATAGACACTACCAGGGAAACACATAAACACGAGACTGTAAATAATGAACACATATGTTGACAATAGTGTACAGGTTATACACCCTCCTTCTCAGAACCAAATATTCAGTACAGTCTTTAGAATTTGAAGTGGCAGTTTTCTGGGCCTCATTAACAGTACTGTCATGATCTCCGGCACGGGCTTCCTCCATCCCATCACGCTTCTCTGAAGTGTAAAGCTGATGTCTGGGTTATGAAAGCAAAGTCTTAAAGATGAGATTTTTCTTGGGTTCTGATGCTTCTGAGCTGGAAAAATGCAAGACTAAAGAAATTGAAGAATTAGGCATTGAGAACATGTTCGGTCTCGGCTTGGGTGTTCTGTGCGTAGTGTGATGACAGTGTGATCAAAGGGTTTCAAAGTGACGTTCTTTGCTTCACATCTACTTGACACCCTTAGGAAGTCTCAACTCCAGCCCTCGCAGAAGAGATCATGAAAAAGCCATTTTAAATTTAACTCGTTTACAACACCTTTTGGTGTATTGGTGTTCAGATTGGAAACGGGCTGGCCAGAACCTGATTGCGTCGATTTAATATGATCCTAGGAATGTCAGAATTGATTCACATTGTACTTTGGTCCAAAACCTGAGCCTTTTCAAGTCCACCGATGTGTAAAAGAAAAAAAAAATCGGGGTTTTGAATCTGCGTCGTCATTCTCCTCTGCAATCTCTGCCCCCGCTTATTTCTGGGCGTCGTCAGACACTGCAGAGTGGGGACCCTCATCTCTGGCGGCAGCAGCCGCCGCCTCCACCGCAGGCTCTCCCTCCTCCTCCTCCTCCTCGTACTCTTCATCCTCCAACTCCTCGTCGTCACCCTCTAAGGTCCACGCACACCCCTCCATCTCACCGGTGAGCTCCTGGATCTTAGCGAGTAAGGGCTTATAGATGTCGTTATACTTCTTCTCCAGAGCCTGGAATTCCTTATCAAATTTGGCTTCTATCTTATCGCACCGCTTCTGCAGCTTTTTGAGGGCCAGGACTCGGCATTTCACCGAGTTAGGCAGGCTCTCGATAAAGTCATTTCTAGGCTTCGGTGCATTCTCTGCAGGCGTCTGGGGCTCCTCAGCCGTCTGACCGACCGCGCCGTCGGAGTCGCCGGACGCGCTGTCAGAATCTCCCCCCTGCGCACCGCCTTCCGCCATTACCTCCTCCTCCGCCGCCGCTGCCGCCGCCGCCTGGCTCGGCTCTGCCGGGCCCTGGTTCTCCGAGTCGGCCATGTTCGCCGAGCAGCGCAGAGGTCTCGGTGGCTCCCGCGGAGAGCTGCCCGCGAGCTGCGCCCCGGCGATCCTGCGGCAAGCGGCAAGCGGCACTGACGTCGGCCGCGGCGGGGACGTGGGCGCGGCCCCGCCCTTTGCCCCCGCGGGCGCTTGACTGGCTCCCCAGAATCAGCTGATGGTCGGGCCCTCGACCCGCACCAGCCAGCCGACCGCCGATGCTGCGCTGCCGTCTCGCCGCAGTGCGGACGACGTCCGGACCCGTTTCTTAGCCCGTCCGCCTGCGCACGCCTCCCCCCACAGTAGAGCGGGGCTGCGGCTGGCCGCGGGGATCCGCCGTGGGGAAGGGCTCAGCCTTGGCCGTCGTGCTCCTCTAGCCCGCCGAGGGCTTCATCTCCATCCGCCAGTGCGCCTGGCTTGGCGTTTGTCTGCATCTCCCCTTAGCTGGCGTTGGGCTGCCGTTGGCAGGGAGTCTCTGGCTTACTCTTGGGGAGCCGTCTTTAAGCACCTGAGATTTCACTGACTTCTTTTCCGGGAAGTGGAGGTGCGGGGAGAGCGGGCTCCGTCCCACCCCCTTGACGACCTGGGTGCATGTGATGATGGGGGCGGGAATAGTGCAGTTTACATGCCCCCCATCACCCCTGCCCCCCAACCCCAACAGCCCCTTTTGGCCCTTTCCCAGCCTAGCAGCATATATACTGGTGGCAGGGTCTCTTCTCTCAGCTAGACGGACCCTGGAAGCATCTTTGGAGCCGTTTGGATAGGGAATCTCGGCACTACGTTATCCTGGAATGTTCTCGAAGGGTCCTCGGAATGAAGCGGCAGGAGGGCCACAGAAAGCAAGACCGTGTAAACCCTGAGGCCCAGGCCGAGGGCCCCCTGCCTTCCCGGGCCTGAAGCATGTGTTTAGGACTGCCGTTCCTTGGGGACGCGCTGGCACACACACGCACGCACGCACAGGCGTTGTCCCCGAGGCACGTTCAGCACCTGTGCTATGGCTCTTACTGGTGATTCGTGTATGAGAACATGAAGAAAAGCTATTAAATACCGAACTCTTGTTCTCTAGTAGCCAGGTGAGTAGAGACTTTAGTTCCTCATTTATTAAATCAGAACGATAGCTTCTGGAATAAGGATAAGGGCACATAGTTTTAGGTATGGAACGCAAACGATCTTTACCGGGGTTCTTCAGAAATGGTTTCAAATTCGGCATGACTGATACAAATGCTTTTCCTTCATCAGTTATACTGGGACTTGCTGAAGCTTTTCCATAAAACCTGTGACTGTAAGGAAATTACTTCCCTAAGTACATTTGGTGCCGTCTTTTGGTTCTTGCGGATATGAGTTAATATGTAAAGCACTTAGTGCTGACACTTGGTGCGCACTTGGTAAGTGTTTTGTTGGCAAAATAATTAAATTGCGTTTATTAATCCACAAAGATAACCTGCGATAATAATTCTCTTACAAAAGGACATCTTTGTGCCCATCCCCAAAGAAAGTTACTATTTATAAAAGGCCCAATATATTCCCATTAGCAAACATGCTAGTTTTTTTTTTGTTGCTTGTGATTCGTATTACTTACTTTCTTAATTCCGTTCCAGATAATTTATTGTCTGCTTCCCTGTTAGCATTTGTAATGACTGAGGTTTTTTTTGTTAAGTTTCAGTCTTAACTCTGACTGAATTTGCTGTAATGATATATCTATATTTAGTTGGCTGATCGTATACATATTCCAAATACCATGTATGAAATATGTATAGGATCAGCTAGCTAAAGCGACCTTGAGGTTAGGAATGCCTTTTCTCATTTTTAAAAGTAAGGAACTGGGGCTTCCCTGGTGGCGCAGTGGTTGAGAGTCCGCCTGCCGATGCAGGGGACACGGGTTCGTGCCCCGGTCCGGGAGGATCCCACATGCCGCGGAGCGGCTGGGCCCGTGAGCCATGGCCGCTGAGCCTGCGCGTCCGGAGCCTATGGTCCGCAACGGGAGAGGCCACAACAGTGAGAGGCCCGCGTACCGCAAAAAAAAAAAAAAAAAAAAAAAAAAAGTTAAAAGTAAGGAACTTAGAAGCAGAAAAAGAAAGTGAAATAAATATTCTCTTACAATTATGTATCACCTGCTTGGCAGAATCGGGCAGAAACCAGGCCTTCAAACTCCTGCAGTATAGAAGCTATGGCACACTTTAAAAAGACAAAACAAAACAAGACCCAAACTTTATTCAAATCTACTTAACTAACTTAACTTGCTTGAGACAGCCAGGGTGTGCCCGTCTTTTAGGATTTTTATGTTCCCATCTTTAAAAAATTTTTAAACTTCGCCTTGAGCTGTGGGGTTCTTGGACTCCTTCATCAATAGAAGCTGAGAAGAGGCCACGTAAGAAATTCAAGCAAGGCTTTATTGGGACTCGTGCTACAGCACAAGGGAGCTAAAGCACGTTCACAGTTTCCCTTTTCATTCCCGAAGCGGGGAGGTGAGCGGGTTCCTTATCTGGGGCGAGGGTAGGAATGGGTCCAGGGGTCAGGCCAGAGGGGTAGTTTCGCTGGTCTGCCCAGCCCCTTGGTGGGTCTGTGTGCAGGGGGCGTGCGCAGTACCCTGCTTTTTGTTCCTGGTACCCTGCTTTTGCTCCTGGTTCCTCAGAAGTGACGTTGGGTTTTTTGTCTTTTTGTACCTTGTTCCCTGTTCGTAATTTGCCCCAACTGGGCACCCATGCGGTTATTTTTAGTCCCTTCTGCTTTCTTTGTATTTTGCTGCTGGAGGAGATGTTTGTCCAGGTGCCAGCACTGCAGCAAAGGGTCCCAGCCAGTCTCAAGGCTACTCTTTTTATTTTTTTTAAGTCTGTATTGAGATATAATTTGTTTACCATAAAGTTTACCCTTTTTAGGATACTTTGACAGACATACAGAGTCACGGAAACACTACAGTAATGGAACTGCAGAGCAGTAACCTCATCCCCCCAGATACGCTCCTGGTCTTTCCCTTCCGGCCCGACCTGGCAGCCATTGATCTGTCTCTGTAATTCTGACTTTTCCCCAGAACGTCACATAAATGGAATCATATGTGTGTAGCCTTTTTCACTCAGCATGATGAATTTGAGATTCATCAGTGGTGTTCCGTATACTGTATTAGTACTTTGTTCCTTTTTATTACTGAGTAATATTCCCATTTGAGTTATTTCCAGGGGTTTTTTTTTGTGATTACGGATAATGATGCTGTGAACATTCATCAGCAGATTTCTGTGTGAACAGAGGTCTTTATTTCTCTTGGCTAAGTATCTAGAAGTGGAATTGCTGGGTCATGTGGTAAATGTGGGTTTAACTTTATAAGAAACTTCACGGTGTTTGCCACAGCGCTGTCCCCCTTGCCGTCACATTAGCAGTGCATGAGAGTTGCAGTTGTTCCGCACCCTCACCAGCAGTTGGTATTGTTGGTTTTTTGTCCCCTCATCTCAGAGCTGTGTATGTGTCCATGATGATTAGAGATGTTATCTTCCAGCGTGCTTACGTGCCACTCATGTATCTCCTTTAATAAAATGTCTGTTTAGAGCTTTCGCCCATTTTCTAAATTGAAACTTTTGCTCATTAATTTTTTAATGTTTTTATATATTCTGGGTACAGGTCCTACGTAAGATATGTGTTTTGTAAATAAGTTCTTTCAGTCTGGGGCTTGTCTTTCATTTTTGTAATAGTGTCTTCAAAAAGCAGATATTTTAAATTTTGATAAATCCATTTTATTAACTTTTTCTTTATAGATTATGCTTTGGGTGTCATAATTAAGAAATCTTTGCCAACTTCAAGGCTGTAAAGATTTGGTCTTATGTTTTCTTCTGGAAGTTTTACAACTTAAAGTTTCACTTTTAGACCCCGATCCGTATTGAGTTAACTTTTAAATAGGTGTCAGGTATAAGGATAGATACCTTTAGCATATGAATATTCTGTTGATGCAGTACGACTTCTATTGAAAATACTCTCCTTTCTCCACAGAATTGCTCATTCAAATTTGGCAAAAATTAACTGTCCATGTACCTGTGGATCCATTTCTGGACTCGCTGTTCTGTTGCACTGATTTATGTGTCCTTTCACCAATACCACACTTGGTAACTGTAGCTTTATAATAATAAGTCATGAAATTAGGTAATTCAAGTTGGCTAACTCTGTTCTTTTTCAAAATTGTTTTGCTTTTCTAGGTCCTTTGACTTTCTATATTAATTTCAGAATCGGTTTGACAAGCTTTTAAAAAGACCCTTACTACAGTTTGGATTCAGACTTCTGAAAACGCTTGGCAATGCATATAGTACCTGCTTTTTAAAATCTGTGTGTTTAAAAATAAACTCATTAAGAGTTGTGTCATTTTATGGGCTTTGTGGACTCTAGTGTACTGTGGGGCTGCAGGTAACACATAGCTGTGAATTGCACGATGTGCCGTCACGCTGTGAAGTCCTTATCTTGGCATACTGTAATTTCTCACACAGCTGTCACGTTGGAAGCAAGCAAGGTGGGGTAGGGAGGGCACTTCGATGAGGTGGGGTTGAGAGCATAGGTCTGTACTCAGATATCTGGCTTCAGTTTCTGCCCCTGCCCTTCTACTAGTTGTTTTCTTGAATTCAGTTGTGAAATTGGAATAATGATCACATCAACTTCAAAAAAGTTGTTTTTTCTTGACTGTTTGTATATTTATTGAGTTACAATTCTTATACCGTAAAGTTTACTCAAAGGGTGGCCTTGAGTATTCACTGAGATAGCGTGTATCCAAGTACTTCTTGCAGTGACTAGCACCTAGTAAACACTCCGTAACTGTTAATGATCACTATTAAAGAAAAGCATGTGGTGAGAGCAGTACTAATTGACAGATAGAGATTAGAGTCTGTGTATTAATTTGCTAGGGCTGCTGTAAAAAAAATACTACAGACTAAGTGGTTTAAACAACAGGAATTTATTGTCTCACAGTTCTGGAAGCTAGAACTCCAAAACCAAGGTGTTGGCAGGGTTGCATCCTTCCGGGGGCTGTGAGGGAAGGAATTAGTCCAGACCTCTCTCCTCGGCTTGTGGATAGCTGTCTTCTCCCTGTGTCTCTTCGCATTGTCTTCCCTCTGTGCAGGTCTGTGTGCACGTTTCCCCTTTTCATAGGGATAGCAGTCGTTGCCTTAGGACTCACCCTAATACTTTCATTTTAACTTGATAACCTTTGTAAAGACCCTATCTCCAAATAAGGTCACCTTCTGAGGTAATGGGGGTTAGGACTTTAACATATGAATTTTAGGGAGACGCAGTCCAACCCATAACGTACTGTTCTCTGCCTCCCCCTCCAAATTCATGTCTTTCTCACCTGTAAAATACATTCACTCAATTTCAGCACCCCCCAAAGTCTTAACCTATTCCAGCATCAACTCAAAGTCTCTTCTGTAATGGTTAGTTTTATGTGTCAGCTTGGCTGGGCCATGGAGTACCCAGATGTTTGGTCAGACGTTACTCTGGGTATGTCTGTGAAGATGTCTCTGGTCGAGATTAACGTTTGAATCAGGAAACTGAGTAAAGCAGATTGCCTTCCCTGATGTGCATGGGTCTCATCCAATCAGTTGAAGGCCTGAATAGAAGCAAAAGGCTGAGTAAGGGGGACGACTCCTGCCTGACTGCCTTTGAGCTGGGACATGGGTTTTCTGTTTTTGGTTTTTTTTAAAATAAATTTACGTATTTATTTTTGGCCGTGTTGGGTCTTCGTTGCTGTGCACGGGCTTTCTCTAGTTGTGGCGAGCGGGGGCTACTCTTTCATTGTGGTGCGTGGGCTTCTCATTGCAGTGGCTTCTCGTTGCAGAGCACGGGATCTAGGCGCGCAGGATTCAGTACTTGTGGCACGTGGGCTTCAGTAGTTGTGGCTCGCGGGCTCTAGAGCGCAGGCTCGGTAGTTGTGGTGCACGGGCTTAGTTGCTCCGCGGCATGTGGGATCTTCCCGGACCAGGGCTCGAACCCGTGTCCCCTGCATTGGCAGGCGGATTCTTAACCACTGCGCCACCAGGGAAGCCCCAGGACATCAGTTTTTTCCTGCCTTCAGACTCTGACGGAAGCATCAGCCCTTCCTGGGTCTCGAGCCTGCCTGCCTTTGGACCAGAGCTGCATCATCTGCTCGCCTGGGTCTCCAGCTTGCAGATCTTGTGGTCTGTCAGCCTCTGGAATTGCATGAACTAATTCTTTATAATCTCTCTCTCTATTTATATATGTATATACCCATATGCCCACACACTTCCTATTGGTTCTGTTTCCCTGGAGAGTCTGGACTAATATATCATGTAAATATCGTCTAAGTCAGGTATGAGTGAGACTTAAGGTTTGATTCATCCTGAGACAGAATTCTTCTATAGCCTGTGAACTTGTGAAACCAGACAGATTATTCCAAATACAATGGTGGGACAGGCATTGGAAGGACATTCTCATTCTAAAAGGAGGAAGAAAGGGGCCAGAGGTCCCAAGCAAATTATAAACCTAGCAGGGCAAATTTCATTAGTTTTTTTTTTAATACATCTTTATTGGAGTATAATTGCTTCACAGTACCATGTTAGTTTCTGTTGCACAACAAAGCGAACCAGCCATATGCATACACATGTCCCCATATCCCCTCCTTCTTGAGCCTCCCTCCCACCCTCCCAATCGCACCCCTCTAGGTCATCGCAAAGCACCGAGCCGATCTCCCTGCGCTATGCTGCTGCTTCCCACCAGCCAACTATTTTACATTCGGTAGTGTATATATGTCAATGCTACTCTCACTTCACCCCAGCTTCGCCCTCCCACCCCATGTCATCATGTCCATTCTCTATGTCTACCTCTTTATTCCTGCCCTGCAACTAGGTTCACCAGTACCATTTTTTTTTTTTTTAGATTCTATATATATGTGTTAGCATAAGGTATTTGTTTTTCTCTTTCTGACTTACTTCACTCTGTATGACAGACTCTAGGTCCATCCACCTCATTACAAATAGCTCAATTTTGTTTCTTTTTATGGCTGAGTAATATTCCATTGTATATATGTACCACATCTTCTTTATCCATTCATCCGATGATGGACACTTAGGTTGTTTCCATCTCCTGGCTATTGTAAATAGAGCTGCAATGAACATTTTGGTACATGACTCTTTTTGAATTATGGTTTTCTCAGGGTATATGCCCAGTAGTGGGATTGCTGGGTCATATGGTAGTTCTATTTTTAGTTTTTTAAGGATCCTCCATACTGTTTTCCATAGTGGTTGTATCAGTTTACATTCCCACCAAGAGTGTAGGAGGGTTCCTTTTTCACCACACCCTTTCCAGCATTTTTTGTTTTTAGCTTTTTTGATAATGGCCATTCTGTCATTCGATTTTTAAAAATAATTTTATTGGTGTACAGTTGATTTACAGTGTTGTGTAGTTTCTGCTGTACAGCGAAGTGAATCAGTTATACATATACATACACATCCACTCTTTTTCAGATTCTTTTCCCATATAGGTCATTACAAAGTATTGAGTAAAGTTCCCTGTGCTATACAGTAGGTTCTTATTAGTTATCTATTTTACATACAGTAGTGTGTTTATGTCAATCCCAGTCTCCCAATTCATCCCCCAGCTTCCCCCCCAGTAACCATAAGTTTGTTTGCTACATCTGTAACTCTATTTCTGTTTTGTAAATAAGTTAATTTGTACCATTTTTTTAGATTCCACGTATAAGTGATATCATATGATATTTGTCTTTCTCTGACTGACTTCATTCAGTGTGACGATCTCTAGGTCCACCCATGTTGCTGCAGATAGCATTATTTCATTCTTTTTATGGCTGAGTAATATTCCATTGTATATATATACCACATCTTCTTTATCCATTCCTCTGTTGATGGACATTTAGGTTCCTTCCATGTCCTGGCTGTTGTAAATAGTGCTGCAGTGAACATTGGGGTATGTGTATCTTTTTGAATTACGGTTTTCTCTGGATATACGCCCAGGAGTAGGATTGCTGGATCATATGGTAGCTCTATTTTTAGTGTTTTAAGGAACATAGTGGCTGTACCGATTTACATTCCCACGAACAGTGTGGGAGGATTCTCTTTTCTCCACACCCTCTCCAGCATTTATTGTTTGTAGATTTTTTGGTGATGGCCATTCTGACTGGTGTGAGGTGACACCTCGTTGTAGTTTTGATTTGCATTTCCCTGATAAGTAGTGAAGAGCATCTTTCATGTGCATCTGTATCTCTTCTTTGGAGAAATGTCTGTTTAGATCTTCCACCCATTTCTGGATTGGGTTGTTGGGGTTTTTTTTGATATTGAGCTGCATGAGCTGTTTATGTATTTTGGAGATTAATCCTTTGTCAGTCACTTCGTTTGCAAATATTTTCTCCCATTCTGTTTATTAGATATTTTTAAAATATTTACTTATTTATTATTTATTTGGCTGCGTTGGCACGTGGGATCTTTTGTTGCGGCGTGCGGGCTTCTCTCTAGTTGTGGCGCGCAGGCTGCAGAGTGTGCGGGCTCAGTAGCTGCGGCACATGGGCTCTAGAGCACGCAGGCTTAGTTGCCCCGCAGCAGGTGGGATCTTAGTTACCCCGCAGCATGTGGGATCTTAGTTCCCTGAGCAGGGGTTGAACCCGCATTCCCCTGCATTGGAATGCGGATTCTTAACCACTGGATCACCAGGGAAGTCCCCTACTCATTAGATTTTAAGACTTGGAGAAGAATCCTCTGTGGGTCCGTGCTCTGTCCTCTGGCCCACTGGGATAGTAGTCCTGGCTTCTGGAGCCATGGAAGTGCCGGCCTTGTTCCTGGACCTATGCCCATGGTGGTAGTGGTAGCCCTACTGGACTCTTATCTGCCGTTGGGGTCATTCTTCCCTTTTCTTGAAAGATAACACTTGTTCACAGCCAGTTAGCTCTACTGACTCCTTTCACACCTGTGGAGTCCTGACAGCCTTTCTTCATATTTTGCCATCTTTGCCCCTTCAGTGCAAGCTGGCAGTGCTGGTATAAAATTCTCATAAACCTTGTTGGCCTCCCAGGCAATTCATGGGGGTCCAAGCCATCAGACCAGAGGGTCCTCCACATATCTTTCCTGGAGAGCCACATCTCTGTTCCTGGCTTCTGCTGAGATGATTGATGCAAGAGTCACATGCCTGATCTCTTCAGCAAACCATTGTTCAGCCACACCCTTGGCTTTTTTCCAGACCATGACATATGGATAGTCTGAGAATTTTCCAAACCTTCAAGTTCTAGTTCTTTTTTTTTTTTTGACTCTCCCTATGTCTGTTTTTTGTTTAACACCTTTATTGGAGTATAATTGCTTTACAATGGTGTGTTAGTTTCTGCCTTATAACAAAGTGAATCAGCTATACATATACATATATCCCCATATCTCCTGCCTCTTGCATCTCCCTCCCACCCTCTCTATCCCACCCCTCTAGGTGGTCACAAAGCACTGAGCTGATCTCCCTGTTCTATGTGGCTGCTTCCCACTAGCTATCTGTTTTACATTTGGTAGTGTATATATGTCAATGCTACTCTCTCACTTCGTCCCAGTTTACCCTTCCCCCTCCCCGTGTCCTCAAGTCCATTCTCTACGTCTGCATCTTTATTCCTGTCCTGCCCCTAGGTTCATGAGAACCATTTTTTTTTTTTTTTGGATTCCATATATATGTGTTAGCATAGTATTTGTTTTTCTCTTTCTGACTTACTTCACTCTATATGACAGACTCTAGGTCCATCCACCTCACTACAAATAACTCATTTTCATTTCTTTTTTATGGCTGAGTAATATTCCATTGTATATATGTGCCACATCCTCTTTATCCATTCTTCGACACTTAGGTTGCTTCCATGTCCTGGGTATTGTAAATAGAGCTGCAGTGAACATTGTGGTACATGACTTTTTTTGAATTATGGTTTTCTCAGGGTATATGCCCAATAGTGGTATTACTCTGGGTGGTATGGTAGTTCTATTTTTAGTTTTTTAAGGAACCTCCATACTGTTCTCCATAGTGGCTGTATCCATTTACATTCCCACCAACAGTGCAAGAGGGTTCCCTTTTCTCCACACCCTCTCCAGCATTTATTGTCTGTAGATTTTTGGATGATGGCCATTCTGACTGGTGTGAGGTGGTACCTCATTGTAGTTTTGAATTGCATTTCTCTAATGATTAGTGATGTTGAGCATCCTTTCACGTGTTTGTTGGCAATCTGTATATCTTCTTTGGAGAAATGTCTGTTTAGGTCTTATGCCCATTTTTGGATTGGGTTGTTTGTTTTTTGACATTGAGCTGCATGAGCTGCTTGTATATTTTGGAGATTAATCCTTTGTCAGTTGCTTCATTTGCAGATATTTTCTCCCACACTGAGGGCTATCTTTTTGTCTTGTTTATGGTTTCCTTTGCTGTGCAAAACCTCTTAAATTTCATTAGGTCCCGTTTGTTTTTATTTCCATTTCTCTAGGAGGTGGGTCAAAAAGGATCTTGCTGTGATGGATGTCATAGAGTGTTCTGCCTATGTTCTCCTCTAACAGTTTTATAGTGTCTGGCCTTACATTTACGTCTTTAATCCATTTGGAGTTTATTTTTGTGTATAGTGTTAGGGAGTGTTCTAATTTCTTTCTTTTACATGTAGCTGTCCAGTTTTCCCAGCACCACTTTTTGAAGAGGCTGTCTTTTCTCCACTGTATATTCTTGCCTCCTTTATCAAAGATAAGGTGACCATATGTGCATGGGTTTATCTCTGGGCTTTCTATCCTGTTCCATTGATCTATATTTCTGTTTTTGTGCCAGTACCATACTGCCTTGATTACTGTACCTTTATCATATAGTCTGAAGTCAGGGAGCCTGATTCCTCCAGTTCCATTTTTCATTCTCAAGATTGCTTTGGCTATTTGGGGTCTTTTGTGTTTCCATACAAACTGTGAAATTTTTTGTTCTAGTTCTGTGAAAAATGCCATTGGTAGTTTGATAGGGATTGCATTGAATCTGTAGATTGCGTTGGGTAGTATAGTCATTCTCACAATATTGATTCTTCCAATCCAAGGACATGGTATATCTCTCCATCTGTATCATCTTTAATTTCTTTTATCAGTGTCATAGTTTTCTGCATACAGGTCTTTTGTCTCCTTAGATAGGTTTATTCCTAGGTATTTTATTCTTTTTGTTGCAGTGGTAAATGGGAGTGTTTCCATAATTTCTCTTTCAGATTTTTCATCATTAGTGTATAGGAATGCAAGAGATTTCTGTGCATTAATTTTGTATCCTGCTACTTTACCAAATTCATTGATTAGCTCTAGTAGTTTTCTGGTAGCATCTTTAGGATTCTTTATGTATAGTGTCATGTCATCTGTGAACAGTGACAGCTTTATTTCTTCTTTTCCAATTTGGATTCCTTTTCTTTCTTTTTCTTCTCTGATTGCTGTAGCTAAAACTTCCAAAACTATGTTGAATAATAGCGGTGAGAATGGGT
Organism: Grampus griseus; assembly: GCF_964374135.1. Classification (NCBI taxonomy): domain Eukaryota; kingdom Metazoa; phylum Chordata; class Mammalia; order Artiodactyla; family Delphinidae; genus Grampus; species Grampus griseus. The sequence continues at coordinate 7,717,241 of NC_138997.1, forward strand.
GAGAATGTTCCTGATCGTAGTGGAAATGGTTTCAGTTTTTCACCATTGAGAACTATGTTGGCTGTGGGTTTGTCATATATGGCCTTTATTATGTTGAGGTAAGTTCCCTCTATGCCAACTTTCTGGAGGGTTTTCAACATAAATGGGTGTTGAATTTTGTCGAAAATTTTTCTGCATCTATTGAGATGATCATATGTTTTTTCTCATTCTATTTGTTAATATGGTGTATCTCATTGATTGATTGGCATATATTGAAGAATCCTTGCATTCCTGGGATAAACCCCACTTGATCATGGTGTATGATCCTTTCAATGTCCTGTTGGATTCTGTTTGCTAGTATTTTGTTGAGGATTTTTACATCTATGTTCATCAGTGATATTGGCCTGTAGTTCTCCTTTTTTGTGACTTCTTTGTCTGGTTTTCATATCAGGGTGATGGTGGCCTCATAGAATGAGTTTGGGAGCGTTCCTCCCTTTGCTATATTTTGGAAGACTTTGCGAAGGATAGGTGTTAGCTCTTCTCTAAATGTTTGATAGAATTCGCCTGTGAAGCCATCTGATTCTGGGCTTTTGTTTGTTGGAAGATTTTTAATCACAGTCTCAATTTCAGTGCTTGTGATTGGCCTGTTTATATTTTCTATTTCTTCCTGGTTCAGTCTCGGAATGTTGTGCTTTTCTAAGCATTTGTCCATTTCTTCCAGGTTGTCCATTTTATTGGCATAGAGTTGCTTGTAGTAATCTCTCATGATCCTTTGTATTTCTGCAGTGTCAGTTGTTACTTCTCCTTTTTCATTTCTAATTCTATTGATTTGAGTCTTTTCCCTTTTTTTCTTGATGAGTCTGGCTAATGGTTTATCAATTTTCTTTATTTTCTCAAGGAACCAGGTATTAGTTTTATTGATCATTGCTATTGTTTCCTTCATTTGTTTTTCATGTATTTCTGATCTGATCTTTATGATTTCTTTCCTTCTGCTAACTTTAGCGTTTTTTTGTTCTTCTTTCTCTAATTGCTTTAGGTGTAAGGTTACGTTGTTTATTTCAGATGTTTCTTGTTTCTTGAGAAAGGATTGTATTGCTATAAACTTCCCTCTTAGAACTGCTTTTCCTGCATTCCATAGGTTTTGGGTTGTTGTGTTTTCATTGTCATTTGTTTCTAGGTATTTTTTGATTTCCTCTTTGATTTCTTCAGTGATCTCTTGATTTTAAGTAGTGTATTGTTTAGCCCCATGTGTTTGTATTTTTTTTTTTTTTTACAGATTTTTTACTGTAATTGATATCTAGTCTCATAGCATTGTGGTCGGAAAAGATACCTGATATGATTTCAGTTTTGTTAAGTTTACCAAGGCTTGATATGTGACTAATGATATGATCTATCCTGGAGAATGTTCTGTGAGTACTTGAGAAGAAATTGTATTCTGTTGTTTTTGGATGGAATGTACTATAAATATCAATTAAGTCCATCTTGTTTAATGTGTCATTTAAAGCTTGTGTTTCCTTTTTTCTTTTCATTTTGGATGATCTGTCCATTGGTGAAAGTGGGGTGTTAAAGTCCCCTACTATGACTGTGTTACTGCCAATTTCCCCTATTATGGCTGTTAGCATTTGCCTTATTTATTGAGGTGTTCCTTTGTTGGGTGCATAAATATTTACAATTGTTATATCTTCTTCTTGGATCGATTCCTTGATCATTATGTAGTGTCCTTTGTCTCTTGTAATAGTCTTTAAAGTCTGTTTTGTCTATTATGAGAATTGCTACTCCAGCTTTCTTTTGATTTCCATATGCATGGAATATCTTTTTCCATCCCCTCACTTTCAGTCTGTATGTGTCCCTACGTCTGAAGTGGGTCTCTTGTAGACAGCATATGTATGGGTTTTTTTTTTTTTTTGGGGGGGTCTTATTTTTGTATCCATTCAACCAGTCTGTGTCTTTTTGTTGGACCATTTAATCCATTTACATTTAATGTAGTTATTGATATGTATGTTCCTGTTACCATTTTCTTAATTGTTTTGGGTTTGTTACTGTAGGTCTTTTCCTTCACTTGTGTTTCCTGCATAGAGAAGTTCGTTTAGCATTTGTTGTAGAGCTGGTTTGGTGGTGCTGAATTCTCCTAGCTTTTGCTTGTCTGTAAAGGTTTTAATTTCTCTGTTGAACCTGAATGAGATCCTTGCTGTGTAATCTTGGTTGTAGGTTTTTTCCCTTTCATCACTTTAAATATGTCCTGCCACACCATTCTGGTTTGCAGTTTCTGCTGAAAGATCAGCTGTTAACCTTATGGGGATTCCCTTGTATGTTATTTGTTGTTTCCCCCTTGCTGCTTTTAATATTTTTTCTTTGTATTTAATTTTTGATCATTTGATTAATATATGTCTTGGGGTGTTTCTCCTTGGATTTATCCTTTATAGGACTCTGTGTGCTTCCTGGACTTGATTGACTATTTCCTTTCCCATATTAGGGAAGTTTTCCACTATAATCTCTTCAAATATTTTCTCAGTCCCTTTCTTTTTCTCTTCTTCTTCTGGGACCCCTATAATTCAAATGTTGGTACGTTTAGTATTGAACCAGTGGTCTCTGAGACTGGCCTCAATTCTTTTCATTCTTTTTTCTTTATTCTGCTCTGTGGTAGTTACTTCCACTATTTTATCTTCCAGGTCACTTATCTGTTCTTCTGCCTCAGTTATTCTGCTATTGATTCCTTCTAGAGAATTTTCAATTTCACTTATTTTGTTGTTCATCATTGTTTGTTTGCACTTTAGTTCTTGTAGGTCTTTGTTAAACGTTTCTTGTATTTTCTTCATTCTGTTTCCAAGGTTTTGGATCATATTTACTGTCATTACTCTGCATTCTTTTTCAGGTAGACTGCCTATTTCCTCTTCATTTGTTAGGTCTGGTGGGTTTTTACCTTGGTCCTTCGTCAGCTGTGTGTTTCTCTGTCTTCTCATTTTGCTTATCTTACTGTGTTTGGGGTCTCCTTTTTGCTGGCTGCAGGTTCGTTGTTCCCGTTGTTTTTGGTGTCTGCGCCCAGTGGCTAAGGTTGGTTCAGTGGGTTGTGTAGGCTTCCTGGTGGAGGGGATTAGTGCCTGTGTTCTGGTGGATGAGGCTGTATCTTGTCTTTCTGGTGGGCAGGTCTGTGTCCGGTGGTGTGTTTTGGGGTGTCTGTGACCTTATTATGATTTTAGGCAGCCTCTTTGCTAATGGGTGGGGTTGTGTTCCTGTCTTGCTAGTTGTTTGGTGTAGGGTGTCCAGCACTGGAGCTTGCTGGTCATTGAGTGGAGCTGGGTCTTAGTGTAGAGATGGAGATCTCTGGGAGGTCTCTGGTGGACCAATGTCCTGAACTCAGCTCTCCCACCTCAGAGGCTCAGGCCTGACACCTGCCCAGAGCACCAAGACCCTGTCAGCCACATGGCTCAGAACTAAAGGGAGAAAAAAAAGAAAGAAAGAAAGAAAGAAAAAAATTATAAAAATTATTAAAAATAAAAAAGTAATAAAAAAAAAAGAAAGAAAGGAGTGCTACCAAACCTAAAAACAAATCCACCAATGATAAGGAGCCCTAAAAACTATACAAAAAAAAAATACAGACAGAACACTCGGACAAATGGTAAAAGCAAAGCTATACAGACAAAATCACACACAGAAGCAAACACACACACACTTACAAAAAGAAAAAGGAAAAAAAAATATAGATAAAAAAGGAAGAGAGCAACCAAATCAATAAACAAATCTACCAATGATAATAAACTGTAAATACTAAGCTAAGATAAACATAAAACCAGAAACAAGTTAGATGCAGAAAGCAAACCCCAAGTCTACAGTTGCTCCCAACGTCCACTTCCTCAGTTTTGGGATGATTCGTTGTCTATTCAGGTATTCCACAGATGCAGGGTACATCACGTTGATTGTGGAGATTTAATCCGCTGCTCCTGAGGCTGCTGGGAGAGATTTCCCTTTCTCTTCTTTGTAAGCACAGCTCCCGGGGCTCAGCTTTGGATTTGGCCCCGCCTCTGCGTAGGTCGCGGGAGGGCGTCTGTTCTTCGCTCAGACAGGACGGGGTTAAAGGAGCAGCTGACTCGGGGGCTCTGGCTCACTCAGGCTGGGGGGAGGGAGGGGCACGGAGTGCGGGGCGAGCTTGCGGTTGCAGAGGCCAGCGTGACATTGCACCAGCCTGAGGCGTGCCGTGCGTTCTCCCGGGGAAGTTGTCCCCGGATCCCAGGACCCTGTCAGTGGTGGGCTGCACAGGCTCCCCGGAAGAGGGGTGTGGAGAGTGACCTGTGCTCGCACACAGGCTTCTTGGTGGCGGCAGCAGCAGCCTTAGCGTCTCATGCCCGTCTTTGGGGTCCACGCTTTTAGCCGCGGCTCGCGCCCGTCTCTGGAGCTCCTTTAAGCAGCGCTCTGAATCCCCTCTCCTCGCGCACCAGGAAACAAAGAGGCAAGAAAAAGTCTCTTACCTCTTCGACAGCTCCAGACTTTTCCCGGACTCCCTCCCGGCTAGCCGTGGCGCACTAACCCCCTGCACGCTGTGTTCACGCCGCCAACCCCAGTCCTCTCCCGGCGCTCCGACCGAAGCCCGAGCCTCAGCTCCCAGCCCCGCCCGCCCCGGCGGGTGAGCAGACAAGCCTCTCGGGCTGGTGAGTGCCGGTCGGCACCGATCCTCTGTGTGGGAATCTCTCTGCTTTGCCCTCCGCACCCCTGTAGCTGTGCTCTCCTCCGTGGGTCTGAAGCTCCCCCCTCCGCCTCCCGCAGCCTCCGCCCGCGAAGGGGCTCCTGGTGTGTGGAAACCTTTCGTCCTTCACAGCTCCCTCCCACTGGTTCAGGCCCCGTCCCTATTCTTTTGTCTCTGTTTTTTCTTTTTCCCTATCCAGGTACGTGGGGAGTTTCTTGCCTTTTGGGAGGTCTGTCTTCTGCCAGCGTTCAGTAGGTGTTCTATAGGAGCTGTTCCACGTGTAGATGTCTTTCTGGAAGGTGATCTCCGCGTCTTACTCCTCCGCCATCTTGAAGGTCTCCTCTCTAGTTCTTTTTTGCTTAACAATTCCCTCTTCAATTTATCTCTTTCCTCTTGCATCTTGCTATAAGAAGAAACCAGACCACACCTTAAATACTTGGCTCAGAAATCTCCTCTACTAAATAACTAGGTTTATCACTTAGAAGTCCTACTTTCTATAAAACACTAGAACAAAACTTGGCCAAGTTCTCTGCCACGTTATAACAAGATCGCCATTTTCAAATTTCCAAAAAATAATGTGTTCCTCATCTCCATCTGGGACTTCACCGGAGTGCTTTAATATCCATATTCCTAGCATTATTCTGTTTATGATTTAATATATGTATTTTCTAAGATAGTAGAAGCTTTCTCTACATCTCTCTCTTCTTTCTGAGCCCTCTTTGGAATCTCCTTTAATGTCCATATTTCTGTTAACAGTCTCTTCAAGGCAATTTAAGCTTTTTCTGTCACTGCCTCAGGACCCTTCCAGCCTCGACCTATTACCCAATTCCAAAGTCACTTTTACATTTTTAGGTATTTGCTACTGTAGTACCCCCCTTCCTAGTACCTAAATGTGTCTTAGGGTTCTCCAGACAAACAGAACCAGTAACACACACACGCACACACGAGGAAGATTGATTTTAAGGAATCGGTGTGTGCAGCTGTGGGGCTGGCCAGTCAGAAGTCTTCAGAGCAGGATGGCAGGCTGAAAATTCTGGCAGGAGTTGATGTTGCCGTCTTGAGTCCGAAGGCAGTCCGGAGGCCAACTTCCTTCTTTGGAGGACCTTAGTCTTTCAAAGCTTTCAACTGACTGGGTGAGGCCACCCACATTAGGAAGACTAATCTGCTTTACTCAGTGTCTACTGATTTAAAAGTTAATCACATCTAAAAAACTCCTTCCCAGCAACATCTCGAGTGAGGTTTGACCAAACAGCTGGGCACCATAGCCTAGCGAGATTGACACAGAATTAACCATCACAGGCTATAGTACAAAAATTCATGCTGATGGTGCTTTTCTTAGGCAGTTGTACCAGAAAAATGTTATTGACTGTTGAGAGCATTCAAAAATGCACTACGTGAGAGCTGTGAGTTTCAGTTTTATTCAGGGACCTTACTGAGGATGCTAGCCCTGGAGACAGTTCCTCAGATAACTCTGAGAAATTGCTGTAAAGAAGTAGGGGAGGAGCCAGGATATATGAGTTTTTTGGCTGGGAGATACATGTAGTCAAGCGTACATCTTGGTAAAAGATTCCTGCTAATTACACAAAAAATTGCTCATCTCTATATGGGAAGGTGCAAGAATCTGGGGTCATTGAAATTCTTCCTTAGATATGTATCTGAACTATCTAGGGGCCCATATATTCAAAACACAGAATGCTTCATTTTGTTTTTTGTCCTGAATTCCTTTCAGTGTTTACCGTAGGTCAGTGACTGCAGTGGCAGACAACTTGATCCTTGTAGAACTGGATGGCAGGCAACATTCTTTGTTTTACAACTCCCTCCCTTTTGATCGTAAGTTTAACCAAGTTTTGGGAGGCATTTCGTGACCAATTTGTCCCACAGCACTAAGAAGGCTCATTCCTAGGTCAGGTGAGGATGTCATTGACAGGCCACTCAATGTGCTATTTCTGGATTAGGCCCTGTTAATAACTTAAAAATTCTCCGGATCATTTGTCTTACCAGTCTATTAAGATATAGGAAGTATTTTCCCTTGTTCCTTTTCCCATATCTAGATATGCACCATTACGGTTAAATTTGTATAGGGCTCTATATGTGATGAATTGCCTCAAGATGTTGAGCCATCGTTAGTTTTGCCCAAGACCTTGTTACACATTGGGTAATGCCAGAAACCACAATCTTATACGGGGTGTAAGTAATATAGCTAGTAACGTTAATAAGATCATAAGCAGAGATCTGAGCATGAGCTTCCAGAACCAAACCAGAACCAAAAGATCACCGAGACAAGGAAGTGGATCACTTAAGGCAGAAATCAGATTCTTCATGTGAGTCATTAAGTGTGTAACTTTAGAGACTTCATCTGGCGTGAAATGCAGCATTCAGTTTGAATTGTGGCCTAGGTGCCTGCCTCTTTGAGATGTTGTAAAGATATCAAGGGCCGTGTGTTTTGTAATACTGCTTTTTCTCATCATAGAGATCTCAGAATTCAGCAGGCTCATAGCCTGATGACTGTCGTTCAAGGCCTACTGGGTGAATTTTGTCAAGGCTTTAATGTGGGTGATTACATCTTCCAGTCCTACTGAAGCCACAGAAGTAGCTGTTAAATGGCCATACCAGTGAGATACAGGATCTCTCGATCTGTCAGCCTTGTATACATTGTAGATTTGCTGGAGTCATATCTAAATTGGAACACTTACGGCCTTGAGCCCAAGGGAATCCTAGGATACATCTGCCTGTCCATTCTGGCAGAAGCCAGGGACAGAAATTGGTACCACAAAGCTATTGAATTCCATGAGGTGCAACCCAGTATCCTGGTCACCTGCCCCAGTCTCTTGCATACCAGCTGCTGTCTTTAAGGGAAATGGTTTGTTGGCTTTTTTTTTTTTTTTTTTAAACATCTTTATTGGGGTATAATTGCTTTACAATGCTGTGTTAGTTTCTGCTTTATAACAAAGTGAATCAGTTATACATATACATATGTTCCCATATCTCTTCCCTCTTGCATCTCCCTCCCTCCCACCCTCCCTATCCCACCCCTCCAGGCTGTCACAAAGCACCAAGCCAATATCCCTGTGCCATGCGGCTGCTTCCCACTAGCTATCTACGTTACTACGTTTGTTAGTGTGTATATGTCCATGACTCTCTCTCGCCCTGTCACAGCTCACCCTTCCCCCTCCCCATAACCTCAAGTCCGTTCTCTAGGAGGTCTGCGTCTTTATTCCTGCCTTACCCCTAGGTTCTTCATGACATTTTTTTTTCTTAAATTCCATATATATGTGTTAGCATACGGTATTTGTCTTTTTCTTTCTGACTTACTTCACTCTGTATGACAGACTCTAGGTCTATCCACCTCATTACAAATAGCTCAATTTCGTTTCTTTTTATGGCTGAGTAATATTCCATTGTATATATGTGCCACATCTTCTTTATCCATTCATCCGATGATGGGCACTTAGGTTGTTTCCATCTCCGGGCTATTGTAAATAGAGCTGCAATGAACATTTTGGTACATGACTCTTTTTGAATTTCGGTTTTCTCAGGGTATATGCCCAGTAGTGGGATTGCTGGGTCATATGGTAGTTCTATTTGTAGCTTTTTAAGGAACCTCTGTACTGTTCTCCATAGTGGCTGAACCAATTCACATTCCCACCAGCAGTGCAAGAGGGTTCCCTTTTCTCCACACCCTCTCCAGCATTTATTGTTTCTAGATTTTTTGATGATGGCCATTCTGACTGGTGTGAGATGATATCTCATTGTAGTTTTGATTTGCATTTCTCTAATGATTAATGATGTTGAGCATTCTTTCATGTGTTTGTTGGCAGTCTGTATATCTTCTTTGGAGAAATGTCTGTTTAGGTCTTCTGCCCATTTTTGGATTGGGTTGTTTGTTTTTTTATTATTGAGCTGCATGAGCTGCTTGTAAATTTTGGAGATTAATCCTTTGTCGGTTACTTCATTTGCAAATATTTTCTCCCATTCTGAGGGTTGTCTTTTGGTCTTGTTGGCATTTTTCATAAGGCGTCAGCCTCATTTTCTAGTGTTATCTGGCTGATTATGTTTAATATGATTTAACTGCTCCCAGCCTAGGGGGGCCCTTAAACTTAAATGACCGTAGCCCAGCGTTAGCCGTATAAATCCATCCTGTACCTGAGGGAGGGTCCCTTCTAATAATTGGGAAGTTATGTTCTTTGACTGAAATTTAGCTCATTGCTCTGACGGAGCTTGAGGAACTTGAAAAGAGAATTCATGTCGATGGCCAGGGCCGGAAAAAGTATGATTGATTGGCCAAGTGAGGGGTTCCCATGTAGTAATATCAATAGTGGCCCTACAACTTCTTTCTTCTAAAATAAATTTTCTAAGGGCCATCCAGTTACAGCCTTGGAGATAAGAAATCCACCAAGGTAAACCTGGAGTACTGGATGTAGATAAGTGACCACAAACGCAAATATGAGATTGATTTTTGAAATTTGTATAGGATTGTGCCATGATAGAAAACATTTGATTCACGTGCAGAAGTCCAAGAAATCGAGAAAACACTATAAATGATCATCCGGGTCTGGTGTGGCATATTAGGATCGCATATGAGCATAGCTGTCTACTTCTGATATTGTCTTCTTGTCCTGTGGGTGTAGTTTCTCCTCTGAGCATTGTTTTAAGGTGATTTTGAGGCCAGCAGTCCTCTCTGTAGACCAGTCTGGTGCAGGGCCCCTTCTTCAGAGGGAAATACGAATCCAAGAATCAGTCCCCTTTCGTTTCACCATGCATGAGCAAGTTATGAGTACCTGATAAGGGTCCTTTCATCTAGGTCGGAGAGAGTCCTTTAAATGATGTCTTTCCAGTATATTATCTCTTGGTTGCAGGTCAGGGGGCATCTGTCTTTATTCAAAGATAGATTACTGTGATAAGCTTCAGAAACAAATTTAGAATGTCCTTTGTAATAGTTCAATTAAATCTTACAATAATGCAACATAGTAACAAGGAGTCTAGGAAGTTGAGTCTCAGGCAGTAAATACAAATCACAAAGACAGTTAACAACACTAGAAGTTAATACCTACTGAAACAAGTTTTTTCTCTCTAAAATCACCTTCATTTCTGCCACACACAGCCAAATTAAGATCACATAAGGCTCCCTGAAATTGGTTTTGCTGGAACTTTCCATAAGGGATCTCAGACTGAACTTTTCACAGGTCTCTCAAGGCCAGAAAAGCCATGCCAAGGACTTGGCATCAGATTCTGCCTGCAATACCTACAGATTTGGGTGGGTTCCTCTCAAGGTCCACAGAATACCTTGAGATCCATGCACCTGCCAGGAAGTGGCCTCCCTTATTCACCTGATAAGGCTTCCGGGAATCCTGTAAGCAAAGTACTAGGTTGTTTTTCCAAGAGGCTTTATGGTTCCATAAAGTCCACCTCAGTTCTTTAAAGCTGTCTGGTCATGTCTGATTTTTGCATAGTCTCGAATATGACATTCCATCCAAAGTCATTAATGTAGCCAGTATTTCCAGTTATCTCCTGTTCTATCTCCTGTTATAAGGAGAACAGATTCTTATTGAATTTATGCAAATAATAATATTGCCATGAGAATAAGAATACTAAGAGTTTCCAAATTCTGGAGGAATCAGAGAGAAAAGATAAATGTTTCAGTTCTGCTTACAAAGGTATAATTTACCAAGTTGCTATAAATTATAGTTAGCTTAAGAGGAAAGAGCAAAAGTTTTCTCAAATCTGGAAAAATAAAACATTAAAAAGAATCAGAAATTTTTCAAAGAGTCATAAAAATTATAATCATCCTCATCAGTTCGTTCAGTCCCATGTTATTAATTCTTGATCTTCTGTTAACAGTTTTATGACGCCATCAGGTTTTCCATTAGAATTCTTTAATTTCTTACCCAGTTAAGCAGTATGATCTGAAAGTTACCAGAAACCTGTGCTTGTCAAAAGGTCCTTTCTTTGAATCTTCTTGGAGATGAAGCATTTTTGTAAAAGCATCAGAGTAAAACAATAACTGTATGTAAATGACAAAAGACTTAAAAAGGCACAGTTAAAGACCTGATTACAATGTATTTGTCAAAGAAATTTCGTTATTTTCATACACTATTACAATATTAAATTTTAGATATTAAATACAAGATTAAAATATTAAAATAATGAAATTATAAAGTCCACCATATTAAATATATTTAATACAATATTAAAATAACTAGAATTATGACATTATACCAGGACACATGTAAATTTTAGAATTTCATATAATTTTTAGAACATTTATATTAATAACATTTACCCATACAGTATAACCTAAGAAGGTTTATCACTACTTGTTTGATAATGCTAGCCATGTAATTTAACATATCAAATAAGCCTAATTAGTTTAATATTTCTCTTTGAGATGTTTCAGGGGCCCTCTGAAGCATCCCAAAGATAGTTAAGAGGTCAAAAGAACTTCATTTAGAATTTGATTTGAGGAAGTTTGTCAAAGTTATCAAGAGTTTTAAAAACACTTGGTCAACTAGGATTATAGGTCACTGTGAAACAATACTTATTCACTTAGCCAAAGTGACAATAAAAGATTTCAAAGGCAAATATAGAAAGTTACAACAAGTACTTAAAAAGTAAAAAAAAAAAACAAAAAACTTCACAATTGGTTATCAGAATCATATAAATATTCCAAGAAAACTTCGTCTCCTTAACAGAGAACCAAATTCTAGTTTTTCACCATCTTACCGTTAACATTATAATTCATTTACTCAATTAAGTTTATTCTAATCTTTGCCAGTCTAGACCATGCACAAAACTCTTTTCTCAGCATTTCTTTTCCACATCATTCTATTGATATAACTTCCTTTTTTACCTTTAGATTTTTTCCCCTATGCTTTTCCTTGTTCTCTCTCTTTTAAAAATTTTTATTGGAGTATAGTTGATTTACAGTGTTGTGTTAGTTTCTGCTGTACAGCAAAGTGAATCGGTTATACATATATCCACTCCTTTTTAGATTCTTTTCCCATATAGGTCATTACAGAGTATTGAGTAGAGTTCCCTATGCTATACAGTAGGTCCTTATTTATCTATTTTATCGATATATACAGTAGTATGTTTATGTCAATCCCAGTCTCCCAATTTATCCCTTCCCCCTTCCACCCCTGGTAACCATAAGTTTGTTTTCTACATCTGTGACTCAATTTCTGGTTTGTAAATAAGTTCATTTGTACCATTTTTTTAGATTCCGCTTATAAGCGACATCATATGACAGTTTTCTTTCTGTGTCTGACTTACTTCACTCAGTATGACAATCTCTAGGTCCATCCATGTGGCTGCAAATGGCATTATTTTGTTCTTTTTTATGGCTGAGTAATGTTCTATTGCATATATGTACCCCATCTTCTTTATCCATTCCTCTGTCGTTGGACATTTAGGTTGCCGCTGGCTATTGTAAATAGTGCTGCAGTGAACATTGGGATGCATGTATCTTTTTGAATTATGGTTTTCTCCAGATATATGCCCAGGAGTGGGGTTGCTGGATCATATGGTAACTCTATTTTTAGTTTTTTTAAGGAACCTCCATGCTCCTTTTTCTCTTTTCCCTCTTTTTAACCTCTCTTGAGGACAAAATTACTTTCTTTTCCCTTAACAAAATGCATTTTCATTCCTTATACCTTGTTTTTTCCTTGCATACAAAGATGTTTCCCTTATTAATTTTAGTAGTTTTAATCACACATATTAACTAGAATTCTCAACTCTTAAAAAACCTTACTTTCTAGTGAAAACTAAGAAGTAAACAATTTTAAACTTTCCTTTATGTTAGCATCCTGTAGATTGACAAACTTATGAATACTGTTTATAATTTCTAAAAAACGTGCTTTCTTATAGAAAATTTCTCTGTGTGGCACCAAACATATTCATTAATAGTCCTGAATATCTTCTTTTCTCTGTAAAAGGAAGTCTATGTTTAGTAATTAATGTTTCAGTATATTATTTTATTTTGGAATGATCTAGATATTCAGTAAACTTCCATCATTTAACCTAATTTAGCAAAACTCTAAAGTTTCAAGTAACCATATATTTGGAGAAACTGTTTTTAAGTAGACATACGATAAAACATAATTATCCCTAAAGGGTTCACCTAAAAACTCTTATCTCATTTACACTTAATTTACTTATAAAAATTTCATCATACCAAGTTATTTTTCTTGCTGACAAATTTTGTAATAGAAATAAGATCTTAGTTGACTTTTAACAAACTTAGGTACAGTAAAAGTATTATACTGAATGTCGATGACTCTGAAGAGTCTGTATTAATTAAACCAGCAAACTTAAACTAAGTTTAATACCAAATATTAATTTAATACTGAATATTTCCCAGATCATGTGAACCTGAAATTCATTTGGGTTAGTTTCTTTTATATTTCTGAGACTGTGTATAAGTGCTTAATTTCCTTTAAGCCAATGAAGTAGCGCTCACTTACAAATTAATTTTGGCAATAATACTATTCAGAAGTAAAGACGTGTATCTATAACATACACACAGGCATGTAGACAGATGTAATCGGAGATCTCGTAGCTTCATTGTAAAACTTAGTCGTGAATCGGGTATTACAATATAAAACTTACTAGTTTATAAATAACAGTTGGAATAAGTTAAGTTTACTCGCTTGGGTTTAAAAGGCCTCTTTTTCCCTTTTTTCCCTCAGTCCCAGGAATTAAAGATGGTCTAGATAAGAGTAAGATAAGAGTTCTTGAGAGCTCTGGTAAGACATTTATATCTCAAAGATGCAGGGAGAGAAACGCAAGGTCCTCCTAGAAGGACTTCATGCCCCGAGGGTCAGAATTTTGCAAGATGTTTTATCAAGCTGCCTTTCTCTAACTGCTTATGCAAAAACCAGTTTGGGAATGCCAAAAAAAGAGCCCCATCTTGGCCATTTCAGGGAGGATTTCCTTAATTCTTAAGTAAGTAAGTACTTGCAAGTGTAAGTTCTGTATAATATGTAAACCTGTCTGGGGTGTTGGTCAGGGGTTATCTGACACCCCTTTTTCTTCCGTTCGAGAGACTCTATTTCTCATTTTTAAATTGGTTTGTCAGAATAAAATCACTACTGAAAACTGTGGTGGGCCGATGTTCGGTTTGTGAGCTTAATTCTTCTAGGTGTCACCCTAGAGTCGTTTTAGCTCTTTTACGTGTCTGGGTTTCTCTTACTGGCAGCCTAAAAATGCTCTGGAGGCCCTGAGCACTGAATGGCCCGTTCTTATATGTGCGCCCCTGGCTGAATGAGGTTTTAAGGAGTGGCTTTCCCTAGGGACCTGCTGCACAGTGTGAGGACTTCCTCCACCACTCCCATAAATGCCTCAGTTGCCCGAGAAAGCTGTAATCGGCCTGGAGGAGCTGTGTGTCTTCTCTTTGGAGCTGAAAGCTCTCCTACGGTATCTTCACTTTTATTCTGACAAATCCTGTTAAGGTAGATGATTTGAGGAAACACATCAGGTCAGGCTCCTACCTAATCACCCAGTCTGAACCTTCCCAGTGTCTTTCAAATGAACAAAATCTTCCCATTCTTTCTCAACTGAGCACTTTCTCAGAATCTTACAACTGAACACTTTCTCAGTATCCCTTACAAAGGAAAAGACTTTTCCTTTATGCTTTTCCTTTATGCTGGTCTCAGCCTGTCAATAACCAGTGTTGTGATTGGTCCAGTCCTTGTGGTTCTGATATGATTGCAAGAGGCCCTTCAGAAATAACCAGCAGGACACTTTGGAAAAAAAATAAAGGTATGTTACTTACAAGACCTGGAAATTACATGGCACGCCGGGGCCACACAGTAAGGTTGGGTCAAGGGTCGTGGAGAGAAAGCAAGAGAGTGGGAGTGAGGGTCTGGGGTTCTGCTTTTTTGGGGGTTTGACAGTGGGGCCCTAGGGTTTCACGGGCTCACTCTTTGTAAATTTAAAACATAAGAGTAGGAATTTAATGCGTGGGAAGAGAAAAAAAACAAGTGGCCCGAATGGTCAGTTATCAAAATCGACCAAGATCTTTGAAAGGAGCTTCAGCGGGGAGAGGCGGCCTGGCTGTGTGGCTGGTAGGGTGTTTGTTCTTCTCCATTAGCTATCTTCTTCGAAGCGGATGCTTGCACAGCCAGAGCGCTTGCATTACAAAAAAAGGACAAGAAACCCCAAACTGTCAGGGCTTATACTACAGTTAGTTATCGGTGTAGATTGGTTAATTATTGGTGACCAGATCTGCCTGGAGGAAACCCAAAATGTTCACATTGTAGTTTTATGAAGTGTAGTATGTTACAGAGGATACGTGGAAGGTATCTGTCTTCAAAGTGTCTGATTTTTTTAATTTTTAGAAAAAAAAAGTAAATACACAAAAGCACTAAACTAATATGACAAACTTCTGTGTATCTATGATCAAAGTTTAAACAGATAGTATTTGCTTCAGGTTTTTTAAAAAAAGAATTACTGAAGCCATTGAAATTCTTTCTGTACATCCCCTTAATCCTGTTTCTCTCCTCTCACCCTCTTTTCCTACATAGACAAAACTCTTACGAATTTTATGCATATTCTTTCATGTTTTTGTATTTTTATGTGTATTAAGACAAAGATCTTTTTACATAATGCTTTTATTAAATACACACATTTTATATATATGTCCTATACATAATTTCATACTCACACACAAAATCTCATAGCCATAAACAGTGTCATAATCACTAACATTTACAAGGCGGCCTCAGTTCTAAGAACTTTACATGTATTAACTCATTTAATTTTAATAATAGTCCCATAAGTTATGTACTCTTATTCTCCCCATTTTACAGATGAAGAGGGTGAGGCACAGAGAGATTAAATAACTTGCCCAAGGGTCACAAGCCATAAGTGTGGGAGCTGCTGTCTCTTATAGATAATGTTTGAAGTGTTAAAGAAACAACTTACATAAGTGCTATTATATTGTACTTAATATTCAAAAACTTGGTTTTTACTCAGCATTGTTCTTGAGATTCTTCTTTTCCTTTGGACAAAAATTCCATAAAGTGCTATGCTTTATGGTTTCCATCATATGACTTTACCGTCTCTTCTTTGTCTATTCTTATATTAATGGATATTTAGTTTTGTTTCTCCCAATTTTCTGTATTACAAGAGAATGCTGCAACGAACACCCCTGTACTTGTCTTCATGTGAGGAGTCTCTCTGGGGCACTAGCTGGTAGTAGAGTAGCTGGGTAAAAGGGTATTTACTTTTTCAGCTTTTCCAGATATTGGCAACTTTTTCTCCCAGCTGTTTATGCCTCAGTGCACAGATTACATTCCCACTAGTCAGAGATGGAATATACATACAGACAATGGCCAGACCGTATATGAAAAGGGAACTCTGACAGAGAAAGACAAATATCATATGATGTCACTTGTATGTGGAATCTAACCAAAAAAATGATATACATGAACTTATTTATAAAACAGAAATAGACTCACAGGCATAGAAAACGAACTTATGGTTACCAAAGGGGATGGTGGGGGGAGAGATAAATTAGGAGTTTGGGATTAACATATACACACTACTATATATAAAATAGATAAACAACAAGGACCTACTGTACAGCACAGGGAACTATATTCTACTGATATATCTTGTAATAACCTATAATGGAAAAGAATCTGAAAAAGAATATATATATATCATATATATATCGTATATATATAACTGAATCACTTTGCTGTACACCTGAAGCACAACATGCAAAATTAACTACACTTCAGTTTTTTAAAACATGGGTAAAAAATCACAAACGGCCAAAACAAAAACAAAAACAAACCAGAACTCTGACCTGGAACCTGCAGAAACCTGCCCAGAAAACCAACTCCTTATCTACAGTAAGCAGCCCAGGAAGCCAGCTTGCTTTGAGTCAGGCTTGCGGAAGCCATTGTCGTAATTAGCATCTGACTGTTCCTTAGTGAGATGGAGCAGTTGTATTAAGACAGTTCTTTCCAGAGGTCATTAAGGGATTTATAGTAAGGTGTTAGGAAATTACCTTTTAAAGTAGGGGAGGATACAAATGTCAGATGGGTTTAGCTTTATTCATTTTTGAAGAGAAAGGAAGTAGTCTAGAACCATTATCTTAGACTTTTTCTTTTAAGCAGAAAAAGTCTTATTTTTTTTCTTCACTAAATTATGTAGGACCATAAACAAGATGAAAACTGGAACACCTCAGGTAAAATAAAGTCAGTAGTATGGTTCCACCCACCTGGTCCCCTCCCCTTCCTTCTTGCCTCCCTGCCCCCAGATCACCGGAGACCCCCTTGGTGGAATCCTAGGGCTGGGTGGTAACCCACAAGATGCTGTAGGATGCCTCCTGGTGAGAGCATTTGATGAGATTTTTCATCTCTCTCAGCCTCAGTTATAAGGGGAACTTGATACATTCTACAAGACTTTGGGCTAAACGTATTCTATTTCTTTGGTCTCCTGGCAGGCAGGAATTTGTGGATGCTTATGTGAATTATGTCTTCCAAATCTCAGTTCATGAATGGTACACAGCTTTCTCCAGCGGCTTCCTAAAGGTGTGTGGTGGCAAAGTGCTTGAGCTCTTCCAGCCTTCGGAACTGAGGGCCATGATGGTGGGGAACAGCAACTACAACTGGGAGGCCCTGGAGGAGGTAAGCCTAAAAGGTGCGGTCTGTCCCCTCTGAGGGGGCAGCACAGGCCTGGGCACAGCGCCCGGAACCCGGTCTCTTTCTTTTTTTTTTTCTTTTTGCGTTACACGGGCCTCTCACTGCCGTGGCCTCTCCCGTTGCGGAGCACAGGCTCCGGACGTGCGGGCTCAGCGGCCATGGCTCACAGGCCCAGCCGCTCCGCGGCATGTGGGATCTTCCCGGACCGGGGCACGAACCCGTGTCCCCTGCATCGGCAGGCGGACTCTCAGCCACTGCACCACCAGGGAAGGCCCCCCCCCCCCCCGGTCTCTTTCTTAAGTATTCTGTGGTCACGTAGGATTTGGAGGCCTCCTGCATCTCGGTGGTTATTTCTTACTCTCCGGTGCAAATGCTATACAGATGTCCATTTGTAATGTTCTTCTGGAAGATAATTTTTTTCTTTCTGTCTTTTTGGGCAGACTGCCATCTACAAGGGTGATTACTCAGCCACACATCCCACTGTGAAACTATTTTGGGAAACATTTCATGAGTTCCCACTGGAAAAGAAGAAGAAGTTTCTCTGTAAGTAACATCAGTGTGGTATCTGTCCACATTTCAGTTTTGCATTTGGTATAGGATGGTATACTCCGTGGTGAAGTTCAGCTCTTTTAAATGGTAAAGGGCAAGTAAGGAAATATATTTACATTTTTTGTCTTAGTGATATCTGAGGCGCAACAGAGGTGGTTAAGCCTTATTTGTTGTGTAACGGGGTGGGTTGCATGAAAGGAAGAAAAGCATTTCAGTGATTTTTTTTTTTTTTTTTTTTTTTTTTGCGGTATGCGGGCCTCTCACTGTTGTGGCCTCTCCCGCCGCGGAGCACAGTCTCTGGACACGCAGGCTCAGCAGCCATGGCTCACGGGCCCAGCCGCTCCGCAGCACGCGGGATCCTCCCGGACCGGGGCACGAACCCGCGTCCCCTGCCTCGGCAGGCGGACTCTCAACCACTGCGCCACCAGGGAAGCCCTTCAGTGATTTTTAATTGCTCTAAAAATACTAGTTATTTTATATGAAGGTGATTCCTTTAAGTATTACATTGATGAAATCGAATTGTTTGGATTAACCTCCCTTATCTTTCTAGCCTTTTGAAAATATTTGTGTCTACTGCAGATGTCACTGGGGAGATGTGATTTATAATAGCTTTATTGAGATTTAATTCACACACACATACTGTTACAATTCAGCCATTCAAGGTGTACAGTTCCATGGTTTTTAGTATATTCAGAGTTGTCAAACTATCGATTAATTTTAGAACACGTTCATCACCCCCAGAAGAAACACTGTACCCATTAGCAGTCTTCCCCCATTTCCTCCCAGCCTCCCACCGCTTACCAATCTGCTGTCTCTCTGTGGATTCGCCCGTTCTGGGTATTTCATATAAATGGAATCGTACAATAAATGGTCCTTTGTGACTGGCTGGATGACGTCTGAGAATGGTAGTACATTTGCAAAGGAAAATGAAGCCTAGTTTACATGAGCAAATTACCCTTTTAAAAATAGTAGAAATCCTTGTGTCATTGTATAATCAGAGTCATAAATTAGCCATTGAACAGCATAACATTTTTATCAATATAAAATGAGAAAAACAGAGTTTGAAAGGCAGTCTCTTTTGCTTTATAAGAATGAGCATATATTAGTATTAATGCGAGATTTACCCCCAGATTCTACTGCTCCCATGGAGTAAGGATGAGAGGAAGCGGAGATCTTACAAAAGAATTCCTAAAAGGAGCCCTGCTTCCCCCTCTGTCCGGTTACGTGGGCCCTTGAGAAATAGCGGCATATGAGTCAGGATGACAGGATGAGATTTGCCAGTGGATCTTGTGGGACTGTGACAGTCAAGAGGCGCTTGCCCTTGGTCCGGGGATTTCCTTAAAAGATGTTTTTCTGTTCAGAGACCATTGGACTTTCATAAATGTTTATTAACTTTACAGATTTGGCAAGAATGTTTATGTATCATAGCCTCAGGTAGTGACAGGTTATCTGAACGTGCTCCTTAACTAATGATTTCATTGTATCGATAGTTAATTTTCCAGCAGTTCAACAAAGAAGGTTATCTAGTGCTGGAAAACGGGAAGAGACAGCTGGGTTGGTCTTTTTTTTCCCTCCAAGTCACAAGTGTGTCCCAAGAGGGAAATGTCTCATATAGTGTCAGTGTCAGATCTTCTGGTTTAAGAGAAATGGAGAGACAGGGAAAGGCAAGCAAACAGATCCCAAATGGAAATTCACCAGCCAAGGGGGTATAATCACAGACACTCGAGGGGAGAGGGGAGACCCTGAGGCCCCATGGTCTGCAGTTTTCTTCCGGGTTTCTGAGGTCAGCCCTCTTCCTAGGTCAGCATTTCCCTTCCTCTTTGATTGTGTGAAAGCTCATGACGTTTATGAGGCCACACGTTTCACTGAGGCCATTTTTTATTCGGGGGCATTTCTGAGCATCTTTCCATTGGATGGATGCTTTGTGCCAGTGTATAATTAGGGTCTGAAATGAGCCAATGAAAAGTACAGACTTTTTATCCATATAAAACCAAAACACAGGGCTTGAAAGGCAATCTCTTGCTTTATAAGTGAGCATTTATTAATATTAATACGACACACATTGGCACAAAAAAGTGGTTGTACTTCTCACATGAGCCACAGGGTGTCAGCCCTTCCCTTCTGTTCCTCCCTGGGCCGCAGAGAGCCGCTCCCCATTTACCTAGCTGGTGTCTCCCGTTCTCTCTCTCCGCAGTGTTCCTGACAGGCAGCGATCGCATCCCCATCTACGGCATGGCCAGCCTGCAGATTGTCATCCAGTCCACAGCCAGCGGGGAGGAGTACTTGCCCGTGGCCCACACTTGCTACAACCTTCTCGACCTCCCCAAGTACAGCAGCAAAGAGGTCCTGTGTGCACGGCTGACCCAGGCCCTTGACAACTACGAGGGGTTCAGCTTGGCCTGAGGCTCCCCAGCTTGCCCCGATTCCCCTTCCTTCCTCCACGTCCACAGTGAGGCCCATACAGAAAATCATGGGGAGTGAGTTCTGTTTTTTTTTTTTTTTATTGTATAAGTGGGTTGGAACTTTTGAATCCTGAACCTGATTGATGCATTTCTGGGGTGGTAAGCAGTGTCCTTTTTGAAAAATCAGGGGTTAGGGATGGGGTGAAAAACTGGCCCTTGTCTGAGAAGCGATTTTGTTTCTAAACGCAGTTCCCCATTGTTCCTTGCACTTGTGACTACGCTGTACTCTGCTGGATAAAAGGGCAGTGGATTTTTAAACTCGCATTCCCCAGATGTCTCTCTCAGCCCTGACCTTTCCTCATGACGCTTCCTTGTCTTCCTGACTTCTCATTCCTCTGCAAGAATGATTTGACTGACCTGTCCTTTCTCACCTGCACGTGCAGAACATCTCCTTTCTCTGCAGCCTTGGAAATGCTCCTGGCTTGTTGCCGTCCAACCCTAAGGACTAAGGAGGAGAGGATTACTTCAGAAATTCCCAAGCCCAACAAGCTGAATCCGGGTCCATGACTTTGGCGGAACTCTTGCGAATTTATGGGAGCCTTTCGTAAACCTGCCTTTTGCCTAAAAACACAGTTCTTGAGGGACTGGCCATCTCCCCACGGCTCTGCCTATTCCCGGCCCTCCTCAAAGGGGTGCAGAGCCGCGTAGCTTCGCAGCTGAGCCGACCTCGGTCTGGTGGCCCCGCCAAGCCCTTTTGACAACAAGATGAGGTAACAGGCCCTCACCCTCTGGCATCATTTTGCTTTTGGAGCAGGTTGCATTAATCTTCTAAGGAGTGTTTTCTCCCAGAAAAGTAGAATAAATTTCTTATCCTTTTCCCTATCACTTTCTGTCTCTCCCACTTCGTCTCTCCTCCCACCCTCCTACTTTTCTCTTCACTTCATCCTATTCTCTGTTATCTGACTTAATGTCCCTTCCTCTCCTCTCCTCCTGGTGGATGCATGCAGTCTATTTTCCTTTTCTATTTAAATTGCAGAATTTCTACTCAGATTTCTTTTTTCCTCTTCCCTAACTGCTAAGACTTAAGGACATTCTTTATTATGGAACTTTTGTTTATTGCATTTGGAATGTGTGTTTACAGTGGGATTTCAGGAGGGATTGTGTTTGAAGCAAATATATGTATTTCAGAAATCATGACACACTCAACCTTCTTCGTCATGGGATCAGAAAATTCTACATGAGCAAAGAATCCATGTCAGCCTAACTTTAAATTCCTAGTCACTAGAGAAGAGACTTATTTATATAAAATGAAGTATTTATGAACCGTGAGACAGCATCAAACCTCACTGAAGGATTGTAGATTTTTTGCTTTTTGTTTTTAAAACTTACTCCAATTGCTAAATTGGTAGTTTTTCAGTCTTTATAATACAAGATTAAAAAAGATATAGTTATATGAAATGTTTATTTTCTATGTGTGTGCCTATAGTTCAATATTATGCAATAAATTTGCTGTTTTAATGTAACCAGAACTATCTCTTCTTGTACTTGCAGAATGGGTAGCTTGCTTTCAGTAGAAGAATTAAGTCATCTACCCGAGTAATCTAATAGAAGGTCAAACTTGCTTCCTGCCACAAGAGAGTAGAACCAACTGCTGGGAAAATGAAGAGGAAAGCAGGGTAGGGGGGGAGCATATGGCATTAAGGAGGGCTGGGATTTCTGAAGCTTCTGATGGGTGAAAAGGCATTTCTCACGGAGGAGAAGGCCTTAGCAAGGGCTTGAACATGGGGAAGTATTTAAGGAAGGGCCAGGAACAATTCGAAGGGAGGATCAGAGGAAACAGAATAATGGTAAATACGAGTGGGGAGAAAGACAGTAAGTTTGGGGCTGAGGAACCAGGCTAAGCCTTGGACCTTCAAAATGTTCAGAGCCTTGGGGTGGGGGAAGGAGGCAGTGATATGAGTTGAGCCTGGTTTTAAGGAAATGCGGATAAGGGTACTTGTGTTGGAATGGAGTGGGAAGGACAGCAGCTGAGAGCGGTGGGGGGCGGGGGGGGGGCAGCAGTGGAAAGAGAAGAGCTGTGCCCAGGAGGGACGGGAGGAGGGGAGGCGATGGGAGCCTTCAGGGAAAAGGAGGAATTAAAGGTGAATCTAAGACTTAGTAATCTAATGGCTGATGCTAATTAGCCCACTTACACACAGCAAAAAATATGTTCAATAAGTTTTAAAAATTACCATGTACTGTTTTTACCAGACTTAATAGATGGTTTAAAAGTGGTAAAGAGAACAGTAGCTTTCCATTAATAAGTTCCATGCAACAAACACTTAAGAGCATACATAAGTGCTCAGTTTGCAGGACAAAAAAAGCCTGTTACCTTTAATTTTGAATGAAAATAGCCAAGTTATTTTAAATTTGAGCGGGGGGGGGGGGGGGGTCCTTCAGAATCCTCATGCATGGAATAAGGAGATTGGACCAGATGATTCCTAAGGTCACTGAGCTCTAAAATTCCTGTACATACAGATGCTCAATAAATTCCTCTAAATGTTTCTTGCATGAATGAAATTCTGTGCTGCTTTTCTAAAAACGGTTTTTCTGGCATATTCTCCTCTTCTTTCCTTTATCACTATTGCTTTAGAAGACTCTTCAGGTAGGCATTTCTAGATTTACCTACCTGCCTACCTACCTACCTTCCCTCACCTGCAGACAGACATTCGGAAGTTTCTTCAGTTTTCAGAAATGTACCTATTTAATGAAAAAAATCTCATTAAAATAAGGCCACTTGTGGTGGGTGGATTTAATGACAGTGTAACCAGGCGATTTAGCCAATTGTGATAGCTCCCGCTCCGCCTGGAAGCTTCTTGACCAGAAAGGAAGGTTCTCTATTAATAATCCTGGAGAGCAGGGTTGGCAGCTACAGCCTGTGAGCTAAAATGGGTTTTACATTTTTAAAAGGGTCTGGTCTATAAAGCCTAACAAACCATGTCAACATCTGGCCCTTTACAGAAAAAGACTTGCCCCAACCCTTTGAGACCAGACTTGCAGGAATCACAGTAAGAGTTGATAACTTACTTACTGAAGTGTCAGGAGGAGCTCGGTCATAGCTGACGTTGAACTAGAGAGACATGTCTGGGCCTTTCTGCCGCAGGGGTAAGCAAAGCAAGCTTTGTCTAAGATTAACCCACAGAAACAGGCACCGACGGTGGCCAGACCCCGCACCAAGCATTACCTACGCGCTGTTCAGTTTCATTGCTACCACTGCCCTCCTGGCTCGACCGTTCACTAGCTGTGTGGCCTTGGGCCACACAGCTAACCTCTCTGGAGCTCATTTTCTTCCTATTTAAAATGGGAATAAAAATAATGCCTCCCTCATGGAGTTGTAATGAGAAGTAAATGAATTAATTAATGGAAAGCACATAGAACAGTGCCTAGCACGTAACAAGCTCTCAGTAACTATAATTTTCATTCTTATCCCAGTTTTTCGCATGAAGAAATAAATGTTTAGAGGAAATAACTTGTTCACTGTCACAGTGGTAGGACGTGAACTTGACCATTCCTCTATATTACGCCCAGCTGCTAGGGTGGGCAGCAAATTTGACCAGGGATGGATAGCTAGAGATGAGGTTTGCCTAGAGCCCAAATCAAAAGAAGACACGTTGTGATGTGGCAGGTGACTTCCCTGACCACCCGTCTGCAAGTGGGCATAGTGCAATAAGATTTGTTTTCCTGCCACTGTGCAGTTCAGTAAGGCAATTCTATGATCATGAGACCAAAATACTGATCAGATGTGTGGCTTCTCTGTCAGTCATCTGCTGTGGATCTCACTGGAGCTAGTGTCTGTGGGCATTTAGCTGTCAGCCTAGTACCTGTTGACTTCTCCCAGACCATAGTTTGGAACTGATGGTCAGAGTCGAGTCCAAGTTGGTGAACATGTGGAGGTGTGCTAGGTGAGCGGTGTGCCTGGAGAGGGCATCGAAGCGCCGTGCCCATTCCCACATACCTTGCTCTATGAATCCCTTCCATCTGGCTGTTCCTGAGTTGCAGGACTAGAGGTGATGCCGCCAAAATGGCAGTGCAGGATACCCAGCCTCCATTCTTCCACAAAGATCAACACTTAGCCGTCTATCCATGAACAAAACCAGCTCTGGGAGAGCTCTGGAGTCCACTTAAGAAACTTCAGTAATGCAGTTGAACATAAAACCTGAGAATAACTATACAAAAAGGGGACGACACCTTCATTCTGCCTGCACCATCCCATCCCCAAAGCCGCAGTGCTCACCACCAAGAGGGAGTGCCCAGCTAGAAAGGGGGACCCTTCACTAGGAAAGGGGGAGTGGGGTGAGTGACCAGCTTCCCCTGCCTTTCGGGGCACCTCACGAAGGTCCCCCTTCAGTTTCACCCTACTCACTCAGAGATTGGCAAAGCTGAGACACATAGAAAGGGGGGACAAGGGACGAGGAAGAAAAAGCAGGGGCTCCCAGAAGCAGGCACATAGCAGGAGCAGCTGTGGTTCCGAGACACCTGCTCCACAGACAAATCCAGCAGCTTTCACCACTGAAGAAACCAAGAGACAGCACAACCACAGGTATTTGCATTCACGGACATCAGCCACCTCAGCCCCTACCTGTTTGCTCCCAGAAGCAGGCACATAGCAGGAGCAGCTGTGGTTCCGAGACACCTGCTCCACAGACAAATCCAGCAGCTTTCACCACTGAAGAAACCAAGAGACAGCACAACCACAGGTATTTGCATTCACGGACATCAGCCACCTCAGCCCCTACCTGTTTATCTCCTTCCCAGCCTGCCCCACTCTGGCCCCTGCTAGAGCCCAGGCCTCCGCGTGAGCACAAGACACCAGCCTACAAGCCCCATCGCCACGTGTGCACTTGGAGCTAGCCCCTCCAGCCGCGCACTTGCACACTGCCAGCCTGACACCTGATGCTGGCCTCCGCTGTGGTGTGCACACCCGGGGGGAGACTGTGCAGCCACAGGAGAACGTGCAGACAGCCAGGGACCCTGGCAGCTGCCAGCGTGCCCACAGTTGGCCCTGGCCCTTGCTGCCTGCCCTGGCACCCACCACTAGGTGTGTGTCTGCAGCCGGCCCCTGCCACTACATAGGCATCTGTAGCTGATCCCTGCAGCGGAGTGCGTACACACCGTTGGCCCCGTCCACCACACCGCCTGTCCTGGTCCTCGGACCAGGGGGTGCTGCTGAGGACCCCAAGCACCACTGCAGCCTTTGTGGACTCCCTGCAGCATTCATCAGAGACCATTCAGTTGCTGACGCTATGGACCCCAGCAACCTGAGCCACAGAGAGAGCACGCCCCTCCCCCAACCCACTGCTGCCACACAACCCCACACTTGGCGCCCTGGGGTCACGGCGTGTTGCAGTGTGCTCCACCAACCCCTGCGGCTGTGAAAGTCTTCACTTACCAAAGCCAGTCCATAAAGTCTGGAAGAGGTGACTGCTGCTTCAAATGCAGACACCTGTGAGAGGCTAGAGGGATCCTGAAGAATCAGGGAACTAGGTCTCCACCAAAGGAGTACAGTAAACGTCCAGGAACTGGCCCTAAAGAAATGGAGATCCAGGAGATGGCCTGATAAACACTTTAAAATAATTGTCTAAAGATGCTCAGAGAGCTACAAGAGAACAGAAAAACACTAATGATACCTGGAAAACAGTACAAGAACAAATAAGATGTACATCAAAGAGACAGAAGATCTGAAAAAAAATTTTGGAGTTGAAGAATACAATAGTTTAATTGAAGAATTCAAGAGAGACCTTCAACATCAGACCTGAACAAGAAGAAGAAAGAATCAGTGAGACAGACCAATTGAAAGTAGCCAATCAGAGGAGCAAAAAGAAAAAAAGAATGAAAAGGACTGAAGAACACCTATAAGACTTAGGGGACACCATTAAAAGAAACACTGTACGTATCATTGGAATTACAGAAGGAGAAGAGGTGGAGAAAGAGGTAGAAAGCTTATTTAAAGAAAGAATGGCTGAGAATTTCTCTCTCAAACCTGGGAGAAATTTGGACTTCCAAGTTCATGAAACTAATAGGTTTATTTTCAATCTAAAATGATCTCCTCCAAGATACATTAAAAAAAAAACGGTCTAAAATCAAAACCAGAGAATTTTTAGAGCAGCAAGAGAAGAAGAAATCTCGTACAAGGGAACCCCCATATGGAAATCAGCAGATTTCCCAGTAGTGACCTTGCAGGCCAGGAGAGAATGGGATAATATATTCAAGTACTGAAAGAAAAAAAAAATCTGCCAACCAAGAATACTTTACCCAGCAAAGTTGTCCTTCAGATATGAAGGTGAGATAAAGACTCTCCCTAACAAAAAAAAATTGAGGGAGTTCACCACTAGACCTTACTTACTAAGAAAGCTGAAAGGAATTCTTCAAGCTGAAATGAAAGGATACCAGTTAGTAACATGAACACATAAAAATATACAACATACTGGTTAAGATAAGTATGTAGTCAGATTCAGAATACTCTAATACTGTAACGTGGTAGTGTGTTCATTACTTAACTCCGGTATAAAGGTTAAAGGACAAAAGTATTAGAAAACTATAGCTACAATAATTTGTTAATACATAATATAAATTGTGACATCAGAAATATAAAAGAGGGAAAGTAAAAGGGTAGAGGTTTTGTATGCAATCAACATTAAATTATCAGCCTAAAATAGACTATTATAAGTTGTTTTATGTAAGCCTTATGGTAATAACAAAGCAAAAGCCTACAGTAGATTCATAAAAGATAAAGAGGAAACTAAAGCATAATCACTATGGAAATTCATCTCACAGAGGTAGGCAGAAAGAGAGGAAGAAAGTAACAAAGGGACTAAAAAACAGCCAGAAAACAAAAAGATGGCATTAGTAGGTCTTTACCTATTAGTAATTTCTTTAAATATAAATGTATTGAATTCTCAAAAGACAAAAGAGTGGCTGGATGGATAAAAAAACAAAACTCAACTATATGCTGCCTCCAGGAGACTCACTTGAGCTTTAAGGACACAGACAAGCTCAGAATGAAGGTGTGGGAAAAGATATTCACACAAGTGAAAACCACAAGAGAGCAAGGATAGCTATACTTACATCCGACAAACTAGACTTTAAGCCAAAAATGGTAACAAGAGACAAAGAAGATCATATAATGACAAAGAGGTCAATTTATCAAGAAGATTTAACAGTTGTAAATATATAATCACCTAACGTTGGAGCTAAATATATTAACAAAATACTAACAGATCTGAAAGGAGAAATAGATGACAATACAATAATAGTTAAGGACTTCAGTATCCCACTTTTAACAAGGGATAGATCATCCAGACAGAAAATCAATAAACATTGGACTTGAACCATACTTTAGACCAAATCAGTTAAACAGATATATACAGAACATTCCATCCAACAGAAACAAAACACACATTCTTCTCAAATGCACATGGAACTTTCTCCACAATAGGTCATACCATAGGTCACAAAACAAGTCTTAGCAAATTTAAGATTGGAATCATACCAAGTATCTTTTCCAACCACAGTGGTATGAAACTAGAAATCAATAACAAGAAGAAAGCTGAAAATTTCACATACATATGGAAATCAACACACTCCTGAACAAACAATTGGTCACAGAGAAAATCAAAAGGAAAATAAAAAACACCTTGAATCAAACAAAAATTAAAACACTTCATACCAAAACCTGTGGGATGCATCAAGAGCAGTTTTAAGAGAAGTTTATAGAAATAAACGTCTACATTAAGAAAAAAGAAAGATCTCAAACAACCTAATTTTACCCTTAAGGAAGTAGAAAGAGAAGAAACTAAGCCCAAAGTTAGCAGAAGGAAGGGATAATATAAATAAATGAAATAGAGACCAAAAAATTATAGAAAAGATCAATGAAATTAAGAGCTTGTTTTTGAAAGATAAAATTGACAAACTTTTAGCTAGATTAAGAAAAAAAAAAAGAAGGGCTTCCCTGATGGTGCAGTGGTTGAGAATCCACCTGCCAATGCAGGGGACACGGGTTCAATCCCTGGTCTGGGAAGATCCCACATGCCATGGAGCAACTAAGCCCGTGAGCCACAACTACTGAGCCCGCGTGCCTAGATCCCATGCTTCGTAACAAGAGGAGCCACCACGATGGGAAGCCCGTGCACTGCAATGAAGAGTAGCCCCCACTCGCCGCAACTAGAGAAAGCCCGCATGCAGCAACAAAGACCCAACTCAGCCAAAAATAAATAAATTTATTAAAAAAAGGGAAAAAAGAGAAGACTCAAATAGATAACATTTATAAATGAAAGAGGAGACATTGCAATGGATACCACAGAAATACAAAGGATCATAAGAGACTATTACGAACAATCACACACCTGCAAATTAGATAACCTAGAAGAAACTGATAAATACGTAGAAACAGGACACTGTAAAACTCTCAGAGGAACTCACAGAACACTCTGACATAAATCGCACAAGATCTTTTTTGATCCACCTCCTAGAGCAATGAAAATAAAAACAAACAAATAGGATCTAATTAAACTTAAAAGCTTTTGCACAGCAAAGGAAACCATAAAAAAAAACGAACCAAAAAAAAAAAAAAACCCTCAGAATGGGAGAAAGTATTTGGAAACAAAGCAACTGACAAGGGATTAATCTCCAAAATATACAAGCAGCTCATGCAGCTCAATATCAGAAGATCTAAACAGACATTTCTCCAAAGAAGACATACAGATGCACATGAAAAGATGCTCATCACTAATTATCAGAGAAATGCAAATCAAAACTACAATGAGGTGTCACCTCACACCAGTCAGAATGGCCATCATCCAAAAATCTACAATAAATGCTGGAGAGGGTGTGGAGAAAAGGGAACCCTCCTACACTGCTGGTGGGAATGTAAATTGGTGCAGCCACTATGGAGAACAGTATGGAGGTTCCTTAAAAAACTAAAAATACAACTACCGTATGACCCAGCAATCCCACTACTGGGCATATACCCTGAGAAAACCATAATTCGAAAAGATAAATGCACCACAATGTTCACTGCAGCACTATTTACAATAGCCAGGACATGGAAGCAACCTAAATGTCCATTGACAGAGGGAGGAATGGATAAAGAAGATGTGGTACATATATACAATGGGATATTACTCAGCCATAAAAAAGAACAAAATAATGCCATTTGCAGCAACATGGATGGACCTAGACACTGTCAGTGAATGAAGTAAGTCAGACATAGAAAGACAAATATCATATGATATTGCTTATATGTGGAATCTAAAAAAATGGTACAAATTATTTACAAAACAGAAGTAGAGTCACAGATGTAGAAAACAAACCTTATGGTTATCAGGGGATAAGAATGGGGAGGGATAAATTGGGAGATTGGGATTGACATATACACGCTACTATATATAAAATAGATAACTAAAAAGAACCTACTGTATAGCCGAGGGAACTCTACTCAGTACTCTGTAATGACCTATATAGGAAAAAGATCTAAAAAAAGAATGGATATATGTATAACTGATTCACCTTGCTGTACACCTGAAACTAACACAATATTGTAAGTCAACTATACTCCAATAAAAAATTTTTTTAAATGAGATGTAGAAGTCAGAGGTATAAAAAAAATCAACTGAATCATTTAGAGGAAATTTGGCCATAAGATGAGCAGATGATATATTTTATAAGAATAGCTTAAGTTCTTTAAAACTTATTATTCTCATAACCATACTTAAAAAGTATGTTTTTGAGAGGATAACAGGAAGATGGCGGAAGAGTAAGACGCGGAGATCACGTTCCTCCCCACAGATACACCAGAAATACATCTACGCGTGGAACAACTCCTACAGAGCATCTACTGAACGCTGGCAGAAGACCTCAGACCTCCCAAAAGGCAAGAAACCCCCCATGTACCTGGGTAGGGCAAAAGAAAAAACTAAACAGAGACAAAAGGATAGGGACGGGTCCTGCACCAGCGGGAGAGAGCTGTGAAGGAGGAAAAGTGTCCACACACTAGGAAGCCCCTTCGCGGGTGGAGGCTTCGGGAGGCGGAGTGGGGGAGCTTGGGAGCCGCGGAGGAGAGCACAGCAACAGGGGTGCGGAGGGCAAAGCGGAGAGATTCCAGTGCAGAGGATCGGGCCGACCGGAACTCGCCAGCCGAGAGGCTTGTCTGCTCGCCCGCCAGGGCGGGCGGGACTGGGAGCTGAGGCTCCGGCTTTTGTCGGAGCGCAGGGAGAGGACTGAGGTTGGCGGCGTGAACACAGCCTGCAGGGCGTTAGTGCACCGCGGCTGGCCGGGAGAGAGTCCGGGGAGAAGTCTGGAACTGCCGAAGAGGCAAGAGACTTTTACGTCCCTCTTTGTTTCCTGGTGCACGAGGAGAGGGGATTAAGAACGCTGCTTGAGAGAGCTCCAGGGACGGGCGCGAGCCGCGGCTAAAAGTGCGGAGCCCAGAGACAGACATGAGACGCTAGGGCCGCTGCTGCCGCCACCGGGAGGCCTGTGTGCGAACACAGGTCACTGGCCACACGCCCTTCCGGGGAGCCTGTGCAGCCCGCCACTGCCAGGGTCCCGGGATCCAGGGACAACTCCCCCGGGAGAACGCACAGGCGCGCCTCAGGCTGCAACTTCTCGCCGGCCTCTGCCGCCGCAGGCCCGCCCCACACTCCGTGCCCCTCCCTACCCCCGGGCCTGAGTGAGCCAGAGCCTCCGAATCAGCGGCTCCTTTAACCCCGTCCTGTCTGAGCAAAGAACAGACGCCCTCCGGCGACCTACACGCACAGGCGGGGCTAAATCCAAAGCTGAGCCCCTGGGAGCTGTGAGAACAAAGACAAGAAAGGGAAATCTCTCCCAGCAGCCTCAGAAGCAGCGGATTAAAGCTCCACAATCAACTTGATATACCCTGCATCTGTGGAATACCTGAATAGACAACCAATCATCCCAAATTAAGGAGCCCTGTGGATGAAAGGCTCTTGGTGCTGCAGCCAGGAGTCACTGCTGTGCCTCTGAGGTGGGAGAGCCAACTTCAGGACACTGATCCACAAGAGACCTCCCAGCTGCACATAATATCAAACAGCAAAAATTTCCGAGAGATCTCCATCTCAAAGCCAGCACCCAGCTTCACTCAACGACCAGCAAGCTACAGTGCTGGACATCCTATGCCAAACAACTAGCAAGACAGGAACACAACCCCACCCATTAGCAGAGAGGCGGCCCAAAATCATAATAAGTCTACAGACACCCAAAACACACCACCAGACGTGGACCTGCCCACCAGAAAGACAACATCTAGCCTCATCCACCAGAACACAGGCACTAGTACCCTCCACCAGGAAGCCTACACAACCCACTGAACCAACCTTAGCCACTGGGGACAGACACAAAAAACAACAGGAACTACGAACCTTCAGCCTGCAAAAAAGGAGACCCCAAACACAGTAAGATAAGCAAAATGAAAAGACAGAAAAACACACCGCAGATGAAGGAGCAAGATAAAAACCCATCAGACCTAACAAATGAAGAGGAAATAGGCAGTCTACCTGAAAAAGAATTCAGAATAATGATAGTAAGGTTGATCCGAAATCTTGGAGATAGAATGGACAATAGAATGGACAAAATGCAAGAATCAGTTAACAAGGACCTAGAAGAACTAAAGATGAAACAAGCAATGATGAACAACACAATAAATGAAATTAAAAGTACTCTAGATGGGATCAATAGCAGAATAACTGAGGCAGAAGAACGGATAAGTGACCTGGAAGATAAAATAGTGGAAATAACTACTGCAGAGCAGAATAAAGAAAAAAGAATGAAAAGAACTGAGGACAGTCTCAGAGACCTCTGGGACAACATTAAACGTACCAACATTCGAATTATAGGGGTTCCAGAAGAAGAAGAGAAAAAGAAAGGGACTGAGAAAATATTTGAAGAGATTATAGTTGAAAACTTCCCTAATATGGGAAAGGAAATAGTTAATCAAGTCCAGGAAGCACAGAGAGTCCCATACAGGATAAATCCAAGGAGAAATACGCCAAGACACATATTAATCAAACTGTCAAAAATTAAATACAAAGAAAACATATTAAAAGCAGCAAGGGAAAAACAACAAATAACACACAAGGGAATCCCCATAAGGTTAACAGCTGATCTTTCAGCAGAAACTCTGCAAGCCAGAAGGGAGTGGCAGGACATATTGAAAGTGTTGAAGGAGAAAAACCTGCAACCAAGATTACTCTACCCAGCAAGGATCTCATTCAGATTTGATGGAGAAATTAAAACCTTTAGAGACAAGCAAAAGCTGAGAGAGTTCAGCACCACCAAACCAGCTCTACAACAACTGCTAAAGGAACTTCTCTAGGCAAGAAACACAAAAGAAGGAAAAGACCTACAATAACAAACCCAAAACAATTAAGAAAATGGGAATGGGAACACACATATCGATAATTACCTTAAATGTAAATGGACTAAATGCTCCCACCAAAAGACACAGATTGGCTGAATGGATACAAAAACAAGACCCATATATTTGCTGTCTACAGGAGACCCACTTCAGACCTAGAGACACATACAGACTGAAAGTAAGGGGATGGAAAAAGGTATTTCATGCAAATGGAAACCAAAAGAAAGCTGGAGTAGCAATTCTCATATCAGACAAAATAGACTTTAAAACAAAGACTATTAGAAGAGACAAAGAAGGACACTACATAATGATCAAGGGATCGATCCAAGAGGAAGATATAACAATTGTAAATATTTATGCACCCAACATAGGTGCACCTCAATACATAAGGCAAATACTGACAACCATAAAAGGGGAAATCGACAGTAACACATTCATAGTAGGGGACTTTAACACCCCACTTTCACCAATGGACAGATCATCCAAAATGAAAATAAATAAGGAAACACAAGCTTTAAATGATACATTAAATGAGATGGAGTTAATTGATATTTATAGGACATTCCATCCAAAAACAACAGAATACACATTTTTCTCAAGTGCTCATGGAACATTCTCCAGGATAGATCATATCTTGGGTCACAAATCAAGCCTTGGTAAATTTAAGAAAATTGAAATTGTATCAAGTATCTTTTCCGACCACAACGCTATGAGACTCAATATCAATCACAGGAGAAGATCTGTAAAAAATACAAACACATGGAGGCTAAACAATACACTACTTAATAACGAAGTGATCACTGAAGAAATCAAAGGGGAGATCAAAAAATACCTAGAAACAAATGACAATGGAGACACGACGACTCAAAATCTATGGGATGCAGCAAAAGCAGTTCTAAGAGGGAAGTTTATAGCAATACAATCTTACCTTAAGAAACAGGAAACATCTCGAATAAACAACCTAACCTTGCACCTAAAGCAATTAGAGAAAGAAGAACAAAAAAACCCCAAAGTTAGCAGGAGGAAAGAAATCATAAAAATCAGATCAGAAATAAATGAAAAAGAAATGAAGGAAATGATAGCAAAGATCAATAAAACTAAAAGCTGGTTTTTTGAAAGGATAAACAAAATTGATAAACCATTAGCCAGACTCATCAAGAAAAAAAGGGAGAAGACTCAAATCAATAGAATTAGAAATGAAAAAGGAGAAGTAACGACTGACACTGCAGAAATACAAAAGATCATGAGAGATTACTACAAGCAACTCTATGCCAATAAAATGGACAACCTGGAAGAAATGGACAAATTCTTAGAAAGGCACAACCTGCCAAGACTGAATCAGGAAGAAATAGAAAATATGAACAGACCAATCACAAGCACTGAAATTGAAACTGTGATTAAAAATCTTCCAACAAGCAAAAGCCCAGGACCAGATGGCTTCACAGGCGAATTCTATCAAACATTTAGAGAAGAGCTATCACCTATCCTTCTCAGACTCTTCCAAAATATAGCAGAGGGAGGAACACTCCCCAACTCATTCTACGAGGCCACCATCACCCTGATACCAAAACCAGACAAGGATGTCACAAAGAAAGAAAACTACAGGCCAATATCACTGATGAACATAGACGCAAAGATCCTCAACAAAATACTAGCAAACAGAATCCAACAGCACATTAAACGGATCATACACCATGATCAAGTGGGGTTTATTCCAGGAATGCAAGGATTCTTCAATATACGCAAATCAATCAACGTGATACACCATATTAACAAATTGAAGGAGAAAAACCATATGATCATCTCAATAGACGCAGAGAAAGCTTTTGACAAAATTCAACACCCATTTATGATAAAAACCCTGCAGAAAGTAGGCATAGAGGGAACTTTCCTCAACATAATAAAGGCCATATATGACAAACCCACAGCCAACATCGTCCTCAATGGTGAAAAACTGAAAGCATTTCCACTAAGATCAGGAACAAGACAAGGTTGCCCACTCTCACCACTCTTATTCAACATAGTTTTGGAAGTTTTAGCCACAGCAATCAGAGAAGAAAAGGAAATAAAAGGAATCCAAATCGGAAAAGAAGAAGTAAAGCTGTCACTGTTTGCAGATGACATGATACTATACATACAGAACCCTAAAGATGCTACCAGAAAACTACTAGAGCTAATCAATGAATTTGGTAAAGTAGCAGGATACAAAATTAATGCACAGAAATCTCTGGCATTCCTATACACTAAGGATGAAAATCTGAAAGTGAAATCAAGAAAACACTCCCATTTACCATTGCAACAAAAAGAATAAAATACCTAGGAATAAACCTACCTAAGGAGACAAAAGACCTGTATGCAGAAAATTATAAGACACTGATGAAAGAAATTAAAAATGATACAAATAGATGGAGAGATATACCATGTTCTTGGATTGGAAGAATCAACATTGTGAAAATGACTCTACTACCCAAAGCAATCTACAGATTCAATGCAATCCCTATGAAACTACCAATGGCATTTTTCACAGAACTAGAACAAAAAATCTCACAATTTGTATGGAAACACAAAAGACCCCGAATAGCCAAAGCAATTTTGAGAACGAAAAATGGAGCTGGAGGAATCAGGCTTCCTGACTTCAGACTATACTACAAAGCTACAGTAATCAAGACAGTATGGTACTGGCACAAAAACAGAAATATAGATCAATGGAACAGGATAGAAAGCCCAGAGATAAACCCACGCACATATGGTCACCTTATCTTTGACAAAGGAGGCAGAAATGTACAGTGGAGAAAGGACAGCCTATTCAATAAGTGGTGCTGGGAAAACTGGACAGCTACATGTAAAAGTATGAGATTAGATCACTCCCTAACACCATACACAAAAATAAGCTCAAAATGGATTAAAGACCTAAATGTAAGGCCAGAAACTATCAAACTCTTAGAGGAAAACATAGGCAGAACACTCTATGACATAAATCACAGCAAGATCCTTTTTGACCCACCTCCTAGAGAAATGGAAATAAAAACAAAAGTAAACAAATGGGACCTAATGAAACTTAAAAGCTTTTGCGCAGCAAAGGAAACCATAAAGAAGACCAAAAGACAACCCTCAGAATGGGAGAAAATATTTGCAAATGAAGCAACTGACAAAGGATTAATCTCCAAAATTTATAAGCAGCTCATGCAGCTTAATAACAAAAGAACAAACAACCCAATCCAAAAATGGGCAGAAGACCTAAATAGACATTTCTCCAAAGAAGATATACAGAGTGCCAACAAACACATGAAAGAATGCTCAACATCACTAATCATTAGAGAAATGCAAATCAAAACTACAATGAGATATCATCTCACACCAGTCAGAATGGCCATCATCAAAAAATCTAGAAACAATAAATGCTGGAGAGGGTGTGGAGAAAAGGGAACCCTCTTACACTGTTGGTGGGAATGTAAATTGATACAGCCACTGTGGAGAACAGTATGGAGGTTCCTTAAAAAGCTACAAATAGAACTACCATATGACCCAGCAATCCCACTACTGGGCATATACCCTGAGAAAACCATAATTCAAAAAGAGTCATGTACCAAAATGTTCATTGCAGCTCTATTTACAATAGCCCAGAGATGGAAACAACCTAAGTGTCCATCATCAGATGAATGGATAAAGAAGATGTGGCACATATATACAATGGAGTATTACTCAGCCATAAAAAGAGACGAAATTGAGCTATTTGTAATGAGGTGGATAGACCTAGAGTCTGTCATACAGAGTGAAGTAAGTCAGAAAGAGAGAGACAAATACCGTATGCTAACACATATATATGGAATTTAAGAAAAAAAAATGTCATGAAAAACCTAGGGGTGAAACAGGAATAAAGACACAGACTTACTAGAGAATGGACTTGAGGCTATGGGGAGGGGGAAGGGTAAACGGTGACAAAGCAATAAAGAGGCATGGACATGTATACACTACCAAACGTAATGCAGATAGCTAGTGGGAAGCAGCCGCATAGCACAGGGAGATCAGCTCGGTGCTGTGTGACCGCCTGGAGGGGTGGGATAGGGAGGGTGGGAGGGAGGGTGACGCAAGCGGGAAGAGATATGGGAACATATGTATATATATAACTGATTCATTTTGTTGTGAAGCTGAAACTAACATACCATTGTAAAGCAATTATGCTCCAATAAAGATGTTTAAAAAAAAAAAAGTATGTTTTTGAAATCATGCTCACTAATACCCAATAAAGCTCAGGATGTGTGTGAAAAAAAAAGAAAAAACTTCATGGGACTTCCCTGGTGGTCCAATGGTTAAGACTCTGCCTTCGAATGCAGGGGCTGTGGGTCCAACCCCTGGTTGGGGAGCTAAGATCCCACATGCCTCGTGGCCAAAAAAACCCAACAAATCATAAAACAGAAGCAACATTGTAACAAATTCAATAAAGACTTAAAAAGATGGTCCACATCAAAAAGAATCTTAAAAAAAAACTTCAAATGTCCATCAATTAAAAAACCCCAAAACTTAGAAACATACAACCTACCAAGGCTGAATCATGAAAAAAATAGAAAATCCAAACTAGTAATGAGGAAGGAGATTGAATCAATAATCAAAAACCTCCCAATAAGAAAACCATAGACCAGATGGTTTCACCAGTGAATTCTACCAAACATTTAAAGAAGAATTAATGTCAATCCTTCTCAAACAGGGAACACTCCAAAACTCATTTTATGAGGGTAGCATAACCTTGGTACCAAAGCCAGATAAGGAAACTATAAGGAAAGATAACTACAGACCAATATCCCTGATGAATATAAATGCAAAAATTCTCAACACGGTATTTGCAAACTGAATTCAATAGCACATTAAAACAGTCGTACACCATGGTCAAGCAGGATTTATTCCTGGAATGCAAGAATGATTCAATGTATGCAAATCAATAAATGTGATACATCTCACTAATAGAAGGAAAGATAAACTCATATGATCCTTTCAATAGATGCAAAAAAAGCATTTGACAAATGACAACATCCTTTCATGATTAAAAAAACTCTCAACAAATTGGGAACAGAAGAAACATACCTCAACATAACATGATAAGTCCACAGCTAACATTATACTCAATGTTCAAAAGTTGAAAGCTTTTCCTTTAAGATCAGGAACCGGTTAAGGGTGACCATTCTCACCCCTCCTATTCAACACAGTACTGGAAATCCTAACCAGAGAAATCGGGCAAGGAAAAAAAGACATCTAAATCAGAAAGGAAGAAGTAAAACTCATTGTTTGCAGATGATATGATCTTATATATAAAAAATCCTAATGACTGCACCAAGAAAAGCTAGAACTAATCGAGGAATTCAGTAATGTTATAGGACACAAAATCAACATACAAGAATCAGTTGTGTTTCTATATACTAACAATGAAATATCTGAAAAAGAAAAAAAGAAAACAATCCCTTTAATAATAACATCAAAAACAATAAAATATTTAGAAATAAATTTAACCAAGGAGGTGAAAGATCTGTACACTGTAAACTACAAGACTCTGGCAAAAAAAAAAAACACCAAAAACTGAAGAAGACACAAAGAAATGGAAAGAGATCCTATGTTCATGAATCAGAAGAGTTAATATTGTTAAGATAGCCATACTACCCAAAGCCATCTATAGATTCAATGTGATCCCTATCAAAACCCCAATGGCATTTTTCACAGAAATAGAACAAATAACTTTAAAATCTGTATGGAACCACAAAAGATCCCAAATAGCCAAGGCAAGCGTGAGAAAAAAGTATAAATTGGAGGCATCACCCTTCCTGTTTCAAAGTATACTACTATAGCTATAGTAGTAACTATTTCAAGTTATACTACAAAGCTACAGCAATTAACATAGTATGGTACTGGCATAAAAAAAAACAAATAGACCAATGGAACAGAATCAACAGCCTAGAAATAAACCTTTGCATATATGGTTAACTGATATTTGACAGGAAGCCAAGAATACTCAATGGGGAAAGAATAGCCTCTTTAATAAATGATGTAAAAAAAATAAATACATGAATGAATGAATGTATGATGTTGGTAAAACTGGATAGTCAAATGCAGAATGAAATTGGACCCCTATTTTACACTATTCACAAAAATTAACTCAAGATAAAGACTTAAACACAGGACCTGAAACTAAAACTCCTAGAAGAAAACATAGGGAAAAGGCTTCCTGACGTTGGTCTTTGCGATGATTTTTGGATTTAACACCAAAAGCTCTAGCAACAAAGACAAGACTTGATAAGTGGGATTATATCGAACTAAAATAGCTTCTGCACAGCAAAAGAAACAACCAACAAATAAAAATGCAAACTATGGAATGGAAGAAAATATTTGCAAACCATATATCTGATAAGGAGTTAGTATCCAAAATATGTAAATAACTCATACAACTCAATAGCAAAAATAACCAAACAATTTGATTTTAAAATGGGCAGGAGAACTCAATAAATACATTTTCAACTAAGACATACAAATGGCCAACAGGTACATGAAGAGGTACTCGGCATCACTAAACATCAGGGAAATGCAAATCAAAACCACAAGGAGATATTCATCTCACACCTGTCAAAATGGCTATTGTCAAAAAGACAAAAGGTAAGTGTTGGTGAAGATGTGGAGAAAAGGGAACCCTTGTGCATTGTTGGTAGGAATGTAAACTGGTATAGCCACTATGGAAAACATTAGGAAGGTTCCTTAAAAAAATAAAAATAGAACTATCGTACGGTCCAGCAATCCCACTTCTGGATATATATATATCCAAAGGAAATATAAACAGGATCTTGAAGAGATCTCTGCACCCCCATGTTCATTGAAGCATTATTTACAATAGCCAAGATATGGAAACAACGGGTCTGTCAAAGGATGAATGGATAAAGAAATTGTGGTGTATATATACCATGGAATATTATTCATAAGAAAGAAGGAAATCTGGCTATTTGTGACAACATGGATGGACCTTGAAAGTATTATGCTAATTAAGTCAGAGAAAGACCAATACTGTATGATCTCACTTATATGTGAAATCTAAAAAGCCTAACTCATAGAAACAGAGTAGAATGGTAGTTACCAGGGGCTGGGGAGTGGGGAAAACGGGGAGATGTTGGTCAAAGGATACAAACTTCCAGTGATAAGATAAATACATTCTGGGCATCTAATTAACAGCATGGTGATCATAGTTAATAATACTGTACTATATACTTGAATGTTGCTAAGAGAGTAGATCTTAAATGTTCTAACTACAAAAAAGAATGATCATTATGTAATATGATGGAAGTGTTAGCTAATGCTATGATGGTAATTGCTTTACAATATATTAGTGTTTCAAATCAACCTGTTGTACACCTTAGACTTACACAATGTTACATGTCAATCATATCTCAATAAAACCGGAAAAAATAAAGGAGAAAACAGCCAAATCACTGTTAACTGGATGATGGAGAGAAAGGTGGAATGAAGGAGGGCATACAACAGAACGTCAAAACAGATTTGAGGTGCAGCCCAATGAACAGAATGTTTTGTGTTAGGGTCAAGCACAGAAGAGGAAGTATATAAAATCAAGGCTAATACGCAGAATTTTATCATTTCCTCTCAAAAAGAAATGTAAGCTTTGGTCGTCTCCAGTTTTCTTTGGCTCTTAAAAATGGAGCCAAGCATATTTTAAAATATGCTTAGATATCTCTAGAATATCTAAGAACATGATGCCCATGTTGCCTTCGTACTACTTAGCTGGGGTTGCTTGAGTTACGAGTCTTCTGGTTTGTGAATGTCTTCATTTTTAAGAGATGCCTTCTTGGGGCATTGATAGGCGCACTGGCAGCCTCCACCTGCAGACTTATCTTGGGGAACAGTATCTCACAAAGCTGAAGAGGAGCTTGTGGTAAGGAAGACAGTAGGTCCTCATGTCTTCAGAAGAGGTGAAAACTCTCCTGCAGATTAGATCAAGGCAATTCTCCAGTTGGATGCGACACAGAAGCTACCGCCACGCCTTTCCAACCCAGGTAAGGAGGGACTGGTTAACTTCCCTCGTGGAGTGAGAGACAGGGATATGCAACAGAATAGGTGCTGGAGGACGTGTCCACCCCATTGTGGGCAGATTCTCTGCATCTGTATTAACAACAGCCTCTCCCACGGATTAGCTGATCCAGGCTTTCGTGTTTTATTTCCTTCTACTCCTGAGTTATGTGTGGCATGGAGAAAATTAGTTCAGATGTCAGCATTTTTTTTTCTTCCAAGAGTGGCTGGATGCTTGGCAGGGTGCACAATCATACGGTCTTCAGATCTTTTAAAAGCTGACCCCGGGGGAACTGGATACAATCTCTGGTTATTATTGATTCAGTTCCCATGGGTGTTGAACTTCCTGAGAAATTAAATAAGATCTAAAACGCACACACATACACTCCTCAGGTGAAGGGAAACTCTAAACCAGGTTAGTTTCACGGTCACCTTGTTTTTAGGATTAGGAGAAAAAGACAGCCAAAGAGCAGATTTGGAAATAACGCCAATGCCTACAGAGGCCCGGGGCTCCTGAGAGCAAAGGTCAATAGCGAGCGCCAACTAGGTACTGGCTCGTGGCCCCACAGGGACCGGCCTGCCACTGCCAAAGGCTTCTTGTTGTTAAAAACGTGTCTCCTGACCTTTCATGCCTGGGCTCTCCCAGGAGCTCAGATGCTGGTATAGCAGACTCAAGGGCTCTCAAGTTCAAGTTTGGCAGACTGTTCGGAGAAGAGATCTGGAGTTGCTGAATTTATGAGGTAATGGGGGGCAGGGCCTCATTCAATGAGAGTGGAAGGTCATTTGAACCCAAAGCTTGCTCTGCTGCTGGCCCGAGCAGTGGCACCCCGACTTTGCCCCCCTGGTGCTGATGAGGGAGTGGAGGATGACCCCAGGCCCCCTCCCAGTCTCAGCCTTGTCCACGGGCTTGGTGAAACCTAGGATGCTAATGAGGGGCCTGCCGAAATCAGAGCAGCTCTTCTCCCTGGGGTACGCTTCATTTTTAGTTGTTTAAAAATACAGCCTGAGGGCTTCCCTGGTGGCGCAGTGGTTGAGGGTCCGCCTGCCGATGCAGGGGACACGGGTTCAAGCCCTGGTCCGGGAAGATCCCACATGTCGCGGAGCAACTAAGCCCGTGCGCCACAACTACTGAGCCTGCACTCTAGAGCCCGCAAACCACAGCTACTGAGCACACGTGCCACAACTACTGAAGCCTGCATGCCTAGAGCCCTTGCTCCGCAACAAGAGAAGCCACCGCGATGAGAAGCCCGCACACGGCAACGAAGAGTAGCCC
The DNA here is from genome assembly GCF_964374135.1 of Grampus griseus. NCBI lineage: Eukaryota > Metazoa > Chordata > Mammalia > Artiodactyla > Delphinidae > Grampus > Grampus griseus. The sequence goes on from NC_138997.1 coordinate 7,759,233, forward strand.
CCCCTTGCCAAAACTAGTGAAAGCCCACGCACAGCAACGAAGACCCAACACAGCCAAAAGTAAGTAAATTTATAAAAAAATATTAAGAAAAAAGTAAAATAGATAAACAAGGGCCTACTATCTACACAGGGAACTATATTCAATATCTTGTAATAACCTATAATGGAAAAGAATCTGAAAAAGTATATATATATAAAACTGAATCACTTTGCCATACACCTAAAACATTATAAATCAACTATGTTTCAGTTAAAAAAAGTAACAGTTACAGAAAAATAACAATATCTCAAAATATCTTACCAAGAAGTACTCAACGCTGTAGAACCAGAAGCATGACAAGGATTTCTCAGCATCTTTGAATTGCTTTTGAGAAATTAAAGGAAGATTCAAACGTGTGGAAGATATGAGTTTCAGAACTCACAGTAACATATGATTTATAAACACAAAGGCTCAGCTGAGACATGGAAGTCCAGAGGTCTCGGATTTGGGTCTTGCTGCGTTTTGCACAGGGCCGCGTTCCCCGGAAGGTGCTGCACAACTCGGATCCACCCTGCGGTACAAGCCTTGTCGACGGAGAGGAGCTGTGAGAAGCAGGCTGTCCACAAGCCCAGCTCCTGCCAAACCCCACTTGTCGGCCTGCCAGCCAGCATTCTGAAAACGCATTTGGGAATTTCTCCTTTCAGCTTTTACTGAATATGAAATCCAACTGTGTATTTATAGCCTTGATAAGCTGACCCAGCTTAGGGATAACCCCGATACATTTTGTCTTACAAGATTCAGAATCCATGTCTAGAGGGGGTAATAATGAGGCCATTGAAAGGAGTGACGAGGACTGTCCTCCTCTCCCAGCCTCCCCCAGTCGGTCCCTGTTCTGAAATTCCCATTCAGTTCGTCCAGAGTGCTGCAAACTGATAGAGTAGGAGCCAAAACATTTCCAGGGGAGTCGGGGAGGCCGTCTGGAGGGCCATCAGGCTTTTAAACAGGCTGTAGAAGCTGGTGTACTTGGGCCAGCATCACGTTCTGGTCACTCGGAGGGGCGACAGCAAAACAGGACTTAAGAAAATGAAGGGTCGCTATATACTGCTTGCCACTTCTGCCTCAGTTTTATTACTTTGGACCCAGTGTTTCAAAAGGTAAGTTACTCAGGCGAGCTTCAGTGTTTTTTTAAAAATTTATTTATTCCATTTATTTTATTTTTGGCTGCGTTGGGTCCTCGTTGCTGCACGTGGGCTTTTCTCCAGTTACTGCGAGCAGGGGCTACTCTTCCCTGTGGCGCGCGGGCTTCTCACTGCAGTGGTGCCTCCCGTTGCGGAGCACGGGCTCTAGGCGCGTGGGCCTCAGTAGCTGCAGCACGCAGGCTCAGTAGTTGCGGCTCGCGGGCTCAGTAGTTGTGGCTCGCGGCTCCAGATCGCAGGCTCAGTAGTTGTGGCGCAAGGGCTTTGTTGCTCTGCGGCATATGGGATCTCCCTGGACCACGGCTCAAACCCATGTCCCCTGCATTGGTAGGTGGATTCTCAGCCATTGCACCACCAGGGAAGCCCGAGCTTCAGTTCTGACAGAACGCCAGGCCCCTGTGCCGTCAGCAGTGCTGCGTCTTCATGCTCCGAAGTCAGACATCTTAGTTCAAATCCTGGTATCAGTACTGGGACAGGGTCCTTGCTCCAAGCCTTAATTTTTCCTTTTTTTAATTTCATGTTTAGTACACTCTGAATGTGTACTTGAGTCACTTCAGTCAGGCGTCTGTAACGCATGCAGCTTAAAGAACACCTGTGGGCCTAACCTCCACCGACCACGAGCTACTCACCTCACACAACTGCAACGTGCCTTTTCTTCCATGTCACAGTTTTCTGGTGGCCTCATTAGCTTCAGAGTAGTGACTGGTTCACATATTTGCCTGTGATGGCCTCCGAGACTTTGGAAATGTACTTAAACAGTTGTTTTTCTTAATGCCTTTCTTTCTGCACCCCTCCAGCCCCTTCCATTAATTGCTTCAAAGGCAGCCGAGCAGAGAGCACAAGCCTGTTTTCCTACTGACCATCACGGGCATGTCTAGCTTGTACCCAGTTTGCTTCAGCTTCCAGTGGCCTCCCTGGAGGGGAGGCTTCTGAGGAGCTCACGGGAGCAGCGTGATTCCCTACATAGGGAAAGGTCAGACCCCACAGAGGGTTCAGTCACACGTTCCTGACGCTGTCAAAAAATTCAGGACACTCACAATTAAAAATATTTTATTTATGTTCATACAAAATACAGCCATGTACAAAAATGTACATAACATTTTCATTCAGTTTACATTTTACAAAAGGAACAACTGTAATTTCAAATACTTTCTGCTTACATGTCATGTAAACATTGTTCTGGGCCCATGCTATTTCCTAAAATTGCATCCACTCTCGGAGACTTTCATGATTGTGTAGGTGCTTTCAGATTGAGAGCTAGATCTGCCGAATCGATTTCTCAAGCTGCACACGTGGCCACGACTGGCTGGATTCCAGACAAAATGAGATCCTCTAGAGACATACCTGCTCTTTCATAGCAATGTGAAGTTGTAGATGTACAGATTTCATTTTAATACACATCTGTGTGTACCTGCAACTGACCTCAGCTTATCCACACACATCTGTTATGAAGGATCACGGTGGAAGAGTGTGGATGCCCCAAGGGCGCGATCTCTACTCTGGAAAGTGGCTGAGGCCACGGCGCAGCGGCTGACACGTAGATCACCATCTCTTGGAGCTCTGGCCGTGTCAGCTACCCTGTGAAGAAGTACCAGTATGCACAAGTTCAGTACCTACGGACTTGAAAACACGTTTAGCCTATCTTTTGACAAAATGTACTCTTCAGTAGATTCTGAGGGTCACGTGGGGGAAAAAAATATAACGGAAGGGAATTAATCAAAGAAAAAGCAAGCACACTCCGGCTTCTGCTAAACCCGTGGCCTTCCGAGGAAACACTGCTTTAACGTTTTAGCCCAGTTTTGTCCCTCCCTATCGGTTTAACCAAGTGGAGACTACGAAAGAATACCGCAGAGGTGCTGACCTGGGTGCAGAAACTACCACTCCTCACCTCGGAAGAAAACCCCCCCCCAGGATGCAGTGTGCCAGGAAGACCCGTCTTGAAAGCAAAACCAATTTAGACTACAACCAGATTTTCACAAGGCAGTTAAAAGAGATGATGGCGTTCAGCTATAAATATACCATCAAAGGTAGTGAGGTATACAGCCTTAAGAAATATACCCTTTAAGAAAGATGGCATCTTCACGATCAGATTAAGAATCTCTTAAAAAATTCATCAACAAACTTTAAATTTTGATTTTCCTTATAAATCTGTGATCAGTTCTGAATACAGGGCTCAATTCTGTCTACTGAGAATTAGGCAGTCCCAGAAGGAACCAACTTAACTGGCACCATGGCTGCCCTTTGATTCTGATAATCAACTTAACAGGCACCTTATAAGGAATTCTAAGCGCAAGGCACAACCCTGAGGCACTTGTCCTGGGCTAGAAAGGACACACCTGGGAGCAGGCACACCCTATAACAGGCTCTTCTGCCACCACGCAAGTGTTGCATCAGGAGGAGAGAAAGCAAAAATCACACTGATGTTATATATAGAGGCATTGCCGATCCCTGCCTTGCCAATGAATAATCACCTTTTGACTTCAAACCAGCAACGAAAGCCATCTACTTATTAGCTCACAGTAAATTATAGCTAGCAATTAAAAAACATAGTTCTCCAGCCTGAAATGTGATGTGTTCTTTCATGGGACTTTTCCCTGAATCGGAGATCACTGAGATTGTGCAGACTTCCTTCTACCAGCACCAAGACAAACTTCGGCTGTCCTGAAAAACTTCTCAGTGGGCCCTTATCCTAAACCTCGCACATACCTGTCTAAAAAGGAAAATACGGACTCAACGCTTCAAAGATGAAATGCAGTAATGATAACATACTTAATATAAATATCTATTTCAAGGTTTGCTCCAGGCTAAAACATAATAAAGAGCAAATGCTTGGGAAATGACAAGCCTCTGCTATCTCTGATTCTTACAATCACACGGCCAAGTTTATTCATGCTTTGCTTCTACTTATCATTGTTATTACATAACCCTTGACATTTATTTTGTTGGCATGTGCTCATAAACACACACACATTCCCCACAGAGCAAAGGAAAAACCGCAGTCCGGAGTATTCTGTGTTAGGCCAATTAAGACACTGCCTCTAGGGCCTTGAGACTCTGGGCTGCAAAAAATGGTTGCTATGGAAACAAATTTACCTCCGCATTTCTGGCAGAGCCAGAACCTATGGACTAACCTGTCTTCAGATAGAATCTCCTGTAAACAGGGCTTCCCTCCCTTAATTTGGGCACCATTCTAGGAAGTATATTATTATAAATTACAAAGGAAAACATGACATTCCATACACATTTTACTATAACTCGGTGTCTTCTTTTATTCAATCATACAAATTTGAATGGGGATTCCTGAATAAATCTTTTACTTAATTTACCTTTGGCAGAAACAAGAGATTTCAAAACATTTAGTAGCTTCTCATTTATATAGCTTTTTCTCTTTTAAAGTTCTATAGCATATTAGTATTTGCAAAACAATACTCTTAGATGTGCTTTGAAAGTTAACTGGTAATGATGTGATTTACATTATAGCTTATGTAAGAGATTACTTAAAAAGGACGAACTAGACATGTATTTCTTTTCAAAAATACAATTTTTGGTCATGTGAATGATTCATGTTCAAATTTCAAAAATAGAAACGTCCTAAAGTGCATCATTTTATAATATAACTCCTTGAAATTATAGCAATCTGCAATGTAAACAGTAAGGCAAAGAATACCAAGCTATATCTCTATTGCAGGATTATGTACTGTCTTTAAGTACGTGGATTCAACCAGGGCACTTTCAATATATAGCTCATGCTTTTGGATGATTATTTTTAAGAGCAAATTTAAAGGTATTCTTTTTCCCCTACACCTGACTTCAACGATTTTCAACCGACAGAGAGCTGCTACTTCACTTCAACAATGGAAAATGCTGCTACAAATCCAATCTGACCAGACAGTTTCTCAAGAACCCATTATGGAAACTGACAACTGATCAGGAAGGAGTTTTATCCTTGTTATTATTATTAAAGAAAACAAAATGGTACCCTTTGCTGTCCCGTTCATCCCGCAACATTATCTTCAAAAGGCAGAGCCTGCTGAAACACCTTCTCTTGGCAACCAGCGGCTGGTGGGCAGACACCTGTGCTCAACCTCACAGAGCAGAAACGTGGGCCAGGATGGGCAGGCGGAACCAGGACCCACTTTCCTCAGCACAAACACAGAAAGTCAAAAAGTAACAACAAATCACAAGATAACACCGGCACACTGGAGAGATGAATGATCTGGTGTCTTCAATTCCCTGGTCCCTCCAAAATGTCTAATATAGACAGTTTTGTGACACCGTCTTTGAAAAAATTAGAATCATCATTGGCTATACACCATTATTTTTTTTCTCTTTATACATGATCTTGAAAATAGTGTGATTTCGATTCTGTCTTAGGCTGAGCTCTCAGGGCTATACTTACCCTTCAGGAGATTTTTAGTGCAGGTTTACTTAAAAAAAAAGAAAAAAAAATTAAAACTCTGTTAAGTCCTCAGGAGGCTCATTCTCTCTCACGATCCTCTACACTTAAGCTAAGAATGAAGCAAGACCCTTTTGTTCGGCTAGAGCCAAAACAAAACCAAGCCCCAAATAGGCTGCTGGCCTCCCCCAGTGTTTGATGTTAACATCTGAGGCTAATAAGAGCAGTCAACGTTCAGGAAAGGATTCTCTAGGCTCTTCACCGCTGTCTAATTTAAAAATCAGCACAAATATTAGCTACTTCTCTATCCCCTCTGTCCTCTGCAGATGGTCCAGCCCTAGTCAGGGATCACAGCTCTCTATCAGCTGAGGACGTCGTGAAGAAACACACGGTCAAATAGAGGACTGCACGGCCATTCTGGGCAGACGCGGCTTCCATCCACCTGAGAGCTAAAGGGGAAGCGATTCACACGAGTGGGGAAAGGCGCAGCTCTGTGGAAAGGTCACGAGGATGGTCGAGGCAGCAAACAGGGCTCCAATGCAGGTTCCCACTTGACTGGGTCCAAAGAGAGCCCGTGCTCTCCTGGGCTGGGCCCATGCCCTCTTGGGCACCTGCACTGGATGTGCACAGCAAGTTCGCTCTACAGAGTGAAGTCCTGAGCTTGTTTTTGTCACAGTCCGACAGAGAACAGGCTGCTTCTCAGTTATCCAGAGAAGAACAGTGTGTCTCCTCTGTAGATGAGTGTGTCTCAATGTAGTGATTCGTCGCTGCCAGTTGTCAGCGAAGCTTCCGCTACAGCGTCTGTGTGTGTCTGTGAGCGCTCGGGTGCACGGAGATCTCGACTTTCCCTTACACAACTCCTACGTGGGGGCAGGTGTGCTCCTTCCATCTAGGCGGTTTCCAAGGCAGGCAGTGGAAACTGGAGACGATCCCAGGGGCCCAGAGGCAGAAGAGCTACTCTCTTTGTAGGTCCAGCTCCAAGGCTGCCTTCCAGTTTCTGCAGAGCTGCTATCTGCCAGGGGAGGTGGGGGGCACATTCACCCTGCACCCCCAGCCCCCTTGGCTCGGGTAGGGCTGCCTCCTCACACGGACTTGGAATCAGTGTCTCTCTTGCTGATGAGCACCTCCAGGAGCCTCAGTTTTGCCTTGATGTGCTTGTATTCGTTGTATTCTTCAGCCATAGAGGTGCGGTCTTCCTTCTGGACGTTTCTGACGGAAACAAAGGGAAAAGGGGCTGGTGATCACGTGCTGTCTCTTCCAGAGGATACTGTTCCTCAGGTGAAGGACCATCACGTGGAAATGTGCAGCTGATCACCCCACAGAATCAGTGTTGCCAGGCATCACTTGGTATCAGGACTGGAGCTGGGTTTAGACAAGCAGTGAAAGACAGTGTCCCCAGAAGGCACCATGCAACTGAGTTTCAGTTAATCTGGCATCTTGAAGCATGATGGGAAAGACTAAGAAATGTAGAAACTTTCTCTCTCTGCTGCTGCTACGTATGAATTCATACTACAAGTCTCCGTACACTGAAGTCCTTTACTTACACTTAATGCTTTCTCACTTCTATATACTTCACCTAATGAACCATTACATTTCTGATTAGTAATTGGTATACCCGTAATTTACAGGGTTTAAAAAAATAGTTAATACTCCTACTTACTATAAAAATTAGTCTTGGAATTCAGCAACTGGATCACAGAATACTCATAAACCTTTATAGTTTACTGAGTCATTTTACATGTATACTTTTTATGTGCACAAGTATTATACTTGAGAGCTGATTATAGGGTGAGCACCATGCTAAGTACTCTGAATCCATGATCTAATACAACCCGCAGGAGAACCTGACGAAATGCCGCCGTTACCCGCATCCTCAACCGGTACTGCCCTGCTTCTCATCTCACTTGGAAACGCACATGTCAGACATTCAAATACCAGGCTTCCTTTACTTCTTATTCAAGAGCAAAAATGGGAAATGGGATAGCCTGGGGCTCATTTAATTTTGCTCAATGAACTAATTTTATTCCTGCTTTGCCTGCTCAAGGAAAGGACCCTGGATGCTCCCAGGAGACGGCAGGGAAGGGGGCATCTGACCCTGGCCCCAGACGTGCCTTTGAGGGTCTTCACTTGCCTCACGGACGAAGTGATGGAACCAGATTCTGTGAACTCTGAAGTCCCTGACAGTTCTAAACTTGTATGATGATTACTGATTCCCATCAATTGTATTTTCTTAAAACTTGTGAAGGTTACATAATTATAGGATATCTGTGCATAATGTGACTATAAACAAACGGGGAAAAAAATGAGCAGACAAACCAAAAATATGTTTGGGAAGAAGACTGGAATGAAACACATCAAAACATTAATCCTTTGGTTTCTCTTTGGGTATTATTATCATTTTGGGTATTATTTCTTTTATCTATATTTTCTAAATATCCTACAGTTCATGGAGAAAGAAAAACAAATATTTAGGTATAAAAATTCATAAATCTTGGGCTTCCCTGGTGGTGCAGTGGTTGAGAGTCCGCCTGCCAGTGCAGGGGACGCGGGTTCGTGCCCTGGTCCGGGAAGATCCCACGTGCCGCGGAGCGGCTGGGCCCGTGAGCCATGGCCGCTGAGCCTGCGCGTCCGGAGCCTGTGCTCCGCACCGGGAGGGGCCACAGCAGTGAGAGGCCCGCGTACCGCAAAAAAAAACAACCCATAAATCTTGAGAAAGTCATTATAGGACAGATCCAAATCAGAGATCCCCCAAATAAATTTATACAATAATTGAAATAAACTGAAATATAGTACATTTTTAATGCCTAAGTTAATCTTTATGGTACTTTTATTTCCCAATACTTTTGAGAAGTATAAAAGGAGACTTAAAGAGAAACTGTATTTACACCGTTTAAATAATTTATATTAAAACATTTTAAAATGATAAAACTTAACTCCAATGTGAGAGATGGAGCTCTATTCCCTGCTCTAACCTGGTCTCATGCTGTGACTTGAGTCGGACATTCTGTGCGTGGTCACTTGCTAACAGGGGAGACTATCCCTCAGCATAGCGCTCTATGATGATGATTACAACTCACTGACAGGGGCTTCCCTGGTGGCATAGTGGTTAAGAATCTGCCTGCCAATGCAGGGGACATGGGTTTGAGCCCTGGTCCGGGAAGATCCCACATGCCACAGAGCAGCTAAGCCTGTGCGCCACAACTACTGAGCCTGCGCTCTAGAGCCTGCGAGCCACAACTACTGAAGCCCGTGCGCCTAGAGCCTGTGCTCCGCAACAAGAGAAGCCACCGCAATGAGAAGCCCTCACGCAGCAACGAAGAACCAATGCAGCCAAAAATAAATAAATAAAATTTATAAAAAAAATAAAAAGAACGTTAGGTGACAAAATGTATTTAAAAAAAAAAAAACCTCACTGGTGAAAGGCACTCTATCAGTCAGGAGGGCTTCTTGTTTCTTGTGTATTTCTCATTTGACTTGACAACTCTGCTTTTAAAATGAGCCTACAAACCAGCAAGACCTAGAGTGCCCCTTTCCTTATTTCTCCTTCAAGTTTATTAAGATTAAAAAAACAAAAACAGAACCTAAACCAGTGCTGCCCACTAGAAACAGCTTTAAGCTGCTCATTTTCGATTAGGATTTGATATGACAGGTGAGTTTTGTAAATGTTAGCTGAATCTGTATCGGTCTTGGATATCATCCAAGGAGCACTTCTTCCTGAAGGGCCACACAAACCTCCCCATTTCCAGTAAGCCTCAAAGGGGCCCAGGGCACAAAACCAAGGGCCAGGTTACAGGAAAGCTGTAGGGTGGCTCCCACATGGGAGGCTTTGCACAGATGTGACACAGAAAAAAGAGGGCTGTGTGTGAGGTGGGGGAGGGGAAGGACAGCACACGCACTTACCTTCCATTTTGTCTGAAAAAATTGTCTTCAAAATCACGAAGTTTCTTTCGAACCCTTTTCTTTTCTTCTCTCATTTCCTGAAGGTGTTCCAAGAGTTCTGGTCTAAGAGGGGCAGAAGTATTTCAAGAAAATTGAGTTAAATCTGAATAGTTGTAAACGTAAGGAATGTGCAACTCGATAGGAGTTGTGGAGAAAGGGAAAAGCATATAAATGCAGGAACTGTGCGAGGAGCTGAGGGTCACCAGAAATGGATGTTTTCCATCCCCTGGAAGCCAAAGCACACGACGATAGATACGGCTTCTGGGGCTCCTGCGAGGCTCCTGCTACTTATGAATTCCTCAGGCTTGTGAACTCCCATGGCGCTTTGTCATATTTTGCTTAGAAAGAAAGAGATGCCATCTGTGCTCGGTATGTATTAAATGGCGAGCTGTGGCGCAAAGAACCACACAATGCCATTACAGAGACCTTGCGATTGTTTAAGCAAGATCTCAGATGCTCCCTCAGATAACACGGGATGAAGCATATAGAACCACTGAGCCAGAAATTAAACAAACAAGCAAACCCTGTTTTATCCACACAGATGCACCCTAGGCAAGTCACTTACGTTTTGGCAGCCAATTTAAGTACAAAGGCTAAAATAATATTTCAGAAAATTATTTTCATCACAACATTCCAATACCACCACCAAAACAACATACATCGAAGCAGCATGGAGATTTGAAAGTCCGGTATCCTGGCTGCATTTTGATGGTATTTTATCATCCATCGGGGAAATAAAGCCGTCAGTGACATCTTCAAATTGGTCCAGAAAGCAACGTGCACTGAAATCGGTCTTCAGGGTGACGGTGAACTCTGGCTTTGTGCTGCTTTCGTCTTCTGAACCCTCCTCTTCTTCCTGGAGATACACAGCAACCCCAATAAAAATTGGGTCACTTTTTTGGGCCCTCTTTCATTACAGGTATCACTTCACGATCACTTCATTACCCAGACCCCATATAGTTTCTTCTATATAGCTACAGTTAGCAACACACGTGTACATGATGGATATATTATTGAATATCTATATGTACACAGTAAATAAGACAAACACTAAACACAGCTACTCAATAGGGAAAAAAGCTGTAAAAAAAATTAGTATACAGCACAATTAACAGCTGTCAAGGCCGAGGGTAGGAAGGAACAATGATCACAATTTATACCCTAAATCAAAAGAAGCAAATGAATTTAAACACTCTCAGCTCTGTGACAATACCTAAAAAAAAAAATCCACCACCAGAAATCAGTGCTTTAAAGATTCTATTAGTTATGTGTCTCAGAATTCTTTTAAGCTGTGAAGATTTTTCAGAAATTCAACAATACGGCCTATTTAAAAGTTGAGATTATGAAATATTTGTGGTTGCTTGGTGCACAAAATTTTAGGAAGCTTTTGAGAAGATCAAAACGTTTATCTTTGCATGATCAGAATCATAAAACTTATGTTTTTTCAAAGAGGTTCCAAGGACCACATGCTGTATTTTTCAGCATTCAAGATTCTAAGAAAAGTGTGATATTCTCTGTCTTGATAAAAATGCAATTAGAAAAATGAGGTCAACTTAGTTTTCTGAGAGAATGTCTTAGTGCCAATTTAAAGCTATGTGATTCTAAGAAATGATATCAGAGTCTGAAAGAAAGATTTAAAAAAAAGTAATTTACTGCCAACATGTACAGTCAGACCAGAAAAGAATATCCTAATATCTTGAGAAATTAAAAAATTGGTTAGGTGTTCAGCTACATGAACAAGAGGATTATAACATCAGTTGTTAGTTCAACCAAGTGGCTTCAGGGCCACTGCAGCCAATGGCTCTCAGGAGGCAGAAGGAACCCCTGCTCACAGGTAAAGTACAGGATTCAAACTGTCTGTGGTGGATTTTCTTACCATAAAGTGTGGTATGTTTATAATGGTGCCTCTGAAGAGAAATAATGTGAATAAAGAAACAAACAAACAGGCAAAACAAAAGGACTAGTACATAACTACAATGAAACTACTGTTACAAAGGCATGAAGGTAAAGTTGGCAAAAAACTAGGTGACCTTTCCAGATTCTTTTTGCTGGGACTTCGGATCTTCAATCTCTTTTCTTGATCCATGGAAGTAAAAGCTTCATTATTAATTTTTAAAAAATTAAAACCACTTTTAAATTCACAGAGGAAAAGTGGCTTTTAAATCAATAATTTAAAAGTTTCTCTTTTTTTATAAGATGAAGTGGCAAGTCCCATCTACATCATTTACATAAGAATTGAGATAATGCGTGTTGAGTACCTGAGCAGGTACACCGGGCCCACAGGCAGAGCTACTCAGCCTCTGCCCACCTCCCCTTCCTGGATGAGGAGACCAGGTGGGACCACCTGACTATAAACTCCATGGAAGAGGGATGGATTTGGGCCTCTCTGTTCACTGCTGTTCCCGGAGCTCAGCCAATGCCTGCCTATATTAGGTGTTCAATAAATGTCTCTTAGTCCAGTAATTCAGCTTTAAAAGAGAAATACAAATGACTCTTAAGAGGTTATTAAAGCCCGAGATAGAAAGAAATGAAGTTAAGGGTCTAAGCCTTATCAATTATATCCCAAGGTCCTGAGAGAACTTCAGAACGGGAGACTGTGTCTTGCACATCCTGAGAACTCAGTGTTTTTGAAGACGAAGCTACACAAAGCTATTCTCAGTAAGCTGTGAAACACATAGGGAAAAAGAAACAGCAAAACAGATCTTCAAATTGTAAGACCATCAGGTTGTTGTGGATACTGAGGAGCTTCTAGAAGGAATCAGTGTCCAGATAACATATGAGCAACTGAAAAGGAATCAGGGATCGACGGTGACCAGCACTGGCTTCTTGCACACAAATCAGAAGAACTAACCCTTTTCTTCTTTTGTGAGAGGATTGGCATAATATCTGGATTTCAATAAAGAACGAGGCAGGCTGATTTGTGCGAACATTTATGCAGAGTGCGGCTGCAGTGCTGAGGTGAATCTGCAGGGGGCCTCTAGCAGGCTCTCTACCTGACCCATCCTTACTCAATATCTAGCAGTCACTTGGATATTCACACAATGCGTGGATAACACAGTGGGGAGGGATATCTGGGTGTGCTGGAATGTAAAGGCTAGATGTAATCTGTTTCGTAAGGCTCGCACAGAAGTATGAAAAGTAACAAGCGGGAAAAATTCAAGGTCCTAGCATTAGATTAGAAAAAAAAAAGTGGACACAGACACTACGCAATCCTTGGAAAAGGAAGCTGGGGGCTGCATAAATCAACAGTTAGGCAGGGCGACAAGCCGTGGTTCTCAGCTGGGGGCAGGTTGGCCCCTAGGGCACCTTTGGCAACGTCTGAAGGCATGTTTGGTCGTCACACTGGGGAGGGATGGTCGTACTGCACTACTCGCACTCAGTGGGTGGAGGCCAGTCCTCCACAGCAAAGAGTTACCTGGCCCAAATGTCTGCAGTGCTGAGGTGGAGACATCCTGCCTTAGACAGACTAAGAGGAACGTACAGCACACTGACAGTCACGTGGGCACGGACTTCGAGAACTGAAGGGCCTCGGTCATCTAGAGCAAGGTCACGACTAGTCCTCGGTCCACTGTCGGGCTGGTTAAACCACATCTAGAATCACGTTCAGTTCTGGGTATCAGTTTTTTAGAGGGATATAGAGAGACTGGTGTAGAGTCACTGCACTGCTGGACAGTCCGGAGCCCATATCACATGAGAAAAGAGTAAGAGGAACCTGGAGAAAAAATGTTCACAGGGTGTGGGTGGCAGTGGGCAGAGCAGGTGACTGTAAATACGCCAAGTGCTCTCAAGGAGAAAGCAGTACGCTCAGTCCATGCTGCTCCAGAGGCAGAACTAGGCCTGTAAGTAGAAAGTCATACAACCGTAACTGTGAATACTATAAGCTAATTATTTCATTAATTATATTTTATAGTTATTAAACTTATACATTCTAAAATTATATAATTACTATATTGTTTTAGATAATTTTTCAAATGATAAGCTACAAAACTAATAACATAAATTTTTAGCTCTTGTAGATGCTTAGCCCGTGTAACGAGCGACCTTACTCTCTTCATTGCTGTAGACATCTCAAGTTTGAGGGTGGAATAACTTCTTAGGGATGGTGTCTCTATTTTGTCAGAGAAGTTTTAGAGGAAACTCTTATGTTGGATCAGAGAATGGACTAGATGATCTGTAGGATTTGGGGGGCTGGAAGTTCTAGGGCTTCAGAACTTGAGCTGGCTCTCTTTCACACACAGCTGGTGTCTTCCCATAAGCATTAAAAATCGGGGATGGTTTTCAAAGAAACCATTTAGATACAATCTGCACACACACCGAATTCTAAATTCTAACCGAATTTCTGAGAATTAGTACAGTCCAAATACCTCCTGATAAACCTGGCCAACTGGGACAAAATGAACTAAAAGACAACATCATTTGTGAGAGCAATGTAATAATTGCAAAATTATCTGAAATTCTGACCATCGTGAGGGCCAGTGGCCAAAACATAATTGTGAAAAAAATAAACTAAGCTAAAGGATAAGATTTGGAGGGACACTTTTAAAAAGAGCATCCTTCCTGTGTCTTCCATTCGTTTCATGAGGCAATTATCAAGTGTCATATTTCGGATGTGTTTAAGAACACATTTTTATCTATGAATAGTTTTAGCGCACGCTTCTAAGAGAAATATGCTAATTTTCATGCACACACTTGCCCAGATTTCTTCAATTATGGTGTTTTAATTCTTGTGTGAAATTACCAGCTAGATAAAATTTGTCTTCTTTCATCAACATCGAGTCTTATTGTAAGAAAGTAGCTCTAATTTTGAAGATACAATGTAGCGTATTTGCCTACATTTCACATCTACAGCATCTTGACAAAACAAGTTCTGTTTAAACAATATGACTAGTGAGCACGATCACTGCCTAACACCTTCAAGTGAGGTCTATGAAGTAGTTAAGACCCTTGGGAGGTAAGAAAAGGAAGAGAGTGAAGAGAAGAGACGGCTTTGTGGCTTCCGGTTCCTTACCTCAGTTACAGTGGACGCAATCAGGCAAGAAAATGGAGCGGTTCTCAACTGGTGTCCCTCCGTGGCAACGAGGCCCCCATATTTTGAAATAATCGTTCCTAACTACAGTAAATAAACGACACCCCAGGCTTGGGGCTGCCACAGGAATATGACAAGTGAAACTCTTAACACTCACTTCCACGTGGGGTTTTACTCCTGCTTCTGACTTAACTGCTAAATAACAATCATCAATGTTTTAAAAAGATTGACTTTGACTTTTCATTTCTAGAGCCCTGTACGAGGCAGTCAGTGTGTTCAGTTGTCCAGAAGTAAAAATATGAAAGAGGCTGATCCTAGTCTAGGCCAGTTAGGTCCCTACAGATCTATGGGCACAGACGGTTCCTCCCATTTCAGCAGAAGTAGCTACCAAGGACAAGGATTATCTGTACAAAATCCATGATTACTCCTGGTGGAAAAAACCAGAGCGCACGTCCTAGTGACTGCTGGTCACAGCGCTACATTCACAGATCAAGAACAGATTATAAAATTAGCACCAAGGACTAAATGTGCCAGGGGGAAGGTGAGAGGAAAGGAGAGTGGATGAAACTGCACCCACATATCTGTCAAAGACAACTAAGATATTTGTCTATAAAATGATAATTTTTTGTGTGTGCTACGTACACTGCCTTCGTTAATTTTGGTTTCGCTTATGAACTTGGTAAAGGAGATTTTTTTTTAAAGTTACCCAATGAGTTGATTTAACAAAATTTTGGAGTACAGAAAATCCATTCCTCAAATAGGGGGAAAGAAACAAAACAAAAAACATTTTGAAAACAAAACAAATATCCCTGCAAGCAAAGTAAAAACCAACCAAACAACAACAAACAAAACAAAACAAAACAAAACCCAACAGCGAGGGAGTGAAATGAAACTAAGGAGATCAGCCGGTCTATGACAAATAAAAGAGGACTGCTTAAAGTTGGTTAGAAGCAGCTACTGATTTTTTTTCTAAATTTATTTAGTTCTATGTTATTTATTTATTTTTAACATCTTTACTGGAGTATAATTGCTTTATAATGGTGTGCTAGTTTCTGCTGTATAACAAGTGAATCAGCTATACATGTACCTATCTCCCCATATCTCTTCCCTCTTGCGTCTCCCTCCCTCCCACCCTCCCTGTCCCACCCCTCTAGGGGGTCACAAAGCGCCGAGCTGATCTCCCTGTGCTATGCGGCTGCTACTGATTTTTAGGGACGGCTGCAGGAAGCCATCGCCCAAGGGCCCGATCACAGCGGCTTTCCATCCACAGGAGGGAGAGAGGGAGAGCGGGAGAGAGGGAAGGAGGGAGAGACATTGCTGCAGAGGTAGCAAGCGGTTAGCAGCTGGGGGTCTTCACCTTTATCTCCTTGAAGAAGGAAGCAGTTTCGCCCTCGATAATTGGCTGCAGCAAAGGGCTTCTCCGCTTGCTGGAAGGGGAACCCTGCGACAGGCGTTAATAGGCAGGTTACACGGAGAACTTCTTTCCCCATCCCCTTCTGACTCGCAAGTATTTACTTCTGCCTTTTAACTACAGACTCGAACCCCTCCCCGCCAAGAAGTCCCAGGAAAACCAGACACAACTGAAGCTCCTGTCCAAGTTGCTGCTTCACTTCGGAGCTCTCCCCGACCCCCACCCACAGAGGCCACATGAAAGCAAGGATGGCACACGAGTATGTTAACCACACACGCAGAAAAAACCTGAGGGGCACCTGCCTCCCGCCTTTCCTCCTAGTCACCATAACTTCCAGAACAACTAACGATAACGTAAGCTCATCGGGTGATGCAAAGGTTATCAACAGAGGCTATACGGTCACCCCACTGAGGGACACTATGGACCCCTGACTGGGGAATAAAAAGGACTTCTTAGATTTAATCCTTTTGTTGGTTAGGTTACTGATTTATTCTGTAGAAAACGTCCAGAAAGGTAGCTTTCTTCAAACACACCTGCCTGAGGTCTCTGGACCCTGCCCCATTAAATATGAACAAACATACTGTTAAAAGACATAGAAAGACTGCATCTTGGGCCTAGAAATAAACAAGGAGATTTAAAGGAGGAATAGAAGAGCAGCAGCTGAGAAGAACACGCATGTCAGCAACAACATAAAAGCGAGGCCACGCCTGCTTACTACAAAGCCTACAGGCCAGCAGAGGAACCCTCAGGATCCCCGAGGTGGGCGCTAAAACAGAGGCAAAGGGTCCCCACGAGATGGACAGGGCAGAAACACTGCCCTCACAGCAGGGCTGGGATCGGGGGTGGTGGTGGGGGGCAGGCTGGCCAGGGCCCGAAAGGGTTTCCTCGAGCTGAGGGCCAGTCGCTGTTCCCTACTCCTGACAAAGTCCCAATTCAGAGGCCCAAAGCAGTGAAGTCCAAGGGCGGTGGCCACTGAGCGCAGTTCACAGTTGTTAGCTGCCCTCCCTTTTCTTCCACCTCACACTTTCCTACATCCTCCAAAAAGAGGAGGGTCCCTCTCCTGAGTGCCTTAGAAGCTCTCTCCCAGCAGGGCTGATCCAGCTCTTGGAGGTGGAGAGAAGACTATTAACAGAGGCCGCTAAGACTCTTGGTAGCGGGGCCCTGGCGAGGGCACAGCCCCGTCCTCTCGGTGCTCCGTCTCTGAGGAAAGCGTGGGAAAGCTGGCCCAGCACGTGTCAGATGGAGGCATACGGCCAAGGCATATCCCCAAGGGGGAAAACAAATTTCTGTCGGCCTCAGATTTGCTCATTTTTGGCAAATGTAGCCTCAGAAGTCTTTGGTAAATTATTCATCCCTCAAGCTTAAGGGTCATGGATATTAATGGCAGGTTCAACTATGAGAGACTATTCTTTCATGAGAAGGCAAGTTGGGGCCCAAGTAACATAGCCAGGGCCCATTGAGCCACGTAATTGACAACCGGGCCGCGGTGTACTCACAATGATGGGGACAGTGCTGGCTCGCGACAGGATCTGTTTGACCAGGCGGTACCTGTCGTACAACGGCTTCATAATCTGCCGCTCATTCTTGCTCACCTGAAATGCAAGAACAGAAGAGCTGAAAAGCCTGCTCCTGGTGGCCAGGCTGGCCAAGCACGCTCTGGGCCGAGAGAAAGTACAGGTGATGCAGCTGAAGACTCGCCAGTCTTGCAAAATTTACTAAACTGATAACATGAATCAGTGAATATTTAAAATATCTACTTCAGCGGCAGATCATTGGAAATCACTCCCTCAGCAGTACTGCTTTTCTTCAATCAAAACTATGATCACGATTAATTATTAGTTCCCTATGTAAAACTCTTGAAGGTTGAGAGTTCCCAGATGATTCACTATTTTCTAGGTCCAGGGAAGAAGAAAGCATGTGTTTCTATTATACTACTTACCATGCAGGTCTGTAATCATTAAAAAAAAAATATGTCTTTCTTGGGCTTCCCCGGTGGCGCAGTGGTCGAGAGTTCGCCTGCCGATGCAGGGGACGCGGGTTCGTGCCCCAGTCCGGGAGGATCCCACATGCCGCGGAGCAGCTGGGCCCGTGAGCCATGGCCGCTGAGCCTGCGCGTCCAGAGCCTGTGCTCCGCAACGGGAGAGGCCACAGCAGTGAGAGGCCCGCGTACCGCAAAAAAACAAAAAACAAAAACCAAAATGTCTTTCTTCCCCCTGGAATTGTTGTGTTTTTAGGGACAAATTCTGGCAAACAGTAGGTATTCAAGGAACATATGCCCATAGAATACATGGATCGATTCATCTCTGTGGCCCTAACATCTGGCACAGGGCTCAAAAATGTTTACAGGACCGACTCTACAGGCAGTGGGGAGAAATCAAGCTCAAACACCTGGCATAGTATTTGAAGCCCTTCATTACCTGCTGCTTCTTATCATCATTCTCATAACTCAAGCTCCAGAGAGAAACTAGTTTGTGTCACACCTCCTTGTCTAGTTCCCTCTGTCCTGGAATGGCCTCCTCACTGCTCTTTGGTTTAGCAAATTCCAGATCAAGAGCCAGCTCTCACTCCTGTGCAGGCTTTTTCCGACATGTCCCTCTCCGGGAGACCTGCTCATCCTCCCCTGCGTGTCACCTACCACAACCTATGTGTGCCTTGTAATTCACATATGCTTTGCTATAGACAGAACGTTCGTGTCCACTCACTCCCCTGTCCCCACTCCAAATGCGTATGTTGAAAAGGAATCCCCGATGTGACGGTATTTGTAAGTGGGGCCTTTAGGAGGCGATTAGGTCATGAGGATGGAGCCCTCATGAATGGGATTAGTGCCCTTATAAAAGAGACCCCAGAGAGATCCCTCACTCCTCCTGCCATGAGAGGACAGTGAAAAGATAGCTGTCTATGAACTGGGAAGTCGGCCCTCACTAAACACCAGCACCTTAATCCTGGACTTCCAGCCTCCAGGACTGTAAATTTCTATCTCTTATAAGCCATCCAGTCTATGGTATTACAGCAGTCCTAATGGATGATATATTTTTATACTCTATAGTAACTACTTGTTGACACGTCTGTCTTCTCTTTAGACTATAAGCCCCTTGACACCAGGAGTTTGTGTTTTTGTACCCCTGGTAACTATTTCAGTGCCTGACATGATAAAAGTATTCCATAAATATCTGTAAAATGAGTGAATGAATATTTCAAATATAAATAGGTATGCCAAATTCATAAATATGCATTTGTTTACTTAACTGGAGTAAGAGGTGAAGTATCTTTGTTTCAAGTTTGCTGTTGGTCTTCTGCATTTTATTTCTACTGTACACATAAGGCAAGGGTTACAGAGGTAAGGAAGGGCAAACAGTATTCGCTTTGACCATTTCTCTTATGGGCCTTTTGGGCCTTCAGCTTTGAAGACAGGTCTACATTATGCATGAATTGATTATCCTTTGTTGCCTCTTTTATTTGCCTTTCCCAAAGTGATCAACAGTAAGTGAACTTTGGATAAACTTGTTAGAATACTGCCATTATGCAAAGACATCTTGAGGATTTATCTTCTGTCATCAGCAATAACAATAATCACTTCTTTCTATCTCTTCCTGTTACCAAAATATCAAGAGGTGGCATTTTCTTGCTTTTACTATCTACCATGTAGGAAGGAGTTTTAAATTTGGTATTTCATAAAAGATGAGTGTCAGAACTGGAAGGGAACACAGGAATTATTTCATACAAAAAAAGAGTGAGGCTAGAACCACAGGCCTCACTACTACATACCTACCACAATGGCTGACCTGAAAGACAGACCGTGTCAAGTGTCGGAAAGAATGCTGAGAAACTGGAATTCTCTCTCAGTGCTGGCAAGGGTGAACACTTTGGAAAACTATTTGGCAGTATCTCCTAAAGCTAAACATATGACTCATCAATTCCGCTCTTAAGTACACAGCAAACAAGTGTGGTCTTAAGTTCAACAAAAGACATTCATAAGAATGTTCATAACAGCACTATTTATAAGAACCCCAAACTGGAAACCATCCATATGCCCAAGAGTAGAACAAATAAGTTCCAAAACTGAATACTACACAGCCATGAACATGAATGGACACAACTATATGCAACATCATGGATTAACCTCACAAAAATAAAGCCAAGGAAAACAAGCCAGACACCTGAGAATACATACTGTAAACTTCTAATTATACGAAGTTCAAAAATCAGCAAATCAACTGTATCACGTTAGAAGTCAAGAGAATGGCTCTTGTGGGTGGGGTGGAAGGTCGTGGTATTGACTGGAAGGGGACATGAGAAGGGCTTCCAGAGGGCAGGCCACATTTTATTTCTTGATCAGGATGTTGGTTACGTGGATTTGTCTACTTTGTGAAAACTCATCAACGTATATATTTATAATTCAGGCTCTTTTCTGTATTCATGTTGAGCTTCAACAGAAGCTCAACAGTAGCCACAAATAAGTGTGAGGAATAGAAATAAATGACTTGTACAACCTCACATGTAAAACGACAAAATTTAGTACTGGAACACATGAAACGATTTTTGTTTTTTACTACAAGATGTATTCATTAAATGTATTGCAGATGAGATTAAGGCACATCCTAAGTTTCAACCCATGACAAATATTATGTAAGATGTAAGATTATGTAAGATAAAAGACCACGTCTTTTGGTCACAGATGTTTAGTGACCAAAAGACGTGCGAAAAATAAGACTAATAAGTAGCCAACATTTCCCCATTGCGGACTAGCATCCTATTACTACATCTGACCGTAGAACAAAATGGGTTTGAACTACACGGGTTCACTCACATGCGGACTTTTTTCAATAATAAATACTACATTACTACACCGTCTACTACATGGTTGCCTCCACGGATTCGGAGCCTCAGATATGGTGGAACCATGGATACAGAGGGCCGTCTCTAAGTTATACTCAGATTTTCGACTATGCGGAGGGTTGAACAATGCCTAACTCCCGAATTATTCAAGGGTCAACTGTAGAAACATCTTTGGATTATAAAAGGAGACTTTGGATTTTGGAAGGAGACTTAATGCTAAAATCAGCCAGACGTGGCAAATGTGACAGAATCAATGTCCTTTCTAACTCTTTGTTGGAAAACCTAATTTTCTAGTTAGAGTAGATGAAGACGATAAGCTGGCTTACATGTGGCTTGTAACGCTGCTAGTTAGACTTTCTATGAATTGCTCATTTTAAGAATGAATGACCCCCAGAACTAATCACCTGTGAGAGATCCGATGAGATCCAGTGTTTGACTCTGGAGAGTCAAAACTCATCATGATTTTACCGAAGTTAATGCTGGCGTGTGATGGAAGTATCTAAACACCAAAAATATCCATGATCTTTAGGTCTGAGGTGATGGAAAGAATACTACTTGATGTACACCAGGATTATTTCCATGATAAATGTCTGAAGCCAGAGGCCTGGTGATACCAAAGGTCAAGACAACTTTCACGCTTCGTAAAGCCACGTCTTCTGTAATTACCGCTGCTGGACTTGTGAGCAGAGCCAAAATCTAACCCAGAGTTAGAAAAACAAAGCAGCACCTTGGTTAAACCGTTAAAAAAAGGGCCGCCGATATTAAGTCGACCAGGGGCAAACTGTTCGGAAGTTTGCCATCTCTTATTCTCGAGTCATCAGCTGCTCAGGGATTCCACTCCTAACCAAGAATAGCCCTTTGAATGAGCCAGTGAGGTTGAGTCTCGGTTTCTTGACTGGTAAACTGCAGAATTCAAATTAGAAAATCGTTATGATCCATAATTGCTTAAAAATGACTTTAGGCCAAGCTTATAGTATATTGTCTTTTCAACATACTTTCCCTCCTCTTTTTTTTTGTGGTACACAGTCTTGTCACTGTTGTGGCCTCTCCCGTTGCAGAGCACAGGCTCCGGACGCGCAGGCTCAGCGGCCATGGCTCACGGGCCCAGCCGCTCCGCGGCATGTGGGATCTTCCCGGACCGGGGCACGAACCCATGTCCCCTGCATCGGCAGGTGGACTCTCAACCACTGCGCCACCAGGGAAGCCCCTCCCTCTTCTTGCTTCAAGCCTTTATTTAAATTTTCATTTAAGTGGCAGCTCTGAGTGGCTTTCAATGTGCGGAAATAGGGTTAAGCCTAAGATACACGTTTACACCCAAATCAAGACAGCATGAACATCTAGCTATGAAGATCTAACGGGTGAAGGCAGCACCTTCCACTCAACCTTTGCTTTTGATGGAACGAAATCTCCATCCACTGGTCTCTTACTATCCTATTTGGTTTGCGCTATAAGTCTCAGAAAAATATATCAAATCTCCTTAGTAAAACAAAAAATGGTCTGAATCTGTGTGTGGAGGGGTGTCTCTGAGTCATAAAACCGCTAGTGGGAGAAGACAGATGAGATGCATTCTTATAACGGCCGCATTCTTGGCCCGTTGATTCGGAAAACGGTGACCCGCTCTTCTTTACTATCAGGTGACAATGCTAGGCTGACTGGGCAAAGATCAGATCAAATAATCCCAAACAGCAGATAAACAAATGATAGTATTTATATGTGGCTTTAGAATTTGCATTTAAATTCGAACATGGTGCGTTTAGGGTCCTGTTAGTTCCCCGGTTTTTTAAACAAAAGATTAAAATATATCAGTGAGAACCCAGAAGCTGTGAGCAAGCCACCCAGTCTCTCCCCTCCACCAACATCGGGGTCCGTAAACAAGGTAACACAGGGAGCTGCAGCTGTCTGTTGGACTTCTGTGACGTGGTCTTCTGATGAGACCCTCAAATGTTGAAAAGGACACACTTCAATAATAATTCATAGGGAATTATGTGCCAGTGTGTAGATGAGCGTGTTTTTGTTTTCCTTACATGTGTCGGTCTGTCTGGAGGGTGTCCCATTAGAGCAAACAGCCTTGTTAAAACGTGTACAGAAGCAGCACATGTGGCCTGTGATTTTGACTGTTAGTGTCCTTTTATATCAGAATCTGTAGACTCAGCAAAAAACCATCAGGCTCTAAGCATCTGCTTTTCTAAAAAACTCGGGGTTTGGGATCCCTGCCCTCACAGATCTGAGAGTCTAGTGCATTATTCTCGAAGTTTCTTCATCTAAAACAGCATATTTCAGAAGAAAAGACTCTCTCCATTACAAAGCTATGGCTGAGACTGGAAAAGAGATCTATGCATTTTGGCGGTATAAAAATCCATCTGTGAACATAAACTTCATGCTGCCTTACACCTGCTCTTAAGAACGTGTCTTGCTGGGTTCTTGACAACATTCTTAACAGATGGTTACTAAGAGTCACTGACTAGGCGATCTGATTACGAGTTCCCTAAGGAATAGAGCAGAAGCTGTCATGCTACTCTCTCCCCCAGGACTAACAACAAATGTTCAATAATGTTTTAGCTCTGGAAGTATATGTATTTTTCGTATTTATAAGTCCAGGGTCCGTGGCAACATCACAGATCTAAGAATGAAAAGTTCACTCTTTGATTTTCAGACTGGCCAGATATCAAGTGAACTCTGCTTTTCCTGAGGAGGCTGGAGTATCATGTTCCAGAGACAGGCAGAAAGCCCGACTCAGGAACAGGAATCAATGACACTTGAACTTCCTAGAGCATCTGTCCCCTGCCCCATGAGATGCTAGAATTCAGATCCCAGAAGTGTGCTTCCTTCATCTAAAAGAATGATGGGGGCTTCCCTGGTGGCGCAGTGGTAAGAGTCCGCCTGCCGATGCCGGGGACGCGGGTTCGTGCCCCGGTCCGGGAAGATCCCACATGCCGTGGAGCGGCTGGGCCCGTAAGCCATGGCCGCTGAGCCTGCGCGTCCGGAGCCTGTGCTCTGCAACGGGAGAGGCCACGACAGTGAGAGGCCCGCGTACCCACAAAAAAAAAAAAAAAAACCAAAACAAAATAAAATAAAATAAAATAACGATGAAAGAAAGGACCACGAATTAATAGTTCAGATTCCTAATGATAAGAGTGCTAAAACATGTGCATTTCTCCTGATTCAATCATTTAATAAGAAATAGACAGCAGAAGGCAGAACATGTAATTGTACCAGAAGTGAAACCTACCATTTACTGAGGAATCCCACCCATCTCTCCCCAAAGCCACTCTGCCCTACTTCCTCAACGCCAGACAGCCTACAGGTAAGTGTGTGTGTGTGTGTGTGTGTGTGTGTGTGTGTGTGTGTGTGTGTGTGTGTGTGTGTGTGTGTGTGTGTGTGTGTGTGTGTGTGTGTAATGTCATTTAATCTCCATGACAACCTATAACAGACATCTATTATAAAGACAAAACACTGAGGCTCTGAGAGTTACCTAAGCAGCCGAGTCACGGAGCCGGAGTCAGCAGGGCGGAGGTTTGCATCTAGGTCTGCTGATCCTACCGCCTGCATGCTGCCACAGTCCAGGCAGAATGAGAGACACTGTGCCCAGCTCGGAGCAACAAGTACCATGGCACACAAACCCCTGCACTGACAGTAAGGTAAAGACCAGTGTTCAGCGGAGAGATCTCGGGCCTCAGGCAAGGAAGTCTTTGAAGGAGTCTGTCAACGTCATAACCTGAATCCACACGATGGAAAGAAGGAAGATACCTAAGTCCCACCTCCCTCATGGAGGCCTGCCTGGTGGCCGTGAGGACAGCCCTTTAGTGGAGAAGGGGTTTCTCTCTGTTAGAAGTTTAGTTGCATCTCTACAAGCTCTGAATACCCCAGAAGAGAACGACAAAGTTTCACGATGTAGGAGAGCCCCGGAGCATTGACTATTTCGCTCAACGCCTTTAAAAGATCCAAAACAAAACTTGGCTTGAAACATGACCATTATCCCAGAGCACCAGTATTTTTCCACTGCAGGGACAGGCCAGCAACATCAGTCATCATCAGCTCCAGTTTTTTTTTTTGTTTTTTGTTGTAATTTAAACCTAATAAATTCAGAACCAAAATACCACGGAGGATCATTCAACAGATAGTTTATTGGGCACATGCCCCGTGTCAGGTCTTGTGCTAGCTGCTGAGGGCCAGGTTCACCATTAGGTAAACAAAACCCAGAACCCCTGCCCTCACAGATCTGAGAGGCTAGTGCATTATTCTCGAAGTTTCTTCATCTAAAAGAGCATATTTCGGATGAAAAGACTCTCTCCGTTACAAAGCTATGGCTGAGATTGGAAAAGAGATCTATGCATTTTGGTGGTATAAAAATCCATCTGTGAACATAAACACCTGCTCTTAAGAACGCGTCTTGCTGGGTTCTTGACAACATTCTTAACAGGAGGTTACTAAGAGTCACTGACTAGGCGATCCATTACGAGTTCCCTAAGGAATAAAGCAGAAGCTGTCATGCCGCTCTCTCCCCCAGGACTAACAACAAACATTCAATAAACACTCTTGCTGAAGAACAAATGGTCTCAAATGCTTCCAAAGATGCATCTCGGATTCCTCACACTTTTGGTTCTCGATGGCAGCTAGAACTTCTCTACAAACACAGGTTGCAAACAGCATTGCAGAGAAACTGAATTTTAGGGCAGATCATTCTCGTTTAGCACCTTCCTTTTATGGATAAGAACGCCTAGAGCCGGCGATGACAGCTTTATGGGGGCAGAGAGAGGGGCAGGCATGTCTCCTCACTCTAGGGCTCTGTGCACCGATTTATGTCCCCCACCACCATCTTCCCCTCGAAGCAGGACACAAGTGACTACATTTTAGTTGCAAACTGATTTTTCTTTGGAGCTTTTTGAAATTTAGCACCTACTAGAGAGTGGAAATTTAGCACCTACTAGAGAGTGGAACTCGTATCATTGGTGTAGCCTTCCGAAAGCTTACTTCTGGTGAAAATACAGAGTATTTTAAACATTGGGGAACCTCATCTGCAAAATACTGAACGTAGAAGATCCCCTTCTAAAGCCAGGTAGTTTACCCCAATCAGCAAATTCCGTGCATTCACGTACCGGCCGTCCATGAATGCTTTCATAATATAACAGAGCTTTCTGCAGGGCCACTTTCTCATTAGCAATCTGGTCTTTGGTCATATCCTGTATAAACACAAGGACAGAAAATGAGAAAGGGGAAAACATTTGTGAACGTCCCGACTTCTTTATTTAGTTAAACAAATTTCCCACGGTAAGGTTACAAAGAATGTTTATCCAACAGCCCTCCCTAGCTCGATCCAAAGCTAGGAATTAGCTATTCCTGGTGTCTTACTGGAAACACAGACAGCACAGCAGAATCGTCACCTGTGAGTACTCCTATCTCCCATGCCGTGGGCAAAGGCACGTTGGACTGAGGTAAACAAGGCTGCAAGGCACATGGGGCTCAGCGTACCGGCTCCGGCAATGACTACAGTTACAGGACACACAATCCCAAAGGCTTGTCTCTACTCCTCAGAGAGTCACCACGCTGTCTATTAACTGAAACAAGTCCATTCTTCAATCTGTACAACAGGGTTTCCTGCTTTCAGTCTGCAGTCCAAACCCAAAGTCCCTACAGTTAAAACACTCTGAGTTTGTTTTATCTGCTTCTCTGGACGTCTCAGAGTGCGGGAGGTTTAAGAAGGTGCCGCTCTACCCCCCTTCCCATTGGGACCCTGGCACGGGCCCTGCCATCCTACCACGCTGACTGGAATGCTTCAGGATTAGCGGTCGGCTCGGGGCCTTCAGAGAACCACACCTTAATGTCCTCAGGACGGCTGGTTTCCACCCGCTTCTCCTGGAGCTTCCTTTGGATGGACTCCAGCGTGGCTTCGACGCTAGGCTTTAAGGCTTTGTCTACCAGCTCCTGCTTCTTCTCGTCTTCTTTCTCAAGCTGGGAGCCGAAACTCTTGGGGAGAGTATTGCTTCGCTGCCGCATCCTGGGGCTCAGGTCCTCTTCCGATATCTTCAGTTTTGACTCTAGGAGAAAAGATTTGGGGGTGGAGATGTATGGGAACTGACGTCTGCTGAACCCAGATTGTTTCTCTATGCTGCTGACGACTGCTTAGCCTTGTCTTTTTTTCCCCCAGAAAGTCAAAATCCCTGGGTTATTGTGTTAAACCCAAGAAAAATGATAACGTCTTCCTGGATTCTCTGGTATGATTTCCTAACGCTAATTCCTGAGAAAGTTTTAGTTCTTTAACAGCCATGCTTAGCCACACCAACCTGTTTGCTGTTCTCAGAATGAGGCGGATGTCTTCCTACACTGATTCCCTTAGCGTTTACAGGTATTTGCAGATGTAGCGCCCAAGTGCTGGCCAACTTTTTCTGTATGACGTACAGACCTCATTTTGGAATTATTTTCACTTTGTATTCTATTCTATTGTGTATAGGACTCTGTGTCCTAAAAGACAGCAAGCGCTTTGAGGGACAGGGACCAAATCCTTCTCATATCCATCTGTGTTCTATGTCTTAATTCCAGAGCAAATAAAGCCTTGGATTAAACAGGTACTTCGAATTGAAACCATCATCCTTATATTAGTGATTTAGGGAAGTAAAAACTATGCTGCCGAATTTGCATCTTAGCTGATCTGGGCTCCCCCGTGATTGAGGCCATGGGAAGACATGGAGAAAGTGTGCCCTGAACACGTAGAGCCCTGGGAAGCAGCTTCAAGGAACTTGTCTTTCCTGGAATATTTTAGCAGCGAGGGGCGCTCAGCACGTGGTGAGGTCGCAGCTCCTGCACCTGGCTTGTTCTCCGGAGACCACACCGTAGGTCTAGAGCTTTACCTACCTTTAAGTTGTTTCCGGAATTTGGCAAGGTCGTTTGTCCATTTCAGAACCTCCGGATTGGCTGCTTTGTCGCTGTGGGAAGGCTGAGAAAAGGAAATCTTGAGTAAATGTTTTGGAATTGGGGCAGGAAAAACAAGTTTGATAATCAGTTTGTTTTAAACAGGAAGGAAAAGTTGAGTTCCACTGGAACAATAAATGAACCGTGATTAATCAGAGCAACTTCACAGGTGTGATTCCATTATCCTTCTTTATATCTGGTTGTTTGTTTATTTTTTAATACTATCTGGTTTTTTTTTTTTTTTTTTTTTGCGGTACGTGGGGCTCTCACTGCTGTGGCCTCTCCCGTTGCAGAGCACAGGCTCTGGACGCGCAGGCCCAGCGGCCATGGCTCATGGGCCCAGCTGCTCTGCGGCATGTGGAATCTTCCCGGACCGGGGCACGAACCCGTGTCCCCTGCATCGGCAGGCGGACTCTCAACCACTGCGCCACCAGGGAAGCCCTATCTGGTTATTTTTGATGCTTTCAAAGAATTCCTCAGAGGCAAAATTCTGGATTTTTATGATCATGGACTTCTATGAGGCCCATGGCCTCTTTTCCTTTATCTGTAGGGTTCAACCTGTCAGGCTAACAGGATAGAAAGCAGAGGGGTATACGATATTTTACACTACAAACACCACGAAAAATGCCTTTTTTGCCACTCTTGTGAGAAATACTAAGGATAGAGCTGAGAGTAGAATGAGGTCAGTACTAATGAAATTTTAGAAGATAATCTTGAATTACGTTTTAGGCAAGCGAAATACTTCATTTAATGATTTTTCCCGTCCCTGTTCACTGATCAATTTGCAAGACGTTGAGGAAAGCATTCCGTTCCTTTGTAAGGATACACCCGTGCAAGGAATTTGCTGATACATGGTGTCTGGGGTTTATCAGGGTTTATTACCCAGTGCTTAGTGCCTTTTTGTTTTGAGATTCCCTAGAAATTTCCCTTCCCCTTTACCACTTCTCTGACTTGCTGACACTCAGATGCATCTCGTCGAGGGAGGCGGGGGACGGAGGGAAGCCGGCGAGGACGCTCACCCTGTACTTCCGCTCTTCTTCGAATCTGTCTTCAAACTTTCGGATCTTCTTTTTCAGGCTCTGAATCCTTCGCGTGAGCTGTGCAGGTGTCAGGTCCTCTTGCCCATCGTCATAGGAGCCCAGAGAGGAGCTGCGTCGCCTGTGAGGGACACAGGGCGGGGTCAGCTTCCCTAGGAACAGTCACCACCTGCTGGGAGGGGCTCTGGGGATGAGGGATGAAGGATGGGGTAGACAGGGGTGGGCGGGACCGTCCACACCGCGTTTATCCTCTCGAATAAAAGAAAGCTGACTGCTAATTCATGTTGTGACCTTGAGCTCTGCATGTCCTGCCTTTGCCACAGGTCCAGTCTTCTCCAGCTCACCTTTACATTCGGCGAAGCTAGGACTGACACGTGCACAGTGGACCTCATGGTTAAATATGAGAGAGCTCTGGAAAGGAGGGGCTGATGGAGACGCAGCTGATGATGCTGTCGTTGGGCCACAGGTCAAGTGAAAAATTACAACAGAGGGTGTGCACTAGGATGGAGAGTCTCAAATATGTTCCTCCATCTACGTACGACTTAATTAAAAAAACTACTAGCCATCAGCAACATTCCTAGGTCTTCTAACGTTACAGGGATGGTACCTTTGCGCATCTGCGACATAAAGGAACACACCTCATGAAAGGATGGGAATTGGGGGGAGACGGGGGCACTTCCGTGTCGTCCAGGTACTGCCTGCTCTGCCCGTAAGCGTAGAAGCGGGGAGAGAGCATGGGGCCGCTGTCCTCATCCAGGAGCTGCCGAATCAGGCGCCCTGCCTGCGGGGAGAGGCGTGCTTCGTCAGCGTGTACACTCTCCTGCTGCCACGAGGAGAAAGCCGGGGTGGGCTCTGGAAAAGAACAAGGGTAAGAGGCCAAATGGTTCTTCAGAGCACGCTTGTTTTCTGAATGCATCAGGAGGAACTGAACTCGGGAGGCACATTTTATTTATTTGTTTAGTTTTCGTTTGGCTGTGCTGCACGGCTTACAGGTTCTTAGCTCCCCAACCAGAGATAGAACCCGTGCCCCCTGCAGTGGAAGCGCAGAGTTCTAACCACTGGACCACCGGGGAATTCCCAGCTTCACATTTTAGATGGAAGGCTGTAACTCGGGACACTATGCCCTGACCGGAATCGGCAAATCTAACTGACAGCCATCATCTACCCTCTGTCTCCACCCTCACTTGCCTTCAAAAGAGAATGTGCTAGGGCTGCCCTGAGGAACAGTGCGTGCTTCCAACTCTCCCCACAGATCCCTGTTGGTAACTTCTCCATCGGAGGGTGTTATGGAAGAGAAACTCACGTGTGCCTGGGAGGGAGTGGTTTGGCATCGTGGCTGGACATCCCTCACTGAAACCACTAAGGAATCACGTGAACCCTGTGAGACCCCATCGGTTTAGGAGTTTACGGCCTCCGCTGAGGTCACTCAATGAGCTTGTTTTGTGCGCTTCTGCTTAGCACGTTAGGATTTAGCATGTTTCAAATACATGCTCTGCACCTGAAACCTCAGAGGCTACTTAAGACTACAGTTAAAGTAAGATACATGCATAAAATTAGTCAGAAAAGAAAAAAAGAAAGCCTTACAAAGGACAAATCAGTATGAATTATTTTAGACACCCTTGAAAACAAAACAGACTTAGCACAAAATCCTGATCTGTCATTTTGGGAGGGAATAGGATGATATTGATTTCCCTTCGCTGCAAGACCCACCTCAGTGTATTTCTTTCCTCATTAAAAAAATCCTATCTGACATATTTTCGGGATAGATCTCAGATGATGTTGGGTATTTCGTTTGTAATCCTCTCCTTCATTAAAAGAACAAGAAAAGATTACGCTTTAAATACACTTGTGGATACTGTGATTTACACAAGGCTGGAATTTGGCCATGATCTTAAATTCTGGGATTCCCACAGTTTGAATCATGGAACAATTGCTCCTTCAGCTATCAAAGTATTTCTAAAATCTACAAAATTATCTTCAACAAGTGCTTACTCAGTATTTTACTTCAAAAGATCATACTGTAATCACGGAACATTAAAGCTGGTTGAAACTTCATACATCATCTAACCTGGTGACTTTTCAAAGCTGGCTGCACATTAGGGTCACAGAGAGAAGTATAAATAACTCCTACCGTACAGGTCCTCACACCACCCAATTAGGCAGAATTTTTAGGTGAGGGTCCACATATGTGTGAGACACACACACGCAAACACACACTCTCTAGAAAGCTTCCCAAGTCTTCCAAAATGCAGTCAGGTTTGAGAACTACTGATTCAATCCAACGGATTACACATAAGGACACTGAAACCCAAAGAATTCCAGAGCAAACACCTAATCAATGACAAGAGTTGGGTCTAGAAACCCAGTCTCCTATCCTCCAGGACAGTGCTTCAATTCAGAATGTGCCAGGTGCTTCAAGGACAAGGATGGCTGTCTTAAAAATATTTTAAACCCCACAGTACAGCAGGAGAGTTAGGCGCATTAATTTAAAAAAATGAAGCTCATGTGGGATGAGGCCCACAGGTTCTCAAAATTTAAAGACAACCAAGTTATCTGGTAACACAGATGATACTATAAATACTTTGAAAAATGAAAGCATGTTAAAGACAGAGTCTTGCCTATCGAGTCTTAAAGAGTGGCAGAGAATATGCTGGTAGATAGACACAGCTAAAGCCGGAGACGAACAGAAGTTGTTTCATTGTTTGCACTGACGCTGTTGGCTGGCCCCCCCTAAGTGGCAGAGCTCAGATACGAGCAGCTCTGGAAATGCCAACAGGAAAGAGTGAAAATGGATTGCGAGGTGAGGGGGTATGAGGGAAGGAGAAGGTGAGTGGAAAGCAATTCCTAGAAAAAGAACAAAAATGTAGTATAAAGCTGCAGAAGACGGGACTGTTTAGCTGAGTAGATGACATCGTCTATTTCATGATATTTCATAAGACAGGAGTAATTTTTTATAAGGACTAAAATCAATGGAACCAGGACAGGGAAAGGGTTAAGATGACTTGAACAGTAAAGCAGCACGCAACCACCTCACTGCCAAGTGGCAAAGGAGCAAAACCCCTGGGGGAAGGGCTCGGTGGTTGGTGAGGACAGAGGGCATCAGCTAAACAAAGTCTGATGTTGATGTTGGCATGGGTGTGCTGTCTACATTTCTCCTCATCAAAACTCAGTTTGAAAAGGTGTTACTTGAGGTCCTGAAGCCCTTTAATCTGTCTGAATCTAGCAGATATCACTCTTAAAAAATATTACAACTAATCTCTGCTTTGAGCTTGAACTCTGTGGTCTCTGTGCACCAAAATTTCTGCAAAGACAGTATGTGTTTGTGACCATTAACCAAACATGTCTCCAGTAAAAAATATACAGTGATCCTGAGTTAACTACAAAATACTACTCATGTGCTTGTTGATGCTTTGTGACTAACATGGGGCCATCCCTCAGACTGCCCTTTTGTTAACACAGCTGTCTTCTGGGGCTCCATTCTGACCCATCGCTTCACTGACAAGAAGACAAAATGTGTCATTTTCCTAGTGTCACCAGTGGTATATATAAAGTACATGGCTAAAGAAATTGTAGCTTATGGGTGACACTGTTTCTTGAATTCACTTTTTAAATTTTTACCTTTTACTGTATGATTCTGTTTATTTTTTAATTGAAGTATAGTTGGTTTACAATGTTGTGTTAATTTCAGGTGTACAGCAAGGTGATTCAGATATATATGTATACATATACACACACACACACACACACACACACACACACATGTATATTCTTTTTTAGATTCTTTTCCATTATAGGTTATTATAAGATATTGAATATAGTTTCCTGTGCTATACAGAAGGCCCTAGCTGTTTATCTATTTTATTTGTTCATTTATTTATTTATTATTATTTCTTAACATCTTTATAGGAGTATAATTGCTTTACAATTGTTTACCTATTTTGTATACAGTAGTTTGTTTCTGTTAATCCCCAACTCCTAATTTATCCCTCCCCATCCCTTTTCCCCTCTGGTAACCATAAGTTTGTTTTCTATGTCTGTGAGTCTATTTCTGTTTTGTAAATAAGTTCATCTGTATCATTTTTCTAGATTCCACATATTAGTGGTATCATAGGACATTTGTCTTTCTCTGTCTGACTTAGTTCACTTGGTATGATAATCTCTAGGAAATTCACTTATTTAAAAATGAGAAAT
This sequence comes from Grampus griseus, assembly GCF_964374135.1. Lineage (NCBI taxonomy): Eukaryota > Metazoa > Chordata > Mammalia > Artiodactyla > Delphinidae > Grampus > Grampus griseus. The sequence goes on from NC_138997.1 coordinate 7,792,150, forward strand.
AGGGCTTCCCTGGTGGCGCAGTGGTTGGGAGTCCACCTGCCGATGCAGGGGACGCGGGTTCGTGCCCCGGTCCGGGAGGATCCCACATGCCGCGGAGCGGCTGGGCCCGTGACCATGGCCGCTGAGCCTGCGCGTCTGCAGCCTGTGCTCAGCAACGGGAGTGGCCGCAGCAGTGAGAGGCCCGCGTACCAAAAAATAAATAAATAAATAAAAAAGGAGAAAAATAAGACCATTAAGAATTTCAACCTTATAAGCTGGGACGAAGTGAGAGAGAGGCATGGACATATATACACTACCAAACGTAAGGTAGATAGCTAGTGGGAAGCAGCCGCATAGCACAGGGAGATCAGTTCGGTGCTTTGTGACCACCTAGAGGGGTGGGATAGGGAGGGTGGGAGGGAGGGAGACGCAAGAGGGAGGGGATATGGGAACATATGTATATGTATAACTGATTCACTTTGTTATAAAGCAGAAACTAACACACCATTGTAAAGCAATTATACTCCAATAAAGATGTTAAAAAAAGAAAAAGAATTTCAACCTTAACCAAATAAAAAGACATGTTTCATCATTAGCTGCAGATAGAACAGAAGTTTCTCACCTATGCAATATGAAATGCTTAAATGATTTCTCTCTCCTTTTTCTCTCTTTCTTTCATTCTATAAGTCTTATAATTTAAGGCTCCTACTCAAAAGAGTTATATAATTACATGTAATACATAGTTCAATATAACTAAAGAATCAGTCAGACCAACTATTCCTCTGTTTTAGTTTGAAGCGATCTAAGAATACAAGGCTATCTCATGTTTTGATAGTTGGTGCTCAAATAGAATAACAAGAACAAAGCGAGAACAGCCCTGTAGTCCGTGATAGCATGTCCTATGCATTACCTACCTGCTTAGAGAGCGAGTTTGAGACTGTGTTCACTGACCATTCCCCACTGAGGGCTTGGGAAATATTTTATATTTTAATCAGTAATTCTAGAGCAATGAAACAGACAAATATGTTGCAAGACAATTACTCAAAGGAAAAGAGAAAAGAGTTGAGGCTTCAAACTGGATTTTCATCTTAAAGGACCACATAAAACAAAAGCGTTTTCATATCTGGACCAGAATTCCCTGGGTACGGTGGTTTTGGTTTTAGCCATGTGTCTGGTCACAAAGAACTCTGGACTTAAGTATGGCACGTCTATTAAAAATTAATCCGCCCAGGTCAGCTGACATCACAGCAGGTCAGAAATAACAGAGATAAAAGCTGCATGCTTGCTACCTAAGTAATAAAAAAGAAGAGATCCTGGGGGAGTTCCGGTTCAGACACTTACAGCACACATGGAAATGAAGGAGATTCACTGCAGGAAGAGGGAATACAACTCTGACTAATGCTAACGTGATCACTGGGACATAGCTCCTCTCTGCTTAGCTGGCTGGATCCATTTACTACACAAAGAAAACTGACTACTGATGATTTATCTCTAAGAAATCTGCACAGAATTAAGGGAGCTGATGCTTTCCATGTCTCATTGCCACCTATGTATATGCTATTTAGAGCCATTCCTACTCGTCGTGATGTCGCACTGTCTTCCCAGGAGGCTACTCGGCAGCACTGGAGGTCCCTCACAACCCAGATGCAGAAACATGGAAGCCCCACCGGTGAGGGGTCTTCACTGGGGGAAGTCTTTCATAAAATTTTCCTTAGAATTCCAAAATTTAATCTTAGAACAATGGCTGTCCTATTAAATTGTTCCAATAGTCTCGCAAACTATCAAAGTTAGAGGGAAACTTAGTAACCATCAATCCGAAATAACATCAACTAGGTCCATCATTAATAAAATAATGCCATCTGCAAATGGCATTATTTTATTCTTTTTAATGGCCGAGTAATATTCCATTATATATATATGTACCACATCTTCTCTTTCCATTCCTCTGTCAATGGACATTTAGGTTGCCTCCATGTCTTGGCTATTGTAAATAGAGCTGCAATGAACATTGGGGTGCATGTTTGTCCTACTGAGTGAAGTAGGTCAGACAGAGAAAGAGAAACATCGTATGACATCCCTTATATGTGGAATCTAAAAAGAAATGATACAAGTGAACTTATTTACAAAACAGAAACAGACTCACAGACTTAGAGAACAAACTTATGGTTACTGGGGGGAAGGATGGGGGGAAGGGATAGTTAGGGAGTTTGGGACTGACATGTACACACTGCTATATTTAAAATGAATAACCAACAAGGACCTACTGTATAGCACCGGGAACTCTGCTCAATATTATGCGGCAGCCTGGCTGGGAGGGGAGTCTGGGGGAGAGTGGATACATGTATATGTATGGCTGAGTCGCTTTGCTGTGCACCTGAAACTATCAAAACATTGTTAATCGGCTACACTCCAAGAAAATAAAAAGTTAAAACAAACAAAAAAGCAACATCAGCTAACACTCACTCAGTGCCCAACAAGGGACTGTGCTGAGTACTCTGCATATGTTAGCTCATTTAATCCTGCAAAAACATACTAAGTAGATACTACTATAGTTACTACACGTTATTAGGTACTGTGTCACCTGTTACAAGATGGGGAAGCTGAGGCCCAAACGGAGACAGGCTGACTACCTTGTCCACAAAGCTGATTAAGTGGTAGAGACATGATTTGAACTCTCGATGTGTCTGCCTCTTAACCTCATGGTCCGCTGCCTGCCACGATACTGAACCGGCACTGCTCAGAAAGAGGGTGGAAGTCGGGAGACAGTGATCTTGAATCATCATGTTGCCTTTTTTAGCCTCAGCTTTCTTAGCTGTATAATGGGAGGGCTCAACTGTAAGATCTTGAAGATCCCTGGCTTCTCTATCATTTTTTTTTTAGAGAATTTCCTTTCTACAGTTATTTTTGATAAGCAGTAAGTGATGAATAAGATATCTGAAGTATTTTATGTCCTTTAAAAAATGTTCTTTCAAAGCTGATTTCACCAGGACAAATCTAATAGAGTAACCAAGTGTCTACATCTCAGTCCTTCCACAAGGGGTGGAAATCAACATGAACTGGCTGATTAGGAACATTCTAATTATGTAACTCTCAAGGACTTTAAAGAAGGAAGACGAGTTCATTTGATTTGTGTATTCGTTTAATTTTGGAGAGCGGAAACCCTAGCAAGAGTGATGATGATGTTGCTGTCATGTGGACAGATCAAATAATGTGCCCTAATACATAGCTACACGTAGAGAAAAAAGAAGATCAAGCATGTGTTATGTATCTGTCAACAAGCACAACGAGACCGTGATCCCACATGCTCTTTGAGAGGGTTCCACTCTACGTAGCCTATGGAACCTACTATCAGTTTCATTTTTCTTTTTATTTCCCTGATACCATATGCCCCAGAAGCCAGAGAGCATCATTTCCACGTGGGAGCATACACGGCGGAGAACAGTACCAGCAGGCTGCTCATTAAGTACTGTCTCCCCTGATATTCTGGGAATGAGAATGAACTATGGCTCGGGGATGGAGACTAAGCAAACCAAAAAGAGGGGGTTACACTACATGGTGGTCTGGATACTAGTGACGGAGACCTATAGAGGGACACTGGCTCATACGGTTTCGGTAACTACTCCTTTTGTTTATGTATTTTGTTGCACTGGTTTCACATCCACCGTTTAAATTAGTGCCAAGTTAATTCCTTACTGGGAAGCCACCATGTTGTTTCTTACTGAAGCTATAGAAAAAGTGGTTCAGTTCAGTGACTGAACTGACTGCTCTCATCTTAGCCACGCTTTATGCAAAAATTCCTTTGACTAGACTTACAGCTATATTACTGCTATAATGTAAAGTGGACCTTTAAAATAAATGAATATATATATAAATATAGTGAAAGCAGTAACCAAATGATCTAAACAGCCTTGAAATGAATCCACGTAGATTTCTGAGATATGCAAGTTCAATGACAAATGCAGTAATTGGCAAAACAAAAACAAAAACGTTAAAACTACTTATTTCATAAATTACATGGATAACACAATTCACATTCCCAAGCACAGTAAAATGTATTTCTTTCTCTCCATAAGCTTTAAAAATTTCATCTAGGGGCTTCCCTGGTGGCACAGCGGTTGAGAGTCCGCCTGCCGATGCAGGGGACGTGGGTTCGTGCCCCGGTCTGGGAAGATCCCACATGCCGCGGAGCGGCTGGGCCTGTGAGCCATGGCCGCTGAGTCTGCGCGTCCGGAGCCTGTGCTCCGCAACGGGAGAGGCCACAACAGTGAGAGGCCTGCGTACCGCAAAAAAAAAAAAAAAAATTTCATCTACTTTTCCAATACAAAATATAATAAAATATTGGTCCCTTCATCTTATTTTTTATCTGGCAGAAAGTTCTTTACATTAAGTGATGAAATAGTTTTAAGGAAACAATAAGTTAGCTTTCACCCGCTCTGGAGAGATTTTTCAGCGTTATATTTAGCCTCTTTAAGTGTGCTGGAAGAGACTATAAATTTATGATTAACCAAAGTAAAAACAATCCAACACCTGAGTCCACTTCAGGAGGAGGAGGAAGAATCTACCTTCCCCTTTCCTCAATAAATCATCAAGATAATATGGCCAATTTGAATTCTGACCCAAAGTCCTAGTTTTTATCTAGAGCTGTATGTTAATGATAGGAGAAGACCATATTCTTGAAACCCAAATATAGCATTGATTTTGGCTACTGTTTTTGTTTTATCTGGGTGACACTGGCTACCATGGGATTTTTTTTTGGTGGGGTGGTAAGGTTGTTTTTAATGTATGAATGAAAAGCACACCTGATTATTTCAAAGTACACAAAAGAACAACAACGAACACCAGCCAGGAACGGATCGCTTAAAAACAGAACAAAAAACCCGGAATTCTTCCCCCAGTGGACAGACGATGGGCTGGGACGATCTGACAAAATCCCAGATCCACTGCTTAATGACATGGGAAAACAAAACAAAACAACAACAGAAGGAACTGGAACACGTTTCTTAGATTGCAAAGAGGGAAAATTAGAATAAAAAACCAGTTTGATTTTGTTTCCCTAAAGCTCGATGCAAGGAGCATCACGGGTGCCACTATTTTTCACCTTGTGCTCTTTTGAGATCATCTTTTGGCCCTTCATCTAAGATCGTTAACATAATGAATACTTTTTGGTTAAAAAGGGGTGGGCAGAAGACAAGAAACTCAGGTGCTTTTTGAAAAAGACTGATTTTCTTAATAGTTGTCATTCTCTGCTAAGTCATTGTGTTAAATCAGGCTGCTGTTCTGAACTCAGGAGCACAATTTCTCCCTCTCTGTAGCCTTCAAGCACACATACGGCCTAGAGGCAGATGGGCACTTATTTTGGACACACACTGATATGTTTGGATGCAGACACATGGAAAATGGAAGAACAGCAGCTTGACAGAACTGCTGCAGGATCCTCCCTGAAATACAGTTTTGACAAGATGAGGATACCCTCTTCTTCCGCAGAAGTAAATTTCTAACGTTTTTGTCAAAAGTCTGTAGAAAAACCAATCTAAAGCAATGTATTACAGGCTTTCAAGAAGAAGCACTTTTATTCAGTGCTTTCCTGATAAGCAAATTCCTTGTTTGCTAACCTGGATTTAAAAATTCTATCCATAAAAACAAACATAGAATCAAAGCAGATCAAAATCATCTTGAAAAATGGGGAGGAGACTTAGCCAAGGAGGTGGATGGTGGGCATGTAGCAGGGGGAAGCAGTTACACTGACAGCAAACCCTAAACGCACACCAGTTCCCTATTACTCAGCTTGTACTCCTAGAGGGAAAAAGGCACTCACACATCAGCACCCCTGGAGAGTCAAAATGAGGAAAAAAAAAAAAAAAAAGAAGGACTGCAAGGTGACACTATAATAAAGGATAAGCACATTTTCTTTCACAGATTGCAGTTACTCTTGGCAACACTGAACGTGACACATTCCTATGTCAGGGGAAGGATTTTCAGTCATTTAGAAATGTGGTTTACTTCTGCACACACAGCTCTCGCTCTCACCCACACATCCAACATGGTTCTCCTTTCTGCTAATTTACATATGCTTTTCCACTATTAAATCATCCAAACAGCAGACGACCTTACCTTCCCAGCTCTTTTCATCGCACAATGCAGTCAGGTCCAGCTCCGGCACTCCGGAGACAAAGCTCTCTTGCTGGTCATCAGCATTTGGAGCCCTCTGCAGCTTGCTGTCAGGTAGGCTGGGACGCTCCTGGATCTTCATGGTGGGGTCCTGCAATAACAGCACAACGTCCCCAAATCTTTACTGCTCATCAAAACCCCCACACGTCTGCAGCAATTCCACTCCTGCTGGGTGAAACCTCCCAAGCCACAGCTGCTGATGTCCCCGGCACGGAAACCGAAATCATAGGTTGATGCCCCCTGGATGCTAGCTGGCCACTTGCATGCAAAAAGCGACCATCCGTCTGCGCTCCTTTAACTTTGCTTCTGGAAGAAAGACAAGATGCTTTCTGCGGCTGCTCTTCCTGATAACTGCTGGCAGCTGACAGTCTGGATGATTACTGACTGGGGCCAGGAAGGAGGGAAAAGGAGTTTGTGTTTCCTTAAAGGAGGACGGCTCTCCAGACTGTAAACGAAAAGCCAAAACTCAGCTAGTGCCGTCGCCAAGGCTGCAGCAGCAACATGGTGTCTCCTGCACGCAGACTTCCTTGCCCCTTAGGTAAACAGTGCTGCAGGGCCAGGAGCGGAGGCTGTGTACACGTGTGCTCTCCTGCTGGCCCTGCAGGCTGAGATCCATTAAGCGGGGCTAGCTGCACATTCCCAGATTTCCTGTGGTTGTTTTTGCCTCGAGTGTGGGGAGAACAGACTATTTATGGAGGAGCTCTGGGTATGCACTGTTGCGCAAATTCAGACGGCAAGGGGGTCTGGTGTCGCAGCTAGCAGCTAAGCGGTAAGGAATACACATTCTGGAAATGAGCCAAAATCACACAGGGAGCACGACTTTTTTTTTTTTTAAGTAAAAAGGCAAGAGCTGGCAAGTCAGAGATGCATAATTTATACCTTACAAATATGCAACTGTGGCTTGTTTCCTTGGTTTTGTTTATTGGTGGCGCGCACACCAGGCTAGGATGTCTGGGGGATGGGAAGACTCTCCCCCAAAGGCTGCTCTTTTAACTAAGTGATTTCATGTTTAAAAAACTGCATTGAAATTTAGTCTTTTTTACCTTGTCCTCTGGCATCGGGTAAAACCCAAGCACTGCCATACTCTCCTCTCTCATAAAATTACAAATAAAAGTGTTGCCTCAAAACACAATTCTCAAGTGGCACAGATCTGTACAAAAGATTTTCTTTGAGAATAACCGGAAGTTTATTTTCGCAAATATACCATCATTAAATAAAAAACAAACATCTGGAAATCATAAATGATTCTGTTAATGTATGAGAAATATTCTGATGCTTAAAATAAAGCAGTACTAAGACTTCCACCTCCTTTTAATAGCTATTCACCCTCCTTTGATATCACCAGGGGAATAGATAGGGCTTTTACTACTATATTGCCATGAAATGAAGCATTCTCTTTACATTTGCGATAAAATGAAATATCACCAATCAGTTCATGATAAGCTACTGAAAGATGCAAATGAGAAGTAAATCTGGGGCTTTAAGACACTTTAAACATTCTGCTTGTCTATTGTAGGGAAAAAAACACACGGATTATGCATTTATGTCACAAAAATCATTTGTTCCCTGAGCTGAATCCTAAGTAGACAGAGTTGAATGACCCAGTCTGGTGCTCAGCTTTTTAAAAGTTACAGCATCAGTTAGTCACCTATCGTGTGTGTGTGTGTGTGTGTGTGTGTGTGTGTGTGTGTGTGTGTATGTGCGCGTGTGTGTGTGTTAGAACCTCATACAGCAAATAAACATTTTGTCAATAAAGATCTCTAATAACTGTTACACTTAGAGACAGATAAAAGGGAAGCACATGAGATATGATTCCATGTGGTAAGTACAGCACTTTCTTCACGAGGAACATCTTTGAAGCCACTGACCAGCAGAGGAGCGGACATGAGTTTTCCCTCCGGGCAGACCTGGGATTGAAGTGTGACTGACGTTTAGCAGCTCGGTGCCCTAGCTGAGCCATTTCACTCCTCTGAGCCTCCATCTCCTAATCTATAAAACGGCATTGAAAACACTAACCTGGCAAGGTTCCTTTGAAGATCTGAGAGAAGGTATGAAAGGCCTCTAGCATGGTGCCTGGAGCAGAGCCACACAAATGGAAGCGATCCCTCTTTCTATTATTATTAGGCACCATAGGAAGATGAGTGAAATATTGCTACATCTCAAGATGCTCAAGAGAGGAGTGGGAGAGGAGGCACATAAACTGCAATTCAAGGTGCAACATGCTACGACAGGGCGGGGCAGAGTCTTAGACGCATTATGAAAAATGGTTAGAGAGCCACTGGTGTTCCCATCATGGATCAACAACAGCGTCTGGGGGCTGCGTGGGCCAGAGAGCACTTCATACAGAGAGGCGGGCAGGAGTGGGGGACAGTGACCCCAGGAGACGAGAGGCTTGGGTGCCGGTCCTTAGCACACGTGACGAGGGGGTCGGACAAGCGGCTGGGCTGCCAGACGCCCTGCATACTGGGCTAAGTTTGGATTTGATCCTGTGGTAGATAATGGAAAGTCACTGAAGGATTGAAAAAACTGACTCATCCTGGAGAAACGTGCGTTTTCCAGGCTGACGCCTCAGGCATGGGAACGCACGCTGCTGGGAAGACCCACAGCCCTCAAGCCGGGCTCACAGGCAGCTGGCACCCCCTGCTACACCAGTCACCGGCTCTGCTCCCCCTGGTACCTGTGTCCCCTCAGGGCACTCAAGAGTCCTGCAGTGCTTGACGTGACGTGTATAAAATCCCCCAGTTCCGCAAACACACAAGCTAATTGAAAACGTGTACTTTTTATGATTGCCACATCCAAATTAGCACCAACCGCAAAGTGAGAAAATTAAAATTAGAAAATTCTTCCTTAGTTTTTTCCTCCGGAACGTATGGGTTTACTCACTCCTTCAACAACAGTGGGCTGGTGCACCCACTCTGTGCCGGGCTCTGTGTGAGACACGCAACTATGCTCAGGGAAGCTCTGGAAACTCAATTTTGGTGTGAGGCCACGGCAGTCCACCTTGTGAATCGGTGAGCTGCCCTTCACAGTGTTCAAGTCAAGTCTGGGCGTTAGAAATGCAGGAGAGGGAGCGATTACCACCCTGGGTAGGATGTTGGGACAGACAACCTTGATAGGACTCTATTATTCTGACAAAGAGAATCAGGTCAAAATTGTACTAGTTTATTCAATTATAAGAATATATATCCCATATTATATACCTATAACAGGGCTGCCTATGATATGTCAGGTGCTAGAGATACAAAGAGAAAATTTAGTTACTCATTCATCTAAGAAATAATTTTTGAGGGCCTTCCATGGGCTTGACAGTTTTTTAGATGTTGGAGAAATTTCAGTGGCCCAAGTCAAGTCTCTGTCCTAATAAATCTTAAAGAAGGGGACAGTTAATAAAGAAAAAAAAAAAAGTCAGGTAGTGCTACGGACATGGAGAAAACAAAGCAGGGTAAGGAGGATGATGGAGGTACGGGCCACGGCCTGTGGTTTTCTTGGGTGGCCAGGGACAGTCTTTCCAGTAAGGTGACGTGTGAGCAGAGACACGAAGGAGATGCTCTTCTGTGGGAAGAGCATTCCAGGAAGAAGGAAAGCAAGTGCAAAGGCCCTGAGGCACGGTCATCTTGTACGTGTTGAGCAAAGAGGTCACTGTATCTGGAGTCAAGCAGAGGCCAGTCAGGGCCATCAGTTATGCGTGCTTAGGACGTGCACTGTACCATCTGCAACGGGGTGTCATTCACACCGCAGACCTGTATTAACTCACACGAGCTTCTGGGCCCCCCGGCTGATCTGCACAGCAAGGGAGGGATGCGTCCTACGCAAACCCACAAGAGCTCGCACAGCCACGGACACACTGGGCAGGGCTCACTCATCGGCACATCCGCCCACGCGGTGCTGCGCTGCTGTGCTCCGAGCGGTCCCCGGGGCTGCTCGTTCACTTGCCTGCTGCAGCTTTAGGCCTGATTCCCAGTTTCTGATCTCGGAACCAGACACAGTCACCTTGCCTGTGGTTGCAGGGTGGGCTGCTGGTGTGGTCCCAGGGTTTACAGGCATGTGGAGCTCAGGATACTGCTCGGAGGCTACACAGGCTCTATAGCAATACACTAGCAAAAACCTACCCGTCCTTCAAACGTCTGTCAGGCTCGTCTGGGTGAGGCACCTCACCAGGTTGTTTCCCACTCTCTAACAGCGCTTATTTGTAGAGTATCGTGCCTGTCTACTTGCTTGTCTGTTTCTCCGGCTAGATCATTACTGTTAAAATGTCAAGGACGTTCTTAAATACCAAAATATTTTTGGTTTCAACTTTTGTTGTTTACACAGATTGTATCTTCAGTTAAATCAGGGTAAATACATTCATTTCACACTTACCAACTCAGAGATCCTTGTGCTGTGATGTCACACGCTAAACCCTTGTCCAAAATGTGGTACCATACAAAAACATGCTAAATATTCATGTCATGAAATGAACTGAGGGACTGGCTCTTTGGAGAGACAATAGGGTATGTGAGATATGGGTTTTAGAGTAAGAGACTGGAGTTCAAATACAGGGGACCAGTTGCAAGATCTTCAATGAGTAAACTTCTTTGTACTTGAGATTCTTTTCCTCTCATACAGGAACAAAACTTCATAAAGTTGTGACGATTAAGTGAAAAACATGTAGCATAAAAACAGCCAGCCCGTAATAACTGTAGAAGAAATGCTAATTCCATTTATACGCTATCTCCCCTTCCCATTCATTCATTGGGCAAGTGTTTATTGAACATGTACTATGTGCTAGGTACTGGAATTAAAGGGATTAACAAGATAGGGGATTTGGTGTGGAAGGGATTCACTGATCACATAAGTGCCAAGTCACATGCATGTTATAAAAGAAAACCACAGGGTGCTTGGGAGCAAATAAGAGAGAGCTCATTTTGCCTGGGGCCGCACGTGACATTTCACATTCAGGGAAAGGAACCATTAACTATTAGTCCATCCACCTGATCCCTGTTAGGACTTGTCCCTGTCTGGCTGGGCCCGGCTTTTTCTCTCCTGACTTTATTGATCCTGCTCTTGCCCTGGCATCAAATCGCTGGTGAATTTTTGTTCTACCCCTTCTCCCTCCCTACACAGGATTTGGATAAGCAGCAGTAACTACTAGCTCACCAGAGCGGGACAGGACAGTATCAGTGCCCTGCACAAGGCAGTGTGCACAGGAAGGAACCACACAGAGTTAACAGAAGGGCCACATGGAAGTATAAACATTTACTGCTTGGCTTGACAATAAAGGAAAATGAACATAACAAATTCCCCCAATTCATCTGAATCGTGAAGCTTCTGTAGCCTTTCGAGACTGGATGGAATTGGAAAGGAATCTACACAAATAGAGCTTTTACGTTTTTTCTGGTTCTGATATTAAAGCCAGTAACAAATCCTAAAGCTTCCATGAGATACAGTGAAACTGAAATAACAGAGTCATCCATTTCATAAACACTCGTAGACAGGGATATTTCAGAAGTTATCTCAAACCTTCTCAGGGCAAATAAAAGCCTGCACTTAAGCTCTTGTGACAATTAATATTAATGCTTACGCTTGATTAGAAAGTTTTATCTTCTCTCCCCACTTTTTTTTTTTTTTTTTTTGGAAGCAGGATAAGAAAAAGGGAAATAGTCTTTTGTTTATTATGAATGTCCTGTTTGTTATCAAAGGTATGCTTCTAAGCTCTTTTAAAACAGTAGGCTTAGAAAGCATAAAGAATGTAAAAATATCTTGAAAGAATTTAACACTTTATCAACCGTAAACTTCTGACTACAAGGACCTCTTCCAGGTAATGTAACACCCATCCATGTACTTAATAATTTTTACATGTTTTGCTTTCTTCACAAAAAGATTAAGAATAAGGTTGTAATTTTACTAGTCTGGATTTTAGACGGAAGCCTAAAATATTTCCACAACAGAAAATAACTTACTGAACGGAATCAAATTGAAGCGTAAGGTATACACTCCACTGTAAACTGAACTCTGAAAATGTTTCAGTGTTGTCTTTCAGAATCTAGAAATTGCTAGTTTGAAGGACAACCTCTCTCCTGGATACTTCCAGTTGTCAAATGAGTTTAAAAACAAACAGAACAAAGTCTTTGAACTCCACATGCTCAGGGAACAGGGGGCTTCAGCTCTTGCACATGTTATCCTATTTCATCCACAGCCCAACGGTATTTTATTAAAATGTCAGCCTTTCCAAAGCTTAGCTGAAGAAATCATACTTAAATCTTTGACATTTTGAAGGGACTCTTAACATTTTTCCCCATCGCCAATGTGTCACTAGATGAATTTTAATGCAAACCACATTAAGAAATTCAGATGACCTAGAAATGGATGACTCTCATTGACCAGCCGAGATCTCAGCAGACTCTGTTTCTGGATAAGTTGTATCATTAAAAGAAAGTAAAAAGACGTGCAACGAAGTATAGGCCCATGTTTACTCTTCAACACATGCCTTCAAACAAAAACACACTTAGGGCTGCAAAATGATTATTTAAAACATGCAGTCACAGCTGTGCAGGCATTTGCCTTTGAGCAGCAGACTCTGAGCCAGCCCCTCTCTGCTGAGGAGAGAGGAGCATCTGTGACGGTGAATGTTAGTGTTCCTCGTTCTGATGAAAATACCAGTGAAACAAGAAAGACCAAGCACCTTTCTCCAACACCTGTCATCTGCTGTGTTATCGTATATGAATCTGGGCGTTTATAAGGAAAAACTTCAAGGGCAATATTAATGAGGACAAAATCTGCCTTAAGGGAAAATGAAATCGGAAACATCATCACATCCATTCACAGTGGGCATGTAAATTCTAGCATCTCAATCTGATGCTCTAGGAGACTTGGAAAAAGTAACAAACAGAATTCTACTAGGGTTAACCAACCTCTAGACTTCCTTTCCATCTCTGAGATTTAGGAATTCGTGCGATATTCTCAGAAAACCAGATTAACTATTTGGGTTGTGTAAGCTCTAGAAAGTGCTCCATATATTAAAAAGTAGGAAATTATGATAGACTGTAGACAAGGGAAAGAGGTTTAGAAATGGAAGACAGATCTTTTCACAGTCCTTCATTAGTAATAAAATACATTTCTTTCAGTGAAGGAGACACATGCCGTCACAAGTCGAAACACAATCCTAATCTTGTGGAGTGATGTCTTTTTTCCCTCCTTTGGTGCAGTTGTGAAAGAAAGATGACACAGAGAGCTTAGTCTGGATTTTAACTCACTGCCTAATTTTATCTCCTAGCTGAAATCACCATGATTACAATGACTATTACTAGTGAGAGCTTCAGGAGTGCCAACAGTGGGCTAGGTGCTGATTGGTAAATGCACATGCACGACACAAGTAAGAATAGATCCTGGCCCATGGAAGAAAGACTTGAGATTCCTTCCCCATGATGCATCCTCTGCTGTGGGAGCTGTCCACAAAAACACCAAGGTAAACGGAGTTCAGCACCCATTTTGTTTGGGCGCCACTTGGAATTTATGAGTTAGTTACGTAGTTCATCCACAAAGGCCGCTCTCTACCCTTTTATCTCCTAAAGGATACGAGGCATAAAAGGGAATAACTGAGAAGAACTCTCTAGGAGGCTGGTAAAGCCATTTTCTTTAAAATGAGGTTCAGTGGCATGATGAGTAGGTGCTTGCGGTGAGCAGAGGAAGAGAGCAGAGAAAGGAGGAAACAGAAGGAAACTAAAACAACACTATCATGGGGATGCTGGGCTCTGAGAAAAGGTGACTAGAGACAAGGAAAGAAGGGCTGCTTGTTGCCTGGGTCTCAAGGAAGGAAGCATAAACGAGTTGGAAATAAGACACGAAAGCAGCGGCTCAGAATCTGTCAAGTCAAAAAGCAGCAGCCTCTAGCTTCTCTTCCCTTCGCCTGGCTGGTTAGTGAAGGAGTGCACGTGAGAAACTGCACAGAGGAGATACGGGGCGTCTAGCACATGGCGGAGGCGGGCTGTCAGGTGGCCATTCATTTCTAGCAATTTTATGCCAAATTTTACTTGAGTGGGCATTTTTCTAAGAAGGGGGTCCATAGCTTTTGAATTTTTCATTTGCTAGACTGGCAAACTTTATGGAGGTAGGAACTGCAGCTGTTATTAAATCCCAGCTCCTAGCACATCACCTGCACATAGTAGGACTCAATATATATTACTGAATAAATCCATCAGTGGGTTAGGTTAGTGTATAAAAAAGATGAACAATCACTGGGTTAGACGGGAAGTTCTATGTATAATTAATATATCAAGAGTCAGAATCCAAGAACAGGTTGAGAAATGCTTTAACCCTTGCCAAAAAGAAAGCTGATTAATAAGATTGAAGGTGCAGCTGGAAGCATTTGGAAGTACTGGATTACATACACATGCATGAATGAAAAATGAGGCTCAGAACCCTGAATGGAAGCCAGCGTCGGGAGCAAAGGAAACCAAATACTTGGGTCAGCAAGGCTACGCCCCCAGAGGACAACAGGGAAGCCAGGAAGGTCACCAAAACTTTAAGATCTAGACCACAGAAGGGAGTGAGATATTTTTTCTCTGTTGTCTACTTAAAACAAGACACAAAACTCAGAAAATGAATTGGATTTAATAACTTGAACTGATTTTATGTTACTTTGAAAATTAATGAGATCATCTCTTTGACACATCCACTAAAATTCACTATTTATTTTAATCACTTAAAAACTGCATGAGATCATGGAAAATAAAACTAGTAGCTTTGGTATTTGTTTTGTCTTATGTTATGGAAAACCTAAGGAGTAATCTCCATGCTATTGGAGTTTATCCTCACAAGCAAAATGAAAGAATTTCAAAAGCAAAAGAGTGGAGTTCTTCTGATTTCTCAAGGAACCTTCATGTCTTGGCATTTGTCTTTCTCACCAATCCCAATCCCGTCACTGAATGTCATCACCCCTTATTGATAAGCTAATAATACTTCACACTAACTCTCAAGAATGTAGGGACAGACCTGTCACAGTCAAAATCTTACTTGTTAGCTACTCACCTCAGAATGCTGGGTCTGTCTGCAGTCCTTTTCATTTTCTTTGCTACAAACAAAATATCATAAGATGTCATTCTGTTTTATAACAATGCTTTTCATTCATTGAAATTATGATCTCATTTATTTTAGAAGCTCAGTAGCTCTAAATAAAATTCTTATGAAATTCAAAAACAAAACAAAAACATTAATCAAAACGAAACAAAACTAGAAACAACACAAAACAGGAATATGGTTATCTGCCTTTAACAGCACCACGGTGGATTTTTCCATTTAAACATTTTCCTCGCTATAAAATACTGTTGGTAAACATATAGTCCTTTAATTCTACTCCTTTTAGTTCTTACAATGCACATTGCACTAAATGAAAAAAAAAAGTCTATTCACATTCTTATAAACAGTGTAAGGAGAAAACTCTAAAATTACCTTCCATCAGACGTCAGTTCAACATCATCAGGTCCAATCCTTTCAGGAGATGGTGTGGGATTGAGACTTTCCATATTCTGTAACAAAACGAACCATTTGTTGCCCAGTAGGAATGGTAAGACGTATGCAACAACAGACCCTCCTTTCTTTAAAATAGAAACATCGGATAACAAGCAGATATTACTTCTAGTCATCAGAGTCCTATCTTTAAAATTATGACAGTTTATTAGATACTGCTGGCATAAAATTATATGCTGAACTTTACCATTCCATTAACAAAGGTATCTGATAGCAGCACAGAAATGGTCATTGTGGTCTATAACGTTCTTGTTAGTTATTATCCACATTTTATAGCTAAACATAAACAAAACCCAGACTCCCAGAATACCAGGGTGGCATTAGAGCTAGACTTGAGGAATCTGACCTCCAATGTGATCAGAAGCCAATGTAACATTCATTGTCTATTTAACATCTTTTCAGTCTATATTGACAATATGATCTGGGGTAATAGGTAGCTTGTATCTAAGCTATAAAATAGCCATAAAAAGACATGGAGTTAACTTGAGAACCTTTCTTTCTGTGATATTTAATGTGAATCTTTATATTAGCCAAGATGGACAAAAAATATAAACACGAAACTTACTTCAAATAGCGTGTATTTCAGGCTGACCAAGAGGGCTTAATGCTTTATCAGGAGGTATATTTGTAAGGTTTTCTAACTGCCTCTGTAAAAACGGCCAACAGTTTCTAAATACATCTCGGGTGACTGAGCACAAAGTAAGCCGTCCCCAGGCAGGAAGATTACAAATATGCAAACAGGAGCTTGTTTACATTCGGGAGACCCAAATACAGAGCTGCCTTGGAGAGCGGGAACTGAATTTCGTTGAAGTCAAAGATTCACATCTGCATTAAAAGACCATTAAGCACAATCCATGTATTCTGTGTTATCCAAATAAAGAACACATAGTGAAGCAACATGTATTCACCTACTTGTTGATAATCTCCCCTTATGAAAAGCCCGTCGGAAAGTATATCTGATTAAGGTTCGCAATGATCCCATGAAACTGACATATACAAAAATCTTCACAAAATAAGACTGGATAACTTATCTTTGGCTTGGTAAATATTTTCCATTTATGGTGGTGTGGCCAACCTGTCTGGAATTCTTAAAAGTTTAAAACCCTAGGCTCGGGACTTCCCTGGTGGTGCAGTGGTTAAGAATCCGCCTGCAATGCAGGGGACACGGGTTCGATCCCTGGTCCAGGAAGATCCCACGTGCTGCGGAGCAACTAAGCCCACGTGCCACAACTACTGAGCCTGTGCTCTAGAGCCCGCGAGCCACAACTACTGAGCCTGCGCACCACAGCTACTGAAGTCCGCGTGCCTAGAGCCCGTGCTCCGCAACAAGAGAATCCACCGCGATGAGAAGCCCGCGCACCGCAATGCAGAGTAGCCCCCGCTCGCCGCAACTAGAGAAAGCCCGCGCACAGCAACGAAGACCCAACGCAGCCACAAAAAACAAACAAAAACCATAGGCTCCATCAAGAATAATAACAAAGGGAGACAGCATCCCATAATAGCTATAATGGTGGCTTTGGAGCCAGAATGTTTCAGTTGGAATCTTAGCTCCACCATTTACCAACTGTAAGACCCTACCTGACTCCCAGTTTCCTCATCTGGAAAAGGGGGATGGCAACAATAAACATAGGGTGGTCATAGGATTAAATGAGATAATACACGTAAAGCATTAAAATAATACCTTGTACTTTTAATGAATAGTAGCTGTTGTTGTTGATGTTATTATGACTTCTAAAACTGTGAAATCTCCAAGGAAATATTTTGCTTCTATTTACCCACAGTTAAGATGATGTTCTAGGAACTAGAACAAGCATTGGTCTGCCATTACTGCACACCAATTTACATGTTTAGATAATTTACACAGTTAGATAATTTTAGAATGGATCTGAGAAATAAAAAAAAAATTATAACCACATCCAATTATACTTACATTTTTATACCTCTAAAGTTTGAGTTAGAAGAGGCCTCTCTACAATGGCTCTCATGAAGCCAAAGTGTAGCTGCTCTTATTACCTGAATGTGATCTTCCTCATAAAGAGGGATCTATGACAAAGAATCTTTGTTCTCATTGGTAATCTTCAATAGATTATCAAAATCTTTAGTGTAAGATCTAGTGCAATAGCATTAGGTTTTCCTGATGCTCTGAAACATGAATTCCTAGGGGAAGCACAACCCTCTACCTTCAGATCACTTTAAAACACTATCAATGAAATACATTTATAATTACAGTAAATACAAATGACTATTTCAGCAGAAATAAAAACCTTCAGTGCTTCCCTGGTGGCACAGTGGTTGAGAGTCCGCCTGCTGATGCAGGGGACACGGGTTCGTGCCCCGGTCCGGTAAGATCCCACATGCCGTGGAGTGGCTGGGCCCGTGAGCCATGGCCGCTGAGCCCGCGCGTCCGGAGCCTGTGCTCCGCAACGGGAGAGGCCACAACGGTGAGAGGCCCGTGTACCGCAAAAAAGGAAAAAAAAACCCAACAAAACCTTCAGGTTGAAGCTAAGAAATATTCAGAAAGAAGGAAGAAAAAATAAACCATAATATTACCTAAATTTAAAGATACTTCAGTTAGAAAAATGTTAGAAGACTGATTTTTTCCCAAAACAGAAAGAACCAAGATTTAAGCAATATAGGTTTTGAGAATTATAGAAAAGAGATAGCTATGTTTTACAATAAAAAGCTCTGAGAAAAGCAGGTGTGAAATGTGAGAAATTTTAGCTGATTTCCAGGGTTAAAACAAGCAGTAACTTCAACTCCCTCGCCCCCCACCCCCGCCACTTTTTAAAAAATGTTTGATCTGTGTTTTTTATACCTCTCCAAGGACCTGAGTTTTTAATACATGTAATTGACAAAGGGTGACTTTCAGTATTGTTCAGTATTCCTCTCTAAAGCTTTACAATAATTCCAGTTTTCATGTTGTCCTCCACATGACTGAGACTACTGAATATTCAGTCTGCTTTCACCAAAGCAGCATGCAAGTACGCCGTGTTCCTTTGCTAAGGTAGCTGGGTTGCCCCTATACCTCTGGGAAACAGGAATCTGGGAAGAATGTGTTACAACTGGCAACCTACCCTAATTTTTTCAGAAGGAAAATAATAAAGGTAGTGAAGGTCCAGGAGTAGAGTAACAAAAGTACCTCTTACCATGGCTGCAAAGCATTTTATAGATTCTAACTTGCATCCTTTGCCTAAGGGTTTAGGGAGGGAAGGTTAAGAAATAGATCAGCAATTTCCCCACTTCACTGAGATGGGGGGAAGGGGAAAATGGAACGCACAGGTCAAAATATTGGCTGAAATGTAGAAAGCTTCCATTGTAAGAGAAGTATGCTACTGGACTTTCAAACGCTCTGTAGTTGTTAATAGTGCTGGTCTTATGAGAAACGCCGACTCCACGCCTTTTGAAGGTTTTAAACTGTTTTATGTCCCAAACACTTCTCTAGGTGTGGTAAAAGAGTAGGTCATCGATGTTTTCATTTATTAAAGTTGAAGTAGTACAATTCTTATTAAAAATAATGACTTATTACATTAACTTAATTTTAATTAGTCTTCTAAAGTTAGGATCTTTTAAAGGTAATAGGTAATTTTAAGAAATAGCAAAGAACAGATTACGTCTTTATGTAGAATGTGATAAATTTGCTTTTAGAATTGCATTAAAAAAAGACAGATAGGACTTCCCTGGGGTGGTCCAGTGGGTAAAACTCTGCCCTCCCAATGCAGGGGGCCCAGGTTCGATCCCCGGTCAGGGAACTAGATCCCACATGCCGCAACTAAGACCTGATGCAGCCTAAATAAATAAATATTAAAAAAAAAAAAAAGACAGCTAAAGC
Source organism: Grampus griseus (assembly GCF_964374135.1). Lineage (NCBI taxonomy): Eukaryota > Metazoa > Chordata > Mammalia > Artiodactyla > Delphinidae > Grampus > Grampus griseus. The sequence goes on from NC_138997.1 coordinate 7,811,630, forward strand.
CTAGTTCTGCCTCATAGAAGGCCTACCAGTGACTTTCAAAACATACAGATTTTCTATGATATAATTTACTTGGACAATTTTTGGGTGTCAGAAGAAACAATTTTAAGAACCACTCCCCTCAATCATAAAAATGACCTCAAATCTATAAAGAGCAAAAGCTTTGAAAAAATTAGCTTTAAGACTGTGGAATTTACTTTCAATTTTTTCCCCTGGCCCCATCTCTGTTTTGGCATTAACAGCTAGGCTCCAAACTTGTTTGACCACTGAAGCACTTGAAAACACCTGGAGCAAAAACAAATTTGTCTTCTAAAACTATAAAATGCTGACAAAGCCTTTACAGAGGACACTCAAACAATGCCTTCGCTCAGTATAGAAACAGCTCAGTCTGAAGGCTGCATGAACACTGCTAGTCAAAACAAGTTCATTATTCTAACCTTGAGCTCTAAGAGAAGGTACGTGATAATATTCTCATTAACAAAGGATTCATGGCAAATCTGAATTTCTTTTTGTATCCTTCTGTTTTATGTTTTATTATGCTTAAAACTCATAAATTAATCCATATTCAAAAAGAATTCCCGGTACTGTAAGAGGACACCTATGGAAGAGCTGGCTAGCTGTCCCCACAAGTCCGTTCCACCTTTCTTGCACAGCAGTGCGGGAGCCACACGCCCAGCGACAGCGCAGCCACAGCCCCTCCGGCAGGTAGATGGGGCCATGTGACCGACTTCTCTCCGACAGGCTGTGAGAAGTGGTATGTGTGTTTTCCAGGCCTGGCTAATAACCTGCCTCACCAGGTTCACGCCTTGACACTCACTTATTCTCTCCTCTTGGGAGCTGGAACGGAGATGAAAACCACGAATGCTCTGGAAGCTACCTGGTAAAGACGGCAGAGAGGCAGTTGGCCTGGGTCCCTGAAACATCGCGTGGAGCAAGTGTTCTAACTCTTCTCCTGAGCCCCAAACTGCTTTAGATTGTCACGGGAGGAAGAACTTTTACGGTGTGCAAGGCATTGCATCTTGGGTCTTTTTGTTACCCAAGTTACTCTAAGCTATACGGCAACCATTCATTCGCTCCCTTTTTTTTAACTCATTTTTTGTGAGTGCTGAGCTATGCTGGGCACTGGCGTACAATGGTGGATGGGGAACCGGACAGACACCGGTCCTTGCCACTGTGACTGATGTATTTTGGTTACTGCTCCAACTGTAGTTTGTTACACTGTTAATATTATCTTTATTTTTAAGATGCGTGCTATCTGAATAGCCCTCAGCACCCTTGGGCCATACAGTTGCCAGAGGGACCCTTTCAAAAGGTACTTCAGAAAATGACTTTTTTTCTCTTTAATCTTCGAATGGTTCCTCATCTCACTCAAGGTAAATGCTCAAGATCTAAAGATGGCTACAAAGCCTTAAGGGATCAGCTCCCTTGCTATGCCTCTGACCTCATCTCCTACAACGCTCCTCCCTCAACTCTGCTCCAACCGTGGTAGCCTCTTGCGCAACCTCTAAAGGCTAGGGCTGTTCTCCCTCCACCTGGATAGTCTCTCCCCAGATATCCTGATGGCTCACTTTCTCACCTCGTCCAGGTTTCTGCACAAGCACATTCTCAGTGTGGCCTGATCTGAGGACTCAACCCGTGCAACGCCAACTCTTAACCTCCCGTCCATTTCCCATCTTATTTATCCTGCTCCACTTCTCTCCTAGCATGTGCTGCCATCTGACTATACGTTGACTTGTTTCTTATCTGCCTCATCCTTCGGGAATATAAACTTCAGGATGGCAGACAGTGTGTCTGTTTTGGTCACCATTTTGTCTTTAGTGCCTAAAACAGTGCTTGTCGTATAGTTAATTGTTGTATCATTGAAGGAATGACAACTGTTAAATCAGTGGTTCAAATGGTGGGGTTTTTTACATTATATTGACACCACTCAGATAATCACTGTCATGTAGTTTTGGACAGGAGTTCTTACTGAGTTATACTGCATTAAAAACGTGAGCTGAGGGGGCTTCCCTGATGGCGCAGTGGTTGAGAGTCCGCCTGCCGATGCAGGGGACACGGGTTCGTGCCCCGGTCCGGGAAGATCCCACATGCCGCAGAGCGGCTGGGCCCGTGAGCCATGGCCGCCGAGCCTGTGCGTCCGGAGCCTGTGCTCCACAACGGGAGAGGCCACAACAGCGAGAGGCCCGCGTACCGCATTAACAACAACAACAACAAAAAGACTAAGAAGATGATGATCTGATGAAATCAGATCGGTATACTGAGTGAAAAGAGACCAATGAGGGAAAGAAGATGAGTTTGATCTTCACATGTTGACTTGGGAGGACTATCTAAGGTGAGCTGCAGAGAGCATTGCCTAGATGTTGATTTCTAAGTCATCTGTAGAGAGGTGACATCGGACAGCATGGAATTAGAGAAGCTCTCATGTGAAGTGCTGACGGAAAAGAGATATAAGGCAATTACCTGCATAACATTTACATCTAAGCATGTTTTGTGGAAGATCAGCCAGTAAAGGACACAGTAAAGAAGAATACAGTCATTGAGGTAAGAGGACAAAGAGAGGTCAACATCCTGGAGGCCAAGGGAGAAAGAGCTCTGAGAAAATGAGAGTATCAAGCACCACAGGGACTTCGGGAGGTCAAGGACCAAGCAGACAATAGCACAGCAGTCTTAAAAGACCAGTTCCAACCACATGTCCACCCAGTGACACAGAGAAAGTGGTTTCTTAGAGAGGTCTTTAGAGGGGTAGAATTCAGATTACAGGGGTTGACGAGCAAGTGTGGAAAGAACTGGAAATGCAGCTTGTTGAAAATTTTTGACGGCAAAATGAAGGGGAGGGGTTGGCCATCAGAGCAGAGGGAGTAGAAACGAACTTAAATATGTACTGCTGTCAGTCTTTCCTGCTCTTTAGCACATCGCATTCGAATCTCACACAAAACCAGAAAGAGATATTAATATTCCCGTGCTACAGATGAAGTAACTGAGGCTAAGTAACATGCTCACTTGCCATAGCTATTAAGTGATAAAGTTACAACTGAAATTCAGGTCTGAGTGTAAGACCTCTGCTCCTTCCTTGAACCCTGCCTATGGTTTCAGAGGGTATACGTGACATTAAGGAGATGCTGTTTATGAATAAGAGAGCTGCTAGACTATGTTTTTTTTTATATATATAATGTAAGGCTTATTATAGAATTAGTATAATCACACAAAGAATATTTGGAAAATATTCTTTGGGAGTAACGACTGCCTCTAATACTACCACCACTCCCATAATACAATCATACCATCGTTTTAGGTATATTTGTCTTTTTTCCTAGGAATGAACATTTAAATATATATTTATATACACATATTCATGCATAAATGCATGCACTGTATATACTGCTTCATAACCTACTTTATTTAAAAAATCTATTTATTTATTTTTGGCTGCGTTGGGTCTTCGTTGCTACATGCGGGTTTCTCTAGTTGCGGTGAGCGGAGGCTACTCTTCGTTGCGGTGCGCGGGCTTCTCATTGTGGTGGCTTCTCTTGTTGTGGAGCACGGGCTCTAGGCGCGCGGGCTTCAGCTGTGGAACGCAGGCTTAGTTGTGGCTCGCGGGCTCTAGAGCGCAGGCTCAGTAGTTGTGGCGCATGGGCTTAGTTGCTCCACGGCATGTGGCATCTTCCCGGACCAGGGCTCAAACCTGTGTCCCCTGCATTGGCAGGCGGATTCATTTTTTTTTTTAGATGTTGGGGGTAGGAGTTTTTATTAATTAATTAATTTATTTTTGCTGTGTTGGGTCTTCATTTCTGTGCGAGGGCTTTCTCTAGTTGTGGCAAGCGGGGGCCACTCTTCATCGTGGTGCGCGGGCCTCTCACTATTGTTGCAGAGCACAGGTTCCAGACGCACAGGCTCAATAGTTGTGGCTCACGGGCCTCGTTGCCCCGCGGCATGTGGGATCCTCCCAGACCAGGGCTCGAACCCGTGTCCCCTGCATTAGCAGGCAGATTCTCAACCACTGCACCACCAGGGAAGCCCTATAACCTACTTTTAATATGAGGGAGAGTATCGTGTAATCCGAGCTCCACCCCTTATGTGTGACCTTGGGCAGCTGTTTAATCTCCTGTGCCTCAGTCTCCTCATGTTTAGAATAAGAATATTAAAAACAATAACTACCTTATGGATTACTGGAGGATTAAAATTGATAATATATGCAAAGCACTTAAAATACCCCTTGCTAAACATTTTTCACTTTATTACAGTCTTCAGAACCATAATTTTTATTCGATGCATAATATTTTATTGAATTGACATGCAAATGTTACTTATCTGGTCCCCTACTTTTGAACATTTAAATTGCTTCTAATTTTCCATGATTATAGATGCTCACGTGGTGAGCAAATGAATACTTACAGTCTTTTCCGTATTTACAATGATGTCTCTAGAGCAGGGTGGCAGAGGTGGGATTATTGGATACACTGCGTGACTGAGTTATAGCTTTTGATTCAAACTGTTAAATTGTGCCCTAGAAGGAATGTTTTTAGAGACAGACATTTTCTAGGCTGACAGAAATAAGCCAGTGGAGAGGAAGCAATGAAAAGTGTCTGCGTGAGTGAGGGAGTGAGTTTGTGTATGTGTTTGTACACGTACAGGGGGTGGGGAGATGGACGTAGAAAAGAGAATTTCCAAGGCTACTTAACCTTAAAGTTAACCGTAGAATTTAGAAAAACCACTTCATCATTTGAGCAGGTGAGAAAATAAAATGGGTGGAGATCTAGAGAAAGTTTGAAGCATGAGTGAGGGAAGCTGCTGAAACACAGCCTGGCTCTCTTAGCTCTTCAAAATAAACCAGGGGGCAAGGTTTCCTTCTGAGAAAGGCTGAAGAGCACAGGTGTGAGCTAGCAGTGCAAGGAGAGAGGAAAAGGTTGGGACCACGGCAATAATTAGAGATAAGGCAGAGCACCTGAATGCCACTCACTAATTTCTGGGCTCTGAATTATCCGTAGTCTCTTAGTCTCTGCTGGTCATGACAGCCCCGAGAGGAAAAAGGATAAGGGAAAGTACGCAGACAGTTCCCACTTTAGAGATTCCAAATTTGCAAGATGCTTTTATAGGTCACTGTGGCTGTGTTGTGGGCTGGTGAGATCACTGTGATATTATCACTCAAACTCTTCAGTCACTCTCTTCTCATTTTCTCTGGAAGATGGTTTGCTCCCATCTCTCCATCAAAACTGCTCTTACTGAGTGATCGCCAGCTTGGTAATCCCAGTGGCTAAGCTCTCAGTCTTCTACTCGGCCAATCATCTGACCTTCTTTCCAACTCGAGATACGTGGTTCACTTGGCATCCAGGACACCAAACACACTTCATTTTTTTCTACTTTGCTGGGGTCTCCTTCTTGAGTCTCCTCTACTGGGACCTTGTCATCTCCCCATCCTTTACACGATCGTATGCCTCAGGGCTCACGGTCCCTGAGGCCACTTCCCTTTTCTGTCCATCCTCGCTCCCTCGGTTATCTCATCCAGTACGCTGACTTCAGATAGCCTCTGTCTGCTGCTGGCTCCCACGATGCATCTCCAGCCAGGATACCCTCCCTAAACTCGCAGAAATCCAGCTGCCTTCCTGCTATCTCCTCTTAGATATTTGACGGGCAGCTCAATCTTAACATGTCCAACACTGAACCATGACATCATCACCCAAACTTCTGTCTTCTCCATCTCGGTAAACTGGCCACACAGATCTTCTAGTTGCCAAAAACCTCGGAGTCATCTTCGACTCCTCTATTACTTTCACACCCCTCAGTTACGTAATGTCAGGAAATCCTGTCAATTCTATGTTCAAAAATATATCCAGAATCTACCTATTACCTCCTGACTACTGCAATACACTACTCCAGGAGGACCCATGCACATGTTAGTCAATATGAACAACGCCTAGAGTACTGCACTGTGCAGCCTGCAAGGCAATTCGTGCCGGCTCCGGTATCACCTTAGTTCACACCATCATCAGCGCAAACCTAGATTATTGCAAGAGTTTCCTAACGGGTTTTCCTGTTTCTTGCCCTTGTCTGCTTACTGTCTATTTCCAACACAGCAGTCAAACCAAATTTCAGTAAGTCACATCACCGTTCTACCTGGAACCCTCACACGGATTCTCATCTCACCTGGAGTAAAGGCAGAGTCCTTAACAATAATCTACTTAATCTGTTCTCTCCCCCCAACTACCTCTTTCACTTTCCTCATTCTCTTCTAACCCTAACAGTATCTCTGTGGTTTCTTGAACATTGCAGATAAGTGACTGTCTCGGGGTCTCTGCAACCTGCTGTGACAGTATGGCTCGTTTCCTTACTTCCTCTAGGTCTTTGCACTCAAGTGTCAAATTCCTGGGAGGTCTCCTCTGACCACTCTCCTTAAAATTGTATCCCCTGCCCTCTCACAATTCCTATCCTCATCTCTTGCTTTATTTCTTGCTTAATAGTTATCACTATCTAATATATTTTATGGTTTACTTTTTTTATCTAGATTTTGTCTGTTTCCCCTACTGGAATGTAGGCTCCGTGAGGGCAGTGATTTTTGCTTGTTTGTCTCTCAGCTGTATCCCTAGATTCTGAAATATTTCCTGGCACACAGAAGGCATAGAATTGTGTATGTTCTTCCAGCTACAGAAACAAAAGTTTAGTCAGTGTATAAAGAACTTGAAGTGGGAGAAGGTTCTGGAGGAGAGTGGGGTAAAGTAAAAATAGAAGGTTAAAAGTAAGTGGGAAGTTGAGATGCACAGCTGCACTTTCAGGACTAGTCTAAATACTAGTCGTTATGTTCCTTAGCTCTTTGCTTTGTGGTGACCTGTGAAGATGAGATTTAAAATTAATGGAATATGAGTCAGAAAAGATCTTTGAGAATACCCTCACTTCACAGACGAGGAAGTTTTGCTTCTGTCTCAGTTGTGTTGACAGGGTTTTAAATTATTCATTGCAACAAAGACACGGTCCACCTAGCTCACTTATGTTAACATGTGACCTGCATAATCCTGGAATGCAGAAACTGGTGGCTAAGGTGGAGACAAACCCCTTTCACAGAAAAAAGACCACAATGGGATTAGGCTCTCTGCTCCAAATGTTTTTAAACAAACACGATGTCCATAGTTTTAGCAATCACACACATATTCTAAGGAATAAATGTACTTTCCCACTTTTATTAGCTATTACCACCTAGCTAGTTAAGATACTATTTCTGGTGGAAAAAAAAATATTGATGAGTTAAGTTCATTTTAAAAGGGATTCAGAGAAGTACATTCTTCTCTGAGAAGCCAAGTGTCAGACTTCTAGTCACTGTAATTCTCTTCGGCACATAAACAAATCATGGGCCAAATAAAGAGCTAATAGAGTTAGTATCATTTAGTTTATTAAAAATGTTACTTTTCCCCCAAATAAGAATTAAGTTAGTGTTAAAAACCATTTAATGTGCAATGGTTCCAAAGCTTACATTCTGTATTGGGAGAACTGTGTCAGACACGGGTCTGAGGTGGATGTCTCTGTCCATTCTAGCTGATCAATTTATTTCTAGAAACAGGGCCCCAAGACATTTGGAAGAAAATGGAATAAACATGTTTTCCCCAGATTTGCATTTATGCATATTTTATTTAGGGAATAAAATTGGGAATCTTCTCTGAGCACATGCAGAAACTGACAATGGGAAAATGAGTGGCCCATAAGTTTTGCTAAACTTACAGAAAACCCAGCATGGAGGTAAAAACTGCTCAGAGATAAAGCAGAACAGAGGCTTTACACATTGTAAGAATGGATATTACCTATTACCTATTTTTATTAGGGACGCTAGTTCATGTTATATTATAAAATTCATCTGCAGGTTTTTCTTTTTTTTTTTGGTTACATTTCTTCTAACTACAGGGAATTAGAAGACAGACTTTTGTTCTCACTTTTCAGAGAAACTGAAGCATACACAAAAAAGGATGACATATATTTATAGTTAAACTGCATAAATATTTAGTTATTGACTAAAACTACCTGCTATAGCTTATGTATCAAATTAATGACCCAGAGTTCAGGTCTGAGGTAACCGTGTAGGAGATTAATTTTTTTGTTCCTGAGACATAGAGGAAAGAAACTATTTATAGTGTACAGCTTTGAAATTAAATTTCTGAACACAAAGAGATTTCTGAACACAAAGACAATTGATCCTCGTCCTGTATGTATTCTTCTTTCACTTCACTTTAAGTTCATTTATTAATTTTTTTTTACATATTCATATAGACAGGAACAAATAAAATGGGGGAATAGAAGGAAAACTACTGTGACAATTTTATTCCAAAAATAAAATTTAAAAATGCTCAAAAGAATGAGAGGAAACTCAGACCGATTTCAATAACATGGAAACCGAGGCATGTGTTGCCCCTTGTTCCTTTGGCAAAGTGTAATCTACCTTGGACTTGCTTCTTATATTTATCAGAAAGAAATACGTGTGTATACTTAGTAGCTCTTAAGGTCTTTTTCAGAACTCATGCTCTATAATTCTGTGAAACTCCACATTGGTATTTTTTACAAAGCAAGGAAAAGAGGTGTGATATTCCCTAACTGACCACAAGTAAAGATTTTACGGAAGTATGCACTTACCACAAGACTATCTTGATGTTCACTGAGCTCAGAAAGTCCGGAACTGGATTTCTGACGTTTCGGTTTGCCCCTTTCTCCAAGATAACCAGAAGTATTTTCATGTAATTTTTCCACTTCATGATGAGCATTCAAAATACATTCATCAAGGTTGCTGAACCCAGAAGGAATATTTTCTTTGTTGATAAGTCCCCTTGAATTGAAAAGAGATTTAGCTTAATTTTACTTTAAAAGGTAAAAGGGACATTTAAGTGACATTGCCACTGCATCACACAGAAAGTCAGAAGAGTGCTTAGAAATTCCAGGTTGCATTTTTGATCAAAATCTGAGCAGAATGCCACTCCTGAGAGCACTTGGCGCCAAATATATCACATTCAAAGAGAAATCATTCTCAGAGGCAAATCGGCAAGGGCTGTGTTTCTACCAATGAACAGCTTTTGTATTTGTACCAAAAGTAATCTGTATTCAAATCAGGAGAACAGTGCAAACTTACAAAGACATTTCCCATAATTCATAGGTTTTATATAAATACACATACACACACACACACACAAACACACATAAATCTTATAAAGTAATATAATGTATGAAGAAAAATCTGAAAAGGAAATACGTCTTTTTCTCCAGAATGGAACACTGATTCTCCCAACTGCGAAAGACATTTTAGCACAGTAGAAATGCATTCATACCTAAATCTGACTGCATTAGATAATCTTGGTAGAAATAGTATAATAAAAACTATGGAATACAAAGCGTTTTAACTGAAATATGGATTCATTACTTCCCAGTACAAGTTTCTGGATGTAAGCTTATAACTAGAGTTCCTCATGACTTAGTTTTAGACATTTTAATTATAGAATTTAATTCATTTAATGCTCTTGAAATAGTTTTCCTTAAGTATTTTAACATTCCCTTTTAAGAGGTTTTCACAAAATTAAATTACTTAGAAAAATGTTTATCCTTGACTACATCACAGAACAAATTAAACCATCAGTGCAGCACCATGGCTTGGTCAGGTACAAGTGAATGAGACTTTATACGCTCCCTCATGGTGTGACCTTAAAGGTATCTCCCTGCAGCTAGAGGTTTTCATACTAAGTGAAGTAAGTTAGAAAGACAAATACCATATGATATCACTTATATGTGGAATCTAAAGTATGGTACTAATGAACCTACCTACAAAACAGAAACAGACTCACAGACATAGAGAACAGACTTGTGGTTGCCAAGGGAGAAGGGGGGAGGTGAGGGATGGACTGGGAGTTTGGGGTTAGTAGATGCAAACTATTACACACTGAATGGATAAACAACAAGGTCCTACTGTACAGCACTGGGAACTATATTCAGTATCTTGATATAAACCATAATGGAAAAGAATACAAAAAAGAATGTATATATGTGTATAACTGAATCACTTTGCCGTACAGCAGAAATGAATACAACATTGTAAATCAACTATACTTCAATTTAAGAAAAATATATAAAGGCATCTCCCTAAACACCCAAAGCTGTTATCTTGAAATAAATGAGCTCCAAAGAGTAAAAACAGATGACCATATTTTACTATCAGTTCAATCATATCCCCAAGTGAAAGATAACATTAAATATTTATTCTGCAATTTAAATTCATATCCTATCTTAGATAGGCTATCATGGAGGCAACATTATGAATTAAATATTATCATAATATTTTCAAAGTTATACTATCTTTGGTGATTTTTAATACTCCATATTTAATTTAGTCTTATTCTATACAACTTATAATGTACAAATATGTAGATTTAGTAAAATTATATAAAAGATGTATGTAACATTTATAAGAAATATCCTAAGTATAAAATAATTGAAGACGTGAGGAAAAGTTGATAAGGACTCACATGCCGGCACATATACACACACGCTTAAATCTCTCCCCTCCCTCCACTGGGAGCAGTGCCTTCTGTGGATGGCTAGATGAGTTTGGTCTCAAATTCACAATCACTTGTTTTACTATTTAAATTTGTCTTCTTCTTTCTCTTCATATTTTCCCTAACTCCCGGGGTATAAATCCAACTGTAATTTTTTAATGGAGGAGTTTTTAGGTTTGAAAGTTGTCATGGACGAAATTGTATTCCCCCCAAATTCATTATGTTGAAGCCCTGCCGCCAAGGTGACTGTATTTAGAGACAGGACCTCTGAGGAGGTAATTAAGGTTACGTGAGGTCATAAAGGTGGGAACATAATTCAAGAGGACCGGTGTTCTCAAAAGAAGAGGCAGAGACACCAGAGAACACAGTGGAAAGGCCATGTGAGGACACACTCACTGAGCGGGCACCGTCAGCAAGTCAGAGAGGTCTCAACAAAAACCAACCCTGTCAGCACCTTGCTCTTGGACTTCCAGCCTCTCTGAACTGTGAGAAAATACATTTCTGGTGCTTAAGCCCCTAGTCTGGGGTACTTTGTTATGGCAGCCTGAGCAGATGAATACAAAAGCTAAAAACTATTTTTAGAAATTAAAAGACCAAGTTTATTTTCTAATCTTTGTGAATAGTGAATGAATCACTGGAATAAATCCTGTCCAAATAAATATACGAAAATCTGATCGTGCAGTTGTGCTCAGGTGGAAATCCTGTTCTCCTCAAAGGAAACTCTTTGCTCTTGTATGAGTGAGTGCCTCTCACTGCGGTGCCCATGTGACCAGGAGCACAGGTGCATGACTCCTTCCCATGACATGGTGACAGGCTCAGTCACACCCGAAACACTGTGATTTGACCTGAACTTAGATCTCGGTGGCCTCTCACTTTCACCATCTAGATCTTAGTTTTAGTTTTTCTTCTTTTGCGAGTTTCCTCCTCACCCCTACATACACACGTAATGTTCTAGCAATACTGAACTCTTCATTATTCTAAGATAGCACGCTTTTCTTTTTACTTTGCAGTAGGAATTTAATATAATATTTATATAACAAAAGATATGCATAATTTTCTAGTTCACTGTGTTTTGGAAGATTGAAACCATTTTCACCTGTCATGCCTTGCCTTTCTTTTTAAACAAAAGTTTATTATGAAAGTTACAAACATAGAAAAATAGAGGGAATATCACCATGAATTTCCTTATATCCATCACCAAGATTCAACATGTCCATGATCCTGGCAGATGGTTAATTTTTTAGTAAGAATTAAACTGAACCCTTTTACATAATGAATACATTCCTTAAACTTTCACATTTTTATTGTAACAAATAATAATATAAGCCTGATAATGTTTCCTTATGAATTTAGACAAATAGGAAATCATGTGCACTAAAATGAAGTATTTATAATCTTTGCCCTCTACATTGCTTATTTAAAAAATCTGCCGTGATGATATTACGACAGACTTTATTGACTCTTTAATCTCACCTTGAAATGTGGTGACTGTTGGCTTAAAGGATAGTTTTGTAAATAGTTGCAGCTCTAAGTTGTTAAAGGCGAAATAATAGATCATAGATTTTTATTTTTCAAAACATTTTAAAACCACTCCATATGGCTAATAGCTTTGAATACAGTAAAGTCTAGCTTTAACCTTTCCTTATTTTTTAAGCAAAATCTGTTGGAAATCTTAGATGACGAGTCAATTATGTATAAGCAAACACTGAGAAAAACATACTTACTTTAGGCTATAATAATGATTCTTAACCTTTTTACAACTGACACCATGTCAGTGCATCTCCTGGGGACATACTGAAGAGGACCTTCATGGGGGCAGAAGTAGCAGATCTAGAGCTCTGAGAGATAAGGTCCTCGTTCCTCCAAAGCTGTGGAGAGCTTAGAGCAGCCATTCAGTACAGGCTGAGAGTTCAAGAAGACGGACTACCAAGACACAATAGTGTCAGGTGAGGAGGGGCCTTATGACCAGGAAGGTGAAGCCAACAAGGACCATTTGAAAGGGACTTCTGAACGCCCAGATTACATGCTAAGGAAAAGCATCAGGTGAGACTGTGAGTTACTTCTGCTATAAATAGTTTACACCCCACGATTTTTTCACTCAATGCACAGCTGTGGTTTGACCACAATGAGTGGCCAGAATGAGCGGTGAAGGGACATCAGACAAGAGAAATGAAGGGAAAGGCTAGAGCTTCATGGATACCTCTTTAGATGATTAGGTAGACTTTACCATTCCCCACCACCTTTTGTTCCCCTGATGTTGATACTGAAAAACAATCAAGGTAACTTATACTAGAAATATCCCCAGATGTGGGAAACTGTATTTAAATTCTGCAGGAGTGGTTACTCTGTGTTTCATATTTCTCTCCCTGTCTAGCCCCTGTTCACTTTTTTCAAAAAAGTTTTTATTGGAGTAGAGCTGCTTTACAATGGTTCTACTGTACAGCAAAGTGAATCAGTTATATGTATACATATATCCCCTGTTTTTTGGATTTCCTTCCCATTTAGGTCACCACAGAGCATTGAGTACAGGTCCCTGTGCTACACAGTAGGTTCTCATTAGTTATCTATTTTATACATAGTATCAACATTGTATATATGTCAGTCTCCATCTCCCAATTCATCCCACCCCCTCCTTCCCCCTTGGTATCCATACATCTGCTCTCTATGTCTGTGTCTCTATTTCTGCTTTGCAAATAAGATCATCTATACCATTTTTTAAGATCCCACATATACGCGTTAGTGTATGATATTTGTTTTTCTCTTTCTGACTTACTTCACTCTGCATTGACAGTCTCTAGGTCCATCCCTGTCTCTACAAAGTACCCAGTTTTGTTCCTTTTAATGGCTGAGTAATATTCCATTGTATATATGTACCACATCTTCTTTATCTATTCCTCTGTTGATGAACATTTAGGTTGCTTCCATGTTCTGGCTATTGTAAATAGTGCTGCAGTGAACATTGGGGTACATGTATCTTTTTGAACTATGGTTTTCTCTGTGTATATGCCCAGTAATGGGATTGCTGGGTCATATGGTAGTTCTATTTTTAGCTTTTTAAGGAACTTCCATACTGTTCTCCATAGTGGCTGTATCAATTTATGCTCCCACCAGCAGTGCAAGAGGGTTCCCTTTTCTCCACACCCTCTCCGGCACTTACTGTTCGTAGAATTTTTTGCGTGTGTAGTATGCGGGCCTCTCACTATTGTGGCCTCTCCCGTTGCGGAGCACAGGCTCTGGACGTGCAGGCTCAGCGGCCAGGGCTTATGGGCCCAGCCGCTCCGCAGCATGTGGGATCTTCCCAGACCGGGGCACAAACCCGTGTCCGTTGCATCGGCAGGCGGACTCTCAACCACTGCACCACCAGGAAAGCCCTGTTCGTAGAATTTTTGATGATGGCCATTCTGACCGGTGTGAGGTGACACCTCATTGTAGTTTTGATTTGCATTTCTCTAATAATCAGTGATGTTGACCATCCTTTCATGTGTCTCTTGGCCATCTGTATGTCTTCTCTGGAGAAATGTCTATTTAGATCTTCTGCCCATTTTTTTGATTAGGTTGTTTTTTTAATATTGAGCTGCATGAGCTGTTTGTATATTTTGGAGATTAATCCTTTGTCAGTTGCTTCATTTGCAAACATTTTCTCCCATTCTGAGGGTTGTCTTTTCATCTTGTTTATGGTTTCCTTTGCTGTGCAAAAGCTTTTAAGTTTCATTAGGTCCCGTTTATTTTTGTTTTTATTTTCATTACTCTAGGCAGTGGATGGAAAAAGACCTTGCTGTGATTTATGTCAGAGAGTGTTCTGCCTATATTTTCCTCTAAGAGTTTTACAATATCTGGCTTTACATTTAGGTCTTTAATCCATTTTGAGTTTATTTTTGTGTATGGTGTTAGGCAGTGCTCTAATTTCATTCTTTTACATGTAGCTGTCCAGTTTTCCCAGCCCCACTTATTGAAGAGGCTGTCTTTTCTCCACTGTATAGTCTTGCCTCCTTCGTCATAGATTAGGTGACCATAGGTGCGTGGGTTTATCTGTGTAGCCCCTGTTCACTTTTGACCTTACCCTGCCGTGCTCCTCCCTGGCCTGCCCCATGTACCCACCACCACCAGGACCACTGTCCAGCTTTGTTCTACCACGCTCACTATCGCTTCCAGTCTCTGCTTGCTATCCCTCTGTCCAAACAACGAGGGTGGAAAGCACGATGTCGTGACACACTAAGGCTTTTAAAAATGCCGTGTTGCTACATACTGTGTGGCAGAAAAATGAGGCAGAGGCTAAGAACAGTGTTAGATGAATAATTTGGTACTCGCTGTATAACACAATATAGGCCACACAGACTAATTATATACCTAAACACCTTCTATAAAGCTTAGTCAGTAGCTAATTTAAATGTAAATATGTCCCGTATTATAATTTTCCTATTTTCTAAAGGAAATACTACAGCACCCCCTCCTATCCACCAGCTCTAAGACAAATATTTTTTAAAACGTGCTGCTTGTACCACTTGAAAAGTCAGTGGGTTATATTACTGATACTTTTTAATTTCTAAAATTACATTTGTTAATATAGCTCTTAAACGTCTTTATAATGTGCAGCATGGAATTTATTTATATTTATCTTTTGTATTTTCTTTAAGCAAAGAGAAGTTGCTTTTTTTCCATCAACATTTTGATGTAGATTCTGAGTCCAGGTGAGAAGGAACGAGGCAAACTAGGGCTTGGTTTAGTCTTTATCATTTAATAAGAATTTCAAAATAATAACTTTATAGAGACTAAATGCTACAGTAGATAAAACTTTCAGGAAAAATATGGGACTATAGTCTATTATATATAAATGTATTTTCCTTGACAATTTAAATCATGATTATTCAATAAGATGAATGGTAATTAGTCATTTGTATTTTATCAAATCTTTTCACGGAGAATAAAATTTGTTGTAATACTCTTCTTGAAGTTCATGCTGAGAGAATGCCTTAAAATTAGTCATTATAATAATAAAGAACTCAAGCATTTCCTCTTTTGTTAGACTTAAGCTCAATCTTTCTTCTACTAAAACATCATCAACTGTCAGAGCATTACAGTAATATTCTGGTATTTAATCCGGTCAAAATAGTGGGGAAATCTACTGGCTCATAAGCAAGTCTAATAGCCAACTGAATGTCGTCCAACAAGGAAAAAACCGTCTCTGGACAGGAATGTGGCAATTTTCTCCTCCAGTGCTTCAGAATCTCTCTAAATATTGACAAGATATTCATGAGGAAGCCATGAAATGCATTAAATCAGAGGTGGCTTCCCATAACATACAAAACATCTAGATGAAAAGGAAATGTTTATTCAATCACTTATGAATTTCTAAATGCCAGCCAAGTTTAGAAGGGTCAAAATGAAACCTTAAAATGTTAACCTGAGTACTGAAATGAGAGTGTCTATAACACAGTCACTAATTCGGGTGTATGTGTGTGTGTGTATATATATATATATATATTTTGTTTAATTTTTATCTATTTATTTATTTTATTTTTGTCTGTGTTGGGTCTTCGTTTCTGTGCGAGGGCTTTCTCTAGTTGTGGCAAGTGGGGGCCACTCTTCATTGCGGTGCGCGGGCCTCTCACTGTCGCGGCCTGTCTTGTTGCGGAGCACAGGCTCCAGACGCGCAGGCTCAGTAGTTGTGGCTCACGGGCCCAGTTGCTCCACGGCATGTGGGATCCTCCCAGACCAGGGCTCGAACCCGTGTCCCTTGCATTGGCAGGCGGAATCTCAACCACTGTGCCACCAGGGAAGCCCGAAGGGGGTTTTTGTTTGTTTGTTTGTTTTTTTGCGGTACGCGGGCCTCTCACTGTTGTGGCCTCTCCCGTTGTGGAGCGCAGGCTCAGCGGCCATGGCTCATGGGCCCAGCCGCTCCGCAGCACGTGGGATCTTCCCGGACCGGGGCACGAACCCGTGTCCCCTGCATCAGCAGGCGGACTCTCAACCACTGCGCCACCAGGGAAGCCCCCGGGTGTATATTTTTAAAAGAAGAAGAGCAAATGCAAACAAGAAGTACCAATGCCGACTCACATGTCGCTGCCATGTCGAACTTCATCCTGCTCCTTGGACTGGCGTCGTCGCTGTTTGGTGGATGTGGAGAAAGATGCTGATGATGTTCCAGATTCTGAGTCCTCTGAACTTTGCCCTCCAGAGCTATTAACATCCAAAAGATGTTGTTCTACGGCTGACCGGATGGTTCTTTCTAAGAGTCTGGTAAAAAAGAATGCAGAGTCAATCAAGCAATGAAACTTATCAATAACTGCGTTTAAAAATATGTCCCCGTACATGGAAAACACACTGGTGGTCGCCAAGGGGGAAGAGGCTGGGGGAGGGATGGAGTGGGAGGCTGGGGTCAGCAGACGTAAGCTCTTATATATAGAATGGAGAAACAACAAGGTCCTACGGTAGAGCACAGAGAACTATATTCAGTAGCCTATGATAAGCCATAATGGAAAAGAATATGAAAAAAGAATCTGCACACATATATATATATATATATATATGTATAATGGAATCACTTTGCTCTACAGCAGAAATTAACACAACATTGTAAATCAACTATACTTCAATAAAAAAAAGTTCCCGTAATATTGGAAATATCAGTATTTTCCATGGAACATCTACTACAGCTTCATGAGCAAAGACAGTATGAGGCATTAATCCCCAAATATTTGCGCTGTGTATTAAAAACAAAGCTACACAGAACAAATTCCACCAATGTGATAATTGCGTTTTCTATCCTGGATTACTGAAACTCTCACGGCAGGTCTAGCAACAATTGTAGGAGGCATTCAGGAAATACAGATCATTTAATATAAGGCAGAATGAGGAAAGATTTTTTCCTCATAGAATAATAATGGACCTATTCTTACAAAGGTGAGTTTCTTCCAGATTTATACCAGTTCTGCAGAGGAAGACAGTATGATTTACAAAGCAAATTGGCACAAATGATTTTATGATGCCTATTATCTCTTTGGAATCCCTTTAAGATAAAATTATATAGGCAATAATGCTATTAAAAAAGAACACCTTACCAGAGCAATTACTCCTCATAACAGAATGGTAAAATCTTTCTGAACCTTTATTCAATCAAATTGTAATATACATGATTGAAGCTGTATTCATGCAAACACCCCAATGTATATTACTGGAGATGGAAGGATAGATTTCTGAAGAAAACAGGTAAGCTCAGGGGCTAAAAAGAGTGCATGATAAGACAGATGATGTATCATTTTTAAAGCTATATAATCTTTCAATGTGTCTAAACCCATTTTTATCACTTCATTATTTAATTCTGAATAAGCAGGCATGAAAAATTCTAAACTGACACTCCTCAAAGCATGTTTTCCTTCACTTGAAAAAAGAATCACATCCAAACTCATCAAACTGTATACATTAAGTATACAATACAATAAGTATGTGTATAGTTTTTTGTATATACACCTCAAAAAAGCTGTTAAAAATTTTAAAAACCACATATATATTTTAAAAGTGGTCAGATTGAGAAACACATTCAGTTAAATGAGTTTTGAAAATTTAAGAACTTTACATTTTCCAAATGTAGTTTTATAATAGACTCATAGTAATTTCATTAAAACTATTTTACAACAATGAGCAAGTACAGAATGACTAGGCATTAGGACTTTAATATCTAGAACTCTACAACCCCACGATTTGAGATTACCTCATAGTGGTACATAGGAAAGTGAATAAATTAATATATACATACATACCAAAGCCACACCTTTCCCAAACGTTATACAAGACATATAAGAAGTAAAGGTCATTAGGAAACAGACAAGAACACATCAGTCTTGCTGTAATTCTGGAATCTCTTTAAAATTCTCAAAGATAAAAGACATCAAATCTGCCCTCGGAGTGCTTCCTCCCATAACAAGGAAGGGAAAAAAAAAAAAATCCCAACTCATCCTATTAGAGCCACATTCATACCAATGTGTGTTCCTTCTAATGCTTTTCTCTTCTTCCTTATCACACACCCGCCCCTTCTCAGCCGCCTGATCCCTGCTCATGGAAGATGCTCCCAAAGGCCCACCCAGGTCCCAGCAATGTCATGGGGTGAAGCACAACGAACAGGCAGGGGGAGATGGTTGCAGTTCAGATTTTAGTGTAAGTGCGGTTGGTCGTCTTAGGAGGAAAAAGACATGCGATGGACATAATTAACAGAGCACTGCCACTGCCCTGTGGAAGAGGGACTTGCTGCCATCACTAACTTGCCTCCTTTTCTGTGTCCTATCAGACTGTAAAGGCCCCAAAGGCAGAGCACAAGGCTTCTTTGACATTAGACACCTAACACTATGCTTGGCATATAGCAGGCACTCCGTAAACGGAGGCCGATTCAAACGAACAAAGGAAGACGTAAAACACACGGTTCATGTTTCCACCTTTAATGGCAAGACACCTCCCAACGCACACAGACTGCTTTGCGCGTACTAACTGCCACGATTTTGACTAAAATACACAGAAAATCTCATATGTGCACACGGCTGAGGGGTCTCCAGTCACACACCCACACAGAAGCTCAAACGGGAACACTTCTTATTTGGTCTTCTCCTCTGGGTGGTTTTAAAAATCATCATTTGTTGCTTATTATATTAACCTTCCAATGCTATACACCATTAGAAAAGCTTTTTTACTGTTTAATACATAAGAGGAGGGGGAAAAAAGCCCAAAATCCGGATCACTTACTCGCCCGTTGCCGACACATTGCTGACTTGGGATACGTGGGCACTGTAGAAAAGAAGCAAAAGAAAGGAAGCCACGTTAGACAGAGGACCAGAGAGTGCGAATCCAACATGTGAGGGCATCCCGGGCTGAAAGTATTAGCCCTGAATGACCCTCACGTGACATTTAATTACCCACTGACCGATGCTGATTTTTACCTGTCTCTAGATTAGAGATGGCCCTGGGAGCATATCCCCAAACAGCTTCTTTTCTCCATGTTAAGATGTCCATGACGGAGAGTTTCAAAGGTGACCCCTGAAAACCATTTCTGCCTCTCAGACTATTGCCATGGCCCTAGTCTGGGGTCTTTGAATTTTCCCCAAATGTTAATACGATTGCTGCCCACTGCTTTCCTGCTACCAACTGCGCTGTCTCTGCTCTCTGCAGCCCAAGTCTGTTCCCTCCTGCCCCACTCCCTCCGGACCTGCAGACAGAAGCATCTTCCTAAAACTGCTCTGAACATGGAGCGGGGGCCGTAGGGGACAGAGAACAAGGAATAAACACTGTTTTCTACACGACTCTATCTGAGCCACATTTTCTGCCTAAGTTCCTCAAGATGGAAAATACCTCAAGCTCTATAATGTTTCATCTTAACACCTAATTTATAGCCCTTTTATTGAGCATTTATAAACTTCCTCTAACTTTCCTATTTTCTCCAAAGCCTGAATTCCTTCGAAAGTATTAAAAAGTAGTCAGTAAAAAAAAAAAAAAGTAGTCCATATAAAACGGAATGGTGAAATGAGAGAACACTATCTGATTAGCACGCTTCAGAACCTCACCCTTTTGCCCCCGTTCTACTTTCATATAAGCACAGTGTGGGTCGAGGCTGGCATCTGTCTTAACCATATCAGTGTGCATACTTTCTTACGTTCTGCCCTGTACTGCTTAATTGGCTTCTAAGTCAAGATTCAAAAGTATCTATGTTGAAAATGAGATTAAAAAAAAATCTTCAGTGCATGTCAAACTACACTTTTGCCTAATCTAACAGTTCTCCCATTTTTACTTTCTTCTGTGTAGAAGACACCTGAAGAAAAGAAAAGCTGTTAATGACCAATACTGATGGTTGCCTTTCAATCACTCCAAGCATCCTCATTTACACTACAGAATTTTCAGCATGTGAATGTGTTGCTTTGGAATCATCTGTCGAGCTTTTCTTCCATGTACGTGTATATGTGTATCTCATCCCTTTCCATTTAGAACCTAAGTGCTTCCAGGGACTGTATAATATTCCTCATTTTCTTTCACGACAATACCTACGAATACCACCAGCACATACTCATTATCCCAAAGGTGATCAACAGACACTCACTCTTTTTTTTTTTTTTTTTTTTATTTTTTTAAACATCTTTATTGGAGCATAATTGCTTTACAATGGTATGTTAGTTTCAGCTTCACAACAAAATGAATCAGTTATATATATACATATGTTCCCATATCTCTTCCCGCTTGCGTCACCCTCCCTCCCACCCTCCCTATCCCACCCCTCCAGGCGGTCACACAGCACCGAGCTGATCTCCCTGTGCTATGCGGCTGCTTCCCACTAGCTATCTACCTTACGTTTGGTAGTGTATATATGTCCATGCCTCTTTATTGCTTTGTCACCGTTTACCCTTCCCCCTCCCCATAGCCTCAAGTCCATTCTCTAGTAAGTCTGTGTCTTTATTCCTGTTTCACCCCTAGGTTTTTCATGACATTTTTTTTTTTCTTAAATTCCATATATATGTGTTAGCATACGGTATTTGTCTCTCTCTTTCTGACTTACTTCACTCTGTATGACAGACTCTAGGTCTATCCACCTCATTACAAATAGCTCAATTTCGTCTCTTTTTATGGCTGAGTAATATTCCATTGTATATATGTGCCACATCTTCTTTATCCATTCATCCGATGATGGACACTTAGGTTGTTTCCATCTCTGGGCTATTGTAAATAGAGCTGCAATGAACATTTTGGTACATGACTCTTTTTGAATTATGGTTTTCTCAGGGTATATGCCCAGTAGTGGGATTGCTGGGTCATATGGTAGTTCTATTTGTAGCTTTTTAAGGAACCTCCATACTGTTCTCCACAGTGGCTGTATCAATTTACATTCCCACCAACAGTGTAAGAGGGTTCCCTTTTCTCCACATCCTCTCCAGCATTTATTGTTTCTAGATTTTTTGATGATGGCCATTCTGACTGGTGTGAGATGATATCTCATTGTAGTTTTGATTTGCATTTCTCTAATGATTAGTGATGTTGAGCATTCTTTCATGTGTTTGTTGGCACTCTGTATATCTTCTTTGGAGAAATGTCTATTTAGGTCTTCTGCCCATTTTTGGATTGGGTTGTTTGTTCTTTTGTTATTAAGCTGCATGAGCTGCTTATAAATTTTGGAGATTAATCCTTTGTCAGTTGCTTCATTTGCAAATATTTTCTCCCATTCTGAGGGTTGTCTTTTGGTCTTCTTTATGGTTTCCTTTGCTGCGCAAAAGCTTTTAAGTTTCATTAGGTCCCATTTGTTTACTTTTGTTTTTATTTCCATTTCTCTAGGAGGTGGGTCAAAAAGGATCTTGCTGTGATTTATGTCATAGAGTGTTCTGCCTATGTTTTCCTCTAAGAGTTTGATAGTTTCTGGACTTACATTTAGGTCTTTAATCCATTTTGAGCTTATTTTTGTGTATGGTGTTAGAGAGTGATCTAATCTCATACTTTTACATGTAGCTGTCCAGTTTTCCCAGCACCACTTATTGAATAGGCTGTCCTTTCTCCACTGTACATTTCTGCCTCCTTTGTCAAAGATAAGGTGACCATATGTGCGTGGGTTTATCTCTGGGCTTTCTCTCCTGTTCCATTGATCTATATTTCTGTTTTTGTGCCAGTACCATACTGTCTTGATTACTGTAGCTTTGTAGTATAGTCTGAAGTCAGGAAGCCTGATTCCTCCAGCTCCATTTTTCGTTCTCAAGATTGCTTTGGCTATTCGGGGTCTTTTGTGTTTCCATACAAATTGTGAGATTTTTTGTTCTAGTTCTGTGAAAAATACCAGTGGTAGTTTCATAGGGATTGCATTGAATCTGTAGATTGCTTTGGGTACTAGAGTCATTTTCACAATGTTGATTCTTCCAATCCAAGAACATGGTATATCTCTCCATCTATTTGTATCATTTTTAATTTCTTTCATCAGTGTCTTATAATTTTCTGCATACAGGTCTTTTGTCTCCTTAGGTAGGTTTATTCCTAGGTATTTTATTCTTTTTGTTGCAATGGTAAATGGGAGTGTTTTCTTGATTTCACTTTCAGATTTTTCATCCTTAGTGTATAGGAATGCCAGAGATTTCTGTGCATTAATTTTGTATCCTGCTACTTTACCAAATTCATTGATTAGCTCTAGTAGTTTTCTGGTAGCATCTTTAGGGTTCTGTATGTATAGTATCATGTCATCTGCAAACAGTGACAGCTTTACTTCTTCTTTTCTGATTTGGATTCCTTTTATTTCCTTTTCTTCTCTGATTGCTGTGGCTAAAACTTCCAAAACTATGTTGAATAAGAGTGGTGAGAGTGGGCAACCTTGTCTTGTTCCTGATCTTAGTGGAAATGCTTTCAGTTTTTCACCATTGAGGACGATGTTGGCTGTGGGTTTGTCATATATGGCCTTTATTATGTTGAGGAAAGTTCCCTCTATGCCTACTTTCTGCAGGGTTTTTATCATAAATGGGTGTTGAATTTTGTCAAAAGCTTTCTCTGCATCTATTGAGATGATCATATGGTTTTTCTCCTTCAATTTGTTAATACGGTGTATCACGTTGATTGATTTGCGTATATTGAAGAATCCTTGCATTCCTGGAATAAACCCCACTTGATCATGGTGTATGATCCGTTTAATGTGCTGTTGGATTCTGTTTGCTAGTATTTTGTTGAGGATCTTTGCATCTATGTTCATCAGTGATATTGGCCTGTAGTTTTCTTTCTTTGTGACATCCTTGTCTGGTTTTGGTATCACGGTGATGGTGGCCTCGTAGAATGAGTTGGGGAGTGTTCCTCCCTCTGCTATATTTTGGAAGAGTCTGAGAAGGATAGGTGATAGCTCTTCTCTAAATGTTTGATAGAATTCGCCTGTGAAGCCATCTGGTCCTGGGCTTTTGCTTGTTGGAAGATTTTTAATCACAGTTTCAATTTCAGTGCTTGTGATTGGTCTGTTCATATTTTCTATTTCTTCCTGATTCAGTCTTGGCAGGTTGTGCCTTTCTAAGAATTTGTCCATTTCTTCCAGGTTGTCCATTTTATTGGCATAGAGTTGCTTGTAGTAATCTCTCATGATCTTTTGTATTTCTGCAGTGTCAGTCGTTACTTCTCCTTTTTCATTTCTAATTCTATTGATTTGAGTCTTCTCCCTTTTTTTCTTGATGAGTCTGGCTAATGGTTTATCAATTTTGTTTATCCTTTCAAAAAACCAGCTTTTAGTTTTACTGATCTTTGCTATCGTTTCCTTCATTTCTTTTTCATTTATTTCTGATCTGATTTTTATGATTTCTTTCCTCCTGCTAACTTTGGGGGTTTTTTTGTTCTTCTTTCTCTAATTGCTTTAGGTGCAAGGTTAGGTTGTTTATTCGAGATGTTTCCTGTTTCTTAAGGTAAGATTGTATTGCTATAAACTTCCCTCTTAGAACTGCTTTTGCTGCATCCCATAGATTTTGAGTCGTCGTGTCTCCATTGTCATTTGTTTCTAGGTATTTTTTGATTTCCCCTTTGATTTCTTCAGTGATCACTTCGTTATTAAGTAGTGTATTGTTTAGCCTCCATGTGTTTGTATTTTTTACAGATCTTCTCCTGTGACTGATATCGAGTCTCATAGCGTTGTGGTCGGAAAAGATACTTGATACAATTTCAATTTTCTTAAATTTACCAAGGCTTGATTTGTGACCCAAGATATGATCTATCCTGGAGAATGTTCCATGAGCACTTGAGAAAAATGTGTATTCTGTTGTTTTTGGATGGAATGTCCTATAAATATCAATTAACTCCATCTCATTTAATGTATCATTTAAAGCTTGTGTTTCCTTATTTATTTTCATTTTGGATGATCTGTCCATTGGTGAAAGTGGGGTGTTAAAGTCCCCTACTATGAATGTGTTACTGTCGATTTCCCCTTTTATGGTTGTCAGTATTTGCCTTATGTATTGAGGTGCACCTATGTTGGGTGCATAAATATTTACAATTGTTATATCTTCCTCTTGGATCGATCCCTTGATCATTATGTAGTGTCCTTCTTTGTCTCTTCTAATAGTCTTTGTTTTAAAGTCTATTTTGTCTGATATGAGAATTGCTACTCCAGCTTTCTTTTGGTTTCCATTTGCATGAAATACCTTTTTCCATCCCCTTACTTTCAGTCTGTATGTGTCTCTAGGTCTGAAGTGGGTCTCTTGTAGACAGCAAATATATGGGTCTTGTTTTTGTATCCATTCAGCCAATCTGTGTCTTTTGGTGGGAGCATTTAGTCCATTTACATTTAAGGTAATTATCGATATGTGTGTTCCCATTCCCATTTTCTTAATTGTTTTGGGTTTGTTATTGTAGGTCTTTTCCTTCTTTTGTGTTTCTTGCCTAGAGAAGTTCCTTTAGCAGTTGTTGTAGAGCTGGTTTGGTGGTGCTGAACTCTCTCAGCTTTTGCTTGTCTCTAAAGGTTTTAATTTCTCCATCAAATCTGAATGAGATCCTTGCTGGGTAGAGTAATCTTGGTTGCAGGTTTTTCTCCTTCAACACTTTCAATATGTCCTGCCACTCCCTTCTGGCTTGCAGAGTTTCTGCTGAAAGATCAGCTGTTAACCTTATGGGGATTCCCTTGTGTGTTATTTGTTGTTTTTCCCTTGCTGCTTTTAATATGTTTTCTTTGTATTTAATTTTTGACAGTTTGATTAATATGTGTCTTGGCGTATTTCTCCTTGGATTTATCCTGTATGGGACTCTCTGTGCTTCCTGGACTTGATTAACTATTTCCTTTCCCATATTAGGGAAGTTTTCAACTATAATCTCTTCAAATATTTTCTCAGTCCCTTTCTTTTTCTCTTCTTCTTCTGGAACCCCTATAATTCGAATGTTGGTACGTTTAATGTTGTCCCAGAGGTCTCTGAGACTGTCCTCAGTTCTTTTCATTCTTTTTTCTTTATTCTGCTCTGCAGTAGTTATTTCCACTATTTTATCTTCCAGGTCACTTATCCGTTCTTCTGCCTCAGTTATTCTGCTATTGATCCCATCTAGAGTACTTTTAATTTCATTTATTGTGTTGTTCATCGTTGCTTGTTTCATCTTTAGTTCTTCTAGGTCCTTGTTAACTGATTCTTGCATTTTGTCCATTCTATTGTCCATTCTATCTCCAAGATTTCGGATCAACCTTACTATCATTATTCTGAATTCTTTTTCAGGTAGACTGCCTATTTCCTCTTCATTTGTTAGGTCTGATGGGTTTTTATCTTGCTCCTTCATCTGCGGTGTGTTTTTCTGTCTTTTCATTTTGCTTATCTTACTGTGTTTGGGGTCTCCTTTTTTGCAGGCTGAAGGTTCGTAGTTCCTGTTGTTTTTTGTGTCTGTCCCCAGTGGCTAAGGTTGGTTCAGTGGGTTGTGTAGGCTTCCTGGTGGAGGGTACTAGTGCCTGTGTTCCGGTGGATGAGGCTAGATCTTGTCTTTCTGGTGTGCAGGTCCACGTCTGGTGGTGTGTTTTGGGGTGTCTGTAGACTTATTATGATTTTGGGCCGCCTCTCTGCTAATGGGTGGGGTTGTGTTCCTGTCTTGCTAGTTGTTTGGCATAGGATGTCCAGCACTGTAGCTTGCTGGTCGTTGAGTGAAGCTGGGTGCTGGCGTTGAGATGGAGATCTCTCGGAAATTTTTGCTGTTTGATATTATGTGCAGCTGGGAGGTCTCTTGTGGATCAGTGTCCTGAAGTTGGCTCTCCCACCTCAGAGGCACAGCACTGACTCCTGGCTGCAGCCCCAAGAGCCTTTCATCCACAGGGCTCCTTAATTTGGGATGATTGGTTGTCTATTCAGGTATTCCACAGATGCAGGGTATATCAAGTTGATTGTGGAGCTTTAATCCGCTGCTTCTGAGGCTGCTGGGAGAGATTTCCCTTTCTCTTCTTTGTTCTCACAGCTCCCAGGGGCTCAGCTTTGGATTTAGCCCCGCCTGTGCGTGTAGGTCCCCGGAGGGCGTCTGTTCTTTGCTCAGACAGGACGGGGTTAAAGGAGCCGCTGATTCGGAGGCTCTGGCTCACTCAGGCCCGGGGGTAGGGAGGGGCACGGAGTGTGGGGCGGGCCTGCGGCAGCAGAGGCCGGCGAGACGTTGCAGCCTGAGGCGCGCCTGTGCGTTCTCCCGGGGGAGTTGTCCCTGGATCCCGGGACCCCGGCAGTGGCGGGCTGCACAGGCTCCCCGGAAGGGCGCGTGGCCAGTGACCTGTGTTCGCACACAGGCCTCCCGGTGGCGGCAGCAGCGGCCCTAGCCGCTCTGGGCGGCCCTAGCCACGTCCGTCTCTGGGCTCCGCACCCCTAGCCGCGGCCCGCGCCCGTCCCTGGAGCTCTCTCAAGCAGCGTTCTTAATCCCCTCTCCTCGTGCACCAGGAAACAAAGAGGGATGTAAAAGTCTCTTGCCTCTTCGGCAGTTCCAGACTTCTCCCCGGACTCTCTCCCGGCCAGCCGCGGTGCACCAACGCCCCGCAGGCTGTGTTCGCGCCGCCAACCTCAGTCCTCTCCCCGACACTCACTCTTTAACCCCAGAGAATTCCTTTAGCTAAAGCTGTAGCTCTTTGTCATGGTCACAAACCACAGCCAAGTCCCAGAAAAACTGCATAAAAGGGTGCTGTTGTTCACAAGGGAAACGTATGAGAAGAATCCTCATTAATAAATGAATGAACAAATAAATAAACCCGAATGCTTACTGAGTGCCGTGCTTCAGACATTGTGCTTAGTATTGCTTACGTAGCTTTTCTCATTTACTGTTTACAAGAACCCCATGAAGTAGGTACCATTGTTTTCTTTTCCCTATTTTCAAATGAAGAGGTTAGAGAGGTTAAGTAACTCACAGTCATAGAGCCAAGAAGCAGATGAGCTGAGATTGGAACCAAGAAAGTTTTAGCTTGGAGTCTCAGCTCCTAATCACTACACTCGACTTTTTGAATCCATCACTCACTAGAAGAAACACTCACCAGAGTCATCTTCCCATATGGAGGCCTGGACTCAGGTATTTAACTTTGCTTTTAATTACAACCATTTCTGCCTCACAATACCTGCTATTCATAGAGGTTCCCAGGTTACATAACCAACAATAAATCCTTTGCGGCTCTCTGTCCTGAGCTGGAACAGGCAGTCCCTGCTTTCGATGCCTGTGGCTCACTCTCTGTAAATTCAACACTGTATAATTAACTCCGGCGCTCCATGTCTCACGCAGTTACACAACCTTGGTTTTGGGGGCAGGGGCCAATTTGAATAATGACTCCGGGAGAACATACAGGCGGGAAAAGAATACAGAGCTGCTAGATCCTAAAAACATTCCAAAGACATAGAAATATAATCAGCCAGTCAGTCAGCCATGTCATCTCAGAATGAAGAGATACATTTCCTCTCCTCCCTTCTACACACTTTTGACCTGAACTTCTTTTTGCTTATTGAAAAGCACACACTGATATTTTTATGTTCCTTTTGGGGTGGGGTGGGGCGTAGGGAGGAGAAGATGAAAAAAGGCGAGGAAGAAAGAGACACGGAAATGACAACAAATGGGACCAGGTTCTGAGACTCCTAACTCTCTCTCAAACTCTAATGTGCACCAGAATCACCCGGGATCTTGTTCACACAGATTCTGATACAGTAGGTCTAGGTCTAGGAAAGGGGACCTGAGATTTTGTATTTCTAACACATTCCCCAGTGATTCTGATGCTGTTGATTTGTGGAGGACATTGTTTAGCAAGGTTCCAAATTCCTGCAACTGAAATTCTTTTAGACTTCAGTGACTTAGATATCACAATTGCTGTTTTGAAAGATTCTAAGTTATGAAGGTATGATTTGGAAAACCTGTGCTAATTGGAATGAATAAAAGGCAATACATCAACATTTCCCTCAGAGCTTAAAGAAAAATGACCTGAGCCATCGAAATCAGTCTTAAAGAGCCTTTCTCAGAATGCAAAATAAATGAAAAAATCAGTAATAAGACTAAGTAATTAAACCATATTGATTTTTGTTAATACATATATCTTAGGTCAAATTTATGATAAATTTATATTTTTGTGTTTTTGTAATAGGCCTTTGGAATTTTTGGTATTACTTAATGTGTCCATACTTCCATGCTTTTAAAACAGAATTTTTCTAAAGGAAGTATTCTTTTTTTTTAAATGCCAAGAAACAATTTATTATAGAGAGAAGGAAAATCTCTCATCCAAAATACAGAAATCTGTACAACTCTGCCACAATCAGTACACATGAACTGTACAAATTCACACCAGTTCATAATTTACCCAACAAACTATGACTAACAAGGTTCACAAAATAGATGGTGGTTTATGGAAAAGACTTTTACCCAATTAAGTGCAAGAAAAGTTACAAAGCAGACCTCCACTTTCTAAAAATAAGAAGTATACTCAGTCTTAGAAAACTACAAGCTAGCAAATGTACAGAGAGCTGGCTGCTCCTAACACCACACTTGAGAGAGTCTCTTTTTAAGGGTCTTTTTCAAAGGCTGTTGCCACTGCAGATTCTGGTCACCTGCTACTTTCAAGGCCAAAAACACAATACAAGGTCTGACCATTTCCCCAGGTCATCCTTACTAGTTTGTCTTATGTACATTTATATTTAAGAGCTAGGTACAAGTCTTGTCATAAAATTGGCAGTACTACCACGTTTTAAAGGTTGAGCTGCCAAAATGGATACCAACTTTAAGTGTCATAGTGCAAATGTTATCTGCAAGTTCTACTGCAGAGAAAGGTTCTTTGAAATACAGATTTGCGTTAAAGGGACTGATGTAAAAATTTAGGCATCATGTCTGGGAGAAACTGAAACCACCCTAGGACTTCTCTCCCTCGCGAATAAGGTGATCATTTACTTGGACTCACAGGCTATTAAATCATTGAAAGGGACTGTCCAAACTAGAGCACTGTCACTTAAAATTTTTTTAGCACTCTGTTTTGTGCCAGAACTTCACAGCTGTGACATGGTTTAAATTCCATAATCCATCCCCCAAGAGGCACCCACCCAAAGCAAGTATCAAATTTATCCATCCATTATAAGATGACCCGTCCATAGACTATATCTTAACCTGATACAGTCATTATATTGTAGCGTTGGGAAGGGCTTGTTCTGTCCAAGAGAAGTTCCTCCTTACAGCTGATTCTGCTGTCTACCGTTGGCACGTTGGTGCTGTTGCGGGTGCTGCCTCCTGCTGGTGAGGCTTCGTACAGCACACAGATGGAGCCATCCTCTCCAGTTCTGCAGGACACTTCGTAAGGGTCAACCCAGAGTGTGAGTTCACTTGGGAGAAGCCTGAACAGCTCCTGACCGCTCAGTCCAATCGGCTGTGCTGCCTGTCCAATGAGAGGATCCATTTTATGGTTGATGGGAATACAACGGTAACCCGATCCCTTGCAGGGCTTTTCTGGGAACCAGTGATGTTTCTAATGTTCTGCCAGCGACTCCTGCAGGCTCTGCCGGAAGGGCTGCAGCTGTCGCTCGCTCGTGAGCCCCTTGATGCGGAGGAACCTGGAGATGAAGGCCTCGTTGGTGGCCATCTTGCCTATCACGGTGTTGGCCCGGGTGTAGAAGGGATGCGCGGGGTTGGTCCGGGCTCCCTCACAGGTCAGAGGGCTGAGAGAGAGAGAGAGAGGGAGGGAGGGGCGGACGGCTACAATTTTTCTCCTTTCTTTATAGTAAAAAAGTTATTTTCGAGACAGGAGGTGGCCAGAGAGAGGAAGAGACGAGTGACGGCAGCCTGGTCACAGCGCCCGGACCTCCCAGGCCACCGCCGCCTACGGCTCTGCAGCCTCCGAAGCTCCCAACAGTTGCATTTCCAGCTCCGAGGGGCCTAAAGAAAGTATTCTGAAAAGAGAGCATTTTGCGTTGGGAATCAGAAAAGTGAAGTTCTGGTCTTGGCTCTGCAGTTAATTAGCTGCAATCACAGTCAGATTGTTGGTTAGCTTGGCTGCTTCGGGCTGGTTTCTTCATACAGAAAATGAAAGACTTGGTTCATGATCTCTGTGATTTTCTTTTAGCTCTAAAAGTTTATGACTATCTCAGTTTCAAGTTTATTGCCCTAAAGTTTAATTCATTACAAAAGGTTATAACTGCATATTTAGTTGTATGACAGTGTCAGTCATAGTGAGGGTTTATCAGATACCAAAATAGCTTTGGTCAGGTATCCAATCACCTCCATAGTTCCTGTGGGATGTGCTTAACACTTCATCAATAACAAGATTTCTAAGAATATTTACTGTCAGAAATAGGGCCTGCTTCCGTTGCTATAATCAGCTTATGGAGGTAATGTTAAGACACTAACAAAAAGACAATAAGCAAATAAGCTAAAGTGAAAGATAATGATTTTCTTTATCTACACGTAGCTTGTTTTCTATCCCCTGCAGAGGGCTAAGAATAATGAAATTTTTTCAGAGCACTTGACTGATTTGCTAAGAAAATCTCTTACTTATGCAGCATAAACACCTGAATATGGAAGAATTCATTTCCTAATGTTGATAAAGCAAGTATTCAAAACTAAAATGAATAAGCAGACTCAGCATTATGGTCAATTTCATTACCCAAGCCTACTTAAGTGATGATGCAAATGAATGTTCTCCTGGTGCGGTCATCCAAAACAGATTCTAAGCCTACTCTGAAATATATTCTATGATATAGTTAAATATATTTAGTCTTTATTTCTATTAGCAAAACATTTCCATAAAGTGATTATGCTCAGCAATGTTAGTCTATAAAATGTGCATGTGATAAGATGCACAGAGTGCCTGTTGACGAGTGATTCTCTTATTAGATCTCTTGATTTGAAATAAAGAAGCCTTTCAAATCGACTGAAACCAGACATCTTGAAGAAGGATGTGTCCTCTTTTTTCTGTCCTCTTACTTCAGTATATTCTCTTTTCAGTGGTGTATGAAATGCTGCCCGTAAAATACTGTTTTAGTAGGAACCATTAGGTCTAACAGAATTATCCTTTTTCTCTAGAAGATAATATTTACATTCAATTTTTTTAATGAGTAAGAATTTAAGAGACAATTACGTGATGTTTGTTTAAGCCTCAGGATGAGGATCCAGTAACTAATCATCAAACCAAAATGAAACTCTTAATTTGTCTATTTAACAGAATACGGTATTTTTAGTATCATCTTAAAATACTGAAAGTTGATACACAGTGTCAACATTATAAGATGATTGTACCACTATTTCCTTGTAACTGTATAATGAATTTGTGAATGAAAACATTTTCATGATTTTCGTTCAATTCTCTACAGTGCCATAAAACAAATACACTCAGTCCTCAATATTTATTCACTTTGCTTTAACTTTTACATATGATTACCACATGCAGAAATTTTAGGGAGCATTTATAGGTATTTAGATTTTGACAAAAAATATTTATCCCCACATATTTTTATCGAAACTCACACATACTATTCCTTTAAGTATTAGGACTGATTTGAAGAAATGAATTATTCTTCATTCCTGTATCTTGATACTGTAATAAATATTTTCTAACAAATTAAACTGAGCCCATCAAAATACATTTTGTACAGCTTCTTTAGGGCCCTAATTATGGGAGTTATCAGTTTCATATATTTAGAATGTTTTGCATAAAAAGAAATTCAGAGGTTTATTTTAGTTTTTAGACTAAGGTCTTTATGAAGCAAAATTGAGAAATGAAATGGAGAGGTGACTATATATACTATACCCATTTATAGATGAGGAAATTGAGGTTCCGAGAGGTTTAGTATCTCACTCAAGTTTACACAGCTCTGATTCCATCTCACGTAATCTGGCTTCAGATATGTCCTTAATAAAAACATAATCCTTATTCTCAAATAATGCTGCTATTCACATAAATCTTTGGCTACACATCGATTTCTTTTCTTAGAATTAGAACAGATTATTAAAAGTACTTTTTGCATTCACATGGAAATTTCTTCTCAAAATTTATGCTTTCCAGAAAACCTTTTATTTCATCTAGGTTTTCATGTTTATTAGCATAACATTGCATGAAGTATTCTCTAACCTTTTAAAAACTACTATACCCCTCACAGCAAACTTCACTTCTGATTATTAGTATTGTCCCTTTTTTTTTTTCCTTAAGTTTACCAAAGGTTTTCTTTTTTATTATTTTCATTTTTACTCTCAAAGAATGAGTTCCTGGATTCAAACATGAGTTCTGCTATTTTCATGTTTTCTTTTATTATTATTAAATCCTTTTGGGTTTCCAAGAAGTTGCTTTTCTTCCTTTTTATAACTTCTTATTCTGAACGTGTGGCTCGTTTACTTTCAATCTTTTTAAGAAGGTGAAGTTACCTCTTAAAAAGAGTTTAGATCTCATTCCACAAATTTTTATATGGACTTTTCCTCTTTTTCTTCCAAATAGTCTGTTTTTATTTCCTATTTGAATTTCTTCTTCCCTTTAGGAGAGTTTTCGTTGGTTGATTGGAAATTTTGTGTTATTAATTACACTGTGGTTAGAAGACACAACTTAATATTTCTACTCTTCAAGAACTTTTAGAGATAGCTGAGTAATCTTTTAGAAAGTAGCAGGAATGCTTAAGCCCTATTTGTAGATTGTAAAGTTTAGTGTATGTGATGCTCCTATATTTTAAATCTTATTAATTTTATTAAATTCTCAGCACTATTTATAAATTTTTGTTATAGACATATTGTGGTATATATAAGTTCTATACTTCAAATGTGTTTGCATGTTTATCCTTGTTAACTTAAGGGTTTACATTTATATGATTTGATACAATGCTAGTTTATACATACTTATTATTTTAATCTTTATATTTTTAGTATGGATTTTACCCAATAAAGTCTAGGTTTGTCCTGTTTAATGGATTTGGCTTTAAACTCTAGTTGTTCCGGTATTGATATTGCTATCTCTGCTTTCTTTCTGTTCATATTTGTCAGAGATAAATCCTATATTATTAACCTTTCTGTGCTATTTTGTTTTAGGCATAGCTCTTTTGAGCAAAACATAGTTCAAGCAGTCATTTAAAAAAAAATTACTTTTACCTTTTATCAAAGAATTTAATCCATTTACACTTATTGTCATAGCTGATACATTTTTTCTAGTTTTATGTTTTTGCTTTATGTTTTATAATTTTGGAGCTTCCTTTTCCTTTGATTTCTGTCTTTGCTCTTATCTTCTGAGGTGATTTGGGATATACGAGTCCTATGCACAATTCTACTAGTTGTTGCCTCTACAACCCATACATCTGTGACTATTAAAACTGAAACAAAAACCCAAAAAACAAACCACCAAAAAAAAAAAAAAACCTGAAACCCTTGATGCCTGCTTCTACTCTCCTACCTTCCATGCAAGATAAGAAATTTAGAATTTCATTACTTTCTTTGGCCCTCCACTAATAATTATAATCAGGTTTCTACTTCTTAATTAAAAAAATATTTTGGGGGATTCACCTCTCAATTAGCTGGGTATATATTAACACTGATTTCTACTTCTATTTCTATTAGTATGGTTTTCTCCTTAGAATCATAATTTTCAGGTTGGCTTTCTGATCTCTGACTTTCATATCTAACATTATTTCTCTCACAGCTTTTTCTTTACCCTTTATATTTTGGAAGAGCTTCTCAAGTTTCTCTCTCATCATGTACTTGATTTATTTTAAATACTTTCTGCTCTTTACTGCTTTCCAAAGTTTAAAAAATCTCTGCAAATACGTTTCTAGGCTTCTCTTTCCCTCATTTCAGCTGTTCTTGTGTGTCTCTAGCCTTTTAATTCTCAACTTATTCTCTCCTTACAGGTT
Organism: Grampus griseus; assembly: GCF_964374135.1. NCBI lineage: Eukaryota > Metazoa > Chordata > Mammalia > Artiodactyla > Delphinidae > Grampus > Grampus griseus. The sequence goes on from NC_138997.1 coordinate 7,845,885, forward strand.
CCTACTCATATTTCAAAGAGGCTGGTTATGTCCTTGAGCATTTTTGGAGAAGATTAGTACATATTACTTCTCAAGTTTTCTTCTGAATCATACAAAAAACAGTGTTCTGAAACTGTTTCTACTCTGAGTCCTCAGAGCAAGTCATCCTTTCCCCTAGCTTGTAATTTCTCTTTATAGGTCCCAAATAGTTCTTTGTGTTTAGGGGTTCGTCAGGGGGATCAATTCAGGCAGAGCCATTATCAAAAACCTAGCTGGGGGCTTCCCTGGTGGTGCAGTGGTTGAGAGTCCGCCTGCCGATGCAGGGAACATGGGTTCGTGACCCGGTCCGGGAAGAGCCCACACGCTGCAAAGAGGCTGGGCCCGTGAGCCATGGCCGCTGAGCCTGTGCGTCCAGAGCCTGTGCTCCGCAACGGGAGAGGCTACAACAGTGAGAGGCCCGCGTACCGCAAAAAAAAAACAAAAAACAAAAAACCCTACTCCCAGTGGAAATAACCACAGAAATCAAAACCTGGGCTTGGCAACACCGAAGACTTAGATAAATAGAAGTAGAACTAGCAACAGATCCCAACCAGATCTGACTGGATGTCACCAAAAGAATTCAGACAACAGGCTGCATGTGGCACAGAAGAAAACCTACTGCAAGCTGCTTTCACACTAATCTGAGCAACTGAGGTAGGGGCTCCTTTTCTGGGATTCCCGTCTAGACTAGGAAAGAGGCCAGGGTGTGGGCATCTTTGCCAAGCATGTTCTGCACCCTTAGCACGCAGGTTCGTGTTTATTTGCGGCAATCTCACTAAGGGTTTGGTATAATCGGTCCTTCCCTTTCATTCCCTTAATCACTTCAACAGGGCGGGTAATCTCTAATGAGCATCTGGGGAACAATGACACCTACTGTTTGAGCTACTGTAGCTGCAATAAACTTGCCACATGGGATGGTGGCAGGTGTAGATTTGTAGCTACTATTTCTTTCCTTTGCAAAAAAGGACAAATGGCTCTATGGTGAATTAGGTTAGGTTGGAGAAGTACTGGAATTAAAGAAGACAGAGTTCTTATCACAGAAAACTATTCATCTGGAATGAGAACATCTGAGTGCATGTCTATTTATAAGAGGCCTACCTTACTACAGAAAAGCCTGAAGGCAGTGGAAACGTACAGTAGACCAACACGTGGTTCAGCCGTAGATGTTAGAATAGCAATCACAGAAACCGCAATGCTACAGGGTGAACGGTGGAGCAAGGTAATGACCGAAATGGCCCCTCTCGGTCTCTGTTCCTGTAACCGACCTCCCTACCCCCAGCCACAGGAAGGTCCTGGAACCTCCACTAGTGCACTGCAGCCTCTCGGTATGCTCTGCATCTCTACTCCAGACACAGACCCTCTCTTGCTGTTATAAATAATGCACCTTGTCTCCACTCCAATTGCTCGATGCCTGTCTGATCTACTGTATCTGAGTTCCTTTATAGAGCAGCTATTCTCCTTCCCCTGAAATGGGAGGCCTGCTTTGCCCTCATCCTCTCTCTGTTTTGATTTGGTCTACATGAAGACTGCCCACTCCCAAACTTGCAGCCTCCGAGATCTGCCATTCTACCTTATGTCGGACGTCTCAGAATACACCACAAAACGGAATACCCCTCCGTTCAATACCCCATCTCCTCCGCCTGGCTGCCTGTGGCTGAACCTACTTCTGGTGAATACCCACCTCAGATGGGTCTCATCTCTTGACTGGGCCTTTCCTCCCCTGAAAAACCTGACCAATTAACACTGTCGATACATAATATTTAGTATTCAACATCCTTAGCCAGGGAAGATACCATTTTGTCACTACCAATCATTTTTTACTTTTCAAAGGCACAGAAAAAATTATTTTGGATTTAAAAGAGTCAATTTAGTTTTTCATCATGTTAATAAATCATGGTGAAATTCATTAGTCATGTAATGACTCCCCTTTTCTAACACTGCAGCAAAGGAATTGTAATAAAGTTGGAGGGAAAGGAATAGAAGACAAGGACATTACAAAAATTTATTTAAAATGTTTAAGCACTCATTTGCTCTTACTAGAGGTAGTGCAAAAAAAAAAACGCACTGATTTATACATTAAATTATCAGTGGACATGTTTCTGATTCTAGTCCCAAAATCTAGAACTTAGTCATAATTAACAATCATGTTTCCCTTTTTCTACTTGAATTCTGTATACTAGATTAACTCAAGAAAAGTCAATCTCAAACCAGCCATGCAAATAATTAAAAAAAAAACAGTTCATGTTTTATCAATAGATTCTCCCTATTTCATGTCAAGTGGGTAAGAAAAAAGCTAAATTAACTTGTACCAACCTAATTCTTACATAATTTTTAAATTATCATGTAATTTTATTGGTTGGCAGGAAACCAGGACGAATCAAATGGACCACCATGTTGTCTCAGACTGAAACCTCAGATGTTCCCTGCCTTGCCACAAAGTGATTACGCAACAAGCTTCAAGTAGCTAAAGGGCAGAGCACTACTGCAAACCAGTTACTTGGCCAAGCCTGACTCCCTATGACACATTTCGGAACTGTGGTGGTTGAATTAAAGTCTAAATCTAACAATGAGACTACTGCAATAAATCAGACTCAGAAACAAAGAAACTATTTATGTGATACCCTGACACTGCTTTTTTTACATCTTTATTGGAGTATAATTGCTTTACAATGGTGTGTTAGTTTCTGCTGTATAACAAAGTGAATCAGCTATACATATACATATGTCCCCATATCTCCTCCCTCTTGCGTCTCCCTCCCACCCTCCCTATCCCACCCCTCTAGGTGGTCACAAAGCACTGAGCTGATCTCCCTGTGCTATGTGGCTGCTTCCCACTAGCTGTCTATTTTACATTTGGTAGTGTATATATGTCCATGCCACTCTCTCACTTTGTCCCAGCTTACCCTTCCCCCTCCCTGTGTCCTCAAGTCCATTCTCTAGTAGGTCTGTGTCTTTATTCCCGTCCTGCCCCTAGGTTCTTCATGACCTTTTTTTTTAGATTCCATATATATGTGTTAGCATACGGTATTTGTTTTTCTCTTTCTGACTTACTTCACTCTGTATGACAGACTCTAGGTCCATCCACCTCACTACAAATAACTCAATTTTGTTTCTTTTTATGGCTGAGTAATATTCCATTGCATATATGTGCCACATCTTCTTTATCCATTCATCTGTCGATGGGCACTTAGGTTGCTTCCATGTCCTGGCTATTGTAAATAGAGCTGCAATGAACATTGTGGTACATGACTCTTTTTGAATTACAGTTTTCTCAGGGTATATGCCCAGTAGTGGGATTGCTGGGCCGTATGGTAGTTCTATTTTTAGTTTTTTAAGGAACCTCCATACTGTTCTCATAGTGGCTGTATCAATTGACATTCCCACCAACAGTGCAAGAGGGTTCCCTTTTCTCCACACCCGACACTGCTTTTTAAAAAGTAGAATTCAAAATTGAGGCAAGGTTAAAAGAAAAACAAAAAAAACCTTCAGCAATTTAAACTTGAATTTATATGGTCATATGACTTTCAAATATAGTTTCTAAGCCTCTGAAGTGGGTAGGCAGTGAGGAAAGAAATGCAGCAAGTAAGAAAAGCCTGGTTCCAGGTTATTACTGATACCTAAGTGGGATGGTTCACTGAAAAATCACATCAATACAACAACTTCTTAGTCTGGAGGGAAGTGATCTCATCTAACATCTACTTTGATGTAAACTTACCTGTTTTAAGAGTTGCCATTCTGGCTTTATAAACTTTAGAAAATAATCCTGAACTCTAAGGACTTGCTGAACATTAGTTTCACACTTCACTACTATCTAGAAAATGACCTAATGTAACCCAAGACTCCTTCAGCAAGTGAGCCTTAGGCTTAGAACCCGCCCCACCAGCATGTATGTGTAGAACAGCGATTTTAAAATTTAGGTTACAGCCTAAGCATTAGGCAGATTTTGAAATTCAAATGGAGAGCTTGACATCTTTGAATTTAAAACCAAATATCTTATTTTAGTCTTTTCAACTACGTGAAAATTTGTTCTAAGATTTCTTAAACAAAAGAGAAGAAAAATAGAGCATGAACATTATGGTGAGGGATTCCAATAAGCTTAGCCTGGCCACAGCACAGAATATTCTATTGAAAAGAATTAACGTGGGCAAATAAACCCAAAGAAGCCTTAACCCTCCCCAATTCCCTGTAACAGACCAATAAAAATCAAATAAGTACCTCAAATAGAAAGGTGACATAGGTCTTTCATCTTCCTGCGAACTGAAAGGAAAAGAAAACTTGAATTAATATAAGTCCTGTTACTATCATAACATCTCAATTTTACTAAAACTCTGTTCCACCTATCACAATTTTTCTTTTGACACATTAGAGCTAATCTCACTATGGAGTAAGGTTAGTAAAATATACGCTACCTTGGACCTAGCCAAGGTCAATCACTTCTTCAAGGGAGACCATCAAGAGAGGTTTCTTTCAAGATTAGCCTAAGGCAAAAGTAGTTCACATCACCCTTTGAAGAGGAAGTTTTTTACTACCTTATTCTACAAGCCCAATCCAAGTATTCATATATTACACATAAACCCTTAAAATGATTACATACTCAATTATCTCAATAAAGCTAATTACAACTCATTAACATGATGATGAAAGTAAGACAGCCAACAAAATACTCCTGTTAAGTGTATGCTGCCCTAGCAATGAAATGCTAGGGCATCAGTAAACAGCACTCATGCTCTTTGTCGTCTATAGTTACGCACAGTATTAATGAGGGTGAATAACATGAAAGGACACAAATGAAACTATAAAGAATAGTTTAAGGGACTTCCCTGGTGGCGCAGTGCTTAAGAATCCGCCTGCCAATGCAGGGGACATGGGTTCAATACCCGGTCCAGGAAGATCCCACGTGCCGCGGAGCAATGAAGCCTGTGCGCCACAACTACTGAGCCTGCGCTTTAGAGCCCCTGAGCCACAGCTACTGAGCCCACATGCTGCAACTACTGAAGCCTGTGCTCCACAACAAGAGAAACCACCGCAATGAGAAGCCCGCACACCAAAATGAAGAGTAGCCCCCGCTCGCCTCAACTAGAGAAAGCTCGTGTACAGCAATGAAGACGCAACGCAGCCAACAAAAAATAGTTTAAGTTCCTCAAACAGCACTGAAGCAATACGAAGCTTAATATAAAAATATTTAATTAAAAATATAAAATATATACTATAGTAAAATATTTTTCCTTTCTTCTACATGTTTTTTTCTTCTGATAAATGACCTCGAATCAATGAATGAGTCTCTCCCCTTCAGTGTCTACTGGAGTGGTCTTTGAACATTTTTGATTACACACTCATATAAAAATTTGCTTTTAAGCAGCTACTCCCCTTGATATATGACTGAGTATCTATTTATGTTAATTATGTGCATCATTAAACGGATAAAAGTAGAAATGTGAAATATCAGATAAAATTAAGAAGCGCTAATATTTTCTTCTTGTACCCCTGTGGTACACCACAAGCAACACTGATGAAAAGAGGAAAACGTGCTTCCGTTGGTAATATCCTGGCAATCACCAAAAATCTTATTACAAGTTATAGTGTAAGACACACACACACACACACACACACGCACACAACCCTGTCCTGGAAGTTGAAAAGGTCTTAACATTTTAGTTGCAAGACGGCACATAAAATATGGCATACTGGGGCTTCCCTGGTGGCGCAGTGGTTGAGAGTCCGCCTGCCGATGCAGGGGACACGGGTTCGTGCCCCGGTCCGGGAAGATCCCACATGCCGCGGAGCGTCTGGGCCCGTGAGCCATGGCCGCTGAGCCTGCGCGTCCGGAGCCTGTGCTCCGCAATGGGAGAGGCCACGACAGTGAGAGGCCCGCGTACCGCAAAAAAAAAAAAAAAAAAAAAAAAAATACGGCATACTATTTGTCACTCTCTCATGATTTTGGTTTCCAATGTCAATATCGCTTAACTATTCTAGTGTTTATCTTGCCAAAGATTTTGTTTGTAACTGATTGTGCCAATTCTTCCCAAGTGAAAGGTAAGTGACAGATCAGTTTTATTCTTGACTCTATAATGTTAACGGGCTGAAGGCAAAGCTTGACAAGTTACAGGCACTAACACCTGGGAACTGTCCACGTGTCTTGGGAAGAAACCACCTAGAGCAGCGCTATTACAGTAGTGACTACTTTAAGCGAGACTGATACGAGGGGCTTACACATTTGACTTCAACACAGTCCTTGAAAACACTGAACAAATTATAAACATGTTAGAATTGGGTTTGTTTCCTAATCGAGGGTTCAGTGTCAAAGAGTACTAAGTGTGACCAACACTGTGCAAAGAGGCTGCAACAAAAAACCTATAATGATTTTACCATTATGGGAACATTGCCTCCATGTGAAACCGAGCGGAGCCCATGGGGCTCCCAGGCACAGAGGCCTTTCTGTTCCCCATTCCTTGTAGGCAAGACTCCAGCCTCCATGACCTTCCCTGAGTTCCAAAGGGCAGATTCGAACAGTTGCAAATCAAGGGAGGAGCTGCCACGAAACCACGTGAGGCGAGATTAAAGGGACCAGAGAAACTCATCAAGATCAGCAGACGGACCACCTGAGACCCTGCACACACCCTAATCCCGTCAGCAACCCCACCCTTTCGAAACTCTGCAAAAGAAAGAAGAATGCAGGACTGTTACTGCCTCCATCCTTATTGCACACCCCCGACCACGAGCCCTGACCTCTCCCTATGCCCCAGGGAGGGGGCACAGTTCTTGAGGTGCTAGCCTGCTGTGTTCCCCTCTTTGCCTGGCAAAGAATAAACCCACCCTTTCTTTCTCCTCCAAAACCGTCTCTGTATCTCATTTCGGCATCGGTGTACAGGGAGCCAAGACTTGGGCCACACAAGGGTTATAAAATGAGCACTGCGCTAAATACTTTTTTGCCCAGAACAGATCCTTAACTCTAACATGTAACAAATTATAATGAAAATTAACAAGGGTACTTTAGTGAACGTTCAATTAGCAATATGGTTGGTTTTCTTAGAAATCAGGAGTGCTTTGGGAGATGATTTAAGGGTACAGAGTTCTGAACACAGCTGTTCATGTGCTTTGGCTAACACTTTTTGTGTGTGCCTGAAAATTTCCTTGTAGCCAACAGAGGCAATCAAAATCAATCTTTTCTCTCTTTACACCTTCTCTCCCTCAGACACTTATTCATCAGCCAGGTACCATCAGGTGCTTGACATTAATTATCTCACGTAAATCCTCATAAAAACCCTCCCTGGTACTTGCCCCTCCCTTGAGAGCAGCAGGCTCAGAGAGGGCACACAACTTAACCAGGTCACACAGCTAGTGATGTGCAGACAACAAACACACTTTTGTTGTTTACTACCTTGCCTTCAATTTTAACTTATCAAAATATTCTGGAGTGAATGTCCTCATTCTGGCACAAGATCTTGTGGACTTTATAATTTATAAGCTCCATGTCATGCTTCTGATTATGGCAACTCTACACCGACCTTAGTCAAAGTCTATTCACAATGCATTATGCCTGATGGTGTGTACAAGGTGATTAATTTATTAACATGTATTGGCACTATGTCAAGAATGTCTCGATAGAAACACAAGTTTTTAATCATGAGCAAATATTTTTCAGGCTGCATTTGTATAAGGTAAATTTGTCAATGAAAGACAAAAATCAGAAATTCTTAATTTGGATATGTCCCTGAATTCTGAGCAGTTATAAGTGTTCCAAAAAAGAAAATGTAAGCACTGTTATTTAAATGAAATGAAACAGACTCAGCAGATTTGCTTATTCAGTAGCGGTCAACAGGGCAGCAATCTATGCACAGTACCCAAGAAGAACAACGTAATTTGAAAAGAAAACGAGGATAAATAATTAATTTTGACACTTAATTAGCCTATTTCTTTTTTCCCTTTCATAAAAGTACCCTTGCCCGGGGTTTAGTAATGTAATCTTGACAACAGTATAAATTATGAAACAACTAAAGCATGGATTTCAAATTGATTAAGTCAATTAATTCTAAAAATCAATTTTATGCATTGACTTTACAGGCAATTTGAAGGAAAAATGGCCAAGGACAATTCTTCCAAATAGAACAGAGAAAAGAAACTTTTCCATAAAATTTACACACTGGAATGCAAAACATCTGAAAATATCACCATTTCTACCTCTGTGCAAAATGAATATTGGACTATTATTATATGTCCCCAAACACCTATTTATAGAGATATTTATGCCTGTTCCTAGCTTTACATCAATCTCAGACATGTCCAATGATATTAACTGAGTTGTAATTTTTTCCCTAAATTTTAAATTGAGAATTAATTCAGATTTACTTGCAATTTTTAAAAATAAGCACATGTACTATGAATGAAGAGGGGAGTGCGTGTCATGAAATGAAGCCAATGACAAACCGTAACAACCTGGAATTCATTCAGTTTCCTCCTTGGTTACTAGTATAAACCCAGTGTTTTAATTATTTCCTGTTTGCTGACTCAGAATAATAGCCAAGTTTAAGTAGCTAATTAGTTTGCCTTTTTTTTTTTTTTTTTTTTAATTTAAATACACTGAGAGATTTGGGCAATCACCTCATGTATGTCAGGCCGCTGGGTGCCTAATGTCCTCAGACGTGGGGTGTTACAGGCTCTCAAAACAGCTACCTGTGGGAAGGACATTTATCAAATAGACCCAAGTAACAGTCCAAATCTAAGAAGCTACAACTGAGAAGGGCAATAACAGACTGGAGGGTTTTAGTGGGGGCCTAACTTACCCTTTTTTTTAAATTTAATTTTTATTTTATATTGGCGTTTAATTGATTTACAATGTTGTGTTAGCTTCAGGCCTACGGCAAAGTAATTCAGTTACACATATACATATATTCATTCTTTTTCAGATCCTTTTCCCATATAGGTTATTACAGAATATTGAGTACCGTTCCCTGTGCTACACTAACTTATCTTTTTATGTGGTTCAACATTGGTTGAACATAAAGGCACAGGAATGGATGACACCTAGACTTACAATCTCTTCCTGAGCTGCACTCGTGTCTAAACTGAAGCCACAGAATGCAATCCCTATCAATTTAATTACACAGCAAGCTCACCGAAATTGTGAAAAGCATGGCGTTTTCTGTGTCTAAGAAAAACCAAATACTCTTGGGAGAATTCCCAGCCTGAGGTATTCAGAACGGACGCTCAGTTACTGGATCAAACCACCATTCCATTCAATTCCCTTTTGAACTGTCCTGATAAATGTTCCAATTAGTCCAACTTTCTAATTGGTTAATGTGGCTGGCTACCCGCAAATTAACATAATCTGCATATTGGGCTACATACTTTCCACTTTCAAGTGATCTGAGCTAGGAGAAATAGTTTGTAAGTGTCCCTTGGGAACTGAAAAGTACAGCAAAATAGGGAAAGGCTAAGGATTAGGTTCCATTCATTGAAGAAACTCGAAAAAACATCTACTGGGGCTTAAATACAAACAAACAAACAAACAAACCACAAACAGCCAGGGGGAGAGAGAAAGGGAGGGCCAAGTGAAAGGACAAAATTTAAAGTATTAAGTAAACATTTTCTCTGGAATTCAGGTTCCTCCCTCACGTTGCAACAGAATGTACTAAGTGGAAGAATTTTCATAGATGAATTTTCTTGGAGGACGATGAGGTGAGTGGAATTAGCACATTTTCTTTCCTTCCTTCCTCTGCAAACTATAAAGTACCACACTGGAGCCTTTTGATTTATCCACAGTCTCAGGCATTAACATTCATAACCCTCCATTTATAGCATTTATACCGCTCCATTTGGGGTGTGATGTAGCAGCTGGCGTTCTGCTGTTCAGATTTTTGGTTCAGCTCCATTCAGGAACATGGGAGAAAACAATCTCCCTGTTCCTTTTGGAAAACAAGTCAGTTTTGGAAAACAGATCAGTTCACAGCTAAGTATTTGCCCCTGTAATTTCAGGGGGCATTCTTGTAGATGGATGTATACTTCTTTACTATAAACCCAAGCAACTTTGTTTCCAGTTTTATTATTTGTATGTTGTAACTAAGAATGCAACACCTAGCTGTCAGCAGAAATAAAAACAAACCATTGAAGTTCAAGAGCAAATATGTTTTCCTGACCAAAGGGTAATGCAATAAGCTGAAATGTTAATGTTCACAGGACTAGAAAGTTTAGCTAACACCAAGAGGTATTACACTTCGGAAGCAAAACCAACCAGAAGACTTCCAAACATTTACAGCTTTCCCCCCAATAAGACAGGAAAGTATTTCTACCATTTTCCTGATTGCTTAGTAGAAATTTGAAATATAGTTAGGGGATGAATTGTGTCCCTGCAAAAAGACACGCTGAAGCTCTGACCCCCAGAAACTCAGGATGTGATCTTATTTGCAAATACAGTCTTTATAGAGGTGACCAAGTTAAAGTGAAGTTACCGTAGTGGGCCTTAATTCAATATGACCAGCGCTCTTATCAACAGGATATTTGCACACAGGGAGCACAAGCTGTGAAGACTGGAATTGTGTTGCCACAAGCCAAGATCTCCAGGAAGCGAGGAGAGAGGCAGGGGACAACTCATTCCCCAGGGTGTTTAGAGGGAGCACAGCCCTAGCCAACGTGTAAATTTGGGACTTCTGGCCTCCAGAACTGTGAGACAAGAAATTGCTGGTTGGGCTTCCCTGGTGGCGCAGTGGTTGAGAGTCCGCCTGCCGATGCAGGGGACACGGGTTCGTGCCCCGGTCCGGGAAGATCCCACATGCCACGGAGCGGCTGCGCCCGTGAGCCATGGCCGCTGAGCCTGCGCGTCCGGAGCCTGTGCTCCGCAACGGGAGAGGCCGCAACAGTGAGAGGCCCGCATACCGCAAAAAAAAAAAAAAAAAAAAAAGAAATTGCTGGTTTTCTGGGCTACCCTGTTTGTGGTACTTCGTCACAGCTGTGCTAGGAAACTAATATATCTACTAAAAAAATGTTTTTTTCCCAAATCCGGAATTAAAACCTGACAAAAGTGTCTCCATCTTATGTAAAGGTTGTGCTCTGGAAATTCATTTGTAGCGATGCTAAGACTAGAACGGATTTCCCACACTGACATGAGGATTCGATTTCCAGGCCTGTACTAACCTCTTGTTCAAATAAACTATCGTCAGTAAGCAGTCCAGAGTCAGTGTTTTGAAAAACGTTGGCCACGATCCAGTTAGAAACACATTTTACATCATGATATGTAGTACACAGACACATAAAAGGGACACATTTCATAAAATTATTCTTACTTTGGATGTTTTCTATTTTGTTATACTTCGCTTTATATAAAACACTGGTCACAACCTGCTCAATTGGTTTTATGACCACCAACAGGTCATGACCCACAGGTGAAAAACGCTATGCTAAAAACACATCTCCCTGGCTTGATGTGTAATTAATACTCAGTGAATGTTGCTGAATTAAGATCTATGTTCTCATAGGACAGAGAACAAACACTTTTCTTCTCTGCCCCACTGCCAGAATGAGCTCTGGGCCAAAGAAGTACAGATTTTGTTGAGCGTGGATGGCACAGAAAATCAGAGAGGAAGCGGGTCCAGATATGCCCAGCAATGGGCATGAGAATGTCGTTCTAGATGACCGTGGTGGAGCTGACAGAGGATTTCCAGGTCTCTCTCTCTCTTTTTTTTTAAATTTTATTTCATTTCATTTATTTATTTATATATTTTTTGAATGTTATTTATTTTTTATACAGCAGGTTCTTACTAGTCATCCATTTTATACACATCAGTGTATACATGTCAATCCCAATCTCCCAATTCATCCCACCACCAGCCCCATCCCCGCTTTCCCCCCTTGGTGTCCATACTTCTGTTCTGTACATCTGTGTCTCTATCCAAGTCTCTTTAAAATATTCTTTTCCTGCTTATACCACAGGATGGTGTCAAGGAGACTCAGGGACCCCTGTTTTTGTTTTTGTTTTTTTCGATTCCTCCTTACTTTGTGACCACAGCATTCTTTATCACCTATATTTTGGTCTCTTCAAGTCAAAGAACTATTATACTTGGAGGGAACCAGGGACCATCTCATTCTAATTCAGTCCCTCTACCCAGCTAGCTCTACCCGTGGATGCCCTTCTGATGACCACCTTTCAATCTCCAGGGAGTTGGAGGGGGTGGTGAGGGTGTGCGCTTGTCAGGGAAGGGGAGTAAAGTTTTAAGCAAGGAGGGGTGGGATTGCTTCACCTTCTACCTCTTGTGTATCTTTCCCTACAGTGAGAAGGTCAACAGGAAACTATTACTACCTGTGGACTGGCTGACACAGCCAAGAGCCTCACATTCCACTTTACAGGGGATCCTGGCTGGAGATGTGTTTAGAAGTCACAGGACAGAATCCTCATGCCTGTTACAATATTTAAGTTGTATTAACAGGCCAACTGCTCTCCTTAAAAAAAAAAAAAAGTTTATCCCTTACCCCCCCACGTGGTCAATCACCAGACTGTGTTGATTTCATCTCAGAAAGAGGCAAGTCTTCTGAATCTGATCTTTCCTTTCCATTTCCACTGCCGTAGTCTTTCAGAGGGGCGGTACTCTTTTTCCCTGCCATCCAGAGCAGTTTACCCTTAATACCCCCACCAGATTTATCCCCCTAACCTAAAAGCCTCCCTGCTTCCCCTTTGTCTTTGGGGTAAAATCCAGATGTCTGAACCTGGCGCACAAGAGTCCTCCCAATCTCAGGGCAGTGAGCCTCTGTCGACCTCTCACTGCACTTTCATAACTCTGTCTGTACGTGCTGTTCCCTCTATCTTAAATGCTTTCACCACCTCTCTCTGCCTGGTAAATACTTCATCTCTCAGCTCAAATGTCATCTAATCTGGGATGCCATCTCCATCACCCTGGAGAGGGGAGTGGCTCCTCCCTCCAGGCTCCCGGACACTGTTCACAGCCATGAGCCAGTGCTTAGCAAGAGACGCTGAAGTTCCCGAGTTCGGATGCTTGCCTCACCTCCTGGATTTGTCTTTACGTTTGTCCCACCAGCACCTAGCAAGGTACATTCCGGGTGTTCAGTCAGTGGCTGTGGAATAGTCAGCACCATCAAGACCATGCTGAGTGCTGACACTACCGTGTGATTGCATATTTTTAAAACATATAATTTGTAAAATTAATTTTGCCAGCTGGAAGCATTCTCAGAGAGTTGTATGTTGATTAGTTTAAGTTATCTTCTTCCCTGCGATTCCAAACTTAATGGAAGTGCAACTGTGCCATGGGTTTTCTCCCACCCTTATTTAGAAAAGAAAATTAATTTTCTCCCACTGCACAGAGGGGCAGCTCCGCCATTGTGCCAGTAATCTAAACCCTGTGCTTTCCGTAGGGTACAGTGTGCCCAGAAAAGGATTTGTTCAGGCAAGGCAATGTTTGCATATGGCCTTGCCACACACTCTATCTGTTTGTTCTGGCTTGAGAGCAGGAAAAGAAAATTTTTTTTTACTTCATTGCAAACCCAAAGGTTTGGGTGGAGCTTAGAGAAATTTTTGGTTTAGTCACAAAACTATTTTCAATGCAGCTGGAAGCTCTGATTTGTTTTTGAGATTCTTGTTCAGCAAACTGATGTGTATCATTATTATAGACATAGCAATACCGCCTCAGGGAGGCAGCAGTTTAGAATGTAAGAACACAGTAACTTTCTTTTTGAGGGGGTTGATATGAGTGGATAAGAGAATATTTTTGGAACATTAGCAAGTCAGTTAAAATGCTTTCTAATCTTCAGATACTGAAACAAAAGCAAAAGAACAGGGGGATACGTGCAGAAGGGAAGAAGGAAACAGGAAACTGTTTTTTTACTAAATTCTTTTAATTATTCCCTTTATTATAACATTCTTAATGGCAGGTATATAATTTCCCCAGTCGTTAACTCTGAATGTGGATTTCTTGAGGCAGACAGAACTGTGCCGAAAGCAATGCGAATTCGCCTGTCACCTTCCAGCCAGTGAACCCTCCCCCTGCCACAGGAGGGCTCTGCACAGAACGAGGAGTCAAGGACGTGTATCTACACTGCCATGATTTTACACTGGTTTGCAGGAGGACGAGTGACCGGTGAGTGTACAAAGGTTGATGTCCACCCAGGCTTGAGCTCTGTGAGCTTCCCAAACCACGGGCCAGTGCTCATTCAGCCTTTTTTGAGTGTCTACTACTTATCAGAGCCTATGCGAGGGGCTGGAGATACACAGGCTATTAAGATATGGGCTCAACCTTCCCAGAGTGTATAGACCAGCCGAGAAACAGAAACTTGACATTTGACCATTTTCATAAGAAAAGGGATCCAGAGCTACCGCGTACTGAGAGCTCTCCCTAATAAGCCAGGCTCTGGGCTGAGAGCTTCATGTACATCATCTCACTCAATCCTCAGTGACATCTTTGGAGGAAGGTATTACTCACCAGCTTTTTCTAAGAAGAAAAGTAAGTTTTAGAAAGGTTAAGCAACTGGTGGAAGGTCACGGAGCCAGGTGGGGCTGAGATTCACATCCTGAATCTCGGGTCTGTGGAAGCCAGAGCTCCAGACCTTGAAGTCAGAAGCTCGGTGCAGACCCGCAAGTTAGGGGAGCTTAGGGGACGTAAGTGACACTGGGAGCGAATTGTGCGGGTCACACTGGAAAAAGATAATGGACCGGAGAAAAGTTCTCCAACAAAGGCAGAGGATGTGTGAAGGCGTGAGGAAGCACTGCAGGGGTGTGCCAGGCGGCGGCACTAGAGGAACTGAGAAAGACACAGAGACAGACACACACGCACACACACATGCACGCACGCACGCACACAGAGGCAGGCACTTGAGTTTTCACCAAGTCAAGGAGTTGAAAATGAAGGAGAGTCCCTTACAAAAACACAGCAGAGTTTATCAATGGTCTCCTCTGGCTGGCTTTTGGTTCCTAATTTTAGTTTCAGGGGCCATTTTAACCTAGACAGCTAAGTTATGTTTCTTCCCATCGTCATTTTGCTGACAGCAAAACTACTGAGGTATCATCTTAAGCTTTTCCTGAACCCTACTTAACTTTTTCTAGTGTTTTGGTTCCATTCAATGTGATCTGAGAAAAGCAGTTCAGTTCTTCATTTTTATTTCTATGAAGTTCAAGTGTTCTGATTTTTATTCTTATATTTGATGAGAAGATGCCATGTTTTCCTGACCCCAAACCTTAAAAGGTTTTCATAGAATGTATCCTGTGTCCCTTCCCTCTCCCCTCACCCAGTATTTTTATTTCTTTTACTGGGGTCACTTACTTTAAAAAATCAACTTCTAGGGCTTCCTACTATTTCTTTTTACTACCCGCGTCCCCACTATTTCCCATCAATATATCTTTTTTATGCAAGAAATAAAATCAGTTTCCACATCTGGCTTCTTGATGATCTGTTATAATGTAGTATCTAGAAAAGGCGAGTCTATAGAGACAGAAAGTAGATTCGTGGTTGCCTAGAGCTGGGATGGGGGGCTTGAGGGTGGCTTTGGTCAGTCTGGGCTGCTATAACAACATACCACAGGTTGGGTGGCTTCAACAACAGAAACATATACTTCTCACAGTTCCAAAGATTGGAAGTCTGAGATCAGGGTGCCAGCGTGGCAGGTTCTGGTGAGAGCTCTCCCTGGCTTGCAGATTTCCACCTTCTTGCTGTACCTCCATGGATGGGGGTGGGTGGGGAGACTGTGCTCTGGTCCTTTCGTCTCCTTGTAAGGGCACCAATCCTATCTTGGGAGCTCCACCTCTACGGCCTCATCCAAATCTACTTACCTCCCAAAGGTCCCACCTCCAAATACCATCACACTGGGGATTAAAGCTTCAGCATATGAATTTTGAGGGGCACAAACATTCAGCCCACAGTAGGGATTGAGAGCTAAAGAGCACAGGGTTTCTTTTTGGGTGACAAAAATATTCTAAAACTGTCAGTGATGGTTGCATAACCTCGTGACTGTACTAATAACCATTGAATTGTATACTTTAAGTAGGTGAGGTGCACGGTATGTAAATTATATCAATAAAGCTATTACTGAAAAAGTTATTTCTGGTTCTTGTTAAGGGAAGAATAAATCGTGCTTTTAAAAGGTTTCATATAGTACAAACTATTTTTTGGCAGTTCATTCTATCATCACATAAATATATAAGTATTACAGGAAAAACAGGGTAAAAAGTTTTGAGAGTTTCAAGGAATTTGATTCTATGGTATTTGCAGCGGCACTTCCCACAAATCATGCTTTAGGTCGCTTTCTACTACTCATCCAATACAATGCAACGGTAGAGCATCACCTTACGTGTAAAGCACTCTTGCTTCAAGGAACTGAAAGATAATGCAAGTGTAAGAGTAACAAAATCAGAAGGAAAGCAATATGCTACTACTCGTTACATGTGAAGAGTTACCACTTACAAAGAACTATACTATTCTTTAACTATAGAATTTCTCCTCTAAGTAAGTGTAGTAGGTATTACTATCCCCTTTTATAGGTGAGGAAGATGACCTGCCCAAATTCACACGGCTAATTAGCTGTCAGTGTCTGGATATGTTTCTTGACGGCAAGTTTATTATCTTTCCATCGCTTTCCCCACTGTTTAGTGCTGACTCTCTAACGCCTCTCCTTCTTTCAGTGGCTTAGACAGGGTGATCTCTGTAAAATTTAAGAATATCCTTAAGTAAGGTACGAAGGTATCCTTAACTGAGGTATGAACCTTAGTTCAGACTATCTTCTTTATCTGGAGTAATTAGCAAATATTTCAACTCCAGAGGTACTGCCACCATCACATGAGAGTAGAGCCCACAGAGGTCTGTCTTGTTCTCAATGATTCTTGTTACTACCAAATACAGACCACACTGGTGACGAGTCTAAGTTCAGATATTCAACCCCAGAAGGGTTAACCCAGACTTGAGGCGAGGCAGCTTTTCACTCCCTTTTAGACTGTGTTTGTGGAGGGGGGGAGGGCAGGGAGTGCTATCAAAGTGCCAACAAGTTCGGAATAACGCGGGTTTAAGAGCTAAATGAACTGAAGGCGTCACCACCACAAGCAGTAGAGGGCTCTCTAACATCACCCAGAAGACTCACAAGCAGGACCATCATTGCCTGGGCTGTTCCCTGGTCAAATCCCACATCATCCCCATGTTCCCAGTGTTTACTTGTTTGCTGAAGGACATTCTAAAAACCCGTGCTTAGAAAGACCAGATGAATTCTGCTGATGAGAAGATTCCGTGAAATTTTCCCATGCTGGATCACTAATACACGTTAACTAATCCTGTTGCCATAAACCTTCTGAAAGAGCCATTGCAGTTTAGAAGTATGGTGTGTTTCACCATCATAAAATGAATATTCAATAATGTATGTTGAATATCATAATTTTCCAGGGAGAGTAATGAAAAAGAGAGTTACACTGACATCGTTCATCTCAGTTTCCCACTTTGATAAATAAACCAAGGGAAAAAAGGGATGCTAAACATGTGAAAACAGATGGCAATGCATTAAAACCAAAGGAATCTAGATTAATCACTAGTGCTCTTAACGTCATCCTCCATCATTAGTCTTTGTGGATAGAAGATGAGTTAGTGACTATTTGAAAGTTATTCTAGCAAATCAAAATCCTGCTGTGAAGTTGAGAGTTTTGTCATGGACATAAGAGTGAGTGAAGACTTTCTTTCTTAGCCTACTGAAGTCTTTCTACACATAAAATGGAGATCCTTACCTACCGATCCATGATCTCTAAGGAAAAAAAAGCCAATGGAATATGAATCATGCAAAGAGTCTGAGGTCTAAGTACAGCCTAGAGTCTGATAAAACATACTATCTCTTTAGTGACACAGGGTAAATTTAATACCTGAGAAAAAAACATTTATTTCAATTCTTAATATAGGTTCTCTACTTATTTATATTATTTTATTTCTTTGGAAGAACTTTTTCAGTTGGCAAGAATATCCATATAATACTATACAGTGCAAATATTTTAGTATTTCTAAAAATATTTGGGATAATTGAACCATCTCAAAAGACATATAGGATCTATCGTTAATTTAAGCCATTTGAAGTGAACTTTAAGAACTGAGTCCTTCACTCTATAGAGGGTCCCATTTTCAATATTCAGCCTCTGCAGTTTTTCTACAGATCATGAGTTTCTGCATAGTTACTCCCACCCGGGAAAGTCTGCAAATTATATTAAGTTGTAAACAGATAGCAAAATACATTAAAGCAAACCCAGGTTCTTATTTCATTCTTAGCCTTCGACCCCATCTGTTAGTCTCATCTTAGTTACAGATAAGCAGTAACAGATTTATCTTCTACATACTTTCACAACATGCTAAGAAAGGCTAAAAAGTCACTCATGGGAATTATAAGCTAAGTAGACACTGAGATGCAAACGTGCCATCTAATAAGATCATATGCTTATATGAAGTCACGAAGGGTAACATTATCCACGCAGGTGCATCTCCATTATTATGCTAATTATACCCTCCATTACTGGATTCACCACAGTAATGTAATTGTAACTGTCTGGTAATGTGTCTGCATCCTCACTAGCATGTGACCTCTCTGAAGCAGAGTTGTGTCTTAATTTACTGGCAGTACAGGGTAGTGTTCGGTCATAAAGAAAATATTAAAAAACACTGTAAGTATGTTTTGTTCTAACAGGTAACACCGACCGTCTAGTAAATGAAAGCACCAATTATGACAGAGACACCTCACGTAAGGTCCTGCTATTAAATATGTTATTTGGGGATGTTGAATAGTAGAGTGTTAGCATCTTACATCCTAACACCTGCTGTCAATGGCTTTATACAAGCTATACTCATTAACCGGAGTTTAGATCAGTGTTTCTCTGCGTGGACCATTTGTACCAGATTTGCTTTCAGGAAGCCTGTTAAAATGTTGATACTTTCCCTGTCACACCCAGATTCAGATTCAGTAAGTCTAGGGAAGGAAGGCAGCAGGAAGAAGCGGATTTTTAAAAACAAGGTCCCTAGGTAATTCTCATGCACCTAAAGAATGAGAGGCACTGGCCTCTTTGCTCAATACAAACATGAGTGAGCATGAGCTTCTCTAACTGGTATTTAAAGCTATTCTTTCCCTCACCCTCTTTTAATTCAGTTTCTAGCCCCTCGGTGCTCTTCAAGAGAATGGAGCAAAGCGTTCATCCCATCAGCCGGCATGTGCACCACGAGGCTCTGCAACTTTCCTGTTCCGGGCGGGATAACAGTGCGGGCAGTTGGCAACAGTCACCTTTACTAGAGGGTCACAGAAATCCTTAGCCAAAAATGTTGAACTGGGCTCGGAAGCAGCAATCATACATAGGAACAGGAAAGTGCTCTGCATAAGCGCTTAAATTCACAAGAGATCCGTAACGAAGTGAACACCACAAACCTACCAGTTCCTTGCCTTCAAGAGGTACATAATCACAGGCAAGCACAGGCTGGAAGTTAAGGACTGCAGGGTGACCCATCAAATGAAGCTCTCAGAAGCAGGGGGACAGTGAATGCACTGATCAGCAGTCGTGAATGCAAATTCAAATGACTCCTCTTACGTAGGTGTATTAGTAAGGACTAACAGAGAAAAATAATTTCGGAGGAAATGACGCTGATTCTATTTTAGCTTTCCTCAACTTAACTCTCTAAACAATATTTTAGCTGAATAAAGATCTGTTTGCTTCTTAACAGTGGTTATATCACAGAGCAGCTTATTACAGAGTTCAGTAATAGCCAATATGCTTATCTAGAAAGGACTTGCTTAAGACACTTAAGAACTGACACCATTATAAGATAAAACAGGGTCCCAACTTTAAAGCTGGAAACCAAATGAAGACTCCGAAAAGTGTACATTAGTTTTTAGTCTCTCGCAAGTTTCAAGCATGTGGACATTTCCACTGAATTAATATAGACAAATTTCAGATCTATTCATAAATCACTCTGTGCTCCCTTGGGTTGGGTTATCAATTTTAGAAAAGGAAGTCTAGGGACACCCCCATCAAGTTCCCATTACAGTGCACTTGTCCTTACAGTGAAAGGAAAACAACCACACCGTTTTATCTCACAGGGTACATCTGCAGGAACCATTTTCCAAACGAACACTCAATTTCTGTATACCTTATTTTCATGTTAAAACATGAACATCCAGTAAAATATTGGTGGCATGGTTTTTCAAAATAAAATTCATTTTTTTGTCTAGGTTTTTTTCAATCTTATAGATAAACCACATTCACCATTTGACTTTTAAAATCACTTCCACTAACAGTTTTCTTAAAGGAAGCATTTACATGGAATCAAATGTCACTGCATGTAGAGCAGGTGCAGCTGAAACAGAATAATAGGATTGGCAAAAGTAATTCTAAAAATCCTAAAACACGACCCTAGGAAACTCAGACTTCCTTCAAGCCTCAGTTTTCCTGCTGTGAAACTGGAGGGCTGGACTCCATCACCACGGAGGTGACTCCCAGCTTCAACATTCCGGGACACCTTACTCACATATTAGTTCACCAGCAGTGTTCTTTTTAACAAGCCTTTTGTTTAAATTTACCTTTTTCTGCATTGGTATAATAACTCCTCCACCTCGCCCTCCACAATCCATATTACAATCATTAATGAACAGGACAACGCCTTGCGCTTAATCATTCTTACAGAGCAGTTTTTTTTGTTTAAAGATGTCATCTGTGTAATAAACCTATCTAGAATTATTCATGGGGAAATAATAACCTTAACGTTTATGTCCATGTATTATAAAGTACTGATTGATAGAAAATCCTTGCCTAGATCTGAACTCCAGCAGACAGGGCTCCTAAGATGCATTTTTAAAAGGTCTTTAGCCTGTCGACATCCTTCAAAATGAGCTTAGAGCTCACCGCAGCTTCACAACATTGCTAACAAGCTGACTCAGTTTTATTTTAAACCTGCTCGATAGATTCTTCACTTTCTGTTTTTCTTCAGCTGTCAAAGCTGTTTTCTTCTATTTATTTTCATTCGAGGAAGGCAATAACTGAACAGACTAATCAAGTGAAGAAGATGACATGCTGGGCATAAGTGTCAGCAAAAGAAGCGATCAAACAGCTACATTTCTCTGGTCTTGGGGAAGCACATTGCGTCCAAGGAACTCTACACAGTTTGCAGCACACTACTGACAGATGCCAAGGATTGGCAAAGTTACACGGTTTTGGAACATTCAGAAAATACAGAAGAGAAGAACGAAACCAAATAGGAAAGCATACTACCTTTGCAGGGGCATGATTTCACAAGCCATCCTTGTCTGGAAATTTGCAAGGGACCCTCACAACTGTCTCTTCCGCGCCCAGCTGGGCGTCTGTATAAGGGGGGCCAGGCTGCAGTGGCTGAGCTGGGCTGGGGGCGTGAGGCTGCAGCTCACCGCTGGAGAAGCAACTTGCCCTGCAGTCAGCCAGCGTTCTGCTGTTCCCAGCCTCCAAACTTCTCCGAGCGGAGCTACAGTGCTATTCGATCGCTCCCTCTCCACATTTCCACCGCAGTCCACTCTGACCTTTGTTCCAGGGAAGCAGCTGAAGCAGCCAGCCAATCAGAGGACCAGCTGCTGCAGGCTTAAAGGCGCTGCTGCTTTTGCTGCTGCTGCAGCTCCTCGCGGGCTTGCCTAATTCTGGTAACTCGAAACTCTCCTCTGAGCCCTTCCACAGACGGGCTTGTCCGTCTGGGGAAAGCAACCAATAACAGCAGCAAGAGCAAAGGGTCCCTTCACTTCTCAACGTCACAGAGACTGCCAGCAAGGAAATCCATTTGTCAAGGAAAGACACTGCCTCCGAAACGAAAGGTTTCCGTGACAGAAGGCATGAGCTATGCTCAGTCTCCTTTCTTCCTTAAAAAAAAAAAAAAATCAAACCACTAGCATTGGAAGGCGTGACACTTTTCTAGAAGGCACACAGGCATTCTTCTAGACTCCCGCCCTACCCGTATTTATTTCCTGCTGATGTCTGTTTACATTGCGGTGGTTACTAGTCACTGGTGACATCTCCCAAGGCACATAGCTCTCGTTTCTGGGGAGAACACACGTCCTAGGACTGCCCACTGTCTCAAGGGATCAAAACGGCTATTCCCACGGAAGTATTTCAACTGATAATTTCTGTTTATCCTTATAAAATTGAATGTGTTTATTTAAAGAGTCATTTTCCTCTAAGAACATCACCAGCATTTTTTTTTGGTTGGTTGGTCATTTATTTATCTTTTTTTTTTTTTTTTTTACAGGTAACACCAAATCAATTTCTCATAAGGTCTGCTAAATGCCTATTAATTATCCAGCTCTCCCTTAGTTTCCTCTTCAGTGTGGAATACTAAAGTGTTATTTTAGGAACATAATTGTTCATTCAGAGGTTTCAAACATTGCAACAACAATAGTAAAAATATATTTTAATAGGATTTCTTTCATATCATAGGATTTGCCGAGAGTTACAACAAAGCCCAGAGCACAGCTTTTAGCAGAAAAAAGGGCAGAAAGCTAGAGTCCATGCCATTCAGAAACAGAGGGGGCTGGTACCACCAAAAAAGTATCCTTCTCCCCCGTATTTTTTCCCAGATTTCTTACAGATCACTCATAATTCTGAACTTAGAACACAAAAAGTCCTTTTGTAAGCGTCTGCTCTCCTTTGCTACACATGCTAATAAAAATATTTCATTGTCTAACTAAATCCTCTATCATATTTATGAAAATGGATTAATCATCCTGAAACTTATATTCAGACATTATGATAGAATATCAGTAACTAAAATCAGCCTTTTAAAACAATGGAAGTTAAGTCCACAACTTACTTTAATTGAAGTTGTCAATATATTCTTTTGTTTTGATTCTAGATTTAGAAATACTACTTGGATTCTCCAGCAACAGTAACTTAATTCTATATATTTGCTTAAGTTTTTTATCTTTCAAAAATGCAACTTTACATCTTGCTTAACACTTCAATTAACTTCTTGAGTTAGGAAATCACTATTATATATCATAATATCTATTTTATTGATGAGTAAACTTGGTACTAGAAAATTAAGTAATTTCTTCAAATTCACATGGAAAGTCAGTGGCAGAACAGAAACTGGATTCAGAATTTCTCGGTCTGCTTCAGAACTCTGCTACATAGCATAGTGCTTACTCTATTCTACATGAGTTTTTAAAATATTTCACAAGTATTTTTAGAAATAGTTAAAATTCAAATGACAGAAATAATATTTTGTCTTTTCTAATTTTATGAACACAACAATACCACATGCCTAAAATAGACATATGAGTTCAACAATAAGGGACCCAGCATTTCAGACATACGTTAAACCAAACTATAATTTACATTCAATACATACTAGAGGTAAAATACTGATGAACAGGGGCATTCAAATTTAAAATCTGATTCCACATATATTTCCTGATAATTTAAGTCTTGCTATCAACATCCCTCTAACATGCCATATTAGTAGTTAGATGTCAGTGGTCATTTTTGAAAATCGCCTAACACTAGAACTCAGCAATTAGCTGCCTTTTCAAGTCTCTATTATTTATTTATAACAATTCCTCCTTTTTCTGGTTTTTGGTCGATTTGGGGGGCATGACTTGATGATCATTTTTGAATTTGTACCTGTACCGCAGCTCCTCCTTTCAACTACACCCTCTGCCAGAGTCCTCGATCACTGGAATAGCTTTATTACTCTACGTCCCACATCCTCACGTCAGTTCTTCACTGTCAGACAGCAGAGCACCACTCCCTGAATCCTGCTGGTTCCAGCTTCTCAGACTCTGATCCCCTGCCTGCATTTCCTCCGCACGAGCCCCCGGATGTGCATCCCTCATAACCGCCCTGCCCCTGCCTCCCCCATTCCCCCTCCTCAGCTACTCAGCTCCGACCGTCCCTGTCTGCAGAGGGACAGCCTGCACCCAGACCAACTAATGTGCAACTTTAAAAAAGGTGCATTCCTGGCTTCCCTCAGCATTCAGTTATTTCTCGAAACAGGTCTACTAACATCCTCTGCTTCTTCACCCTGTATGCATCCTGCCAGCTGCATGCCCTACTGCCAGGCTGCTAAGACACTGCGAAAGGAAGTCACAGAACCCTGGCGACTGGGTAGATTAAAAGTTCCTGTTATTTAATCTTGGCCTGAACCTCAGTACTCTGGGGGCAAACTCTGTAGTCATCTTTGACTGATTTTTGACCACTTTCCCACAGAAACTACTGCTGACCTTCTCCAGTGGCACAAATCTCAATCTCTCTCGGTCACTAATTACCCTGCCTCCTAAATTTACTAAGAAAGTCCAGATCATCAGATATGAGTGAGTGCCTTTGATCGTCTTTGCATTAGGGGTTGAAGTACAACCACCGCCCCCGGCCCCCTCCAAACACACACACACCTTGCCTCCTCCTTTTTGACTTCTTCCTAGGCTAGGGGAACATGTCCCCACTCATAGGACTCAAATTTCTTATCCATGTATTGGATCTCATCATTTTCTCTTTCCTCAGGAAGAAGCCTCATCTCTCCTCCACCTTAAATCTGTCCCCCTTCCGACAGGCACCCGAATAAGTGCCCCCCAGCCTTGAAAGCAGTCCTACCCTCTGGTGACGCAGCGCCATTTCCCTCCCCTTCCCCCTGACAGGCTCCCCAAAGCCCACCTCTGCTGCTCCCATTGCCTCAGAAATTACTCCTCCGCCCCATGCCAATGGACTTCAGACTCCACCACGTTTCTGAAACTGCTTTTAAGGCCACCAATGCTCTCTTGGTCACTAAATCTAAACGCTTTGTCTTAGATGCCGTTTTACTCTCAACTTTGCAGAAACACCCACCTTCAGTTTTCCCAAAGTCTTTCACTCTCTGTGATCTTTCCTGGGAATTCTCCAAGTGTCCCCAGTCACTCCATCCTCCTTTTATTTCATCTGTCTTTCCGCCTGTCTTACGCCCTTCCTGCCTCACCTTCCAGCCCCACATCTTTCAATACAGGCATTCTATTAGGGCTTGATAAATTGCGCTCTGGAATTACGCTCCTAGGGATTGGTTTCTGACTCTGCCACAGACAGGCAGCGTAAACTTGGGTGAGCTGTTTAAAAGCTCTGAAACGGCTCTGAGGAATAAATGAAATCATGCATGTAAAACACATAGGATAGTTCCTGGCAAGTAAGTGCTCAATAATTATGAGTATTATCGCCCTAATCAACACTTTCAAAGCCTCATATTATCTGATTCTTAAAATTCTCCTCCTCTCCTGGTCCCTCGTGTTAATGATGTTATTGTTCTCTTTATGAATCAGATTCAAAGCATGAGTCATCTTTACTCTTCCCTTTCCTCTCCTTAACCAAATCTGTTGATTGCCCTGTCACGTCTCTTTAATCAGTAGGCCTTGGTCATCTGCAGTATCATGATAACCTTCAAAACGATCTTTCTGCCTCTATTCGCTCTACCCCCAGTGAATACATTTCACTGTGAGAGTGAATTTTCTGCTGTGGTTGTGATCTGGTCACTCACTCCTCTTTCTCAAAAGCTTCAGTAGCTCTCAGCTACCTCTTAAACGAACCCCAGTGTCCGTCTCTAGTTCAGCCGCTTATACCTCCTAAGGAAGCCACTCCGGATGTACCTGGACACTTTTTTCAAATCTGCTCTGAACTCTTCTACCCCAAACATTTACCTTTTGTCTGGAGTATTTTCTCATCCCATTTTCTCCTGGCAAAATTCTATGCATACTCAGGCTTAGGCCAGATGGAACAAATCTCTTGGCCCTTTCAACTCAGATGGCCCCTTGCAGTTCTTATGATATTTATCTTTTCTTCCCAGCACATTATTTTATTATGATTTGAATCTAAATATGATCTCCCTATTAGAATATAAGTTCTCCAGGACAAGAATTGTATTTTTCCTGCAGCCATTACACAGAACAGACCCTCAATAAGTGCTGACTGAATGAACTGATACATCGATCACTCTTTACCGGAGACTGAAGCACAGTTCCTTTAATTAGATTTTAACTTATCAAGCAACATTTCTACCCACTTTTTAATATTTCCCATTGCAGGCCTACACTAAAGATAAAGTAGACACCTCTTGGAGTTTCAAATGAAGGATAATGATAACCAACAACTGACTAGAGAAATAAACTATTGGGGTTATACGTTGATGTGCAACCACAGAGACGCAAAAAGTAAGATTCTATCCAAAACTTTCAAAATCTTTTAAGCATTCTACATGATCCAATTTCTCTAGTTTATTTCCTTTTCTACACTTCAGCTGGCTTGCAGACTTCTAATTTTCTTACATAACTTCTTCAGCAGATGCCAAGTGTTTGGCAATATGAACTTACACTTGTGCTATCAAGAGCAACAACTGCTCCAAAAATGATGTGGCTTCATTTGTTTTAATTTCAACATCAACTTGAAGCAACCACAGAACCAAGAACATTTCTTGGCCACACTAACTTGTTTTCATATATCGTTTTAACATCAGATCGATTTGTTTGCTAAGAAAAAGTATGCTGCAATAATTTCTTTCTTACAAGTTTGGTAAGAAGGCGCTTCTCAGGCAAGGTTTCTTCCTCATATTTTTTTATCAATCTCTATAAATTGCACTAAGAAACAAAACCTTCCACAAGATGCTCGCATAGTATTCATAAATGGTAATGAATAAATCGGACAGGATTTTCATAACCACAGAGCCAGGATTTTCAGGGACATATAATTTAGATATCCTGGTACTGCTGCAAAGGTCCTGACTAAACTTGCTCTCTGGCAATCTGGGTTAGAACACTAGTGAATTTCAGGGCTCATCAGGGGACATCATCATCACTGACAGCAGCAAACGTCAAAAATAAAAGAGTCGGGGTGGGGGGGCTTCCCTGGTGGCGCAGTGGTTGAGAGTCTGCCTGCCGTTGCAGGGGACGTGGGTTCGTGCCCCGGTCCGGGAGGATCCCTCATGCCGCGCCTGTGCTCCACAACGGGAGAGGCTGCAGCGGTGAGAGGCCCACGTACCGCAAAAAAAAAAGAAAAAAGAAAAAAAAGAGTCGGGGGGAGAAGGAACTGAAAGGGTGGTATATGTAAGGCAACCAGCACTTATTGAGAAGTTATGCTGTGTTCATTTTCATAGATGTGGAAATGAAAAATTAACTTGAGCACGCAGCTAATAAGTGGATGACATGAAGCCAGTATCTGAATGCCACAGCATTTCCACCATACGAAAGCTTTTAAAGATGATAAAGTATTATACTCACCCATCAATAACACACATTATCAACTGGCTATAGGAAACAAAGAATCCTTTCTTTTGGTCTGAGTTTTACATTTTGATGAGTGCATATATATTAAATAAGGTCTATACAGTCTAATAATGGCTGTCTGAACCAAAGACATACAGTGGACCAGAACAAACCTCTTTTGCTACTCTGAGCCAACAGTCAGAGAGTGTGTGTGTGTGTTGTGTGTAGTGTGTGTGCTGTGTAACGGTAAAAGCCAGCTGTAGTTGCAGCGGGGGAAGAAATGGTTGCCATGGGGTGTTGAAGGAAAGAGGAAGAAATAGAAAAGATGGAAAATCAAGTTTTCAATTGTATTCTTAATTGTATTCCTCTAAGAACATATGGAACTGACAGGTAGGCCGTCAGTTGTTTTCATGTAAAAAAAACACAAACCTACAGTATTTCTTAACTCAAAGAATTATTATAAAACCTCATTAAAGATTTATTTTAGAAAGCAAAACTGTGACATTTAAAACAGGTTCATGCTAATAGGAATACGGAATTTCTAGTTAGGTAAACGATTTTTCTTCAGTCACAGCAGAAATGCAGATGCTCGCTTTACTGAAGGCCCAAAGAAAAATAACTAATAAAATCAACATAATTAACACCTTTCCTCACTTATTTATTAGGCTTATTTAGTGTATGTTAGAAGACTACTGGAAAAAATCCCATGGGGATAGAAATTATATAACTGTTTTTCCAAAGACACACCTCTTTAATTCTAATGACGGATCTTGCTTTTAAAACGGTGTATGCGGTTATTTCATTAAAACGTATCTGACTGGCCTTGGTGGAGCCTACAATGGCACACAGGGTTCACTTACTCAGGTTCTAAAATCCTGCAGAGCCGCCGTTGGGGGCAGAGGAGAAGGTGGCAAACAGTGAGGCAAGGCTGAAAGTCCTCCAGAGCTAGAGAGGCACTACTCAAGGTTCCTCTTTCCACCCCACTGACTCCTTGATTTCACTAACTGATTCCAGTGTTCCCAATATGAGTCAAAACCTTCGCCAGAAAGACTGAGTAATGATTTCAGATCAAAAGACAAGTAATTACAGTACATACTCACAGGGGATATGGCCAATATTTTATAAAAATTGTAAATGGAGTGTGATCATTAAAACTGTATAAAAATTAATAAAAAAGACAATTAGCTGTAATTTATGGCACATAAATACGGTTATATAGAAATTCATACAGAAGCTCTATTTTTTTTCTTAAAAAAGTGAATTTCTTCTAACAACAGAGGGACTGCAAGTTCTTCATAAAAAATGGTTAAAAATAAATTCTTTGAAACAACTTACATAATTGTTCTCCAACTTTCTGGGACAGTGAAAAATCCACATTTTTGCCAGATGGAATCTCAGTTAGTGATCACTGCCAATAAATAAATGCTTGAGCACAGTTTCCTGGAATGGGATTCCCTGGGCATGACTTTCTCCAAATCTCCCTCAGGAGCCCAGATAATAGTGTTTCTGTTCTCACAAAATAAGTCATGTCCCACACAACAGCTGCTACCACACCTGAGATCAGCTGCCTTCGACTGTCCCAGTGACCTTTCACCCTGTTAAATGGTATTTCCTGGCAGGGGAGAAGCAGGCTTCAGCGGGGCTTCCTTAGAGAAATGTCAAAACGGGTTAGTGTGAGATGGTAACCGATTGGTAATCACAGCTGACTCTGTATCCCGCAAACATAAAATAAACTCTTCAAATTTCTGAGATACGAAATACTTAGCATGAGCACAAAATCTCTCAATGGCAATACACTGCCTGATAAAATTAATTTACTTTCAAGTGGCATGCTTTGCTTTCAAGCAACTCAATAAATGAATAAGTGGAAATATATTAAGAAGGAAAGTGAAAGGAAAGTGATTATTTGTATCACCAAAAATAGGTCACATTAAAAAAATCACACAAATAAAACAAACAAATTAATATAACAAAACAGAAACAGACTCACAGACATAGAGAACAAATTAGTGGTTACCTGTGGGGAGAGGGAAGGGGGAAGGGCATGATAGGGGTAGGGGATTAAGAGGTACAAACTGCTATGTATAAAATAAGCTATAAGGATATATTATTATACAGCACAGGGAATATAGTCACTATTTTACAATAACTTTAAGTGGAGTATAATCTATAAAAATTCTGAACTGCTATGTTGTACACCTGAACTATATAACACTGTAAATCAACCATAGCTCAATAAAAAAATTAAATTAAAAAAATCAGAGTAATGGTGCCTTAAAGTGTCAACATCTCTAGAGCATTTTAAATGATTTGATTTAAAAAACTATTTTAGGGCTTCCCTGGTGGCGCAGTGGTTGACAGTCCGCCTGCCGATGCAGGGGACACGGGTTCGTGCCCTGGTCCGGGAAGATCCCACATGCCGCGGAGCGGCTGGGCCCGTGAGCCATGGCCGCTGAGCCTGTGCGTCCGGAGCTTGTGCTCCGCAACGGGAGAGGCCACAACAGTGAGAGGCTCGCGTACCACAAAAAAAAAAATTAAAAAAAATAAAAAACCATTTTAAATTCAATGTTTCAGAGAATTGGACCCACTGCATTAAATAACTGCATATGTGTTACATCTTCTTTCTCTAGTGCAATTCATGTGTAGATATTAGAATTCATAAATGAATCCGAAAACTTTTTCCTCATTGAATTTTAGTGAGGAGATATACAAATTGGACAAAGAAATTTCAAATAAATTAGGAAATAAACTAGACTTATAAATAAATACGTAAAGCTAATAAAAGCAATGGTCCCCTCCAAATAGCCAACGCAGTTCATTCATTATTTAAATAGGTGAAAAAATACATTGAAAAGTGAGTTATAATTCCATAATAAGTTTCCAAAATGCTGCTTCAGGAAGACAACACTGAAATGTAAGTCAATCCAATTCGAAGAGTCTGGAAACAACCTAGTGAAATATTTTTGGACAAATATGAGTAACGCTAGAAATAACGTCAGCCTAGACTTCAGATCACTCTATGTAAAACAGATAGATGGTACTGAGTTTGGCCAAACCAAGTGATAGCTGAATGGATACTCTGTTACTAAGAGAAGCTTAAATGAGATAATATTGCCTCTCTTACCCTCAGTGAGCTCACTACCACCACCTATTCTTTTCCATTTCCTTCACCCCTCCCCCTAGTTAAAATTTTTATTACTCAACCTCTAGATGATAGCTTTCATATTAGGTTTGGTCTTTGGTCTTTCTCACCACAAATTCCAACTGTACAGAAGTGACCTTCCCAAAACGCCGCTTTAATAATATCAGAAAGCTCTGATTGCTATTCATAGCTTAACAAAGTAAAATTCAAACTCTACACAGGGAAGACAATTAGCTGTAATTTATGGCACATAAATGGCACATAAATCTACACAGACAGGGCCCTTCTACTCCTCCATATCCACACACACTATCACTCTCTCCTTCACACAAACTGGAGGTCCAGGCAGGCTGAGCTGCGCTTGCCCACTGTCAGGCTCTGCTGTCCACTTTTTTCCTGTTCAGGCATTTCTCCTAGCCTGGAATCCCCCTCCTGAACCCATACCCAGTCGTCCAAACAAAACTCAGGCTTTCTGGGCTTCCCTGGTGGCGCAGTGGTTAAGAATCCGCCTGCCAATGCAGGCAACATGGGTTCGAGCCCTGGTCCGGGAAGATCCCACATGCCGTGGAGCAGCTAAGCCCGTGCGCCACAACTACTGAGCCTGCGCTCTAGAGCCCACGAGCCACAACCTGAGCCCGCGTGCTACAACTACTGAAGCCCACGTGCCTAGGGCCCGTGCTCTGCAACAAGAGAAGCCACCGTGATGAGAAGCCCACGCACCACAACGAAGAGTAGCCCCCGCTCACCGCAACTAGAGAAAGCCCGCGCACAGCAATTTAGACCCAATGCAGCCAAAAATGAATAAATTAAATAAATTAATTAAAACAAATCAAAAAACTCAGCCTTTCTGGGCTACTCATACGCTGCCCTTTCCGATTCCCCTACTCAGGGGATTTTATGCTCTTGAATGAGTGAAACCATAACTGTCAAGTCCAAAAGCAGTTCAGTTGTCACTCTATATGATTTCTCTAAAATCTGAAAATTACTATGTCTTCCGTGAGACATATGTCATCCTTTAATTAAAAGACAGAAAAAAACATTTTTCTTACTGCAAACTATGCAATCTACGCTCACACAGAAAATTTAGAAAATACAGAGAAAAAGAATGTAAAAGTCAAGCACAATCTCATCACTTACATAACCGGTATTTAATACGATTCTATGTTCTTCCATTCTTCTCTATTTATATATCATATGTATAATTATGTATAAAGATGGGACAAGGTGAAGGTGCTTAATGCCACTGAACCTTAAACTTAAAAATGGCTGCAATGGTAAATTTTATGTTATGTATATCTTACCACAACAAAAAATATAGGACCATGCAGTATAACATACTGTTACAACATACTGTTTTATAACATTAATTTTCATTTAATAATCAGTAATATATTTCTGTGACATTTCTAATCCTCAAAAATACTTTTATGCTTATCTTATTATTTTTTAACCACGATGATAAGTTTAATCACTTGGTTCAAGCAGTGACTGTGAGATTTCTCCATTGTAAAAGAACCTTTCCTCTTTGTAATGAAAAATTATCTGTGAGATGATGATTTGAGACTGTGGAAATTTAGATTCCAGATGTTTGAGCATAGATTTTGAAGGCAGAGCCAATAGGACTTGCTTATGGACTGGCTGAGAAAAGTGGAGGAATCACAGATTTTTGGCCTGAGTAACTGGGTGAATGGTACAAATTACTGAGATGGGGGAAAACCTGAGGAGAAATGGGATTGTCTTTTTTTAGGCAGAAGTGTAAACTAGGAGTTTTGTTTCATATAGATTGAGTGTGATACGCTCATTAAATATCCAAGTATACTTGTCAGGTAGCCAATAGGCAGGGCTGGCCTCATAGGTATATGAAATTTGCAGTTTCACAGGGCCTACACTCAGAAAGCCCCACGTTTGGTTTAACGCTCTGCTGTTGTCATCTTGAAATTCTCAGTAATTTTTAACAGAGGGCTCCACATTTTCACGTTGCATTGGGGGGCACCCCAAAGTTAAGTAACTTGTCCTACCAACTGGATATAATAATTTCTAATATAACAGAGGGGCTGGAGCTGGAGGTATAACTTTGGAGGTCATAGGAATAAAGATGGTATTCAAAACCGTGGACCTGGATGAAAGCACGCAAGATGAGCACGGCTTGAGATGAGGTCACAGGACTGAGCCTTCTGGTGCTCTACCTTTGAGAGGTCTTGGAAAAGAAGACAGATTTTGCAAATAGGACTAATAAAGGGGGTCCAATAAGACAAGAGGAAAACCGGGAGAGTGTAGTATTACAGAAGCCAAGTGAAGAAAGTGCTTCAAAACAGAGTCATTAGTTGGGGCAAGTCCTGCTGAGAGATAAGAGTAAGATGAGAACAGGAGACTGACCTTTAGATTTGGCAAGATGGGGACTGCTGGTGCCCTTGACAAGAACAATTTCAGTGGTGTGTGGGGTGAAGAAAGAATGTGAAGAAAGCCTATAACGACAGCAAGTACATATAATCCTTTCCCAGAGCTCTAAAAGAGAAGAGGGATATTGTTTCTAGGCAGGATTCAAAAATATTGAGAGCTATTATAAAATGTTTCTATGCTGATGGGAAGAATCTGGAAGGGCAAAATTGATGTCATAGGGGACGGAAGGGATTATTTTCACTTAGTCCTGGAGTGCGTGAGAGAGAATGGGGTTCAGAGTACCAGCACAAGGGTTGACCCCAGAGAGGTACAAATTTGGTTCATCCATTGAGACAGGAGAGAAGGCAGAGTGTAAGGGTAACAGGTACAGATACACTGGTAGATTTGGGAGGTAGGAGGCTAATAGGCATTCCTGATCACTGTGTGAAACAGGATAAAATCTTTGGATTGTGCTGTAAGATTTTATAAATCTAAGCCATGCTTATTTCTCTACTAAACTGAAGTTCATGTTTTTAGAAAACAAAGGTGGTGAGAGAAGAAAAGAGCTGGTAGGTTTAGCTTTGTTTTTCTAACATCAGACTCAGATGTTTGACAAGGAAACCAAAAAGAGTTTAATGGGAAAGGAACAATCTTTTCAGCAAATGGTGCTGGAACAAATGAATATCCACATGCAAAAGAATGAAGATGGACCTGTACCTCACACCATATATAAAAATTAATTCAAAATGGATGAAATACCTAAACACAAGGGCAAAAGTATAAAACGGTTACAAGAAAACATAGACGTAAATCTTCATGGCCTTGGATTAGGCAATGGTCTCTTAGATAGGACATCAAAATCATAAACAAAAGAAAAAAAACAGATTAATTGGACTTCATAAAAATAAGAAACTTCTGTGCTTCAAATGACACTATCAAAAAAGTGAAAAGACAACCCACAGAATGAGAAAATATTTGAAAATCATACATCTGATAAGGGTTAGTATCAAGAACATATAAAGAACTCTTCCAACTCAACGGCAAAATGACAATCCAACTTTTGAAAATGGACAAAGGATTTGAATGGACATTTCTCCAAAGAAGATATACAAATGACTAACAAACACATGAAAAGATGCTCACTATCATTACTCATTAGGGAAATACAAAGCAAAACCACAATGAGATACCTTTCTTCTACACCCAGCAGGATGATTTTAATAAAAAAGACAATAACAGGTGTTGGTAAGGTTGTGGAGAAACTGGAAACATCATACATTGCTGGTGGAATGCAAAATGAAGCAGCCACTTTGAGAAACAGCTTATCAGTTCTTCAAAAAGGCAAACACAGAGTTACCTTATGATCCAGAAATTCCACCCTTAGACGTTTACCCAAGAGAACTGAAAACATGTCCATAGAAAGACTTGCACACAAACATTGATACTAGCATTATTCGTAATAGGTCAAAAGTAAAAACAACCCAAATGTCCATCAACTGATGAATTAAAAAATGTGGTGTATATATACAATGGGACATTATTCAGTCATGAAAAGGAATGAAATACTGATACATGATATGATATAGATGAACCTCCAAATTGGACACTAAGTGAAAGAAGGCAGATCCAAAAGGACACATATTCTGTGATTCCAATTATATGAAATGGCAAGAGTTAGTGGAAGCTTCCTAGAGGAGATGAAAATTGACCATGGAAACAGTGGAACAAGGACACTCCGGATAAAGGGCACACGTTAGCAAAGAGACAGACATGTGAAACCACTGGGACATTTGAACAATGTCGTTGCAATGTAGCCTGGGTATACAATAAAGAACTGTGGAAAAGTAAGTCAAGAATGTAGGATGAGCCAGATTTTTAAAGGCCTTGAATGACTTGAAATTCATTCAATGAGAAGTCCTCTTTGGTTTTACAGCACATCTACTACGTCACTTTAAAACCTTCTGCAGGAGGAGCTTCCAGATGGCGGAAGAGTAGACGTGGAGATCACCTTCCTCCCCACAGATACATCAGAAATACATCTACACGTGGAACAACTCCTACAGAACACCTACCGAACGCTGGCAGAAGAACTTAGACCTCCCAAACGGCAAGAAACCCCCCACGTACCTGGGTAGGGCAAAAGAAAAAAGAATAAACAGAGACAAAAGAATAGGGACGGGATCTGAACCAGTGGGAGGGAGCTGTGAAGGACGAAAGGTTTCCACACACCAGGAGCCCCTTCGCGGGCGGGGACTGAGGGTGGCAGAGGGGGGAGCTTCAGAGCCACGGAGGAGAGCGCAGCTACAGGGGTGCGGAGGGCAAAGCAGAGAGATTCCCGCACAGAGGATCGGTGCCGACCAGCACTCACCAGCCCGAGAGGCTTGGTTGCTCACCTGCCGGGGCGGGTGGGGCTGGGAGCTGAGGCTCGGGCTTCGGTCAGAGCGCAGGGAGAGGACTGGCGGCGTGAACACAGCCTGCAGGGGGTTAGTGCACCACGGCTAGCCGGGAGGGAGTCCGGGAAGAAGTCTGGACCTGCCGAAGAGGCAAGAGACTTTTTCTTACCTCTTTGTTTCCTGGTGCGCGAGGAGAGGGGATTAAGAGCGCTGCTTAAAGGAGCTCCAGAGACGGGCGCGAGCCGTGGCTAAAAGCGCGGACCCCAAAGACGGGCATGAGACGCTAAGGCTGCTGCTGCCGCCACCTAGAAGCCTGTGTGCGACCACAGGTCACTCTCCACAACCCCCTTCTGGGGAGCCTGTGCAGCCCGCCGCTGCCAGGGTCCCGGGATCCAGGGACAACTTCCCCGGGAGAACGCACGGCGCGCCTCCGGCTGGTGCAACGTCACTCTGGCCTCTGCCGCCGCAGGCTCGCCCCGCATCCGTACCTCTCCCTCCCCCCGGCCTGAGTGAGCCAGAGCCCCCAAATCAGCTGCTCCTTTAACCCCGTCCTGTCTGAGCGAAGAACAGACGCCCTCAGGAGACCTACACGCAGAAGCGGGTCCAAATCCAAAGCTGAGCCCCTGGGAGCTGTGCTAACAAAGAAGAGAAAGGGAAATCTCTCCCAGCAGCCTCAGGAGCAGCGGATTGAATCTCCACAATCAACCTGATGTACCTGCAGCTGTGGAATACCTGAATAGACAACGAATCATCCCAAATTGAGGAGGTGGACTTTGGGAGCAAAGGTATATATATTTTTCGCTTTTTCTCTTTTTATGAGTGTGTATGTGTGTGCTTCTGCGTGTGATTTTGTCTGTATAGCTTTGCTTTTACCATTTGTCCGAGGGTTCTGTCCATCTGTTTTTTTTTCTTACTTTTTAAAATATTTTTCTTAATTATTTTTTATTTTAATAACTATTTTATATTATTTTACTTTATTTTATTTTATTTCCCTTCCTTCCTTCCTTCCTTCCTTCCTTCCTTCCTGACTTTTCTTTCTTCCTTCCTTCCTTCCTTCCTGACTTTTCTTTCTTCCTTCCTTCCTTCCCTCCTTTCTTTCTTTCTTTCTTCATACTTCTACTAATTCTCTCTACTTTTTCTCCCTTTTATTCTGAGCCGTGTGGATGAAAGGCTCTTGGTGCTCCAGCCAGATGTCAGGGCTGTGCCTCTGAGGTGGGAGAGCCAACTTCAGAACACTGGTCCACAAGAGACCTCCCAGCTCCACATAATATCAAATGGCGAAAATCTCCCAGAGACCTCCATCTCAACACCAACACCCAGCTTCCCTCAACGACCAGCAAGCTACAGTGCTGGACACCCTACGCCAAACAATCAGCAAGACAGGAACACAACCCCACCCATTAGCAGAGAGGCTGGCTAAAATCATAATAAGTCCACAGACACCCCCAAACACCACCAGACGTGGACCTGCCCACCAGAAAGACAAGATCCAGCCTCATCCACCATAACACAGGCACTAATCCCCTCCACCAGGAAGCCTACACAACCCACTGAACCAACCTTAGCCACTGGGCGCAGACACCAAAAACAACAGGAACTACGAACCTGCAGCCTGCAAAAAGGAGACCCCAAACACAGTAAGATAAGCAAAATGAAAAGACAGAGAAACACACAGCAGATGAAGCACCAAGGTAAAAACACACCAGACCAAACAAATGAAGAGGAAATAGGCAATCTACCTGAAAAAGAATGCAGAGTAATGACAGTAAATATGATCCAAAATCTTGGAAACAGAATGGAGAAAATATAAGAAACATTTAACAAGGACCTACAAGAACTAAAGAGCAAACAAACAATGATGAACAACAAAATAAACAAAATAAAAAATTCTCTAAAAGGAATCAATAGCAGAATAACTGAGGCAGAAGAACGGATAAGTGAAC
Source organism: Grampus griseus (assembly GCF_964374135.1). Lineage (NCBI taxonomy): Eukaryota > Metazoa > Chordata > Mammalia > Artiodactyla > Delphinidae > Grampus > Grampus griseus. The sequence goes on from NC_138997.1 coordinate 7,882,922, forward strand.
TGGAAGAAAAATAGTGGAAGTACCTACCGCAGAGCAGAATAAAGAAAAAAGAATGAAAAGAATTGAGGCCAGTCTCAGAGACCACTGGTTCAACATTAAATGTACCAACACTTGAATTATAGGGTTCCCAGAAGAAGAAGAGAAAAAGAAAAGGACTGAGAAAATATTTGAAGAGATTAGAGTTGAAAACTTCCCTAATATGGCAAAGGAAATAGTCAATCAAGTCCAGGAAGCACAGAGAGTACCATGAAGGATAAATCCAAGGAGAAACACACCAAGACACATATTAATCAAACTATCAAAAATTAAATACAAAGAAAAAACATTAAAAGCAGCAAGAGGAAAACAACAAATAACACACAAGGGAATCCCCATAAGGTTAACAGCTGATCTTTCAGCAGAAACTCTGCAAGCCAGAAGGGAGCAGAGGGACATATTTAAAGTGATGAAGGAGAAAAACCTACAACCAAGATTACTCTACCCAGCAAGTATCTCGTTCAGATTTGACGGAGAACTTAAAACCTTTACAGAAAAGCAAAAGCTAAGAGAATTCAGCACCACCAAACCAGCTTTACAACAAATGCTAAACGAACTTATCTAGGCAGGAAACACAAGAGAAGGAAAACACCTACAATAACAAACCAAAAACAATTAAGAAAATGGTAATAGGAAGAAACATACTGATAATTACTTTAAATGTAAAAGGATTAAACGCTCCAACCAAAAGACATAAATTGGATGAATGGATGCAAAAAAAAGACCCATACATATGCTGTCTACAAGAGACCCACTTCAGACCTAGGGACACATACAGACTGAAAGTGAGGGGATGGAAAAAGATATTCCATGCACATGGAAATCGAAAGAAAGCTGGAGTAGCAATTCTCATATCAGACAAAATAGACTTTAAAATAAAGACTATTACAAGAGACAAAGAAGGGCACTACATAATGATCGAGGGATCGATCCAAGAAGAAGATATAAAAATTGTAAATATTTGTGCACCCAACATAGGAGCACCTCAATACATAAGGCAAATGCTAACAGCCATAAAAGGAGAAATCGACAGTAACACAATCATAGTAAGGGACTTTAACACCCCACTTTCACCATGGCCAGATCATTCAAAATGAAAATAAATAAGGAAACACAAGCTTTAAATGACACATTAAACAAGATATACTTAATTGATATTTATAGGACATTCCATCCAAAAACAACAGAATACACATTCTTCTCAAGTGCTCATGGAACAGTCTCCAGGATAGATCATATCTTGGGTCACAAATCAAGCCTTGATAAATTTAAGAAAATTGAAATCGTATCAAGTATCTTTTCTGACCACAATGCTATGAGACTAGATATCAATTACAGGAAAATATCTGTAAAAATTACAAGCACATGGAGGCTAAACAATACACTACTTAATAACCAAGAGATCACTGAAGAAATCAAAGAGGAAATCAAAAAATACCTAGAAACAAACGACACTGAAAACACAACGACCCAAAACCTATGGGATGCAGCAAGAGCAGTTCTAAGAGGGAAGTTTATAGCAATACAATCCTACCTTAAGAAACAAGAAACATCTCAAATAAAAACCTAACCTTACACCTAAAGCAATTAGAGAAAGAAGAACAAAAAAACCCCAAAGTTAGCAGAAGGAAAGAAATCATAAGTATCAGATCAGAAATACGTGAAAAAGAAATGAAGGAAATGATAGCAAAGATCAATAAAACTAAAAGTCGGTTCTTTGAGAAGATAAACAAAATCGATAAACCATTAGCCACACTCATCAAGAAAAAAAGGGAGAAGACTCAAATCAATAGAATTAGAAATGAAAAAGGAGAAGTAACAACTGACACTGCAGAAATACAAAAGATCATGAGAGATTACTACAAGCAACTCTATGCCAATAAAATGGACAACCTGGAAGAAATGGACAAATTCTTAGAAATGCACAACCTTCTGAGACTGAACCAGGAAGAAATAGAAAATATGGACAGACCAATCACAAGCACTGAAATTGAAACTGTGATTAGAAATCTTCCAACAAACAAAAGCCCAGGACCAGATGGCTTCACAGACAAATTCTACCAAACATTTAGAGAAGAGCTAACACCTATCCTTCTCAAACTCTTCCAAAATATAGCAGAGGGAGGAACACTCCAAAACTCATTGTACGAGGCCACCATCACCCTCATACCAAAACCAGACAAAGATGTCACAAAGAAAGAAAACTACAGGCCAATATCACTGATGAGCATAGATGCAAAAATCCTCAACAAAATACTAACAAACAGAATTCAACAGCACAGTAAAAGGATCATACACCATGATCAAGTGAGGTTTATTCCAGGAATGCAAGGATTCTTCAATATATGCCAATCAATCAATGTGATACACCATATTAACAAATTGAAGGAGAAAAACCACATGATCATCTCCCTAGATGCAGAGAAAGCTTTCGACAAAATTCAACACCCATTTATGATAAAAACACTCCAGAAAGTAGGCATAGAAGGAACTTTCCTCAACATAATAAAGTCCATATATGACAAATCCACAGCCAACATCATCCTCAATGGTGAAAAACTGAAACCATTTCCACTAAGATCAGGAACAAGACAAGGCTGCCCTCTCTCACCACTATTATTCAACATAATTTTGGAAGTTTTAGCCACAGCAATCAGAGAAAAAAAAGAAATAAAAGGAATCCAAATCAGAAAAGAAGAAGTAAAGCTGTCACTGTTTGCAGATGACATGATACTATACATAGAGAATCCTAAAGATGCTACCAGAAAACTACTAGAGCTAATCAATGAATTTGGTAAAGTAGCAGGATACAAAATTAATGCACAAAAATCTCTAGCACTCCTATACACTAATGCTGAAAAATCTGAAAGTGAAATTAAGAAAACAGTCCCATTTACCACTGCAACAAAAAGAATAAAATATCTAGGAATAAACCTACCTAAGGAGACAAAATACCTCTATGCAGAAAATTATAAGACACTGATGAAAGAAATGAAAGATGATACAAACAGATGGATAGATATACCATGTCCTTGGATTGGAAGAATCAACATTGTGAAAATGACTCTACTACCCAAAGCAATCTACAGATTCAGTGTAATCCCTAGCAAACTACCACTGGCATTTTTCACAGAATTAGAACAAAAAGTTTCACAATTTGTATGGAAATGCAAAAGACCCCGAATAGCCAAAGCAATCTTGAGGAAGAAAAATGGAGCTGGAGGAATCAGCGTCCCTGACTTCAGACTATACTACAAAGCTACAGTAATCAAAACAGTATGGTACTGGCACAGAAACAGAAATATAGATCAATGGAACAGGACAGAAAGCCCAGAGATAAACCCACACACATATGGTCATCTTATCATTGATAAAGGAGGCAAGAATATACAGTGGAGAAAAGACAGCCTCTTCAATAGGTGGTGCTGGGAAAACTGCACAGGTACATGTAAAAGAAATTAGAACACTCCCTAACACCATACACAAAAATAAACTCGAAATGGATTAAAGACCTAAGTGTAAAGCTAGACACTATCAAACTCATAGAGGAAAACATAGGCAGAACTCTATGACATAAATCACAGCAAGATCCTTTTTGACCCACCTCCTATAAAAATGGAAATAAAACCAAAAATAAACAAATGGGACCTAATGAAACTTAAAAGCTTTTGCACAGCAAAGGAAACCATAAACAAGACGAAAAGACAACGCTCAGAATCAGAGAAAATATTTGCAAATGAAGCAACTGACAAAGGATTAATCTCCAAAATTTACAAGCAGCTCATGCAGCTCAATAACAAATAAACAAACAATCCAATCCAAAAATGGGCAGAAGCCCTAAATAGACACTTCTCCAACGAAGATATACAGATTGCCAACAAACACATGAAAGAATGCTCAACATCATTAATCATTAGAGAAATGCAAATCAAAACTACAATGAGATAGCATCTCGTACCGATCAGAATGGCCATCATCCAAAACTCTACAAACAATAAATGCTGGAGAGGGTGTGGAGAAAAGGGAACCCTCTTGCACTGTTGGTGGGAATGTAAATTGATACAGTCACTATGGAGAACAGTATGGAGGTTCCTTAAAAAACTAAAAATAGAACTACGATATGACCCAGCAATCCCACTACTGGGCATATACCCTGAGAAAACCATAATTCAAAAAGAGTCATGCACCACAATGTTCATTGCAGCTCTATTTACAATAGCCAGGACGTGGAAGCAACCTAAGTGTCCATCGACAGATGAATGTTTAAAGAAGAAATAGCAGATATATACAATGGAATATTACTCAGCCATAAAAGGAAACAAAATTGAGTTATTTGTAGTGAGGTGGATGGACCTAGAGTCTGTCATACAGAGTGAAGTAAGTCAGAAAGAGAAAAACAAATACCGTATGCTAACACATATATATGGAATCTAAAAAAAAAAAAAAAAAAAAGTCGTAAAGAACCTAGTGGCCAGACGGGAATAAAGACACAGACCTACTAGAGAATGGACTTGAGGATACGGGGAGGGGTAAGGGTAAGCTGTGACAAAGTGAGAGAGTGGCATGGACATATATACACTACCTAACATACACTACCTAACATAAAACATATAGCCAGTGGGAAGCAGCTGCATAGCACAGGGAGATCAGCTCGGTGCTTTGTGACCGCCTAGAGGGGTGGGATAGGGAGGGTGGGAGGGAGGGAGACACAAGAGGGAAGAGATATAGGAACTTATGTGTATGTATAACTGATTCACTCTGTTATAAAGCAGAAACTAACACACCATTATAAAGCAATTATACTCCAATAAAGATGTTAAAAAAAGTTATAGTGACAAAAAAATAAAACCTTCTGCATTTTTTATCATTTTTAACCATGTATAAGTTTGCCTCACTTAATGGACTAGGAGACCCCGAAAGATTAGAGATGGTGCCTTAGTTCTGTTTGACTTCTCAGGGCCCAGTGCAAAATGTGCAGTACAAAGAATGTGCCCAATAAGAAGCTGTTGACTTTGAATTACTAAAATAAATTCAGTTAAGACCACAGTCGTCCAGATATACTCTGGTGATTTACATGTTACTAGCAATGATCTGCAGGGAGTTCCCTGGTGGCGCAGTGTATAAGACTCCGCAGTCCCAACGCGGTGGGCCCGGGTTTGATCCCTGGTCAGGGAACTAGATCCCAGATGCATGCTGCAACTAAGAGTTTGCATGCCACAACTAAGGTGCCCATGTGCTGCAACTAAGGAGCTGGCGAGCCACAACTAAGGAGCCAGCCTGCCGCTACTAAGACCTGGTGCAACCAAATAAGTAAATATTAAAAAAATAAAACTGGTATCAAAAATACTTCCAAGTCAACGATAAAAAATAACTCCTTAAATTTGTGTAAAAAAAAAGATCTGCAAACATGATAATAAATTTCTTTACCATGACTTACCTTCCCTTACCAACTGCTCATACTATAAATGGAATTCAGAAAAAACTTTTAAATTGAAATTTGCATTCCAGTGAAATGCCAAAATTTGAAGAGAGCAATTGTATTGAGTGGCAGACCTTGGTGAATAGGTAAATTGTTTTTTTAATAATCAAAATAATTGGAGAAATATCAGGGACTTTCATTTTAAATTACAGGAATAAAGGGAGATTGAAATTAAACACTAGAAAATATGTTGAATAGTTATTCAACGTATATGAAATAGTTTATCTAAGATGACCCTGGAATATTTATCATGGGAGCTAGTGGTGTTAAGAATAGATTAGGAAACTATCTATAGAAATGGAATTCGATATTTTTTCTAACCTAGTCTGGGACCCTGGGGACTTTTTCAAACCTAGTTTTCTATTAATCTTTGTTACGAAGGCCAGGGAGCGTAAATACCTCAGAAAATAATAGCTCTGTAGGTGAACTGTGTGGCGAGACTTACCACTATGCTTTTCACAAGGTGGTTTTAAACTTTCCTTTCCTCATGTGGGACTTATTGGAGGAAACCTTAAAGACTCAGCAGCACACTTACATTTGGTAATTTTTCAAATTATACTGTACATGACATGGTTATGAATCTTGTAGCTAAGAATCCTAATTTCAATTCAGCTTCACTACTCAGTTAAAAGTTCTGAAACCTTTTTCCAAGTAGCAGAGAGTGAGACACTATGGGGAACAAACAGATGTTCAGGAAGTAACTGGAGTGCCCTTTATGAAGTACAAACACAGGATAATTATGGCTGCTTTCTGTTGCTGGCTTGACCTCAGAAAGTCATAGTTGATTGCCGGAGTTAACAGATTAGATATCTTGAAATACAATGGGTACAGTTAATATTGTTGAATATTGATTCATTATTAATATCATTGGAAGCCTGAATCTTATGAGATTTACTGTTGTAATGTGACTAAAATATGACGTGTCACTTGGCAAACATCACAAGACATGATTTCTGCTACAAGGGCAGAGAGTTGCACAGAGATGTTATGAGCCACATAAAACAACGAACTTCTCCTACATAAATAAGCAGCACATTACTGATAGAAATGCAACATCAGGGCCAGAGCCCCCGTAGGGAGACGGCACAGAGATTAAGTGGGGATGATGAGAGGGCACAGCTGCCTGGAATTCTGTGGCATTTTCAAGGGTGGCCAGTGCAAAATCCCCAAGGAACACTTTCCAAGGACCACAAAAAACAGAATTAACACATAAAATTCCACCATTTTAGAATCAGACCTCAACGTCAGCTAAGAGGACGAGAGTAGAAATTCAAATTGAGCACGTGTAATAATATTACAAGAATAATGACTATGGCAGGAGCAGCTAAGTATATACCTACTAGGTACTGTCATGGATACAAAAACACCACATAAGATGCAGTCCCTCTAGTTCAGGAAGTCACAATCAGGTTGAAGAGAGAAGTATAAAGACATGAAAGGGTGAAGTAAATCAAGGTAGAAGACAGGCAGGAAATAATTGTAAAATAATCAGAAGACATATATTAATCTCAGCCTGCCAATTAACTATGTAATCTTAGATAATTCACCTAACTCAATAAATATCTGTGAAATGCATAACCTTCGCAGAATCATAGTTTCTTCATCCAAGATTACTTTTCAGCTCTGAAAATCCTTTCACAGGGTCACCTGACAAAACTGTGATGTAAACAAAAATGTTACACGTAGGGTTATTTAATTTTTTCTCGCATTACTGAGATATAATTGACAAATACAAATTGCATATATTTAAGGTATAAACTGTGATGATTTGATATGTGTATACATTGTAAAATGATTACCACAATCAGGCAAATTAACACATCCGTCACCTCACAGCTACAATTTTGTTTTTCTGGTGAGACCAATTAAGGCTGACTGTCTTAGCAAATTTCAAGTATACAACACAGTATTGTTAATTATAGTCATCATGCAAAACATCAGATCCTCAGAACTTACTCATCTTATAACTGAATATTTTTATCCTTTGACCAACATCTCTCCTTTTCCCCAACACCTCAAATCCCTGGCAACCACTGTTCTACTCTGCTTTTATGAGTTCAACCTTTTTAGATTCCACATATAAGTGAAATCATACAGTATTCGTCTTGCTCTGTCTTATTTCACTTATTTCACTTAGCATAACGTCTGTCAGGCTAATCCAAGTTGTCTCAAGTGGCAGAATTTCCCTCGTCTGTGTGAGTGTATGTGTGTATACATATACCATATATATATACACACACACACACACACACACACACACAAGAAATATACAAGCAATGGATATACACACACAATGGCATATTATTTATACCATGTTGACTTTATCTCTTCATCCACTGACGGACACTTAGGTGGTTCCATATATTGGCTATTATAAATAATGCTACAATGAACATGGGAGTGCAGATATCTCTTTGAGATACCAATTTCATTTCCTTCAAATACATACCCAGAAGTGGGATTGCTAGATTACATGTTAATTCTATTTTTAAATTTTTTGAGGAAGCACCACACTCTTTCCCATGTGGCTATACCAACTTACATACCTACGAACAACACACAAGGGTTCCTTTTCCTCCACATCCTCACAATGCTTGCTCTCTCTTGTCTTCCTGATGACAGTTATCCTAACAGGTGTGAGGCAATAGCTCATTGTGGTTCTATTTTACATTTCCTTGATGATTAGTGATGTTGAGCACTTTTTCATATACCTGCTGACCATTCCTATGTCTTCTTTGGAAAAATGTCTATTCAAGTCCTTTGCCCAGTTTAATTGGGTTAACTGGATTTTTTTTTTTTTTTTTTTTTTTTTTTTTTGCTATTGAGTTATATGAGTTCCTTATATATTTTGGATATTAACCCTTTCTTAGGTATATAGATTGAAATATTGATATTTTCTGCCATTCCACAGTTTGCCCTTTTTGTTGGTGGTTTCCTTGACTGTGCAGAAGCTTTTTAGTTTGATGTGGTCCCACCTGTTGATTTTTGGTTTTGTTGCCTGTGCTTTTAGAGTTGTATCAAAAAAATCACTGCCAAAACCAACGTCAAGGAGCTTTTCCCCAGTGTTTTCTTCTAGCAGTTCTACAGTTTCAGGTTTTACATTTAGGTGTTTAATCCATTTTGAGCTAATTTTCAAGTGTGGTGTAAGATACGGGTCCAGTTTCATTCTTTTGCATGTAGATATCCAGTTTTCCTAACACCATTTATTGAAGAGCCTATCCTTTCTCCACTGTGTATTCTTAGCACCCTTGTCAAAGATTAGTTGACTGTATATGCTTAGGTTTATTTCTAGGTTGACTATTCTGCTCCATTGGTATGTCTCTGTTTTCATACCAATAGCATACCGTTTTGATTACTATTCCTTTGTAACATAGTTTGAAATCAGGAATATGATGCCTCCAGCTTTTCTTTCTCAAGATAGCTTTCACTCTTTGGGGTCTTTTGTGGTTCCATATAAAATTCAGGATTTTTTTTTTAATCTGTGAAAAATACCACTGGAATTTCGATAGGAATTACACTGAATCTGTGGATCTCTTTGGGTAGTATTTTTAAATTATTATTAATTAATTAATTAACTTTGGGAGCTGCACTGGGTTTTCATTGCCGTGTGAGGGCTTCCTCTAGTTGCAGTGAGCAGCGGCTACTCTTCATTGTGGTGCGTGGGCTTCTCATTGCGGTGGCTTCTCTTGTTGCGGAGCATAGGCTCTAGGCACGCGGGCTTCAGTAGTTGTGGTTTGTGGGCTCTAGAGCACAGGCTCAGTGGTTGTGGCACACGGACTTAGTTGTTCTATGGCATGTGGGATCTTCCCAGACCAGGGCTTGAACCTGTGTCCCCTGCATTGGCAGGCGGATTCTTAACCACTGCGCCACCAGGGAACTCCGGGTAGTACGTTTTCATGTGGTTACTTAGCTTCCTTTTCTTTCAATTTGAATAACGCTCTTAGGCCTTTCTTGTAAGGCAGGTCTTGTGGCGATGAATTCCCTGAGCTTTTGTTTGTCTGGGAATGTATTCATCTCCCCTTCATTTCTGAAGGACAGCTTTGTCAGATATAGTACTCCTGGTTGGCAGTTTTTTCTTTCACACTTTGAATATATCATCCCATTTCCTCCTGACCTACAAGGATCATGCCCCAAAATCCACTTAGAGCCTCATGAGGGTTCCCTTGTAGGCGACGAATTGTATTTTCTCTTGCTGCTTTCAGGAGTCTCTCTTGGTCTTTGACTTTTGACAATCTGTATAACATGTCTCAGAGTAATCTTGCTTGGGGTCCTTTGAGCTTCACCTGGAATGTTCATATCCCTTTTAAGATTCAGGAAGTTTTCAGCCATGACTTTTTAAAATAAGTTTTCTTCTCCTTTCTCTCTCTCTCCTGCTTGAACTTCTACGTTGTGAACATTCATTTGCTTAATGGTGTCCTCTAGGTCTTGCACAATTTTTTCACTCTTTTTCATTTTATTTTTTTGTTCCTCCAGCTAATGCTAAATGACCTATCTTCAAGTTGGCTGATTCTTTCTTCTTCATGATCAACTCTGCACTGTTGAAGGTCTCTATTGGATTTTCAGTTCTGTCATTGTATTCTTCAGCTCCAGGATTTCTGTTTGATTACGTTTATGGTTTCTATTTCTCTATTATATGTCTTGATCTGTTATGTACTGTTTTCCTGATTTTATTTAGCTATCTATGTTCTCTTGCATCTCAATAAGCTTTTTTTTAAAAATGAATTTATTTACTTTTGGCTGCATTGGGTCTTCGTTGCTGTGCGCGGGCTTTCTCTAGTTGCGGCAAGCGGGGGCTACTCTTCATGGCGGTGCGCGGGCTTCTCATTGTGGTGGCTTCTGCTGTTGCTGAGCATGGGCTCTAAGCGTGTGGGCTTCAGTAGTTGTGGCATGCGGGCTCAGTAGTTGTGTCTCGCGGGCTCTAGAGCACAGGTTCAGTAGTTGTGGTGCATGGGCTTAATTGATTTGCGGCATGTGGGATCTTCCCAGACCAGAGCTCGAACCCATGTCCCCTGCATTGGCAGGTGGATTCTTAACCACCGCGCCACCAGGGAAGTCCCATGATGAGCTTTTAGAACGCGATTTAAAAAAATACTTTTCAGGAAATGTGTCTATCTCCACTTATTAGGTTTGGTTATTGGAGCTTTACTGGTTTCCTTTTGTGGTGTCATATTTGCCTGATTCTTTATGATATGTGTAGCCTTGTACTTGTATCTGTGCATTTGAAGGTGCAAACACTTCTTCTGGTCTTTACAGACTGTTTTCGGCAGGAAAAGACATTCTTCTTTTAGGTCCCTGAGCTGATGGAATTGCCTCTGGGATCCCAGTTAAGCAGGATTAAAGCCATGTCATAGGGCTGCTGCTGGGTCTGTGGTTGGTGGACTTAGGCAGGTGTGGATCCTATCTGCTCCCTGGGATGGTGCAACTGCCTCCAGGACCTTGGTTAGTAGAGCTGGCACTGGGACAAGGGTCTGCCTTTGGGTCCTCAGACAGTGGCCTGTTACCAGATGTGTGGCTCCTGCCAGGTCTGTGGGAGGGTTCCTGCCAGGTCCTGGGTGGGCAGGACTGCCCCTGACCATTGCTGAGAGAGGCTGGAACTGAGTCACGGGACTGCTTTGGGGTCCACAACCAAGTCTGAGGTCTGTATCCCTGCCTCTGGGTATATGGATGGATGTGCCTCTTGCCAGGTTCCTAGGTGGGTAGGACTGCCGCTGGCCCATGGCTGAGTGCCGCTGGTGCTAGCTAGGTCATAGTGCTGCTTCAGAATCCACAGTTGGACTAAGCTAAACAGGCCTGCCTCTGGGGGCTTGGAGAAGCATGTCTGCTGCCAGGTCCCTGGGTAGGCAGGACTAGTCTTGGAGCACAGCTGGTAGGAGCTGGGGCGAGACACAGTGCTACTTCAGAATCCTCAGTCAGACCGAGGTTGGCAGGCCTGCCTTTGGGGAAATGGACAAATGTCACTCCTGCTGGATCCCTGGGTGGGAGGGATTATTTCCAGATTAAGGCTGAGAGTGGCTGGAGCCAGGTCACAGGCTGCTTCAGGTCTACAGTTGGGACTGAGGTCATGGACCTGTTACCCAAGGCATGGGTGGGCGTGTTTCCTCCCTGGTCCCCTGTGTGGTACTGGTGGTGGAACCAAGGCCAAAGGGGGCTACAGCTGAGTCCACAGGGGAATGGGCCCTTTCCCAGGCCTGTAGCCACTATCATGGAACCATGGTTTGTGAGCCTGTCACCTGGGTGAGGGTAGGTTTTCTCAAAATGACCTTCCTTAGTCTTGGGCTATGCTGGAGTCTTGCAACCTCTTACTTGGATCCCAAAACTCCCACAAAGGCACTTTTGTCTGCAGACGGCTGCCAAGTTATTGTTGCTGTGGGGGGTATGGGCGTGGCACCTCCTATTCTGTCATCTTGCTGTAAACATTTTTTAAGCAAATATCAAGACAAAGTCTGACACATGATTTAATCTTGAAGAGGATACACCTGAAACCAAGATAGTCATGGAAAGTATGGGTTATATGGTGGCTGTAAGTATGAGAAAAAGGCAGCCATAGAGGAGGGAGGAGGGGCTGGAAAGACAGGTAGAGAACAGAGAAAGGATTTTCTTGTAGGTTGGGCACGTGTAAGCCACTAAATAGTTCTGAGAAGGAGTATGATCTGCATTTGCATTTGCAGACGTGGTAAGGAGTAGGGTAGTAGTGAGGCAAATATAGACAGTGAGACTGTCCAAGAGCATTCTGGGATTGGCTGGCTATGGATGGGGTAGGGGGCGAGGGAAGGGTCTGTGGTATCTTATGGATAAGTTGACACGTCTGCTAGTTAAGAGTGACATACAATGCGGGATTCTGAATGGGAGATATAGATCCAGAAATCACTGTATAGAGTTAGGAGTTGAAAACAGAGGCATAGGACCAACTTGTATGAAGAAAATAAATCCAGTAGGTTAGAGGAGCGCAGAAGATGTAGTAATTATCTAAGCACAAGGTGAGGGAGGCCTAAATTACAGTTGAGATCATGGGGGAGAAAATGGGGAAAAGGATGTCAGAGATACTGAAAAGGAAATACTGACAAGATTTGGTGACTTATTATATAAAAGGTTTGAGTCTAGTGGCTGAGAGGATGCAACACATAGCAAAGCTGGAGGGAAAGATGAACACGTGAGTTCTGTCTGGGCACAGTGAGTTTATGGTAAAGGCTGAAGTAAGAGATGGCTGCAGGCCCTGGGAACTTAGAACTGAGTTAGGGCCAAGATACTGATTTGAGTATTATCATTCTGTGATAATTAGATTAGCTGTGGAAGAGACAACAGACAGAGGAGGGAGTACCACTGAATAGCAAGGTGGGAAGGAAAGGGAAGGAATGACACAGTAGGAGGAAACGATACAGGAAACTGGAAAACTTCAGGAACACGTGAAGCGTCACGATACATTCAGTATCATGAAAATTGTTTCCTAAAAAGTGGAAAAGTGTGCAAACTGTACTCCTGTGTAAATACGCTGAAAGACGTCTGGAAGAATATATAATTGAACCCATAATAACAGTTATCTCCTGGAGGAGAGGGGAGGGAATTTGAATTGTAGAGCAAGACAGTCAAGGGGAACTTTAGTCTTATCGGTGGTATTTGAAACTTTTCTAAGAAGAACGTATTCCTCATGTAACTCTAAAGTATTGAAAAATGGAATACATAGACAAAACTTTCAGAATACAACAGTGCTTTCAGGCAGAATATGCTATCCCAGGGAACGATTTGTTTTTAATACACATTGAAAAGAGATTTATTGTCGTTTCCCTCATTTATCTATCAAATTAGGAACACCTCTGTAACATAAGCAAATACATTTTAATTCTATATTCTTCATATTATTTTAAGTAAATGATTGGCATAGTGGTAGCTATTTATTTATTCCTATTACAGAAAATGAAAGCATTTTAATCACTCTTATTTGCGTTATCTCTTTATGTGAGAGCCAAGTACAAAACTTATTTTCATTGTCAATGTGTCTATAGGACACTTACCTACAGGAAAGGAGACCATGAACTTCTGTTGACAGAAGCATACTGGGTAACTTTTCTGCTTTATGAACAATGGACCTATGATTTTCTTTGTGGAACTCCCAAGATGTTGGAGCTTTTCCTTTCTGTTTCTATGTCTCCCTGAAATACTGATCACTTGAATAACTTTTGATTATAGCACAGTAAACCACAACCTGGAATCATTCCAGGGATGAAAAAACAAAGAGCTTTTTCCCCTCTCTACCTTTCTTTCCTTATGAATTGCATTTCAAGAGGACCTGACCTTTATTCCTGCCACCATGCTGGCATAGTCAATGGAAAGTACAAAGGAACAAATTCTCTTAAAATGTAGCAATCACAATTCTCTGCAGAGAGCATTTACTTATAACAATAGTGGTATCTCAGCAATTTGCACTCAAGTGACTTTCTTGGTAAAGCATATGCACTTCTCCTTACTCCAACTTTTTTTGTGTTTGTATTTTTTTAAACAGTGTTATTGACGTGTATTTTACATATCATAAAACCCACGTTTTCAGGTACACAGTTCAGTGATTTTTAGTAACTTTACCAAGTGGTGTTAACTATCACGATAAATCAGTTTAGAATATTTTCATTCCCCTAAATAAGGTCCCTCCAGGCATGTACAGTTAATCTCCTGTACATATACAGTCCCTTCCTGGCTCCCCACCCCCTGACAATCACAACTCTACTTTCTGTTTCTATAAATTTGCCTTTTCTGGACATTTCATAGAAATGGAATCATACAACATACAGTTTTTCTTGAGTCTTCACTCTGACTTTATAGAACAAAAGTAGAAATTTTCCTTTGGCCTTTAAGAAAATCACATATTTAAGGAAATGCATAACCTTTCAAATAAAACATTACAATAAATATTGTTTAACATCTAAAAGACTAAAAATATTAATCCTCTTCTTTAAGCTCTAAAATTAAATCCTGAAAGTAATAATAGAGTATAGTGCCAGTAACATGAAAAAATAATCATTTATCTATTTCACAGGTTGAAATAGATAATAATATAGCTATCCTTGAAGCCTCAAATCATTTTAACATCTTAAGCTTTACATACAGATCTTTTCCTTTTACTTTTTTAGGATGGATGTGTAACTTTCCCTTCCAGGAAAATTTTTAAGTGGCCTGTTTACTAACCGAGTTAACACCTACAGTTTAGTTCTTGTGTAAATGACAAAACAAATATTCTCCTCAGTATTTTTAAAAGCAGCAAGATAAGATTATCATGTGTAGGGAGAGGGACTGGAATGTTCCAGCCTTGCCTAAGGGATGCATCTGTCCAACAATATCCTCATTTCTGTGCGTGCCTCTAACCCACCAAACTTGTGCACTGTAGTTACACGGCGGAGAAGGACAGGCCTTTACTCCTTTGAAGTCAGCATGTCAGATTAGGAGTTATGCCTTTCAGTCTACTGTGAGTTTTGGTAATGCCAGCAGCTGGATTACAAAAAAGAATTATTGACAATATTCTGGAAATTGCTGATGTCAGATTTAGATGATATAAATGGATTAGCTAAATGCCTTTATTGAATGAAGTGAACCTCTCACTAAGCACTTCTGTCCTTGCCTGTGAATCCAGCATAAAACAGCTCCACTGAGCTCTAACAAAATCAAGAGATAGTTATTCCTAAGCTTTTCTCATGAAGCCATTTTAATTATGAGAGAAAGATTCTATGAAGACTAGAAAAATGATTGTTTATATGATTACATCCTCAAAGCCAATTTTAGACAATTACAGAAATACAGAAAAAAGTTATTCACATAAATAAATAATGTTCCAAGATAGAAGTCAGCCAGTAAGCAATACATGATACTGAGCTCCTCTCTGAATGCTCATTTTAAAATGTGTTACTCCTTTATGCTTTTATTTCTACTGCCACTATCTGAAGAGCAGAAAAACAATGAACACTTGCTGATAAAAATTCACATTTCTATTACATCTCAAGAAGCAATGGGACTATGTTTAAGATTTGCAACTAAGAAGAAAGAAGATCAAAGTCAGCCAACCTGGGAAAAAATACTGAACAAGGTCTAAACTCTAATAATTCCAAGTTATCAAGAACACACTGTTAGCCAAAATCACTTCTCAAAGCCCTAGATATCAAACCCGTTGTTGAAAAATCATAGGACACGTCATCATTCTGGACATTTCATACCAAAGGTTCTTTCTTGCTTTTATCTTTGTTGTTAACTGATATGGTAGCTCCGCTGAAAATCAAACTGTTATGTATAAAATCAAACTGTTATGTATAAAACTGTTATGTTACAATGATTTTATTAAGAGGTGCAAAGAGAATTGCTTTATTTTTTGTTGTGTAGAGTAAATCAAACTTACCAGATCATAGGTCAAACAAGAATAGATTTTGCTGAATTGTCTTTTTTTTTCTTTTAATAGGAGCAACTAAAAAATAAATCAATACTATGAAAAGCTCAGATGAATGCTTCTTGCCAATTCCTTGGAAAAGTGTTGGTAAGCCAAAGTAACTATATTTAGAGAACAAGGGCATAGCAAAATACTTAATACAACACTGCCAACCTCTGTGGTTAAGACTGAGGCAACCAATAAACTGTTAAAGAGAAAAATGGAAACTTCCCTAAGAAAAGATTTAGAGAAAGTTGAGTGTGTGTACTAAACACAGGCACACTTCTTTGTTTCTAGCTCAAATTTATGAACTAACCAATAACTTGTTTTAGAAAGCAACTGCAAATGAAAACATCTTCGTAAGTTCATTTTTGAAATAAAAATTGGCACAAGACCTATTCTGCTACTTCAAAGACATATAAAGGATTTAAAAGTTATTTTTAGTTAAATTCATTTTAATGATCTCCATTTGTCTTTTGATAATTTGTCAATCTATTAAGAGGTATATAAAAATAAAAAAGTAAAAATCTCTGCACAGACACTCCAGATTTATGGATAGAGACAAGAGACTGAATGAGCTTCTGCACGATGGTGGGTTGCAAGGTTTGACAAGGAGGTGTTGTCCTATCTAAATCTTTACGGTTGCCCAGCGGGAAGAAGTTAGTTCTTTAAGACCGTACTTAAAAAAACAATTGGAAGGTACAGAAGAAATTAAAAAATACTAATATGCATTTGTTTTAACTGGAGATATGCTAACCAGAGGGACAAACGGAGGCCAGAGCAATGTTAGCTGTGCCTTCTCTCCATAATCTCACTTCTTGATTTGTGTCTCAGAAACACACAGGAATTTATAAAATGTAAGTCTGTTTCTATCGTTTTCCTGCTTATATTCCTGTAATCACCCTCTGTCACTTCTAAGAGAAAAATCCAAGCTCCTTAATATGGGGTACAGCTGCTCACGCCCTGACCTATTCATCTTCGTCTCTTACCCCACCTTTAGCCCCTCTGCCAGTCTCAGTTCCAAAATCCAGATGTCCTGTCTCCCCGCCGCACTCACAGCTCTCCTCCAAGCTGTCCTCACTGCCCTACGTGTCCTTGCACATGCGCTTTTTTTCTTCCAGAAGCACCCTTCTCTTGGTTTCCCTGCCCAGTACCTCCACGAATCCCACTAGCCTCAGTTCAAAAATCACCCTCATGGGCTTCCCTGGTGGCGCAGTGGTTGAGAGTCCGCCTGCCGATGCAGGGGACACGGGTTCGTGCCCCGGTCCGGGAAGATCCCACATGCCGCGGAGCGGCTGGGCCCGTGAGCCATGGCCGCTGAGCCTGCGCGTCCGGAGCCTGTGCTCGGCACCGGGAGGGGCCACAACAGTGAGAGGCCCGCGTACCACAAAAAAACAAACAAACAAACAAAAAATCACCCTCTTTCTGAAACTTCTGAACTCCAGGTCCCCACCTCTCACACGGCAACCTGCGGACGGTTTTCGAAGAGCCTTAAGACAGGCACTTGAATGACTTTATCACCAGCCCATTTCACAGTGCCTGGTATGTAACAGGCACGTAGCGAATGTCTATTTAATGATAATTATGGAATTTTTACTCACTTATCCTCTGCCTCCCCAAGTGCAAGGCATATGCCTCTCATTCTCTAAATCCCCAGCGCCCAGCAAGTAAATGCCACACAACTAGATCTCAGTGAAAATTAGTAACTGTTGAAGGAACCGACACTGCACCAGCCTCCAAGCTCTCCTCTCGCAATCAAGCCTGCATGCTGATGGAAGATTCCTTTTCCAACATGCCAACTTGCCATGGCTCCCATCACCTAACCCTACCCAGCTGGAACCCTCCCTGGTTTCCCGTTACCTGTAGCAGGAAGCGAAGCTTCCCGACCTCAGTTCTTCTGCACAGAAGTGCGCTTGCCTTGCAGGCTCTCTTCTCTCCCGCCTTCTTGTCTCAATTCAGGCTTCCCCTGCCTAAGCGAACTAAAATGGTCTTTGGGTCCATCTACGCCGTTAACCTACTTGTTTCTTAACTCCCCCATTTATTAATGAGCTGAAACGGTCTTCACAGGCTTTTTTTTTTTTTTTTTCCTGTGCGTCCTGCTATTGCCTCCCTCACTAGAACATAAGGTCCATGAACTCCAGGGTCTAGTCGGCTTTGTTCACTGCTGCACCCTCTGTCCTAAAGCACCTCCTGGAAGCAGAGGTCAAGTGCTGAACATCTGTTCAGTGAGGGGCAAGACTGAACAAGACATAACTGCAGGCTGGCATTCGAGGTCCTCAGTGGCTTGGCCTCACCCCACCTCCCCAGCCTTTTCCGCACTGATTCCTCACAGGACTTCTGTTTGGTGTGTCCCGAATACGCTGCACCCACTCTTGCCTCCTAACTGGGCCCATCTACAAGAGCCTTGCCTTCTTCTTCTTCATATTTAAATCACCTTCATTTTAAAAATCCAGCTCGAACTCCATCTTTTCTATAAGGCAATCCAAAGTGGCAAGCTCTTTAACTGCATTATTTACATAATGTCTTAAAAACCTTTCCATTCTTTAGAGCTCTCTGTCTTATACTTGTGATGACATTTTTTAAATTACAGAAATAGGCTGTCAGTTATAATAAAAGATGAAAAACCTTTAAAAGGAAAAATTCTGTATGTGAGGAGTAAATAAGGTTCAAGACCCCATTTTACCTATTTTAAGAAAATTGTATGCCTTTCTCCTCAAGTACACCAGAGAAGTTTGCTTTCAGGTTTAACGTGCAACCTAAAGGTTAAAGGGCAACATTCAAAATCTGTGAGTGAGAATTGGTTCTAGGAACACCTGTGACGTCCACTTTCATTGCAAATAATATTGACCACTGAACATACTATGAAAAGCCATCTAAAAAATAACTCTTCCAACTTTTAATGTGAGCCTAGCACAGTCCGACTGACTAAATAATTTGTTTTAATCCATAAAATAAAATATAACCAACTAGGAATGCTTGTGTGATAAGAATGCTTCTGTGATAAGAATTACTAGTCAGAAATTTTTCAAAAGTTACAGTAGGTTTTAAATAGCTGTACTGATCTGTATCCCGATGACCCCGGTGGTAGATACGTGCAAACATACCTGCACATGCGGGCCTGTGTATCAGCACAGATGATGCAATCCATGATGTGTAAACAAAGGAAACATGCTAACCTGGAGAGCAATTTGACAGCATTAGCATCCTCTGCTGAATTCATGTCATCCCAGCAGGAACTTCTCTGACTTCGCTGCAGGCTGACCTGAGGAACGCCATCAGACAGCTCTGGTTGCGGTACCCTGTGGGCCTGAATAGATCCCTCACTCCTAGATTTGGGGATCTAAAAAATAAAATAAAATAAAAAAGAGAAGCATTTTTAAAAGTCTTTCCAATTAAGTTATTGAAGATAATTTATTCGAATTTATGAATAATCTAATGTATTAATCACACTCCAGAAAAATATCAACCGAGGTAGAAAACTGAAAATACATATTAAAAATTCTTATATAGCAAAGGGCACAGTGAAGGGGAGATACCAATATTGCTGAGGGGAACTTTCAAACCATTATGGCCCATACCCCGCTCCTGGATTCTCATACAAATCTTCCCCAGGCCTAACCTCTCCTTAGAATAATTATTCTATGTAATGAGAGATTATGAGAGTATATCAGACTGCAACCTAGAAGGAGAGAAGAAATAGTCAGAAAGACGCAGAAAAAAAAATAAAAACGGCTGAGAACCACCGAAATAGAGAATGCCAATGTGAGAAAGGTGTCCGGAAATATTTACTACCAACAAGCAAAATACACACCAGTTGGCAAGTTTCTACTGTAATCCTCTGTTGTAGGGCAACGTATGGTGTAATAAATTTTGAATTAAGGAAATAAATAGGAAAAACACAACTGTTTTACTTTTCTTCTATCTCTGGAATCATGGGCAGCCCAAGTGCCAAATGAATACTGGGTATATTCACTTTTCATATCTGAGGTCTCTCTGACCCCAGAAATACTTTCATGCTGTCTTATTTTAGGTCAGAAAAAATGAGAAAACAACCTATATTCTTTTCCTAAAAATGTGTAAAAATCATGTCAGAATTTCAGGAAAGTTTCAAACCCTTGGATCAAAAGTATTCATTACACTGGAAGCTTTTTCTCATCTCTAGGACTTTTCTCTTGCTTGTCCTTTCATCTACAATGTCATGTGTTGATCACTGGCCAGTCACCAACCCAACCAAATCCTAAACTCCTTTGAGGTTGAGATAAGAATCCACTGCCCACAGAGCTTCACTAACTACCCTTAGGTCTAAATAACCTTTCCCAGCTCTGAATTCCTGTAACTCACCACCACACAATCTACACTTGACTGCATGTCATCTGATACCGTAATCTTAGTTATCGCAAGTTTCTAGGTCACGTGGCCTCAACCAGATCGCTCCTCCTACCTCGCCCTTCTCTTCTTCTTCTTTATATTATTTGTAACATTTTTACCAGGAAGTCTAGCAAAGTTTTGAACCCATTAATAAATACTTATTGTCAGACAAACACTCTTCAAGATATTCCCAGGACACTGACTGACCAAGAGGCTAGGATAATGGACAATTAAAAAGAGTAACACAGACAATTATGGACATAAATATTTAATAAGTTCGTACCACTGTGAGGATTACATGAAACTAATTTAGCAAAGAGTTACATTTAACACAAAATAAACACTAAATCAAAGCTAGCTTTTATTAATATTGTTGTTATGTAAAATTTGCCCAAGTCTGATGAATGCCAATTAATTGTTCAGTTGCATTTCTCTGTAGAGCATTCATGAGCTCATGAAAATCAAAGGGAACATTTTTTTAAATTATGAAATAACTATAGCTCATAGCTATATCTGCCAAGAATACTTCTAAAAGAAATACTCAGATAAACAGCAACACAACATGAAAAGTGTAAGCATCTGCTATTACATATTTCATAAAGGGACTCCTCTGGCATGTAATTTTTCATCAAAACAGACATGAAAAATCAATAAAAACCACTCAAAAAGCAGTACGATTTCCAATTAGTTAGCTAAAAAAAATCTCACATCCACACATATTTGTTTTAATATTGAGAGAAAACTAAGAACAGTTGTTTGGCAATATTTCATGGTGTTAAAATAATGACATGACATTTTAGGTTCAGTGATAATTTGGGTTCTAAATTTGACTCAACAATTTACGTAAAAAAATATTCTAAAGTAAAAAAAAAGGTAATATGTAGCTTATTCCATCCTGCCAGTTTATATTAAAATAGACTCCATAACACCATAATAGAATTCACATACCAGCAACTACATCAGCTACATTTATCTAAGTGTATTTCCCAATGATTTAATTTCTATAGAAATAGCAGACATGATTGTCATTAACCATTAACTTTAAAATATAAACTCATTATTTATACCAAAGGAGTGCAAAGAATTCAGCTCGTGCACAGAACACGAAAATACTGCATGAAGTTTATGAGCACAAAATTGTTAGAAAACAAGTGGCTCAGTAAGTCTAAGATGACTAGAACTGTGGAATATATACACATTTTTAAAAGGAATGCACAGTTTTTCAAGGTGATTAATGATATCTTCTTGAAGATGTACCTTGAAGACTATACATTTTCACTATAGAGATGATGACTACAGGAAAAATTAATAGAGTGATAAAATTTTAAAACCTGCCGTTTTACTGATGTAATTAATTTTAGTACAAAGGTATTAACTTTGAGAAAAAGGAAGAGATCACTTTCTTTACTTTAGCTGGAATTGAGCTTTTTAGGAACACAGAGTTTAAGCCTTGGCATTGTAATGTTGGTAGAGGAGTGGTTTTATTTCTGTGCTTCCAGGTGTCTATTTCGGATTGGATATAGTTCAGTGGTGGACTTGGAGACGGTGTTCAAGGCCCCTTGAACTCTCTGAGGAATATGACACCAGTCAGCCAAAGCCAAGGGTACAAAGCCAAGGGTACAAAGAGACATGTTATTACACTGTGGCCTTAGAGCAGGGGTTCTCACCCAGAGCCAGTTTTGTCTAGAGACATTTTCGGTTGCCATGAACAGGGGTGAGGGTATGTGATATTAGAATCTGGTGGGTAGAGGCCAGAGATGTGACTAAACATTCTATAATGCACAGGACAGCCTGCCATGAAAGAGAGTCATCTGGTCCAACTGTCAGTACAGCTGACGCTGAGAAACCTTGCTTTAAAGGGAATGGGGAGAAGAAATCTGTACGGAGGCAGCTCCTCTCTCTGTGTACACTTTTCATTTGTCATTGGCATGTAAACATATAACAGGCCCACATCAGCTCTGAGTTGAGCAGGAATGGGCCAAGAAGGCCCAGCAGGCCTGCCCTGTCTACACAAGAGTTGCTAGTGACTCCATGTGGTCCAGCCAAGCTCTGTGGGGTAAGAATTTACTGTAATAAAAATAAAAACCTTACTGTAACAAATGGGGTGAATGTCCTTAGAGAGACCCATCTGCAGCCTCATAACGTGTGGCTACGGTAGGAAGACGGCCAAGGGTTTGGGACACTGACTGGGGTAGGCAGCTTTCCCTTTCTACTGCAGATATGCAGGAGTTTACACCACGCTTTGCTCTTTTATTTGAGTGATCTTCATGATAACTTTTGGACTCGAAGGTGAAAACTATGAAAGCACCCCAACCATCTGTGAAAAACATTTTGCTAAGAATTCTGCCATTGGCTGTTTCAGATAAGGATCTATGCACATGCTGTGTGATTTATGTGTACAACTCAAATACTAGCAATCCCAGGAATCTTAAAGCACATTCCGTGCATGTATTTGCAGGTATGGAAGAGCCTAAGAAGTAATTTGAGATACTTCAGTATTCGAGGTGCCAGAGGAATAGAAACAAAAGAATAGTCTTTGAAAATGTAAAATCAGGAAATAGTCTCTTAGATGCCGTTGCTGTTACTGTTATGAACAAACATTCAGTGAGTGAGCATCTACTCTGTGCTAGCACCGTTCCAAGAGATTTACATAAATTAACCCATTTAATTCTTACAACAACCTGAAGAGGCAGGGACTACGATTATTAGCATTTCACAGCTGAGGAAACTGAGGCATAGTTCAAGCTGTCTGTCCAGTGAGGAAGTGGCAGAGACACAGTTACACCCCAGGGAGCCAGGCCACAGGACCTGTGCTTACCACTACTCTCTAGAGTTGGTCGTATGTTAAACGTTAGAATTGCAAGAAGAAAAGGCAGTTTTGGATAAAAGTCACATTATATCCCATAATGCAACCCATTTTCTTCTTTTTGGGGGGCCATTAGTAATTAAAACTTTCTTTAAATTTATCTCTCTGGCACCCACTGAAGCATTCTAGCAATATAATTTTAGGGGGAAGAAACTGAGTATGAGGAAACTATATGGGAAATGTGTTCATTGTAGTTTATTTATAATAGGCCCCAAATGTAACTAGTCTAAACAGCTAAATTACTATAAGGTAATCATGGCACATGTATATGATGAAAGAATATTCAGTCATTAAAATATCTACAAAGTTTTTAACAGGACTGTGAAATAATTTTAGGATATATAATATAGAATGAGCTCAGTTAGCAAATATAAATGTACAGTTATAGTTATACACACACACACACACATATATATGTGTATGTATATATAGAGAGATGTATATGTCTCCAGTAATGCTTGGAACATCACCATACTTGAAATAGACGTGAAACAAACTCATGGTTACCAAAGGGGAAAGGTAGGGATAAATCAGGACTTCGGGGTTAACATACACACACTACTATATATAAAACAGATAACCAAAAAAGACCTACTGTATGAAACAGGGAACTCAATATTTTGTAATAACCTATAAGGGAAAAGAACCTGAAAAAGAATATATATACATTACATATATATGTTTATACCTGAATCACTTTGCTGTACACCTGAAACTAACACAACATTGTAAATCAACTGTACTTCAATTTAAAAAATTAAAAACAAATCAAAAATAAAACATACATGAATACATTTCAAAGGCCAAAAATCAAATTCTGCCACAGTCAACGCTATAAAGGTTTTAACAAGGTCTCATCTTTAAAAACTGAACAAAGAATCCAGTACTTGAAAAACACGCTTATGATACCAGACTGATTTACCCTGATACAATGATCTGACTAAAAATAAAAGACATAAGAAAATAAGACATAAAGAAAATAATGTGTGCCTTAATATTTATCCATATAAATCTGTCACTGCGAGGGCACAACAGTGCCCTCTGTCCCATGGGCAAGTGTTGGGTGGGAGCTGTCTGCCCTGCAGGACTGAAACAGAGGAATGGCAGGTGAGTCAGAAGCAGGAGGGACTCAGTTTACTGGACGGGGACCAATCTCTCTGAAATTCGTAGCTCCCTTTCCTTTGTGTAGGTGAATGTTTCCTCATTATTTTAAGATTCTTCCTAGAAAAGTGATGTGCATGTGAATCAACTGCAGGAAAATTTATAACAGTAATTTAGCATACTATTATGAAATAGTATTGTTAATATTTAATTTTTAAAAGTTTAAGTGAAACAAACTTTAATGTTTTGGTCTTAGGAGTCACCCTAACCACCGGCCAGGTGCTGTGCTTGCATTTTGAAATGACAAAAACTAAGTCTGTTCTTTTCATCATCAGATACTTTGGGAGAAGATTAGAACAGGGCAGAAAATTATATTCAAGGCTCAATGATGAAGGAAAATTGTGATAGCAGGATGAAAGCAGAAAAGTTCATTTCTAACATTTAGACTTTCTAAATAAAGTTCACTAGACCTCCTCAATATCCTTGACCTTTTCTGTCTTCCATTTGTCATTTGTATGGAAGAGGACAAAGCCTCTTGCTTTTTCTTCATGCTCATTAAACTCAACATCTTCATAAAAAGAAATGGTGAGATAACTAAGTACCAGAAAACAGATGTTTAGCTCTGATTTTTTTTTTTTTAAAGAAGACAGGCATTTCTAGCTTAAAAAATTAGAGAAAAAACAAAAACAAAAACCTCTCTAAATTAGAAAAAATTGAAATAAGAAAAATTTTAAAAAGGCCTTTGTTTTTGCTCAAAAATCTTTACATTTTGCTTTTCAAAAGTGAGGCTTGTTTACTCAATAGGAGCAATCAATTCTCCTCATAAATAACTTGGCCCATCTATTATGTGCCAGCCACAGTGCTAGCTAATTAATGGCCCAGTGGGTTGTTTTTTTTTTTTTGAGCAAGTTATTAACATGCTTTAGGAAATTAGTTGTAACTAATTAAAATCTCATCTTGATCTAAATTTTAGAGTGGATCTGTACTTAGCATAAAATCATTTTAACTAAGTTTGTTAGAAAAATGACTCACAGGTGAAAAGACAAAAATTTCACAATTAAAAAAAAGTTTATCTTGAAATATAATAGATCAGATTAATTATGGTTTCACAGTGTGGCTCAAGCAAGTAACAAACCTCTTAGCATTTGACTCTCCTCAACTCTTTCCTTCTCACCTCCTCACTCCTCTGCAAAAGCTAAATGCCATCAGAGCAGAAGTTTTTGTCTGTTTTGTTAACCGCTGTAGCCCCGCCTCCTAGAGCTGTACCTAGCAAAATAGTAGGGGACCATTACATGTTCCTATAATGAATAAATGAACAAATGAATAACCGAACAAACTAACTGATAGATTCTACCTTCCTTGCAGAAATACTGATGCCGTGAAGCACATTAATTCCACTGTGTAAGCATTATTCTTATTCTAAAAGTTTCGTCTATATTCAGTTTCAAAATCTCTAAGTCAGTTTTCAAAAATAGCTATGGTACAGAAATGGGAAGAATCTGAATTTACAGAGCATAGGGATTATTAACGCAAGATCGGGGCTGGAACCTGTCAATACATTTACTTGGACTAAGTGGCCCCGTGGTAGAGCCATCTGTCCTGGGACTTAGGCTCAAGTAAGTCTCACCTTTCAGAAGCTGCTCATAGATAAATCTGTACATGGCAGTAAGGTGAGTCCTCTTAGAAACATCAACACGGTCCCATCTGCTGTGTTACAAAGTCACTGGTTCAAGTTCCTGACTTCAGGTCTTTCAACAGAGAACAATTCAGGCCAAAAGTAACTGTGTAAACTGAGCAGTTTAGAAATTAAATAGAAGATTTCTACAGATTTTCATGCTATTAATAACATAAAAATTTGCTTTGAAAATTTTGATCATTTATCTCTGATGATCAAAACCAATGATCAATCAATGGGAATGTTTGCCATCCAATCCCAAATGCGATCCTTTGGCCTCAAAAGTTCTTGCTAACTTAGAGGACATGATTACACAGGGGGATGGGGCCTTAAAACAAGATGTTCTCTGGAAGCTTGTTCCAAAGGGACACTACTGACACTAGCTGGAATGCCGTAAGCAGTGCTTCTTACCCAGGGGTGCACACTGGAACATCCTTTGGAGATTTAAAAAAAGTGGTACACTTGTTAAAATTCATCCCATCACCTCACTTCCCATTCCCAGGGAATATATCTGAGTTTCATCCTGGGCAGATGAATTTTTAAAAAATCCTTAGAATAATGTGTGCTGCTGATTCAGAGTTTAAAAATTTGTCAAGTAAATAATTTCTCTTTGAGGTTTTTAAAAATTAGAGTTAAGATGAAAAAATAAACTTAACATTAAATAACTGAATTGCTTGATCACAGCTGGTCATGGTTATGCAAGAAAAATTAGGTGGAAAATTCAGAAATTAAATGATTATTTTAGAACCACTCAGTTTTAGAGTTGACGAGAGGTCTACTCCAATCCCTTCATCTCAGAAATGAAATCCAGGGGCCCAGAGAACTGACATGATTTGTCCAGAGTTGTACAGAGAGTGGGAAACTTGGCTATTAAAATCCCCTTCTCCTGACCGAAGTGAAGGTAAGAAATAAAGTAATAAACTGTAAAATCCAGGACAAACTAACAATTAATGGTAGTGCAGGGCAGCAACACACCTCCTGTGGCCCGGAAGGAAAGCAGATGGCAACACCTAGGCTGGGAGGCCCACACTGCAGCCGTGGGGAGCCGTAAGCTGAAGCGTCCTGGGTCTGTGGTGACCTCGTAGAGCCTCATTACCAGTCCTGGCCTGACTTACAGGTTTTGTTCATTTGAAGGAAATATATTTCTATCTTGTTTAAGCCAATGTTGTTTGAGGTTTATTTATATGCAAGAACACCTAATCCAAACTGATGTAAGATTTTGCTCAAATGCTGTCTTATCAGTGAAGCCTTCTCTGTCATTACAGAATAAATAGCAAAATTCTCCCTTATGCCCCACTCCCCATTTGCCTGACCCTGCTTTATTTATTTCCATTGCACCCAATACCATCAAACACACTGTATATCTACTTATGTGTATTTATTTGTTGTCTTTTCCCCCAACCAGATGTAAGTTCCACGAGGGCAGGAACTTTGGTTGGTGTTGCAAACACTGTGGGATGGGGGGAGGGTGAAGAAAGGGTACGCCTCACTCTTAAAGGGAAATCCAACTGCTTACTTTTGTTGGGCAAAATTTAGTCACATGGTGACACACAGCTGCCAGGGAAGTTAGGGAAAGGGGTCTTATAGCTGTGCATCCGTGTACGCGGCCAAGGAAGAGAAGGAGACTAGATCCCGGGAGGCCACTAGCAGTCTCGACCACAAACCTAAAGAAATAAAGGAGTGTCTCAGAAGGATGTCTGGGGAGCAGCATTCCAGCTGGAGAGCAGTGCAGAGGTCCTGAGGAGGAAGCATGATTTCCAAGTCTGAGGAACAGCAAGGAGGCCACTGCGGCTGGCTGGAGACAAATGAGTGAGAACAGTGGCAGGAGGTGAGGTCACTGAAGTAGCACGAGGGCCCAGATCATGGAGACCTACAGGCATTTTAAGGACGTTGGCTTTTACCCTGGGCGGGGTGGGGGGGTACTTTTAGAAGGTGTTAGACAGAGAAGAAACATGCCTGACTTTCATTTTGAAAGGATCCTTACTGCTACAGCGAGAAGACTGTTGAAGGGTCAGAGTGATTAAAGGAGACCAACTAGGAA
Organism: Grampus griseus; assembly: GCF_964374135.1. NCBI lineage: Eukaryota > Metazoa > Chordata > Mammalia > Artiodactyla > Delphinidae > Grampus > Grampus griseus. The sequence goes on from NC_138997.1 coordinate 7,910,887, forward strand.
GTTGGAAGTAACTGAGATGCTCGTGGGCTTGGATCAGGGAAACGATGAGATGACACCAGATTCTGTATATATTTTGAAGGTGGAGTCAACAGGATTTGCTGATGCACTGGACAGGAGGAAAGAGTCAAGGATGACTCCAAAGTTTTTGGCCTGAGCACTGAAAGAATAAACTGTATCATGGAGTTGGAAAAGACAGCAGGAGGTACAGATTTTGGCGAGCAAATCAGGAGTTTATTGCTCTGGACATGCTAAATTTGAGATGCACATAAGACAGACAAGTGGAGATGTCATGTAGACAGTTGAATATAGGAGTTGGAGTTGAGAGGCATGAACTGAAAATACCAATTTGCAAGTCATCTATATGTAGATGGTATTTAAAAACCACGTAATTGGAAGAGATCACCTAGGGAGTGAATCTAGATAGAGAAGGGAAGAGGATTAAGAACTAATCCCCAGAGCACTCAAGGTTAGAGAGGCAAGACTCAGCCTCTCTAAGTGACTGAGGAGTGGACAGTTAGGTAGAGGGAAAAACCAAGAGAGTGTACTGAAAGGCAAGGGGAAAGGGTTTCAACAAGGAAGGAATAAATACAGTTACCATATAACCCAGCAATTCCAAAACATATGTCCACATAAAGACTTGTACATGAGTGTTCATAGCAGCATTATTCATTATAGCCAAAGACTGGAAATAACTCAAATGTCCATCAACCGTTGAAAGGATAAGTAAAATGTGTATATTCATACAATGGAATGTTATTCAGTAATAAAAAGGGATGAAGCACTGGTTCAACAGAGCTGAATCTTGAAAACATTACACTGCGTGAAAGAAGGCAGACACAACAGAAACATACTGTATTATTCCATTTATATAAAATGTCCAGAACACATACATCTACAAAGACAAAAAGTAAATCATTGGCTACCAGGGACTGAGTGATGGGAAGTGACTGCAAACGAGTGTGGGGTTTCTTTCTGGGGTGATGAAATGTTTGGGAATTAGATAGTGATGATGGTTGCACAACTATGTGAATATACTAAGAATCACTGAATTGTAATTTTAAAGGAGTGAATTTTATGGTATGCAAATTATATCTCAATAAAGCTTTTTAAAAAAGGAAGGAGTGACCCAGTGTGTCAAATGCTGCCAACAGGGTGAATAAGATGAAAATTAAGACCTGACCACTGATTGTGGCAAAGTGGTATCATTTGACAAAAACTGTTTCACCCTGTAGTAGGATGGATTAGAGTGGTCCCAAAGAGAATAGAGAAGAAGTGAAACAGCAAGCTTATATAATTCATTGAGGAGTTCTGTTGTAAGGAATAGCAAAGGAAATGGGTGAAGGCTAACTGTGGTGTAGAGGCGGGGTGTTGGAGTCAAGGGAGAGGTTGTTTTGTTTTGTTTTTTTCTGGTAAGATGGGAAATATAGTATATTTCTATGCTAATGGGACTGATTCAGTGGACAGACAAAAAAAGCCCTGATGACCCAGGAGAGAAGGAAGGGGTAGAGAATTCAGGGAGCAAAGTTCTTGAGGGGGTCAGAGGGTATGGGATCTTGTCCACAGTGGAAGGCTTCTCTGGGAGAGGAGCAAACACAGCACATCTCCTGCGACTGGAAAGAAGGAGAGAACACGGTGCAGGGGCAGATACTGGATGAATGTGAGGACAGGTGGAGAGTCTCTCCGGATGTTCTTAGTCAAATGAAAATCAGGTCATGAATGTTGCAAAGGGGGACGTTGGAGGTTAAGGACCAAGGAAATGGTATGAAACAGAGTTTAAAAGAGAGGGAAGAGTGAAAAAACTGGGGAGAGGAGTAGGACTGCCAGCGAAATGAGGACCACTTGAGGATGGTAATCACACATTTAAAGTGAGACATCAAGCCCAAAGTTAGCAGATGGAAGGAAATAAGAATGATCAGGGTAGAATTAAACCAGACTAAAAAGATAACTGAAAAGATCAATGAAACTAAGAGGTAGATTTTGGAAAAGATAAACAAAATAGACAAACTTTTAGCTAGACTCACAAAGAAAAAAAGAGAGAAGATTCAAATAAACAGAAGTGAAAGGGGAGATGTTACAACCGATCCCACAGAAATACGAATGGTCATAAGAGACTACTAGGAAAAATTATATGCCAACAAATTGGATAACCTAGAAGAAATAGATAAATTCCTAGAAACATACAATCTACCAAGATTGAATCACGAAGAAACAGAAAGTCTGAAGAGACCAGTTACTAGTAAAGAGATTGTCCAGAGGATTTTGATTACTGATTCAAACAAAAGTCCAGGACCAGATGGTTTCACCGGTGAATTCTACTAAACATTTAAAGAATTAATACCAAACCTTCTCAAACTCTTACAAAGAATAAAAGAGGAGCCAACACTTCCAAGTTCATTTTACAAGGACAGCAAACCCTGATACCAAAATCACACAAGAACACTACAAGAAAAGAAAATTACAGGCCAATATCCTTAATGAACATACATGTAAAAATTCTCAACAAAGTATTAGCAACAATACATTAAATTCAACAATACATTAAAGGGCTCATACACCATGATCAAATGGGATTTATTCCATGGATGCAGTGATGGTTCAACATCAGCAAATCAATCAATATGATACACTATATTAACAAAATGAAGGACAAAATTCATATAATATTCTCAATAAAGAAAAAGCATTTGTCAAAAATTCAACATATATTCATGACAAAAACTCTCAACAAAATGGGTATGGAGAGAATGCACTGCAACCTAATAAAGGCTATATGACAAGCCCACAGTTAACACCATATTCAACAGTGAAAAGCTGAAAGTTTTTCCTCTGAGATCAGGAATAAGACAATGATGCCCACTCTTGTGACTTTTATTCAACACAGGGCTGGAAGTCCTAGCCAGAGCAATTAGACAAGAAAAAAGGTTAAAAGTATCCAAATCAGAAAGGAAGAGTAAAATTGTCTCTGTTTGCAAATGACATGATCTTGTGTACAGAAAACTCCGAAGACACCACCAAAAAAACTATTAGAATAAATGGATTCAGTAAAGTTGCAGGGTACAAAATCAATATACAAAAATCTGTTGTATTTCTATAACTAATAATAAACTATCAGAGAAATTAAGAAAACAATTCCATTTATAACTTCATCAAAAGAATAAAATACCTAGGAATAAATTTAACCAAGGAAGTGAAAGATCTGTACACTGGAAATTACAGGGCAGTAATGAAAGGAACTGAAGAAGAAACATATGGAAAGATATTTCTTGCTCATGGATTGGAAGAATTAATATTGTTAAAATTTCCATACTACCCAAAGCAATCTATAGATTCAATGCAATTATTATAAAAATTTCACTGGCATTTTCCACAGAAATAGAACAAATAGTCCTAAAATATTTATGAAAACACAAAAGACTCCAAAATAGCCAAAGCAATCTTAAGACAGAAGAACAAAGCTGGAGGCACCACACTTCCTGATCTCAAACTACATTACAAAACTATAGTAAACAAAACAGTATGGTATTAGCATAAAAACAGACTCAGAAATCAATGGAACAGAATAGAGAGCTCAGAAATAAACCCATGCATATCTAGTCAATTAACTTACAACAAAGAAGACAAGAATATACAATGCGAAAAGAAAAATATCTTCAATAAGTGGTGTTGGGAAAACCGAACAGCCACATGGAAAAGAAAGAAACTGGACCACCACCTTACACCATACGCAAAAATGAATTCAAAACAGATCAAAGAGTTGAATGTAAGACCTGAAACCAGAAAACTCCCAGAAGAAAACACCTTAAGGTGTTAAGCATCTTAACATCAGTCTTGAAAATGGTTTTTGGATTTGACATCAAAAGCAAAGGCAACAAAAGAAAAAATAGACAACTAGGACTATATCAACCTAAAAAGCTTCTGAACAGCACAGGAAACAAACAAAATTAAAAAGTAACCTACTGAATAGGAAAAATATTTGCAAATCATGTGTCTGATAAAGGATTAATATCCAAAATATATAAAGAACGCATACAACTCAATAGAAAAAAAGTCCAAATAGAAAATGGGCAGAGGATCTGCATTTTTCCAAAGATGCTCAACAGGTACATGAAAAGGTGTTCAACATGAATAACCATCAGGGAAATACAAATCAAAATCACAACTGAGATATCATCTCACATCTGTTAGAACGGCTATCATCAAAAAACAAGAAATAAGTGTTGCCAAGGATCTGGAGAAAAGGGAACCCTTGTGCACTGTTGGTAGGAATGTAAATTGGTGCAACCACTATGGAAAACAGTATGGAGGTTCCTCAAAAAATTAAAAATAGAATTACTATATGATCCAGCAATTCCACTGCTGAGTACCTATCCAAAGAGAATGAAATCACTATCTCAAAAAGATATCTGCAAACCCATGTTCACTGTAGCATTATTTACAATAGTTAAGATATGGAAACAATCTAAGTGTCCGAAGACAAATAAATGCAGAAATGAAATGTGATATATATATACACACATACACACACACACACACACACACACACACACACAATGAAAGCTATTCAGCCATAGAAAAGGAAATCCTGCCATTTGCACCAACATGGATGGACCTTGAGAGCATTATGCTAAGTGAAATCGATCAGACAGAGAAAGACAAATACTGTATGATCTCATTTACATGTGGAATCTAAAAAAAAAAAATGAACCCACAGATATAGAGAACAGACTGGTGGTTGTCAGAGGCAGGGGGTAGGAGGTGGGTGAAGTAGGTAAAATTGATGGAGGTGGTCAAAAGATACAAACTTCCAGGTATACCATAAGTAAGTCCTGAGGATGTAATGTACAACATGGTGACTACTGTTAATAATACTGTGTTGTATGTTTGAATGTTGCTAAAAAGTAGATTTAAAAAGTTTTCATAAGAAATTTTTTAAAAATTGTAACTGTGTGATGATTGGATGTTAATTAAACTTATTGCGGTAATCATCTCACAACATATACAGGTGACCCCTGAATAATGCAGAGGTTAGGGATGCTGATGAAAATTCGAGTTTAACTTTCCTGTGGGTCCTCTATATCTGTGGTTCTACATGAGCGATTTGATCCATGTAGTACTGTAGTACGTATTTACGGAAAAATATCTACGTGTAAGTGAACCTGAGTAGTTCAAACTTGTGCTGATCAAGTGTCAAACTGCATATCTCTCAAATCATCGTGTTGTACACCTAAAACTAATAACAGTGTTATATGTCAGCTATATCTCAACAAAAAAATAAAGTGAGGTATCCGTGTAGTGTTGTGGGTTTCTCCAGCTCCATTCAGCTGCTGGGGTAGGCAAGGAGTAAGTAGCATGTCGGTTTTAGAGAGGGTTGAGATTTTAAGGGAGCAGATATTAGCTTCTTTATTCCTGTGTTGTAAATGCTTGTTTACCTGCCGTCAGCCTCATTAGTTTGAGTGATGCCCGAGTATATGTCTTTCTCATTGTTGTCTCCCCTGCCTATAACTCTTTGACATATAAGAGGTGATTAATAAATGTTTAATATAATATTTCCCTTCTGAAAACAGATTTAGGAATTACTTCGTTGGTTATGCTACCTCCCCAAAATGCAGCTGATGAATCAAGCGAGATGATTTACTTATAAATTATGTAAGACTACAGTCAGTTTTTCCCTACCAGTTCTTTATATTTAAATGTTGAATTGATATTTTCAGAAAGTAGTTATATTCCCTTTTCTGAGAACTAATCAAATGAGTTCATCAAAGTGTTAATCAAACATGAAAACGTCCTTTGATAATGTCATGGGTGAGTTTTAAAAAATATTATCTTAATCTTCTAAGCACAAACATGGCGGGGCGGGGGGCAGTGTAATGCAACATAGGTTTCTCCAAAAGATGAGAGTTAACTCCTCAGGGAAAGATAAGTATTGGGTTGGCCCAAAAGTTCGTTTGGGTTCTCCATAGGATGTTATGGAAAAACACGAACGAACTTTTGGGCCAACTCAATATTTGCAGGATTCCTCGCTGTAAGACTTCTCATACTGTCCAGAGATAGTTGAGCTTCTCCCTCTGGAAAACTTCTAGTACCATTCTTTTTTCCATGTCTGTGAACAGTAACCAGCACTATTATCTAGTGATCTGTTTGTGTTTCTATGATAAATCCGTAAGTAAAGGTACATTTGTCAGGGGAGGGAAAAGCACCTCCCACATCGAAATGGGGAACTAAGATCCCACATGCTATGCGGTGTGGCCAGAAACAAAAAACAAAACAAAACAGAAAACAGTGAAGGAATACTGCATTTACGGCTCCTTCTGAAGGTGCTGTTTTGGTGAGCAGGGCAGCACATTTCAGTCCGCATCTGCTTGTCAATGTGTGTTGTGAGCATGACTGCCAAAAAATGATTAAAGGGATAACAAAAATGCTATTTGTAGTCCAAGCTTTCTTCTAACATAGTTCTTACCATAAACAAGGAAAGCTGATGGAATGTTTTGCACTCCTTTTGCCAAACTCTGAAACTAACGAACCCTCGGCCACAAAGCCACCTGGGAATTACAAGATCTAGAGTCAGTGGGGTCTCTTTCATTTTGGAGGAAGTCTCCATTAGGGCACTGCTCAATGTAACAAACTATGAGGCATTACTAGGTTGTTTGGTTTTGGTAAAATACCCATTCTCAATAGAGTAAAAGCCATTTTCGGGCTTCCCTGGTGGCTCAGTGGTTAAGAATCCACCTGCCAATGCGGGGCACAAGGGTTCCAGCCCTGATCAGGGAAGATCCCACATGCCGTGGAGCAACTAAGCCCATGTGCCACAACTACTGAGCCTGAGCTCTAGAGCCTGCAAGCCACAACTACTGAGCCCATGCGCTACAACTACTGAAGCCCACGCCGAGAGCCCGTGCTCCGCAACAAGAGAAGCCCACGCACCGCAATGAAGAGTAGCCCCCGCTCACCACAACTAGAGAAAGCCTGCGTACAGCAACGAAGACCCAATGCAGTCATAAATAAATAAATTAACTAATTAATAAAAAAATAGGGTAAAAGCCATTTTCACTGTCATAAATATAAGTATTTTATAACATATTCATTTCTGGGGAAGAAACTGGCTTTGAACTCTACGTATTTCTTTCTATTGCTGGCTGCACGATTTTGGGCAAGTCTTCTAACTTCTCTAAAGCTGCACTGTCTCATCTGTATAATTAAAAACCTACACCTCATAAGACGTGATGGAAATTAAATGAGATAATTCATGTTCCATTAGCACCGGGAACAGAGTAAGCATATAATAAATGATAGAAATGAGAGCTACTAATTTTAACAATTAACAAACATAATAAAGGACTGCAGAAGTTGGGACAACATGTCACTATTACCAAATTAACCCAGTGATTTAATCTTAGACAGCATTCTTCAAATTTGACAACAATGTAATTCAACGAGCATTTATTGAAAAATTATGACATGCTGGGCCACAGGCTAAGTCCTGGCATCATTAGTGATGCAGGCTGCCGTCTTAAAGAAGTGGAGAGTCTAGTAGGGAGACAGACACACAGACTCCTACCTCCTGCAGCAAGTGTTGGGTGTTCACTGAAAAGTAGGCATAATGTTTAAGCACTGCATGTATATTTTCTCATTCTCAATTAAAAACAACCCTATGAAATAGGTACTATGATTCTCATTTTATCAATGTGAGAACAGAGACACAGCGAACTTAAACTAGCCCAAGGTCACCTAGCTGGTAAGTGACAAATCTAGGATTTAGATTTCTGGCAACCTCACGAAGGAGCCAGCAGCTTTAACTTTATGCCACCTTGCCTCTTATATTTTAAAAAACATTCAACAGCAACAGACATTTACTGAGCATTTACCACCTGTAAGGCATGAGGGAGAATAAATCGGACCTGATTTCTGCCCCGTGGCGCACGCGATACAGTAGGGAAGACACATGTTCATCACCTAGCTACATAAATATATACATATGAACTGTGATCAATGCTAGAAAAAACTGTATGAGGTAAAGAATGTATAATGTATGCAATGCTATTTGCGAATATATACAGGGCACACAGTTAATTCTGCCTGAGGCAGATACAGGTGAGGAGGGAAGGGCTCTCACAAGGTAATAAGAACAGGAAGAAAGGTACAAAATAAGAAAGCTGACGTGACTGGGCACAGAGGGACTAGAGAGAGGGGGGCAAGGGCTGAGGCTGAAGGACTGGGCTGGAATCACACTGTGAAAGGCATGTGTACTGTGCTAAAGAGTCTGACTTTTATTCAGTATTCAGCGGTGAACAAAGCGTTTTATAATACTCCGGCTACAGTGGTGGAGGAAAGACTAGGGTGATACTAACACAGTTTTGGACTGAAACACCCCCAGACACTAACCTTTATTGATAATAGAATGCCCTAGATTACATTCATAACTTTCTCACTTTTTTTTTTTTTTTTTGCGGTCCGCGGGCCTCTCACTGCTGTGGCCTCTCCCGTTGCAGAGCACAGGCTCCGGACGCGCAGGCTCAGCGGCCATGGCTCACGGGCCCAGCCGCTCCATGCCATGTGGGATCTTCCCGGACCAGGGCATGAACCTGCGTCCCCTGCATGGGCAGGCAGACTCCCAACCACTGCGCCACCAGGGAAGCCCCCTTTTTCACTTTTTCACTTTGATATTCAGTAAATAGAGCATGTCGAATGGACAATTTTGGGTTGCCTCCCCAGTGCTCATATCTCTCCTTGTCCTCTGCCAATGTCCCCAATTTCTATTGGTGTGCCATGGGGTTCCCAAGGTGACTCCTCTCCTGGCTCAGGGGCGAATCATGTGACCTAGCCTGAGCCAGTTAGTACACTCCTATCTCCTAGCCATAGTCATTTGTTCAGGAAGATGACTCTCAGGGATTCTCCTGGGAATGCTGGGACGAAAGGTTCTCTCATTTCAGTGAACATGGTAGTGTTAGGAGAGAATTCTCTATAGGTCTCGTATGTTCCTGCATGTCTTAAACAGAAGCATTCACTGCCTTTATTCTGGATTATCTTTTCAAAACGTTTGTATAATGAACTGTCTTGGAAGATTAGATAGATTTTGCATCTGGAGCAAAGGCTGGTTTCCTTATAGCCTTGGAAGACAGAGATAGCTTCTCCCTCTGGAGCAAAGGGCAGTCATGCTTACTGCCTGTTATAAAAGAGTCAGGTTCCCTAAATTCAGAATACCTCTCTGGTAGCACAATTGACTGCTAAGGTATCAACTGAACCTCTCTGCATCATTGTGTGGGAACTGGGGTTTACGTAACCAGCATGAAAAAATGCTGGTTATCGCTACTGCTGGGAGTAAGAAAGCGTCCTTCATCTCAGACCTAGGAGTCTCATGTCTTCTAGTAGCATCCATGAAACTGGCAGATTAACTTGTCAGCTTGCAGAAAGGCTAAAATCTCAGACCCTCACAGTTCTCAGTTGGTAGCATAGCCCTGGAAGCCACTGGCAGCCATCTTGGGGCTATAAGAGGGGTTGGCTCTAATGTGAAGTTGACACTGTGGAATTCAAAAACATGGAAAGAAATCAGGTCCTCAGTGGACATTATTAAGCTATACAGTAAAGCTTTGACAGAACTCACAGTATTTCTAAGATTTTTGGTATATGAGTCAATAAATTCTCTTTCTGGCTTAAGGAAGTTGGGGTTGTGTTTGCTATTTGAAACCAAAGTATTCTTACTGGTTCCACCTGAATGTTGTTCTTAATTTGAAAATACATGATTTAAACGCAAGCCACATTAACTCTGGAATGATCACGTTACTCTGCTGCTGAAAGCGATAGCATTATCAATTTAAAGGCCACTGATTAATTGGAGTGCTTGGCAGAACCGGTATCGACAAGATCACTTCCCATGAAAGCCCTAAGTAAAAAGGGACTCAGAAAACGTTTTTGGGACGTGAGAATACTACTAGTCAAAAGTAGTAGTTCAAAATATTGAACTCTCCTACTCTGTTTTCAATTGTTTAGCAGGTCCAGCAGTATATAAGGATCCCATTTAAGAGGTCTGGGTAGATTTAAGAATTGCTAGGCTACTTACCAGTCTTTATCATTCTATGCGATATAATATGGTCACAAAGAGAGACTTCTGACTTGGGGGCATGATGGGCATAAATAACTAGGTTATTTTTTTTTTCCTTTTTCTCTTCCCTCATTTAGAAAAATAGAAAAGAATAAGATAAAGGGATGTGAGGCCCCTATTAACAGAATGAGTAAATAAAGGACTGATTAAAGTTATCAGAGTAAGCAAATGATTAAAGAGCTTTAACAGGAAGCAGAGGATAAGGTCAAGTACAAATTTTCATGATGTTCTCAGGCCCCAAAATGTATATATGAAAAAGAGAATCAAATAGTGTTGCATTTAAGATCAAGAAGTAAACAAAAAATGGGAGTAAATTGTGATAACAGAATTAGAGAGGGAGAATAAATCATTTATTCAAACAAGAAGCATTTACTGAATGTCTATGCTAGGCAATATGTCAGATTCTATATACACAAGGATGAATACCATACAGCCTTATTCTGAAAAGAGCTTGTATTCTACTGAAAGGTAGACAGAGTAGTAGTCAAAAAAATGCCATACTGACATGGAACCCAATAGGTGTGATGATTTCCATCAGGGAGAATGATACCAGGAAAGGCTGCAAGGAAGAGTCACTTGCAAGACAAGTTAGTATTTATTTGATGGGCAGAAGTAGGTGTTGGAAGAGGTTAAAACACTTCTTGATTTATAAAAACACATTCCTTTAAACTTTCCCCTGAATCATACCTTTCCTTAGGAGTTCCTAAATCAAGAAAACTGCTAGAATTTCCTTGTATTTGTGATATTTTAACAAGGATTTACCTATGTTTATGTGCTAACTGATTTCCTTTATGAAGAGCATTGCGGTGGGATTTTTTTACAGTATTTCTCTAAGAAATAGAAAAAACTGAAATGTTGTTTTCTCTGTCATTCATAGCTATAACTAAGTAATCAAAGTGAAAGGTGATATCTATGAAAACTCCAGACATAAAACCTATGAGGAAATAAATAATATACACAGAGGTGCAAACATCCCTAGATACTCCATGACTGCAGAACATCACAGGGTATTTCAAAGAACTAGCAACTTGTGATAAACATCAGAAAAAATTTTCATATATAGCCACCCAGAGAGAAAAACCAAATATCTGTCTAGGCATATAATTGAGTTCCTTGGGCCATATCAATACATAATTGGGTCTGATGTACTGCTTGGTATAGACACTAAATAAATGCTTGGTGAATGAATGAATGAATGAATGATTTATTCTCCCTCTCTAATTCTGTTATCCCAATGTATTCCAATTTTTTGTTTACTTCTTGATCTTAAATGAAACCCTAAATGATTCTCTTCTTCAGATTCACACAATAGGATCTGAGAATATCATGAAAATTTGTACTTGACCTTGTTCTCTGGTTCATGTTCAAACTCTTTAATTAGATGCTTACCCTGACTTCAGAAAACAGAAGTGAGAAGCAAAGTAAAACCTGAAGTATGATCAAGATTATAATAAGTTTTTGAAAATGTATTTACTCAATTCATATTGCCTATTATTATTTTTGTCCTAGCCAGTATGTCAGTAGAAGCCAGAGAAACAATTCACTCTAAAAGTGACTCATCAGATGGAAAAGTAAAGGAGAAACCAGTGTGATTTCTTATAATTAATTTAAAAATGAGATGGAATGTGATTTTAAAGTAAAATAATAAATTCATCTGCTTGCAGCTAATAAATAATTTATACTTTATAGCAATTATATAAGTTTTAAAATGACAATACAGTTGTAAAATAGGCCCAAGAGAATACAAAAAAATTTCAACCATATAAATTCTGAGTTTTAGTATCTGGTGTGGTAATAGCAAATGAGAAAAGTGATTAGTTATAATAATTCAGGTATTTACCTTGGTCTATAGCAATTATGCCTCTATGTTAGGAGGTGGCAAACATTATCTGTAAAAGGCCAGAAAGTAGTCATGGCTTTATGGGTTATATGGTCCCTGTTGAAACTATTCAACTCTGTTGGTGAAGAACAGTTTTTCACACTGAAAAACAATGTGAAAGCAGCCACTGACAATATGTAAAGACAAGCACGGCTGTGTTCTAATAAAATGTTATTTAGAAAAACAGGTACTGGCGTAGTGTTGGCCTGTAGGCCATAATTTGCTGACCCACATTCTATATCATTCATTTCTTTCACCTTTTTCTTTCTTCTCTGTTTTTTTTAAAGTGTCCACACATTCATGAAAGGTTCAGCATTGTACATACAATTTTATATTGAGTTATTTGAAATTAATTAAATTTGACCAAACTTTTTTTTTCACATTAACCTTTAAAATGTAATTATGAATAGTCCAGAATTCAGCAAACATTCTCAATCCCACTGGATATTAGGAAAATGACATTTTACATTCCAATCAGAGAGATACTAATTCACATCTATCATGTTGGTAAACATATAAGACTGATAATATCCCATGCTCACAGTTTATAGAGTGCTGGAACTCCCATATACTGTTGGTAGAAATACCAACTGGTACAACCATCTTAGAGAGTAATATGGCAACATCCAGACTTACTAACAATGTGTAGACACCTTAGTATTTCACTCCTGGCTACAAATCCTGACGAAATATATTAATATAAAATGTTTCTGTAGCATTTTTTATAATTAACAAGTTGAAAATAAGACAAGGGATCATTAAAATGTGTCATGGTCATACCACAGACTATCTCAAAGCAGTCAGATATATAGCTGGTTCTCATTATCTGTGATAGTTATGTTCTTTAAAGTTGCTATGAACACTGATTTAGAGAATACTGAACCACTGCTCCCAGAGGAAATACAGAGTTTGGTTCCTATGGGCCTCTGATTCCATTTTTGTCAACTAATCAATATAGAACCTTCTTTTATATGTGTTTATGTTTAAAGACACCTTATTTAATATACCTGTTGATTTATTAACATTGAACTCACAGCAAACAGCACTATAACTCATGCCTGAACAATGCTTATGAACACACATATTCTCTGCAAAGCACATCACAGCCTTCTTCTGCTTGAGAACACTAAGAGCTTGGAGATTTCATCCAGCAAATACAACAAAATCAAGCAACTTTACAAAATACTATTAACGAGATCCAGGATAGAAAAATAAATTATTAGACATATGGAGACACAGAAAAATGTTTCTCATATACAAGAAACAGGAAACTGAGGGAGTCTGATCTGGGAGTATCCAGGTACAGGATTTAGCAAGTAAGATATTTTCATCAGCTACTACAACTTTATAAGTTCCACTGTAGTATAACTGTACAAACTCAAGGACTTAAAGGAAAATATGCTCAGAATCACTATGTTCAAATAGGAACTGTCAACAGGGAAACAGAATCTATAAAATAAAAGCATCAAACAGAATTTCTATAAATAAATTTTAAAAACAGTATCTGAGAGAAAAATTCACAACATGGGCTTCCCTCAGATTTGCGATAACAAAAGTCATTAAACTTAAGACAAAACATTAGGTATTATCCAATCAGAAGAACAGAAAAAAAATTAAGTATTTAACAGCACTTGTAGGACAATAATATAAGGTCTCACATAAAGCTACTAAGAACCCCATAAGGAGAAAAGAGAGGCTGAGACAAAAGAAAATACTTTAAAAGAAATAATAGTTTAAAACTTTCCAAATTTGTTGGAAGACAGAATTTACCGTGAGAAAAAAATTGAAGCAAATCTCAAGCAGGAGAAAAGAAAACCCATTTAAGCACATCACAGTCAAAGTGCTGAAAGCCACTAATAAAGTGGAATATTTTAAGCGGCCAGAGACAAATGATATTTCATGTATACAGGAAGAGTGACACGATTCAGAACTTACCACGAGAAAAAATAAAACAAAAAGAGACCAGAAGACAATGGAATGACAGTTTTAAATGGCTGAAAGAAAAAAAAAAAATCAAACAACCATACACATAGAACTCTATTTGTCAAAAATATTCTTCAGGATTGAAAGCTAAACAAAGTCATCTTTGGATAAACAAAACTAATATTTCATTACCAGCAGAGTCACCCTATAAAAAAAACGCTAAAGGAGATTCTGTTGAACAGAAATGATAACAGAAACTGACAGCTTCAGGAAAGAATACAGAGCACCAGAAATGGTAACTATACATGTGTGTAAATATAAAAATTGTGCTTCTCCTCATTTATTTGAAACACACATGACTTTAAAGCGAGAATTTTAACATTGCATTATAGAGTTATAAAGAGAGAATACATCTGACAATTAGAGCATAAAGAAGTGAAAGGAGGGACTTCCCTGGTGGTGCAGTGGTTAAGAATCCACCTGCCAATGCAAAGGACACGGATTTGATCCCTGGTCCAGGAAGATCCCACATGTCACAGAGCAACTAAGCCCATGCACTACAACTACTGAGCCTGTGCTCTAGAACCCTCGAGACACAACTACTGAGCCTGTGCCCCACAACAGGAGGAGCCACAGCAATAAGAAGCCCACGTACTGCAGCAAAGAGTAGCTCCCGCTCACCGCAACTAGAGAAAGCCCACACACAGCAATGAAGACCCAACGCAGCCAAAAATCAATCAATAAATAAAATTCAGAAAAAAAAGAAGTGAAAGGAGCAAAATGGATCTAGATTACAAGGTTCTTATATTTTACATAAGTAGTAAAACATTAATTCTGAGTAGATGGTGAAATGTTGAGGATGCAAACTGTAACAAATAAGCAATAATGCAAAGAGCTATAGCTAAAAAGCCAACAGATAAATTAAAATGAAAATTTTTAAAAAGCTCAGTAACCCCCCAAAACACATAAAAATAACAGCAAACAAAACCAGGGAAACAGAAACAAAACAAGAAAGAACATACAGAAAACAAATAATAAAATGGTAGGCCTTAAATCTAACCATATCAATAACTGCTTTACTGAAAGGCAGAGATCAATCAAATGAATAAAAAAATAAAGACAATAAAAATTTGATTATATGCTGTCTATATTACATGTACTCTAAATATAAAGACACAGAGTTTGAAAGTAAATAGAAAAAGATGTATTTATGTAAAAGTAAGCATAAGAAGAGGTTTTATTAATAAAAGATGACGTAGACTTGGAGACAAAGAGTATTACCAATGATAAAGGTAAGCATATCATTATGATAAAAGGTCAATTTATTGGGAATATACAGGAATCACAAACGCTTATGTGCTTTAAAACAGAATATCAAAATAAAAGAAGTAAAACTTGACAGGATTAATGGAAAAAATAGGTAATTAACTAGTTGGAGATTTTAACACTGCTTTCTAAGAATTTGATAAAATGTGACAGAAATATCTGTAAAAATATCAGGATTGTGAAGACAATATCTAAAACACAATGAACCACTGTGACTTCACTGATAATGGTAGAACACTGTAACAAAAAATTGTAAGATACACACTTTTTCTAGTGCACATGCTACATTCACCAAGATGGATCATATGTGAGTCATAAAATAAGTCTCAGTAAATTTAAAAGGAAGGAAATCATACAGAGTATGTTCTCTGATCACAACAGAATTAAATTAGAAATATTAATAAAATATCTAGAAACTCCCCAAATGTTTCAAAATTAAATATTTGTACTTCTAAATAATCGATAGGTCATTCAAAACTGAATGAAAATGAAACTATTTTAAAATTTTTGTGATGCAGCTAAGGAAATGCTTGTATTAGTGAAGAAGAGAAAAAAAATGTATTGTCCCAATGTTTTAGCTTAAGAAGCAACAAAATGAAGTGTTACGTAAACCCATAGATAAAAGCTGAAACTATAAAGCTTCTAGAAGAAAACAGGAGAATATCTTTGTAACTGAGAGGTAGGCAAAGGTTTCTTAAACAGGACAGGGACAGCGCTAGGCATAAAAGAAAATAATCAATAAATTAGACCATCAAAATCAAAATCTTTTAATCAAAACATAACACTATTAAGAAAATGAATAGTTAAGCTTCAGGAAGGGGAAAATAGTCACAAAACATATATCTGACAAATTATTTTTATCAGAATATAATGCACTCCTACAAAAAAAATAAAAAGACAAAAAACCCAGTAGACAAACTGGGCAAAAAATGAGAATAGACACTTCAAAAAAATATATAAACACATACATGAATGGCCAATATGCACATAAAAAAGTGCCCGAAATTATTAGTCATCAAAAAATCTGGATTAAAATCAAGTAAGCTGCTGCCACCTCTTCCAGCTCCACCACAGGCGCTGCAGGGAAAGGCAAAGGCAAAGGGGGGTTCTGGAGATTCAGCTGTGAAGCAAGTGCAGATAGATGGCTTCGTGGTATTAAAGATTATCAAACATTACCAAGAAGGACAGGGAACTGAGGGGGTTCAAGGAGTGCTTTGGGGCCTTGTTGTAGAAGACCAGCTTGAAATTACCAACTGCTTTCCTTTCCCCCAGCACACTGAAGATGATGCTGACTCTTATGAAGATCTGTAAACCTGACAAGCCTCTTAGATAGCCTCATCTACCAGAGGGCAGACAGCAGAAGCAAGAAGAACGACAATCCCGCAGCATGTGGAATGAACCACATTCACAGAAAGACAGACTAAATGAAAAGGCAGAGGGCTATGTACCAGATGAAGGGACAAGATAAAACCCCAGAAAAACAATTAAATGAAGTGGAGATAGGCAACCTTCCAGAAAAAGAATTCAGAATAATGATAGTGAAGATGAGCCAGGACCTCGGAAAAAGAATGGACGCAAAGATCGAGAAGATGCAGAAAATGTTTAACAAAGACCTAGAAGAATTAAAGAACAAACAAACAGATAAGCAATACAGTAACTGAAATGAAAACTACACTAGAAGGAATCAATAGCAGAATAACTGAGGTAGAAGAATGGATAAGTGACCTGGAAGACAGAATGGTGGAATTCAGTGCCACGGAAGAGAATAAAGAAAAAAGAATGAAAAGAAATGAAGACAGCCTAAGAGACCACTGGGACAACATTAAACACACCAACATTCGCACTATAGGGGTGCCAGAAGGAGAAGAGAGAGAGAAAGGACCCGAGAAAATATCTGAAGAGATTATATTCGAAAAGATCCCTAACAGGGGAAGGAAAATAGCGACCCAAATCTAGGAAGCACAGAGAGTCCCAGGCAGGATAAACCCAAGGAGAAACACACCAAGACACGTAGTAATCAAATTGACAAAAATTGAAGGCAAAGAAAAATTATTAAAAGCAACAAGGGAAAAATGAAAATAACATACAAGGGAACTCCCATAAGGTTAACACCTGATTTCTCAGCAGAAACTCTACAAGCCAGAAGGGAGTGGCATGATATATTTAAAGTGATGAAAGGGAAGAACCTACAACCAAGATTTCTCTACCCAGGAAGGATCTCATTCACATTCGATGGAGAAATCAAAAGCTTTACAGACAAGCAAAAGCTAAGTGAATTCAGCACCACCAAACCAGCTCTACAACAAATGCTACAGGAACTTCTCTAAGTGGGAAACACAAGAGAAGCAAAGGACCTACAAAAACAAACCCAAAACAATTAAGAAAATGGTCATAGGAACATACATATCGATAATTACCTTAAACGCGAATGGATTAAATGCTCCAACCAAAAGACACAGGCTCGCTGAATGGATACAAAATCAAGACTCATATATATGCTGTCTACAAGAGACCCACTTCAGACCTAGGTACACATAGAGACTGAAAGTGAGGGGATGGAAAAAAATATTCCATGCAAATGGAAATCAAAAGAAAGCTGGAGTAGCAATACTCATATCAGATAAAATAGACTTTAAAATAAAGAATGTTACAAGAGACAAGGAAAGACACTACATAATGATCAAGGGATCAATCCAAGAAGAAGATATAACAATTATAAATATATATGCACCCAACATAGGAGCACCTCAATATATAAGGCAAATGCTAACAGCATAGAACAGGAAATCAATAGTAACACAATAATAGTGGGGGACTTTAACACCTCACTTACACCAAAGGACATATCATCCAGACAGAAAATTAATAAGGAAACACAAGCTTTAAATGACACAACAGACCAGGTAGATTTAATTGATGTTTACAGTACATTCCATCCAAAAACAGCAGATTAGTTTTTCTTCTCAAGTGCACATGGAACGTTCTCCAGGATAGATCACATCTTGGGTCACATATCAAGCCTCGGTAAATTTAAGAAAATTAAAATCATATCAAGCATCTTTTCGGATCACAACGTTATGAGATTAGAAATCAACTGCAGGGAAAAAAACGTAAAAAACACAAACACATGGAGGCTAAACAATACATTACTAAATAACCAAGAGATCACTGAGGAAATCAAAGAAGAAATAAAAAAATACCTAGAAACAAATGACAATGAAAATACGACGATCCAAAACCTATGGGATGCAGCAAAAGCAGTTCTAAGAGGGAAATTTATAGCAATACAATCCTACCTCAAGAAACAAGAAAAATTTCAAATAAACAATGTAATCTTACACCTAAAGGAACTAGAGAAAGAACAACGAAACCCAAAGATAGTAGAAGAAATCGTAAAGATCAGAGCAGAAATAAATGAAATAGAAACAAAGAATACAATAGCAAAGATCAATAAAACTAAAAGCTGGTTCTTTGAGAAGATAAACAAAATTGATAAACCTTTAGCCAGACTCATCAAGAAGAGGGAGTACATGGATAGATCTAGAGACTGTCATACAGAGTGAAGTAAGTCAGAAAGAGAAAAATAAATATCGTATATTAACGCATATATGTGGAACCTAGAAAAATGGTACAGATGAAACGGTTTGCAGGGCAGAAACTGAGACACAGATATACAGAACAAACGTATGGACGCCAAGCGGGGGAAGTGGCGGGGGGTGGTGGTGGGATGAATTGGGAGATTGGGATTGACATGTACACACTAATATGTATAAAATGGATAACTAATAAGAACCTGTTGTATAAAAATATAAATAAAATAAAATGCAAAAACTCAAAAAGAAAAAGAGGGAGAGGACTCAACTAAACAAAATTAGAAATGAAAAAGGAGAAGCTACAACAGATACTGCAGAAATACAAAGCATCATAAGAGACCACTACAAGCAACTCTATGCCATTAAAATGGACAACCTGGAAGAAATAGACAAATTCTTAGAGAAGTATAACCTTCCAAGACTGAACCAGGAAGAAATAGAAAATATGAACAGACCAATCACAGGTAATGAAATTGAAACTGTGATTAAAAATCTCCCAACAAACAAAAGTCCAGCATCAGATGGCTTCACAGGTGAAGTCTACCAAACATTTAGAGAAGAGCTAATACCCATCCTTCTCAAACTCTTCCAAAAACTGCAGAGGAAGGAACACTCCCAAACTCATTCTACGAGGCCACCATCACCCTGATACCAAAACCAGACAAAGATACGACAAAAAAAGAAAATTATAGAACAATATCACTGATGAATATAGATGCAAAAATCCTCAGCAAAATACTAACAAACAGAACCCAACAACACATTACAAGGATCATACACCATGATCAAGTGGGATTTATCCCAGGGATGCAAGGATCCTTCAATATATGCAAATCAATGTAATATACCGAATTGAAGAAGAAAAACCATATGATCATCTCAATAGATGTAGAAAAAGCTTTTGACAAAATTCAACAACCATTCATTATAAACACTCTCCAGAAAGTGGGCATAGAGGGAACCTACCTCAACATAATAAAGGCCATATGTGACAAACCCACAGCAAACATCGTTCTCAATGGTGAAAAACTGAAAGCATTTCCTCTAAGATCAGAAACAAGACAAGGATGTCCACTCTCACCACTATTATTCAACATAGTTTTGGAAGTCCTAGCCATGGTGATCACAGAAGAAAAAGAAATAAAAGGAATCCAAACTGGTCAAGAAAAAGTAAAACTGTCACTCTTTGCAGATGACATGACACTACATAGAGAATGCTAAATATGTCACCAGAAAACTACTAGAGCTAATCAATGAATTTGGTAAAGTTACAGGATACAAAATTAATGCACAGAAATCTCTTGCATTCTTATACACTAACAACAAAAGCTCAGAACGAGAAATTAAGGAAACAATCCCATTCAGCATTGTAACAAAAAGAATAAAATACCTAGGAATAAGCCTATCTAAGGAGGTAAAACACCTGTACTCAGAAAACTATAAGACACTGAAGAAAGAAATCAAAGATGATGCCAACAGATGGAGAGATATACCATGTTCTTGGATTGGAAGAATCAATATTGTGAAAATGACTATACTACCCAAAGCAATTTCCAGATTCAGTGCAATCCCTATCAAATTACCAGCGGCATTTTTTACAGAACTAGAACAAAAAATCTTAACATTTGTGTGGAGACACAAAAGACCCTGAATAGCCAAAGCAGTCTTGAGGGGAGAAAAACAGAGCTGGAGGAATAAGACTCCCTGACTTCAGACTATACTACAAAGCTACAGTAATCAAGACAATATGGTACTGCCACAAGAACAGAAATATAGATCAATGGAACAGGATAGAAAGCCCAGAGATAAACCCACACACCTATGGTCAACTAATCTATGACAAAGGAGGCAAGGATATACAATGGAGAAAAGACAGTCTCTTCAATAAGTGGTGCTGGGAAAACTGAACAGCTACATGGAGAAGAGTGAAATTAGAACGCTCCCTAACACCATACACAAAAATAAACTCAAAATGGATTAAAGACCTAAATGTAAGACCAGACACTATAAAACTCTTAGAGGAAAACATAGGAAGAACACTCTTTGACATAAATCACAGCAAGATCTTTTTTGACCCACCTCCCAGAGTAATGGGAAAAAACCAAAAATAAACAAATGGGACCTAATGAAACTTAAAGCCTTTGCACAGCAAAGGAAACCATAAACAAGACGAAAGACAACCCTCAGAATGGTAGAAAATATTTGCAAACGAATCAATGGACAAAGGATTAATCACCAGAATATATAAACAGCTCATGCAGCTCAATATTAAAAAAAAAACAACCCAATGAAAAAATGGGCAGAAGACCTATATAGATATTTCTCCAAAGAAGACATACAGATGGCCAAGAAACACATGAAAAGCTGCTCAACATCACTAATTATTAGAGAAATGCAAATCAAAACTACAATGAGGTATCACCTCACCCGGGTTAGAATGGGCATCTTCAGAAAATCTCCAAACAACAAATGCTAGAGAGAGTGTGGAGAAAAGGGAACTCTTTTGCACTGTTGGTGGGAATGTACATTGATACAGCCACTATGGGGAACAACAGAGGTTCCTTAAAAAACTAAAAATAGAACTACCATATGACCCAGCAATCCCACTACTGGGCATATACCCAGAGAAAACCATAATTCAAAAAGACACATGCACCCTAGTGTTCACTGCAGCACTATTTACAATAGCCAGGTCGTGGAAGCAACCTAAATGCTCATTGACAGGTTAATGGATAAAGAAGATGTGGTACATATATAATGGAATATTACTCAGCCATAAAAGGGAGTGAAATTGGGTCATTTGTAGAGACGTGGATGGATCTAGAGACTCATACAGAGTGAAGTAAGTCAGAAAGAGACAAACAAATATCGTATATTAACACATATATGTGGAATGTAGAAAAATGGTACAGATGAACCGGTTTGCAGGGCAGAAACAGAGACGCAGATGTAGAGAACAAACGTATGGACACCAAGGGGGGAAAGCAGGGGTGTTGTTGTTGGTCGTGTGATGAATCTGGAGATTGGGATTGACATATAGACATTAATATGTATAAAATAAAAATTTGAAAACATCAAGTAAGATACCACTATATATTCTCCAGAATGACTAAGTTTAAAAAGATGGAAGTCTTGAAACAGGAACACCTAATTAAAGCAGAGAAAAAAAATCAAAATCAAATCAAGAAAGCTATTCCTTCTGGAATGGTAGGAATGGCGTTCAAGTGGGGAAGGGCATCTGGGAACTTTCTGAGCTGTTGGAGGTGTTCTACAAATAATTAAACTCTAATAAACTGCATGCTCAAGTATTTAGAGGTAAAGTGTATGGACATATGCAATTTACATTAAAATACATAAAAAAATAAGATGGAATGAAAGATGGATCAAAGATGGACTAATAGATCCATATATAATAAAGTACATGGAGTAAAATTATACAATTTTATACTATTATTATATATATTAATATATATAATTTTGTAATATTATTATATAAAATTATATAATATTATTATAAAAATTATAATTCTATAATCTGGTTGGTAAGTATATGTTTGTTCACTGTAAAGTTCTCTCTACTTTCTTTCTTAATATTTTCATATTAAATGTTGGGAGAAATATGTAAGTCAGAAATCGATGTAGTTTTTTGTTTTTTGGGTTTTTTTTGCAGTACGCGGGCCTCTTACTGTTGTGGCCTCTCCCGTTGTGGGGCACAGGCTCCGGACGTGCAGGCTCAGTGGCCATGGCTCACGGGCCCAGCCGCTCCGCGGCATGTGGGATCTTCCTGAACCAGGGCAGGAACCCGTGTCCCCTGCATCGGCAGGCGGACTCCCAACCACTGCATCACCAGGGAAGCCCTTGATGTAGTTTTAATCACATTGAAAACACATCTAATATACCTGATCTTGTTTTCTAAAAACATATTCCCTGCTGAAAGGAACCAGGGGTCCTTGGAGAAATGGCTCATTCCAGGTCCATGACAGGAAAGGTAAAATGTAAGCTCAAGATGAACGAATACATATTAAAAGTACACAGGAGCCAGTCTGAAAAGTCTCCACTGGCCAGTGTGGACATTTAAAGCAAAGAATAGATTTTAAAAAGGCTTATAATTTCATTGAATTATAACGGAATCTGTGAGTCCATGATGATAGTAAAAAGAAGACTGGGGTGGTATGAACAGGACACTCTTCTCTACAGAAAAATGCCAGTTCATATAGGAGGAATGCTAGACTTAGAAAATTACTATTTTGCACTTGAGCAAATTAATTGATTCAGACAAGGATCATCAATGTATGCTTACAACATTACTATGTGAGAGGTGCTGGAGAACAGGATATTCACTTGGTGTCGAAGATGACTTACCAGTTACTCATGGAGAAAGGTAATTTTACAATGGAGGGATCTGGCAGGACCCCAGCTCAACTAAATGATCACACTTAGCATCACCAAATAATGAAATAAGTAGACGTATGCTTGCTGATAGAGAGCACACAACAAAAAGGTTACCCTCAATCTATGAGAAGAAACAATCAGCTAGATCTAGACTGTGGAACATTCCACAACAAGGGTTGGCAAACTTTTTCTGCACAGGCCCAGGCAGTAAATATTTTAGGCTTTGCCTATTGTAAAGTCTCTGTTGCAGCTATGCACCTTTCTGTTTTATGAATGGGTGTGGCCATGTTACAACACAACTTTATTTACAAAAACAGGTAGTGTGTCTTAGCCATAGAGCTGCAGTTTGCCCACCTTTGTTCTGTCCCCTGACAACTGTCCAAGAGTCTTCAAAAAACGCCAATATCATGAAAGAAAAACAAAAGAAAAAGGCAGGATGACTATTCTAGATTAAAGGGATCTGATGCTATTACGACAGTAAAACAATGTTTAATCCTTGATCAGGTGCTGGACTTTAAAGACATTTGGGGTACAAATGAAGCAATTTGAATAAGGACGAAAAGTTATACACTATTTATTGTGTATCAATGTTAAAATTTCTTCAGTGTGATAACAGGATCGAGAAAATGCCTTTGTTTTTATTAGATATATGCCAAAAACATGATGCCTGAAAATTACTTTCAAAAAGGAGAAGTAAATATGTGGCAAAATGTTAAAAACAAAGTAAGCTATCTGCTAATCTGTGTCCAACAATAAAATGCATATGTCGGAGAAAAAGAAACCACAACAGTTCACTGAAAAGAAAACCGATGTCTCTATATATACTACTATGTATAAACTAGATAACTAATGAGAACCTACTGTAGAGCACAGGGAACTCTACTCAATGCTCTGCGGTGACCTAAATGGGAAGGAAATCCAAAAAAAGAGGGGATATATGTATATATATAGCAGATTCACTTTGCCGTACAGCAGAAACTAACACAACATTGTAAAGCAACTATACTCCAATAAAAAAGAATTTTAAAAAAAAATGATGTCTCAAAGGGTAACACATAACAGAGACTTTCTTGAAAACTGTAACTAGTTTTTGAAACTTTAAGGAATATAGTTACATTTTATTGTACCAAGAATCACTTCAAAAGCTTCCAAACATAGAAAGTAAGACAGATTTTGCCAAGGATGTTAAGATGCCAATACCCAACTGGTTGTCTTGTCTCCATTTCCTGATCTTGAAAAAATAATGATCCACGGGCAGCTGTTAATTGTGGCTAAGGCCTAATCAGTACACGATGCTGTGCTTGTATCTGCCCTGTCAAAGCCTATAATGAATGTTCAGTCAAAATATTTTTATGTTCGTCTCGGCATTTTATGAGAGAACGCCTCTACATTTTCCCCAAGTATCCCAAACTCCCCAAGGCCCAAACTAAACTCATCCTCTTCCCAGCCCTCAAGTAAGCTCCTCTTTTTTTTTTCTTTTTTAAACTTCTCGCCCTGAAGAAGGCAGCAAACATCCACCTGGTTTGATCTGGAAGGCATTCCTCCATTTCCTTGCCAGGTACCAAGTCCCGAGGCTTTTATCTGTATACTTGCCTCCCTTACCTATCACTGTAGGTGGGGCCTTCCCCGTTCTCTTCTGGACTACAGCTTCCTTCGGAGTCTCCGCCTTTGTAATCCACTCTCTCTGTTGATAGGGGTGATATGACCTTATTCCCTGATGAAAATTGTTCAATGGCTTTCCACTTCCTATAGTCTATAATCCAAACTCTTTGGCATTGCATAAATTGCACCAGACTATTTCTGCATGTCCATCTCCTGCCACTTCCCAAGACACACTATACTCTAAGACCAATACTTTTGCAAGTCTATAAACACGCATGCTCTCTCGTTCCCTCTGTTCATGCCGTTCCCTCTGCAGCACACCCTCTTACAATACAAGTTCTATCCTGGCTGCTCGGTATATACATAAATTCCCTAAGACTTCAACACAGGCATAGCACTAATCACCTGCCTTGCCTTAGTTTTCATATTATAATACAGAGAAGATTATGACAGTTCATTTAGGCACCAAATTCCATCAATATGCTAATGATTCTTAAATCTGCACCTCTGTCAAGACCTCTCTCTCAAGCTGCAAACCTATATCCAATCTTGATCTTCAGTTAACATCTCCATTTGGAAGATCGTGAGGCTAACACAGAGCTTGCAGAGCACGCAGCAGGGCTGGGGTTCGAACCATCAGGTACATGGTCTCCAACCAGCCTGGTCCCCAGACCAGGAACCTGACGGTCATCTTTGACACTTCCTTTTCCTTTACGTCTCACCTCCATCACCCAGTTCTAGTTCATTAATAAAGATCCCAAGTCAGCCTACCTCTGCTCACCTCCACCCATTCCAGGCTTCGACACGTTATTGCTCTGACAACCGCAGTTGCTTCCTGATTGGTTTCCTACTTTCATTTTTGCTCTCTCCTGACTTTATTCACTACATCTGAGCCAGATCTATATTTTCTAAACAGAAATTTTGTTATAGTTTTCCTTATTTAAAGTTTATCAATGGTTTCTCATTTTGTTTTGGCAAAACGCCCCAATTCTGAAGAGCCTAAACAGCCCTTTTCCGGCCTCTCTGGAGGTGCTCTCCGCTACTCTCACTGGGCTTCCGCCTCCTCCCAGGGGCCTCTGTTCAGCTGTCTGCCTCAGGCCCTTGTTACATGTTACAATGTTTGGAAATTCTCTACCCCTCCCACCCCTTCCTCACCTATTCTCCCTCATCTTTGGTCTCAAAAGAAATGTAACCTCCTTTACAAGTTCCTTCCTGGATGTATCAGTTTAAATCAGGTACCACTGTTATATGCTGCCAGCGCATTCTACTTTCCTTCCTAGCAATTTATACAATTTGCAACTAAATATTTGCATGTTAGCCTCTGCTCCTCACTGGCTTGAAAACTTCTCCTACCAAGTTTAATATCTAAGTGCTTAGCTCTAGTTCAATGCCTGTCATATGACAGACAATTAGTATTCTGAAGAAATAAATAAATACTGCAGGCTAAAATAATATAGGTTAAATGCATGGTAAGACAAAGAGAAGAAATAATCAAAACAGATACGACTCAGCATGAAATGACCAAAAGGACTAACATTGGAAGGTGCACAAAAGTCAGAATATGTCAGCAAAGTCACTATGGGCCCAGATGAATTAGAACTACTTACAGTAATTCATTTATTTACATCCTTTCTAATCATGCCAATTTTCAAAACTCAAGATTAACTCTAAACTGAGACTTCGGTGGTCTAGGTTTATGTTTCTATCCTGAGCCTGTTATCTAAAGCAAATTACTTCTCTGTGCTTCCTTCTTAAGAACAGGTAACATTTCTGCTACGAAAATGAACTGCAATGATGAAATTTTAAACTTAAGGGGAAAACAGTTTGAAAAGTACACTATTATCATTCTGTAGTGTGAATGCAATAGGGGAATTAAAAAAACTCTGCCCAATATCAGAGCAACATTATCATAAAAAATAATGTAATACAGAATTTTTCTTACTGGTGATTCTGTTCTAAAATCTATTCAATAGACAATAGGCAGATTAATCTTAATATACACTTATGTCTGGTCCCATACTTCTTCACTCACAGACCTTCACTGCCAGTATTTTTAATACAGAATTAAATCATACAGCTTCTTAGGAAAAACACCAAGATTGCACGAGCTAAATGGAGAAGTATGTTGAATTGAAAGATACTCCACAAAAGAGGAAATGTAAATAACAGTAAGCCTGTATACAGAAATATGTGGAATTTCATTAGCAATATATCACAAAGTATGAAATTTAGAACAGGGTCTTATTTTTAGTCCTTTTGGCTCATATACAAGGATTAAATACCTACTGTTGATAAGGATGTATGCAATTGGCACTCTCATATTTTCCAGTGGCTGTGTAAATTTTTATAACTCTAGTAAAAATTTAACTTAGCAATAGGTTTTAAGGGCCATAAAAATACTTATACCTTTTGAACTGGCAAATCCACTTACAGCAATCTATCCTGAGGAAATTATTCTAGCTAAGAAATAAACCTTATGCTGAAAAATGTTTAACCACTCAGTATTTATAATATTGAATCACTGAAAACCTGAGGTACAATAATGAGAATGATCATTGTTATTATGAAGCTTGTACTAACATAGAAAATGCTTATAATAATATATTAAGGGAAAATAGGAGAAAATAAAATTGTTTATATGAGTATATCTTTCAAATACATCCACATACATGTAGGCAAAGAGGCAAGAATATTATACATCAAAATTCTAATAGTGATTATATTAATAGAGGTAGAAAGGAAGGAGGCAAATTTTTGCTGTTTTCCTTTACTGTCTTTTTTTCAATGTCATTTGACATTTATAATAAAGTTAACAACAGCAACAAAATCTTCAATGGCTCCCCACTGTCGGTTTAAATTTATGAGTACGAATTTCCTATTCAAAGTCCTCAGTTCACCTCTGCTTTCTCTTGAATCTTATCTTAGACTTCTTACTCCTTACACTGTATCCATCCCTTAACAAGTCCCCT
The DNA here is from genome assembly GCF_964374135.1 of Grampus griseus. Lineage (NCBI taxonomy): Eukaryota > Metazoa > Chordata > Mammalia > Artiodactyla > Delphinidae > Grampus > Grampus griseus. The sequence goes on from NC_138997.1 coordinate 7,938,667, forward strand.
TCCAGTGGGCCCAGTGGTGGTACTCATTCCAAATTTACTTAGTTGAATAGACAAATCTTTTCTCTTTTGGAACATTTCCTGACCCACTCCCTGCTGGAGAGTGATATATTTTAGTTAAAGCAATTTGGTACTTTTAAGAGAAATTCTATTTCCATAAAAAGACTGTTTATAAAAGCAGTAACCTATTTAATTTGGAAATAGGCATCAGTAACCTATTTAATTTGGAAATATGCATCAGGTAAAGTCAATCGGGACACTGTACCAGTAATTTTTTTCTTTTGTAGACATACAGTAATTGACTTTATTTTCTGCATACCATATGTCTCAAAATAGGAAGCACAGTTGCTTCAATAAATGAATTTAAAGGAGTCAAGTTATATTCCACATCTAGAATTTTGTTCTCCTATTTAAAATTTATTCCATTAACATGTCAGATACAAAAATAAACATAAACATTCTCTCAATATTGGTTTTCAATAAAATTACTAGGTAAAGCTAATGATTTAGGATTATAAGAACTAAGGCAGTATTTAGTGATGGCTTTAAGAATCTTCTTTAGCATTTATAAAGCTATTTAATGCCTATAAATTCTGGGTATGAGAGGCCTTAACAAAGAAGTACATTTTACAGCTGCATATGACAGTGTGAAACAATAAACAAACATTGGGGCTTCCCTGGTGGCGCAGTGGTTGGGAGTCCGCCTGCCGATGCAGGGGACGCGGGTTCGTGCCCCGGTCCGGGAAGATCCCACGTGCCGCGGAGCGGCTGGGCCCGTGAGCCATGGCCACTGAGCCTGCGCGTCCGGACCCTGTGCTCCGCAGCGGGAGAGCCCACAACAGTGAGAGGCCCGCAAAAAAAAAAAAAAAAGAAACAAACAATAAACAAACATTTATCACACTGAGGAAAAAGTCCAAACTTTATGGCCTGATATGAAACTTAACCTGTAATATTCCATAGCAATAGCCACATTATTGGTAAGGTGCTGGATTCCTAGGACACCCCCCTAAAATCTATTTACCTTATTATACTGAGAGTCTGGTAAGATAGCCTGAGGGAATCTGATATCCCAAAACCTTACTTGACATATAAAATGGTGTTCAGAATGGGTGATAAGAATAAGAAGTCCTGTGCAATCGGCTGCCTTTACAAACAGGACATGTGTAATGCTGGTAACTGAGAAGAGCTGCTGTCATCACAGAGAAAACACAGTCACTACAAAAACAGTGCAGAGCTTTTGTACTTAAGAAAGACTCTGAGTTATGGGTTAAGAAGTAAAAGAAGACAAAAGATAACATCACCAGGCCCTGCAGGCTCACTCCATGTCCCAGGCAGTATAACAATTACTTAATTATGTTTAATTCTCACAACTTCTCTGCAAAGGAGACAGTATAACACAATACACCATGTAGGGCCACAGAAATGCGAGAGGCGCTAGGAGGGTAAAGAGTTTGAGCTTTAGGATCAAATATATCTGGAACTTATTATCCATACAACCTTGAGAAAATTAACTAGCTTCTCTAAGCCTCCATTTTCTCATCTATAAAGAAAGAAAGATGATGCAGACGCAGAGAATGGACTTGAGGACACGGGGAGGGGGAAGGATAAGCTGGGACGAAGTGAGAGAGTGGCATGGACATATATACACTACCAAATGTAAAATAGATAGCTAGTGGGAAGCAGCCGTATAGCACAGGGAGATCAGCTCGGTGCTTTGTGACCACCTAGAGGGGTGGGATAGGGAGGGTGGGAGGGAGGGAGACCCAAGAGGGAGGAGATATGGGAACATATGTATATGTATAGCTGAGTCACTGTTATAAAGCAGAAACTAGCACACCATTGTAAAGCAATTATACTCCAATAAAGATGTTAGAAAAAAAAAAAGAAAGAAGGAAAATTAAGGTATTGGTAAAGTTTCTTCCAGGCATATTGTAGGGTTGTATTTCCTGTTTCCACTGTGGCTGGGTGAGGCAATAGGATTACTTCTGGCTAACGAGTTATGACCAGAAGTGATCCAGTTACTTCTGAGCCAGGGCATTTAATTGCCAATGCAAGATCCTACAGAGCTCTTTCTTTTTCCTCTAGCCCTGTAACTGGCCACATTGAAGACGGGTTGCTCTGTCAGAACGGGTCCTCAAGAAACCATCGTAAGCAGAGCCCCCTTGTCAGTCTAGATTGGACGGGTAGCATGAGCAAGAGATAAATGTAGCTTTAAGCCACTAAGATTCGGGGATTGCTTTATCATAAGTGTAACCAAGGCAATATGAACTGATAAAGGTCATTTCTCTCCTATAGAGTTATGAGGATTTAATAAAGTAATATTAGAAATATTTTTCAAAGTCTCTAGCAAACAGTACTCAATCGACATCTATGATCACTATTATGTTATTATCTTTTATAAATTAGAATACTGAGATTGCAAAATATTCCATAATGTGCCTCAGGACACACTGCTATTAAGAGACAGAGTTGCTTCTGTAACACTGTAAAGCCTAAGATCTGTTCATTAAAGCCCCCCTCCTTTAGTCATCTAACCTGGCCAAGAAAACCCCCAACCTTCTAATAGTTATTATCTTTTTGTTCATATATGGGTTTTTTTTGTTGCTGTTCTAAAACCCTCTCTCTGTTGCACAAAAATGAATTTCTTTTTATTCTCTGATTTTTTTCTGTGTGTTTGCTGTTTATTTTGTTTAATAAACTTTGTCACACAGCGTGGCAATCTTTATGCAAGATTTAACACTCACACCCCCCTACAATTTGGCTGCAGCCTATCTTTCAGAATTTATCTTCTACTTCTACCCATGCTAGTCTGGTCTATAAACGCTGATCCAAATATGAAATGCTCATTTTCTCCTTCTAGTCTTTGCTTATGCCATTCTAACTGAAATTCTTCCTCTGTCCAGTTTCTGATTCTTCTTTTTGAAAATTGGACTTAAACTCTATTTCTTCCACAAAGTCAACTCTAATCACAATTTAAGAGCACAGATGGTCCATCTTGCTTATTTGAAACATAATTTCATGTGATTTTGTAAGACAGCTGTGTACTGCAGGGGTATAAAGCATGGAAACTGCAGTTCCCAGAATCCCTTGCCAGTAGAGTTCTGGTTAATTTCTTCCTATGACGAATTCTTACGAGATCTGAAGGCAGAGGAGGAAACAACACGCTTTGAGGATTTTAACTGCCTCATGGAACTGACTGAAAGCAAACAGATCAGACACTAATTACGTTTTTACATTTTGAGGGAGTTTACTGTAAACCCCCTTTACACAACAGCAAACGAATCAACAAACCACCGCCACTACCACGAAAAAACGTCAGCCCACACTAAAGAAGTCTTTGCTGTTCAAGAGGTTAAACAGTCCCTGAGACACCAAACTTCCATGAGTGGGGGGCAAGCTGTAGTTTAAAGAAGACATACTCGCTATACACACTTCAAGGGGAATAATGACAAAGAGGCAACTCTAAAAGGTGAAGGCACCTGTCAGAGAAAAAGGACAATGGAGTTCCTCGCAGGAAGTGCCTCCACTGCTTATGCGCACGTGTGTGTGTGTGTGTGTGCTAGAGTGTGAATGGGATTGTTTAGTGTCCCATTTGTATAGGGGGTGGATGTGTGTGGAGGGAGGGACAATCTGTCTTCTAATTTCATAGATTCTCAGAACAAGAGGAACCACGTCTAGACCTGATGGAGCATTGACAGGTCTCCCAGATATTTTGGAGATTGAGTTGGTTGTAATGCTGGTTGGTTCTTTGGATTTTTATCCTGGCAAAGGACTGGGTGTATTTTCTGCAGGGTAAGAGAAAAAATGTATCTGGCAAACAGAAGGACAGGTTGCGGCAGCGACAATATATGTACTCGTCAATTCCTAGTTCATTGTCCTCTTCCTGGGCACACTGGAAAACTACATTTCCAGACTCCCACAAAGGTTACTGAGTCCTGGAATGTGAGTAGAAGGGACAAGAGTTGCTTCTGTACTAAGGCGGTTAAGTACCTATGAACTTTGCACACACTTTTTTTCTTTTTCACTCCTGATATTAGAAGCCACCTTTTTAGACGACACAGTTGAAAGATGGAAGCAGCTTGCCATCTGAACCACTGCTTGGAGGCTTTTTACCTATGAATCCTACCCCACCTGCATGAGAGTGTGAATGAAGCCAATAATATCACGGGGCTAACGGTCACAAAAATTGACATTAATAATCGTGATTAGACTGGTCATAATGATTGAACAGGACAAACCAGGGGAAACTGGAACAAAAAGGTCAGTGAGAACTTTAGGGTTAGTGAGAAATCATGGCAACCAGGCTAAGATTTGGTTGTTTTCAAAACAGGACAGTGAACCCAAAGGTAGATCTGAGATCAGAAAATCAGTCTAGCACGTGTGATGTCTTAATTTTGTTGCTTGTATGTATGTCTGTCTGGGCTCCAGTTCCTTCCGGTAAGAGACAGTGACTTTTCAACTTTGCACCCCTAGCACCTGGTGCAGGACAGATGGGATAAAATGTCCAAACTGAGCATAAGCTTCAGGGTGTTTATCAAAGCAGGTCAGATATGCAAGAGGACATGATTTTGGCTGGGGAAAGTCAGGGATCAGGTTTCTATACCCAGTCTTAGGAAGCTGGGTACTCAAGACCAGTGGGTCCAGGTCAGCTATGCCCGGTGTGCCACAGCAGTGCTAGTCTAGAGATACTTCATAGAGGTCCTTGCATTCCTTGGCCTGGGGTCACTTCAGCTTATAGCATCTGGAAAGAGGCTAAATATAGAGGTTAAATGAGCCAAGTTATTAGATTAAGAGATTAGGCAGGTACACCCAGAAATACCATCATATTTGCATTATTATTTAAAATAACTATTTAACTCTGTATTATTTTTACTCAATAGTATATATATGTTATAAAATATCACAGAACATAGGAAACACTATCCAAATAACTGAATCTACATGTCATTAATTCTAGAGAGATTAAAGAAAGAATATGCTTGTAAAAAATAAAAGATTTAGTCATAGATATAACTGTAGTAATAAATGAACAAAGTTATTCACTTTTACAATTTTTATGCTTCTTAACACTGAAGAGACAGCTTTGAAAAGTGATTTCCCAAGATAATGAAAGAGGCAAAAAAGGAAGAGGATTTTATCACCCAGCACCTATAGGGGAGACAGAAAAATACGGAACATTTTCTATCTAGTGAAGTAAACATACATTCATATATACAAACATATGGGGGCAGAGAAAGCAGATGGGAAATTATTATAAGAAAAGCTCTAAAGAGACAAATCAGGAAAAGAAACACATAAAACCCAGATTCTTAAATTCCAGAAATAATTATGTATTTAATGGTTATTGAACCCTTTCCAAAGGAAAAATGTACTGAATTTTACTAGATTTTTACAAGAGCAAATTCTCTTTAACATCCCCCCAAAAAACACACACACTGACACTCACTGCTTTCATATAAAATAAGAGAAAAAATGGATTTATTTATTTGTTCTTTCTCAAGTATTTACTGAGCGTTCACTATGTGCCTGACATTGTGAAAGTATTACCAAAGGAAAAAAAAAAAAAAAAAAGGAAGGAAGAAAATGACATGATTCTAAAAGAGCTCTCTAATGTAATAAAGACACTCAACACATCAGAAGAGGCTGTCAATAAACAGAGCAAATACACTTAAAAGAACTGGTTATCGAGTTTCAGTATCACATCACATGGAAAATGTATTAAAATATGTCTATGGAGGAAAAGGTGACAGACATTAGGAAAAAAAATCTACCGCATGAATAATAGATATAGAGAAAATAGGAAATAATAGCAGAGATCGATGAAACAGGAAATAGCTACAGTAGAGAATCTGTAAAACTGAAAGCTGCAAAGACTAATAGACAAGTATCTAGCAAGCCTAATCAAAAGCAAAAAAGAAAATGTCCCGAAATATTAAAAATGAAAAAAAGACTGTAACTATAGATGAAATATTGATTTCAAAAATAAGAGGAAACATTAAAATATTTTATGCTGATTAATTAATTAAAATAGACAATTTCCTAGAAAATATAACATCAAAAAACTAAAAAAAGAACTACTATATGATCCAGGAATTCCACTCCTGGGTATATATCCAAAGAAAATAAAAACATTAATTTGAAAAGGTACATGCACCCCAATGTTCACAGCAGCATTATTTACAATAGCCAAGACATGGAAACAACCTAAGAGTCCATCAACAGATGAATGGATAAAGATGTGTGTGCGCACGCACACACACACACACATATATATATATATATCGATAATGGAATAGTATTCAGCCTTAAAAAAGAATGAAATTCTGCCATTTGTAACAACATGGATGGACCTAAAGTGTATTATGCTTAGTGAAGTAAGTCACACAGAGAAGGACAAATACTCTGTTACGACTTACTTGTGGAATATAAAAAATAAACCAAATGAATTAACAAAACAGAAACAGACTTATAGATATGGAGAAGAAACCAATGGTTACCAGTAGGGAGAGGGCAAGGGTGAGGGGAAAGCTATGGGTAGGGGATTAGGAGGTACAAACTACTGTGTATAAAATAAATATGCTACAAGGACATACTGTACAGCACAGGGAATACAGCCAATGTTTTATAATAACTTTAAATGGAGATAATCTATAAAAATAAAATCACTATGCTGTACACCTGAAAGTAATATAATATTGTAAATCAACTATACTTCAATTAAAAACTAATAATTCAGAATAAATAAAAAATATGAGGGACTTTCCCGGTGGCACAGTGGTTAAGAATCCAACTGCCAATGCAGGGGACACGGGTTCAATCTCTGGTCCAGGAAAAGCCCACATGCCACGGACCAACTAAGCCCGGGTACCACAACTACTGAGCCTGTGCTCTAGAGCTTGCGAGCCACAACTACTGAGCCTGTGTGTCACAACTACTGAAGCCCGCATGCTCTAGAGCCTTGGTGCCGCAACTACTGAGCCCACATGCCACAACTACTGAAGCCTGCGCGCTCTAGGGCCTGTGCGCTGCAACTACTGAGCCTGCTCGCTGCAACTACTGAAGCCTGTGCACCTAGAACCCATGCTTTGCAACAAAAGTTCCGCAATGAGAAGCCCGTGCACCGCAAGGAAGAGTAGCCCCCACTCGCTGCAGCTAGAGAAAGCCTGCACGCAGCAATGAAGACCCAACACAGACAAAAAAAATAAAATAAAAAATAAAATAAATTAAAAACATGAATAGGACTATAGGCACAAAATAAACTGAATCAGTAGTTAAAGATCAACTTACCAAAACAAATTCAAAAAACAAAACAAAATTAAAAACAAATAAATCAATAAACCTCACTAGATCTAGACACATTCTGCCAAATATTGCAGGAACTGATAATCCTCCTCTTAAACTGTTTCACAGATTACAAAAGGCTCTCCTCATTTCATTTTATTAACATAGCACAACCTTTATACCAAAAGTAGACAAAACAAAAAAAATTATTAACCTAGATGCAAAAATGCTAAACAAAATATCAGCTATCCAAAACTTTCAAGGTGTTTAAAAATAGGTATCAGGGCCAGGTTCAGAACTGGTTTATTCCAGTGATACACTGTTGGTCTAAGGTTAGAAAATCTATGAATATGACTCTCCACAATAAAAGAAAATGGGAGAAAAACCATGCAATTATCTTAACAGAAATCAAAGGAATATTTGCTAAAGTTTAATATTCACTCAAAATAAAAATTCTTAGCAAAATATAAATTTATAAAACATACCTACCAAAGACCTAAAGTAAACACCATAAACCTAATGAGTGTATGTGTGAAGAAAAAATGCATGAAAACATACTGACACTAACTACTTTCATACGAAACAAAAAAACAAGAAGCAAATATTTATGTGTTCATTTTCAAGATTTTATTGGAGGTCGGCTATGTGCTTGGCATTTCAAAAGAATTACCCGCCCCCTCCCCCAAAAAAGGAAAGAAAGAAAGAAGATAAATGCAATTATAATATATAAAAGTAAAATGTAGAAAACTTCCCTTAAAATCAGGAAGCAACTCAAGAAGGCATGCTATCATCATTTCTACTTAACCTTATACTGGGAGTCCTGGAACGTAGCACAAGAAAAAAAGATATTAAATGATAAAAGGCTTGAAAAGGAATAAATGATGCTCATTATTTCCACATGATATGACTGTCTCCAAATGAAGTCAAACAGAATTGCCTACAAAATACTATGAGAATTTGGCAAGGTTTTCAGATATAAAGTCAATGGTAAAAGTCAGTTTCAACATTAAACGTCAGCAACAAAGTTTGAAGACATAGTAAGTACTCCATTTATAATATCTACAAAATGGAGATCTAGGAGAAAATGATAATTTTTTAAAAATCAAAAGACATTAAAGAGGACCTGAGTAAATGGAAAGTTACATGATGGTCATGGATAAAATACCAATGCTCATGAAATTAATCTATCAATTCAATTTAAATTCTAAATAAAATTTCTCATGAAACTTGATAATATTCAACTGCAAAAGCAAAGGACCAAGAATGGCCAAGATAATTTTCAAGAAGAAAAACAAAGTTGAAGAAACTTATTCTACCAGATAACACTAATTAAGACACTGTGGTAATGACATAAGATAAACACACAGAAAAAGCAACAAATAGTACAGTCCAGAAAGAGACATAAAAACATCTGATATACAATGGAAATGCTATTTCAAAAAGTGGGGGAAAGATGAACTATTGAACAAATATGCTGAGTTGATTGATTTTCACATATAAAATGAGATTACTACATTATGTTTAACATAAAATTCAATTTTGAATGATTAAGACCTATATATATATATACAAAGCAAACTTTAAAACTTTTGGAAAATAATAAAAAAGACTTTCTAAGTGATCTCAAAGTAGGTGAGGATTTCTTAAACAAGATGTAAAAAAGCACAAACACTAAAGACTTCACTGAAGTAAAAAACTTTCAAACATTAAAAGACACTGTATTCTATATGAAAAAAAAAAAAACCCAGAGAATTGGGTGAAAGTATTTGGAACACATATAGCTGACAACAGCTAGCAAACTCTTACAAATCATTAAGAAAAAAGCAAACAATCCAATAGCAAAATTTGCAACAGTAGGAGAAAGCAGTACACAGAGTAATAAACACAGATATGACCAAAGTTTAATAAACATATGAAAACAAACACATGAAATACACGCTGCCCGCGTGGTAGGCTACATTATAGGGAAGGTACAAATTAACTCAGAAATCTCCGTGGCGTAACAAAACAGGTTTGTTTTTCAGTCATGACACAGATCCAATGCAAGCTGACAGGCCGCTCTGAGGACCCATGCTCCACTGTCCAGTTAATGTACTGTAAAAAAGGGCTGGAAAAGTTTTGAATCTCTACCTCTGACATGACAGTTGTCGCTTCTGCTCACAGCCTACTGGCCAAAAGTAGTTGACTGGCCTCACCTACCTGCAATGGGGCTGGGAAACGTTGGAGAGACACTTGGACATTCAGTGAAAAATAAATGTCTCTGTGATGAGTAGCAATTAGAGAAATCCAAACTAAGGCAATAGCAAGATGCTTCCCACACTCATTAGATTCGGGGGAACGACCATGAGAACTCTGATATTACCAACGATTTGTGAGGATGTGAAAAACGAAAGTCACACACAGCTGTTGAATATGTAAATTAGCACATCTTAAGAACATCTGCAATACCGGGACAAAGGTGTACCTACTTATGACCCTACTCTACAGGTGCATAAAAGGTGTCATGTGAAAATTATTCACTTAAAGTTGGTTTGTAATAGCAAAATATTGGAAATCAACTGAATGTTGGAGACAACCTAAATATTAGAAAAACCTAGAATACCTAAACTGTATTTTATTCTTACTGAAAGTGAATATTGATAGAGCATACTGAACAGGAAAAAAAGTTGCAGAAGGTGATATACTGTACACTTTATTAATATAAAGTTGTAAAACCTGCAAAGTTATCGTATATATTGTGTGTAGATACAGGTACGTGGTTAGCCTATAATAATGTGCATAAATTATAAACAATTTCAAAATGGGGAGGAGAGATGGTATGTTTGGCTACACTATTCATAAAACAATTCATATCTGGTAATTCTACTATAGGTAATAAAACCTAAGAAAATAATACTGTTTAACAGTCACAAGTTATTCTTTGTTAACACTTACCTAGTAAGGCTTTTTATATTAATGATAATTAGAAGCAGCTCCATATTTTCAAAATAGTTAAATATGGATGACAACACATGAAACACTATGATTATTAGAAATCTATATATTAAGTAGTATAGTGACTGGAACTTGACCAACAGTAGCTACCGTCATCATCATCACTGTTACTGCTACTACTATTATTTACCTTTATTAAAGGAATAAGTACGCAAAGTAGGCTGATGTGTGGAAACAATAGTGAAACAATGTCAACTGGAAAAAGTGGAATACTAATTAGAATGTTTGTATACATTAATTAAAGCAACATAAACTATATTCACATCCATTAACAATGATTTTAAAATAACTTAGCATTTTAGTAAAATTTAATGCTTATTAAATGACTATTAATTTGCATATTGAAAATAAAATTATACTGTCACTCAATTTTCTCAAAACCCTACGTTAGTTTAAATTTCTAGTTCACTATGCTAATAGGCATAGGCATTTATTTTATTTTTTATTTTATTTTATTTATTTATTTTTTTGCAGTACGGGGGCCTCTCACTGTTGTGGCCTCTCCCGTTGCGGAGCACAGGCTCTGGACGCGCAGGCTCAGCGGCCATGGCTCACGGGCCCAGCCGCTCCGCGGCATGTGGGATCTTCCCGGGCCGGGGCACGAACCCGTGTCCCCTGCATGGGCAGGCGGACTCTCAACCACTGTGCCACCAGGGAAGCCCAGGCATAGGCATTTTTAAAACCATTTAAGAAAATATATCTGTGACAACTAGTTTCATTATTGAAGAAAATTTCCTTCATAAATGATGCATGGCCCCTGAAATCATTAACTTCTGAAAAGAAAAATAATTTCACAGTTGTTTCTACTACATAACTGCTTACTTGATAACTGCATTATTTTTATCACACGTTTTTTAGTTAATATGACTTGGTTTACTAAAGGAAACACCTATAAAAGCAGTAGGAGAATGCAATGACTAAACCTATTATGTGCTTGTAATTTTAATTTTTATCAGTACAGTTTTATCCACTGAGAAAAAGATTATCTTCTATTTTATACTTTCACTCCAGCACTGAATGAATCTGACATTTATTTTTATACAATGGCCCGAACCTGAGGTTTTTTTTTTACCGTGGTCAACAAGAACACAGCAAATTCAGTGGCAAGTCTAGGTCATACCCCAAGGGGAGAGAGAAGAAAGAGTTTTCTTCCCTTAGTTCCTGGATCTTCTTTAGGGTTTATACTGTGACCAACGAACATGGGTTGTGAGGCTTATTTAGAGCCATTTGCACTTGTGTTAGGTAGAAAAAGACTTTGTCTCCTCTCCTCTAATCATTATTATACTAGGTTACAAGGAGCTGTGCCTATGTTCCACACCTCTGTAAAAATCTATTTGATGTTCCCTTCTGTATCATCTATTCCATTTATTTGTTTGCATATGTAGTCTACCCAGTTATTGACCATGAAATGGTTATATGACCATGCCCTTGAGCTAGCTGGGCTGGTGATCATTGCTCATCCAGGAAGTGTCATGGCACTGTGTAATGGAGGTATCATTTTTTTTTTCCAGCTTGGACTCAGATCAAGAAGAGGCTTTCCTATATAAGGGACAGAAATACAATTCTCCCCATTGCCTAAGAGCAGAGAAAACAGCTAGCAGAGAGAACACAGATGGGGACAGATGGCTTAGACTAGAGAGACATCTCCAGAGCCAGTGGACAAATGCCATTTCTGGATTACCATTTTACATCTCTAGCCATACAGGGATCAGAAATGCTTAGCTGTTCAAGACACATACAGCTGTAACTAGAGATGTCTGAGAAAGATAGCTACGGAGGCCAAATGAAGTAACATTAGTACCAAGGATAGACATCATTCTCACAGCTCACTAAGTCATTCTAGAAAGGACACACCAACCACATTTTGTTTGTTTGTCTGTTTTATACCAACTATATTTGAAAGCGTTTTCAGCTTCAGTTTTCAAAGATCAACTGGCAGAAAAAAAGATCTTAAGATACAATCTTGGTGAAAGAGTTAGTGCCTTATAATCTCTTACAACTCACATGCTCTGCCTCATTTCTGGGGATTTGAAATAACAAGGATTTTAATCACCTCTAAACTAAGCAGAGCTAAGCAAAGATTAGTTTGCTCATGTAAATTTAAACTTGCTCATGCAAGACCACAGAGAAGCTAAAGTTACAAACTACGGATTAACCAATTTCTCTATTGAGTTAGCTTGGTCATGAACCATACAGTGAGACTGATAGAGGATAATCAATATACATTAATTATTGATTCTCTATATGCCTGAAATATTCCAAATGGGATTAATTTCATAATAGTAATAGAATCTCTTCAAACAGTTTTTATGACAGGTTTCAAGATTATCTTTCATTTATGAAGTGATTCATCTAAGTCTCTTCACCTAAAAGTAGGTATATTCCAATATAAATGGAGTTAATGAGCAAATGTTACCTAAAAATGTTCCTCAAATCCTATATTTTTAAATGCATTTACTTGGTGAGTATATTTTTGACACTGAATTTTTATTAATTCACAGTAAACAAAATTTCTACTATATATTTGAATTAGTTTTCTGTAAGCTTGTATACACAAATATTTCAGTGAAGAAGATACAGAAGATAGTTTGAATCTGGAAAGGAATGCATAGTAGTTAAAAAAATTTTCCAAAAAAAAAAATTAAGGTGGAACAAGTTTTATAAAAAAAGATGTTTGTATTTCTTTTAAAAATAAACTGTAGTCTCTTACCCTAAGTATTAAGTAATGACTCATTACTTCACTTGATTTAACTTTAAAAAGAAAGCCACAATTATTTTTATAATAACCTGCAATTAAAACCAGAGATAAAAATCCTTTAAAATTTTGCCTACAATGAACACAAGAAAGTTTGGAGAACATTTTGTCTTAGAACGGGAAAAAAAGTAGCTATATAAATATCATAGTGGTCAGTTAGGAATATTATATACACCTAGTAAATAGGAGAAGTTCTACTCAAAAGATTTAAGACTTGGAAAGGGGCTCTAAAATTAATGCGATCACTCTTCTGGTTGGACAAATGATCAAATAAATTCTCAGGATATATTTTAGTTAATGGAGTTTTTTCTTTTCACTAGCAAAACAACTATGTGCATTTTGGAATTCTCTTAATAAAGAAAACAAAATTTTACACATTAGACCCTTTATTCTGTCATATGTATGATAGTTCTTATTTTTCTTGTTAAAATTTGCTTACATACTTTCCACTGACCATGTGTTATTTTTATAATTATGAAAAAATCAATAAAGTGATTTCTATTTTGCGAAAGAAAAATTACAGTTGCACATTTTATTTTACCCCCAGAAGTAACCTTCCATTATACTTGAGTGTTCTCTATATTATAGGGAATACAATGGAAACAATTCTGATTGAGCAGAAGTAAAACTGTCTATTAAAAAATATCACTAAGAGTTTTATAGTATCCATTAGTCTTTAATCCATTTTGAGCTTATTTTTGTGTATGGTGTTAGAGGATGTTTTGATTTTCTTCTTCTACACGTGGCTGTCCAATTTTCCCAGCACCACTTACTGAAGAGACTGTCTTTTCTCCACTGTATATGCTGCCTCCTTTGTCATAGATTAACTGCCCATAGGTGTGTGGTTTTATTTCTGGGCTTCCTATCCTGCTCCTTTGATCTATAAGTCTGTCTTTAGGCCAGTACCATACTGTTTTGATTGCTGTAGCTTTATAGCATAGTCTGGAGTTAGGGAGCCTGATTCCTCCAGCTCCATTTTTCTTTCTCAAGATTGTTTTGGCTATTCGAGGTCTTTTGTGTTTCCATATAAATTATAAGACTGGATACTATAAAACTCTTAAGAGGAAAACATAGGCACAACACTCTTTGACATAAATTGCAGCAATACCTTTTTGTACCCACCTCCTAGAGTAATGAACACAAAAACAAACAAATGGGACCTAATGAAACTTCAAAGCTTTTGCACAGCAAAGGAAACCATAAACAAAACAAAAAGACAACCCTCAGAATGGGAGAAAATATTTGCAAATGAAGCAACCAACAAGGGATTAATCTCCAGAGTATACAAACAGCTCGTGCAGCTCAATATTAAAAAAAAAAACAAAAAAAGAAACCCAATCAAAAAATGGGCAGAAAACCTAAACAGACATTTCTACAAAGAAGACATACAGATGGCCAAAAAGCACATGAAGAGGCTCAACACTGCTAATTATTAGAGAAACGCAAAGCAAAACTACAATGAGATATCACCTCACACCAGTCAGAATGGCCATCATTAAAAAGTCTACAAATAATAAATGCTGGAGAGGGTGTGGAGAAAAGGGAACCCTCCTACACTGTTGGTGGGAATGTAAATTGGTACAGCCACTATGGAGAACAGTATGGAGGTTCCTTAAAAAAACTAAAAATATAGCTAACACATGATCCAGCAATCCCACTCCTGGGCATATATCTGGAGAAAACCATAATTCAAAAAGATACAAGCACCCCAATGTTCACTGCAGCATTATTTACTACAACCAAGACATGGAAGCAACTTAAATGTCCATCGACAGAGGAGTGGATAAAGAAGATGTGGCACATATATACAATGAACTATTACTTAGCCATAAAAAAGAATGAAATAAGGCCATTTACAGGAACATGGATGGACCTAGAGACTATCATACTAAGTGAAGTAAGTCAAACAGAGAAGGACAAATATCATATGATATCACTTATACGTGGCATCTAAAAAATGATACAAATGAACTTATTTACAAAACAGAAACAGACTCACAGACTTAGAAAACAAACTTATGGTTACCAAAGGGGAAAGGTGTGGGGTGGGAGGGATAAATTAGGAGGTTGGGGTTAATATATACACACTACTATATATAAAATAGGCAATCAACCAGGACCTACTGTATAGCACAGGGAACTCTATACTCTGTAATAACGTATATGGGAAAAGAATCTGAAAAAGAATAGATATATGTATATCTATAACTGAATCACTTTGCTGTACAGCTGAAACTAACAAAACATTGTAAATCAACTCTACTCCAATATAAAATTTTTAAAAAGTTAGTGGGTAAAAAAAATAAAAACATAAAAAATATCACTGTCCATTAAATAATAAGAGTGTCCTGAGCACTTTTGGATGAATATAACCTTGGATTAAATCCGCTAAAAAGAAGTATATTTAACACCACTAGGTCCAAAAAAAAAGGGGGTGTGGTGCTGAGGGAAATGCAAGCCACAGAGCATGGAAACCCAAGAAGATAAAGAGTCTTTCTAAAGGTTTCACACAATAGCCTAAAGAGCAGACATAACCTACCTTGGTTTTTGGAGATGGCTTTTGTGTGTCTCTCACGAAGTCTTTTGTTAGAAGGATGTTCTTACAATTGGCCTCCTATAAAAGAAGTATAAAAGGAACATTAGAGACCAAAGAACACTACCCTAACCAGAAATTACAATGTAGTGAAAAGCATTTCTGGATTGAGTTGTTCATATCAGAAGCTAGTGAGACTGTAGAGAGCAGTCAAAACGTTTCCTTTCTTCTTTGTCACATACATCAGTGAAGTAATGTAAGACAGTGATGGAGTAGGTGTGGGGCTTACAGGACATATATATTCAGAGATGAGTATTAAGAATCTCATCTACGCTATCATGTCATTTACATATCCACAGACATCTCACCTCTTCTTTGGAGAACTGAGTAATTCTCCAAGATATCAACACCAAACTTGAAGTTTCCAACTTTCCCCAAGTATTTTACAAACGGGTTCTGATTCTGTAAATGTTTTATCATAAATAAATTCCTTCACATTGTTTATAATCTGTATCGAATAGTGACAGTTGCATATCAATATCCCGAGAAAAAATATCTGAGTATCTGTTTACAAAATTATTAAACTTCTAAATCCTCGGTTCACGCCAAAACAGTACATGCAAAAACAAGAGCAGAGATTACGAGGCAGCAGCTTACTTGCGGTTGGATAGATTTACTATTTATTTCTACATGGTAAATAAAAACAACAATCTTGTTGTTGTTTACAAAATAATGTAGGGCCTAACTTCTGAATAGCCATTAACTTGAGCCAGTTTTCCATAGATGATTCTATCTCCAAATTAAGACAGAACGAAAATACATAAGAGGAAGATTATAGTCAACAATAAAGCTAAGGAGTAAATAAGTCAGATTTCTTTTACCTGCTCCAAAACCTTCACCTCTGCAGCCCATTTCTTCCCCTATCATGTCTACCATTCACTCATCTAAATAATGAGGTTTTATTCCAATTTACTTTAGGGTTAATTATCATCTTTTAAACAAAACTGTATTCTACACATTTTATAATATTACTAAAATTTCCTGGAATTACATTCTTATATTTTTAAAGGGAACAGTATATTATGAGGACAAAATGTCCCTGAAGAAAATAACACTACTACTTACTACTAATAAATAATTACTAAATCATAGGATGTTTCGGGCACTGTGCTAAAGACTTTGCATTCATAATGCCATGTCCCCCTCAACAGCCCTATGAGCTAGGTACTATTATTATATCGTATTATCATTCCCCTTTTAAGTATTACACAACAAAAGCATACAGAAGTTAAGTAAATTGCCTTTGAGTCCTCACACAGGACTCAAAGATGGTTCTGAATAACTTTAAGGCCTGAGCTCTTATCATCTTTATATACTACTTCTCATCCAATATAGCTGACAGCTTAAATGACTAGGTTGTAGAACCACAGCATTTTAAAGCCAAGAGATTTTTTAATGATCAACTACTCTATCCACGCCCCTAATTTTACAGATGAGGGGTGTGCATCCTGAGGTGATGTGCCCAAAATCACAGAGAGAGTGGTAGAGTCGAGACCCATGCCTGGACCACAGGGCTGTACAGGCTACCTGTCCTCCACTCTGTGCTAGGGAGCAATATTCCCAGACTCGGAGGGTATCATGAACCTCTTGTGAGCTGGGGGCAGGGGTAGCTGCAGCACGGCCAACACCCTCAGCTGCCTGTGGCCTCATGCACAGCCCTGTGTAAGGACCAAGGGTACATTTCTGAGCTCTCCAAATAAGTGTGCATTCCAGTCCTACCCTTTCCCACCAGTCACACCACCTGCTGTTGGGAAGCTGTTTACTGGAAATAGTGAATGAACCCATTCCCGCTTCTGACTCACTGTGAGAGGGATAAACTATATCCAGCATGACATTTAAAAGGTTTAAGTGATTAACTGCATAGTCCGTTGCGTAATTTGGCTACCCTTGGATAATATAATTAGGTATAATCCTTATACCTCTTTTTAAACTACTGGTAAGTAAATGTTAGAATGTGATGAGAAGAAAAAAGGCCAACTCTTAAGGAAAGTGAATAGGAATAGACGACCTTTGTTTATGTCTGTCTGAGCTTCTAAATGCCTATAATTCTTTCTTCCTTATGCATAAACTAAAAGTGGCTGTGTTTCCTTTAAAAGTGACAGTATCACTCCTAATTTGCCTCCCTGTCCCTGTGAATTAATAAGTATAAGGCTGACAGTCAGCTTTTCCCTAAAAGACTCTGAAAGCATTTTCTGTAAATTTTTAACTGAAAATGCCACCTACATAAATTACGTTTATTTTTTGTTTTATGACTTTAAATTCAGAGAGTGGAGTCAAAGTGAAGTTCAGTAGTCACAGCACCATCCTAGCTCTCTAACCAGCTCTAGGAAGTCAGGCAAGCATTTTTTTTTTTTTTTTTTTTTTTTTTGGTACGCGGGCCTCTCACTGTTGTGGCCCCTCCCGTTGCGGAGCACAGGCTCCAGACGCGCAGGCTCAGCGGCCATGGCTCACGGGCCCAGCCGCTCCGCGGCACGTGGGATCCTCCCGGACCGAGGCACGAACCCATGTCCCCTGCATCGTCAGGCAGACTCTCAAACACTGAGCCACCAGGGAAGCCCCAGGCAAGCATTTTAACCTCTTGGACCTCTCCCTCAGTTTAAAGATCTATACAACAAAGGGACTGGATTAGGTGAGCTCCAAGAATCCTAGCTAGCTCTTAAATTTCAAGACTTTATGACCTTATGATTCTTTCAGGAAGCAATATTTATTGACAAAAAAGTTAAGCCACATCCTGTTGAGGGTTGCATTCCCAATGCCCCCATCCGAATGCTGCTGGAGTACTGGCACCCATGCAATAGCAGTGAACTATAGAACACAGGCCACACTTCCTGCAGGGCCAAGTGTTACTCAGATTTCTGGAGGGAAATTAAGTAATTCAACTAGTACCTTAAATAAGTAACTGGTAATAACTTAACGTATTGTTTTAAAACAGATATAGTATGGTAACTCCATAATATATTATGAGAAATATTTTAAAGATAAAACCTTTTTAAAGTTGTGCTTTTAAAAAACCATTTATGCTTGTAGGTATATACCTGAGAATTAAAAACATATGTCCACACAGAAACTTTTACATAAGTGCTCACTGTAGCATTTATGTTTGTAGGTATATGCTTGTAGATATATACCTGAGAATTTACGCCTGTAGGTATATACCTGAGAATTGAAAACATACGTCCACACAAAAACTTTTACATAAGTGCTCACTGTAGCATTATTCATAATGGCCCAAAAGTGGAAACAACACAAATGTCCATCAACTGTTGTTCAGATAAAAAAAATACGGTGTATACACACAATGGAATATTGTCCAGCTATAAAAAGGAATGAAGTACTGATACCTGCTAATCACATAGATTCACCTTGAAAACACTATGCTAAGTGAAAGAAGCCAGACACAAAAGGACATATATTGTGTGAGTCCATGTGTACGAAATGTCCAGAACAGGCAAATAATGACAGGAAGCAGATTAGTGGTAGCCAGGGCCTGGGAGGAGGAGGGAACGTACAGTCACGTCTCATAGCTCCAGTCTGCATGGGGTTTCTTTTGGGGTGACAAAAATGTTCCGGAGTTAGGTAATGGTAACGGTTGTACAACTTGGTGAACATGCTAAAACCCAATAAACTGCATATTGTAAACAGGTGAATTTTACGGTACATGAATTCTGTCTACATTTTTTAAAAAGCCTTTTAAAGCAAATCCCCACATTCCCAGGGCAAAGGGAAGAGACCTCAGGTTTGCGTTTGAACTCTCCCCTTAGAAGAACTTCTTTGCAAAGGTTTGAAGGGGGAATGTTTCGTGTTTGTAAGTATTATGTGAGCATGGAAATTCTCTCAAATATTAACTGAACCCTATTATTATGTGTGGCATTGCAATGCTGGTCACTGGGGAATGGAATGATAAATTAGACACGAATATATTACATAGGGTATACTTATATTTATTTTAAACATTTCTACTTGAACGAGACTTCTGACTGAACTGACTGCCCACTCCAAAGACTTGAGTAACATCCAATTGCTTAAACCCGCTGTATCATGAAAACACCATTTAAAAATACAATAGGGAAAGAAAAAATACCTTGTTTGTCACTGCTGTGTTGGCCTTTCCATTCACTTACTAATGACAATAAAAAATAGGAAAGCACCTGCCGTTCCCTCCGCCTAGCCCGCTGCTCCCAGCTATTCACACTGTGTGCCCACACTTCATCCAGGTCTCTGTTCAGATTTGCTGGAGGGGACTCCCTCCCTGGAACACCTCATCTGAATCACCACTGCTCTCCCCTCCCACTGGGGCGCTCTCTATTTCTTCAGAGCGCTCAGCAATATCTCCCTTTAATATTTAGTGGGTTTAATTCTTCACTGTCCATCTCACCCTGCTCTGTGAGAAGACCTGTATCACTCACAGATACATCCCCAAGGCCTAGAACAGTGTTCAGCACACAGAAGCTCAACTGTTGTGGTGAATGAGTAAACCAAACCAATGAGCAATATCCCTTTTCTAACCTTTCACAATCCCTTTGTGCATTCCTCCTGTTTTTAATTCTCTCCTTAATCAGCTTACACTTCATGACCTTTCATTCCTTTGCTAATGCCCTTCGTTTTCTTCCTCTTGTCGTCAATCACTGCATTTATTTCACAAAAGGACAACCTTGGATGAATCCGGTTATATGCCTTCTCTGTGCTGGGAATGGAGCAACTGAAAGTGGCTGGAAAAAAATTATAGAACTGGGGCTTCCCTGGTGGTGCAGTGGTTGAGAGTTCACCTGCCGATGCAGGGGACACGGGTTCGTGCCCCGGTCCGGGAAGACCCCACATGCCGCGGAGCGGCTGCGCCCGTGAGCCATGGCCGCTGAGCCTGCGCGTCCGGAGCCTGTGCTCCGCAATGGGAGAGGCCGCAACAGTGAGAGGCCCGAGTACCGCAAAAAAGAAAAAAAAAAATATATATATATATATAGAATTGGTTCACTGTGTCATGTTAAATTTATTACCATAAATCTTGAATGAACCCTGTCTAATCCACAGCAATCCTGCTATACTTCTTTAGTAACATGATTTTCCACTCTCCAAGATGATACTTCATGTCTCCTCCTCTCTTCTCAAACCCTTTTCCTTCCATTCTTGCTTCATTGGAAAAAAGAAGCATCAGAGAAGCTTCTCATTACCCCACCATCAAATTTACAAACCACTCTATGTCCCTCCAGGTACCATGGAAGATTCTGGTCCTAATCAGCCATTCCCTCCACGCCACCTTTGAGCCCATCTCCTCTCACCTTCTCAAGGACGTCACTCTTTCAATTCTCCCCTCCCGCTCCCTCTCCACTAGATCATTCCCATAATCACACGCATGCTCTGTAATTATCTTTAAGAACAGAAAACACCAACCAAAAAAACAACTTCCTTAATCTTAGTTCTCTTACTAGCTGTGGTCCCACGTTGTTTGCTTTCCTTTATAGCGCACTCCTCCAAAGCAGCTGTCTTCACCGTATCTACTCCTTCATCTTCAGTGCCCCCAAATCTGTGTTTTTCGTTTGTTTGTTTGTTTGGTCACTAGCCACAGAAAGTGCTGAAAACAGTCACAGCTTGGTTTCCATCTTACTCAGTTAGCAACACCTGACCCAGGTGATACCTTCTAATAGCTGCCACGTCGTCACTGATGGGGGGAAACTGCCCACCTCATTGACCAGCTCCACAGGATCTGCTTGGGCACTGCTTCTCCTCTATACAATAAAGTTACATATCTATCGGTTATTGGTTTGTTTTGTGTATCCTCTACTAAATACAAGTTCTATGAAGGTAAATAATTGGTGTCCCTTACTCATGACTAAAACTACAGTGCCACTGAAAAGTGCCTTGTGTAGTAGGAGCTCAATAAATATGTGTTGAATAAATAGTTGAATGAAATCGGAGTGACTCAAGGGTTGATGTAGAGAATTCTTCTTTTCCCAAAGGATACAATGATCTCAGAACACTTTCATTTCTTTTCAATACAACCAATATCCTAACGACTCCCAAATCTGTATCGCTATCTTTGACGTTTCTCCTAAGCTACTTAAGTCTAACTGCTTACTTGGCAACTCGACCTTGCTGTCTAATAAGCACCTAAATTTATGTCCAAACCTGAGCTTTTGATTTGTCAGCAAAATAATTTACGTCAGTCCTGGAGTTTCTTCCCCAGATTAGCAAATGGTACCCAGTTGCTCAAGCCAATGTCTTAGGTATCAACCTTGATTCCTCCCTTTCCCATACCTCCCACCATCAAACCTATCATCAAGTCCAGTCAGCACTCTCCAAAGTAAACTGGGATTCATTCACTTCTCTCTATGTACACAGCCAACCCAGTCACAGCCATCATTTTTCACCTAAATTACTTCAATCATCCTGCTTTCTATAAGCTTTGTATACGTAAATCAGATGATGTCATTCCTCAAGCAATGTCTCATCATTACTCCCGGAATAAAATCCAAACTATTTACCATAACCTACATAGCCTCACATGATCTAGCCCTTGCCTTCTTGTCTAACCTCATCTCACACCACTTGCCTGCTCCCTTACTATGCCTTAGACACAATGGCCGCCTTTTCTACCTTCAAACACTCCAAGCCCTTTCCTGCCTTCAAGTATTCGTCCTTCATATTCCCTCTCCCTGGAATGCCTCTCCACCATTTCTTTAGCATGGCCAGTATATTCTCCTCCTTCAGCTCCTATGTCACCTCCTCCGAGAGGCCTTCTTTAACAACCCCATCTAAAGTGGCTCCCCTGATTACTCTCTTCCCTTATTAACCTGCTTTACTTCAAACACAGTACTTATTCTAATTTGTAATTCACAGTTTTGTTTTACATTTTGATTTATTTATTGTACATCACCTCCAGTAGACTTTAAGGTTCATGGGGGTAAGGATTTGCTCAGTGTACCCCCAGCATTCTGTAGGTATTTAATAAGTGTTTTTTGAATGAATAAAGAAAATAATGTCAACTCTTACATTTCCCTTGCCTTTAGTATTAATTTCCAACCACTAAAGAAACGTGATGGATCTCCATGATATTGAGAATCAGATAATAATACATTTTCTTACTACCTGGGTAATATAATAATGGGTGAGGGTAGGTGGCAAAGAAGCTGTTATTATGACAGGCAGAAGTTGTCAGAGAGCTGCAATTGGTATGCTGGAATCAAACCACACAAGTGATTTGATCGAATTTAGTGAGTTGGAGACATGACAGAGAGCAATGCTGATATGATTACAAGTGGGTGTAACAGCCCAAGCCTAAGGCCTCCTACAGGAAAAAGCTACACAACACACTGCTACTTTGCACACAACCAGGATCCAATAAATGTCACTGGCAGATTGCAGACCACTCCTTACAATACCATAAAAGTCTCCACTTTAATTCAACTGTATCTGCAAAATGAATCTTAATTTGGCTGACTATAACAAATGAACAGGATGTTTTCTTAAAACTCAAAAGTAGGGCTTCCCTGGTGGCGCAGTGGTTGAGAGTCCGCCTGCCGATGCAGGGGACACGGGTTCGTGCCCCGGTCCGGGAAGATCCCACATGCCGCGGAGCGGCTGGGCCCGTGAGCCATGGCCGCTGAGCCTGCGCGTCCGGAGCCTGTGCTCCGCAACGGGAGAGGCCACAACAGTGAGAGGCCCACGTACCGCAAAAAAAAAAAAAAAAAACTCAAAAGTAATACGATGTTATCTTTACATAAATAAAGGGAACAAATTGAATTAAAATAGCATTTAACAGATTTTCATTATGTAAACTTTTGGGAAGAAATCTGTAGTGCTTGGGCTCGGACCAGGGAAATGTAAAGGGAAGAGGTGAGAAGTAGTTAAGTTTCAGATGTATTTTGGACTCATTACTTTTACTTCATAAACTGCAACTACACTAGTCACAAGTACCACCTTAATTGTCTTTTAAAATTGCTTTACAGAGAATGTTGAAAATTGTTTTACAGAGAATGGCAACCAGTCATTTCTGATTAAAGAAAAAGGAATGAGAATGAATATAGCAAGAGATGGTTAAAGATTTAAGCATCACTAAACATTAGAATCTAGACTTCTGATCTCATCATTACAATCCATTACAGTCTTCTCTTCCTTCCGCTCCTCTGTCACCTCTTTGGAGAAGCTTTCTGTAACAACCTCATCAGAATCAGCTCTTCCTAGTTACTCTCAACTTGCTTTACTTCTGTAACAGTCACAACTGGTTTAAGATTGGTTTAGGTGTCCATATGTTGTGCTGGTGATTTCAGATCTATTCTTAATATATGTGCATATTAGCCCACCATGCTTTCTTGTTTCACAGTCTTGAAGAAGGTCTACTTTTTACTGATTTGCACAGGGGTTTGAATCTGTTGTCAGAGGCGAGTGAGCGAGTGCCAGACTCAGGCCTTTTTATCTGCTGGTCCCTCTGCCTGGGATGCTCTTCCTCCTCATGTCTATATGGCTTGCTCCACCACAGCACTGTGATCTCCACTCATCTCAGACGGGCTTCCCTCAATTTTCTATAGAAAATAGTGATGCCAACTTCCCTCTCTCCTCTCATATACCATTAATCTCAAGTCCTTATCATGGTTTTAATTTTCTTCACAAAATGTATCATCAAATGTCATATTAATTTTCTTAATTGTTTACTGTCTGTGTCCCCCTCCTAAAGAGGCAAAGTCCACGGAGGCAGAGAATTTTTTAAAAAAATTAAATGCTATAGCTCCAGTTCACAGAATACTAACTGCTACACAGTAGGTGTTTAATAAATGGTGGTTCAAATTAGACTTTATTGCGATTTTCAGGATATTACATCCAAAAAAAGCAGAAAACATTTTTTTTTTCATGTGCACATGGAACATTCTCTAGGATTGACCACATATTAGGGCACAAAACAAGCCTCAACAAATTTAGGAGTATAGAATTATTTCAAGCATCTTTTCTGACCACAATGGCATGAAACTAGAAATAAACCACAGAAAAAGAAACAAGAAAAAAGTGATTACATAGAGACTAAACAACATGCTACTAAAAAAACAATAGGTCAATGATGAAATCAAAGAAGAAATTAAAAAATACCTTGAGTCAAATGACAATGAAAACAGAACCATACCAAATCTATGGGATGCAGCAAAAGCAGTTCTTAGAGGGAAGTTCATAGCAATACATGCCTTCTTCAAGAAAAAAGAAAAATCTCAAATAAACAGCCTAACCCACCACCTACAAGAATTAGAAGAAAAACAAAGAAAACCTAAAGTTAGCAGAAGGAAGGAAATAATAAAGATCAGAGAGGAAATAAAATAGAGATTAAAAAAATAGAAAAATGAATAAAACCAAGAGCTGGTTCTTTGAAAGAGTAAACAAAATTGACAAACCTCTGGCCAGGCTCACCAAGAAGAAAAGAGAAAAGACCCAAGTGAACAAAATAATAAGTGAAAGAGGAGAAATCACAGCCGATACCACAGAAACACACACACACACACACACAAAACATAAGAGAAACTGTACAATTATATGCCAACAAATTCGACAACCTAGAAAAAAATGGACAAGTTTCTAGAAATATATATACCACCAAAACTGAATCAAGAAGAAATAGATAACTTGAACAGACTGATCACTGGTAATGAAATAGAATCTGTAATAAAAAAAACTCTCTACAAACAATAATCCAGGAACAGATGGTTTCACAGGTGAATTCAACCAAACATACAAAGAAGAACTTATACTGATCCTTCTCAAACTCTTCCAAAAGACTGAAGGGGAAGGAATACTCCTAAAGACATTCTATGAAGCCACCATCACCCTGATACCAAAACCAGACAAAGATACCACCAAAAAAGAAAATTACAGGCTAATATCTTTGATGAATATAGATGCAAAAATTCTCAAGGAAATATTACCAAACCAAATCCAACAACACATAAAAAAGATCATACACCACGACCTAATTGGATTCATCCCAGGGTCACAAGGATAGTTCAACATATGCAAATCAATCAACGTGATACACCACATCAACAAAAGAAAAGACAAAAACCACAGGATCATCTCAATAGATGCAGAAAAAAATTTGATAAAATTCAACATTCATTCATGATAAAAATCCTTATGAAATTGAGTATAGAGGGAATATATTTCAACAAAATAAAAGCTATTTATGACAAACCCACAGCCAATATAATTCTCAATGGTGAAAAGCTGAAAGTGTTCCTGCTAAAATCTGGAACAAGACAAGGATGCCCACTCTCACCACTTCTATTCAACATAGTACTGGAAGTCCTAGCCACAGCAATCAGACAAGAAGAAGAAATAAAAGGTATTCAGATTGGTAGGGAAGAGCTAAAATTATCATTATATGCTGATGACATGATGCTATATTAATATGGATAACCCTAAGACTCCACACAAAAACTACTAGAACTGATAAATGAATTCAGCAATGTAGCAGGATACAAGATTAACACACAGAAATCAGTTTCATTTCTTTAAACTAACAATGAAATATCAAAAAGGGAACGTAAATAAACAATCCTTTTAAAAATCTCATCAAAAAAAAAATACTCAGGAATAAACCTCACCAAGGAGGTGAAAGACATATGCTGAGAACTACAAAACAGTAATAAAGGAAACTGAAGGTGATTCAAAGAAATGGAAAGATACCCCATGCTCTTGGACTGGAAGAATTGATATTGTTAAAATGGCCATGCTACCCAAAGCAATCTACAGATTTAATGTGATCCTTATCAAATTACCCATGACATTTTTCACAGAACTAGAATAATCCTAAAATTTATATGGAACCATAAAAGACCCAGAATTGCCAAAGCAATCCTGAGAAAAAAGAACAAATCTGGAGGCATACTGCTCTCAGACTTCAGACAATACTACAAAGCTGCAGTAATCAAAACAGCATGGTACTAGTACAAAAACAGACATATGGATCAATGGAATGGAATAGAGAGCCCAGAAATAAACCCATACACCTACAGTCAATTAATCTTCAACAAAGAAGGCAACAATATACAATGGGGAAAAGACAGTCTCTTTAGAAAGTAGTGTTGGGAAAGTCAGACAGCTGCAAGCAAATCAAGGAAGTTAGAACACACCCTCGCAGCATACACAAAAATAAATTCATAATGGCTTAAAGACTCAGATATAAGACATGACACCATAAAACTCTTAGAAGAGAATATAGGCAAAACATTCTCTGACATAAGTGGTAAAAATATTTTCTTAGGTCAGTCTTCCAAGGCAATAGAAATAAAAGCACAAATAAACAAATGGGACCTAATCAAACTTATAAGCTTTTGCACAGCAAAAGAAACCATTAAAAAAAAGAAAAAAGACAACCTACAGACTGGGTGAAAATATTTGCAAATGATGCAACTGACAAGGGATTAATTTCCAAAATATACAAACAGCTCACACAACTCAACAACAATAAAACAAAAAAACCCAATCAAAAAATGGGCAGAAGACCTGAACAGACATTTCTCCAAAGAGGACAAACAGATGGCCAAAAGGCAAATGAAAAGATGCTCAACATCACTAAAGAAATGCAAATTAAAAACTACAATGAGGTACCATCTCACACTGGTCAGAATGCCTGTCACTAAAAAGTCTATAGGACTTCCCTGGTGGCGTAGCAGTTAAGAATCTGACTGCCAATGTAGGGGGCACACGTTCAATCCCTGGTCCAGGAAGATCCCACATGCTGTGGAGCAACTAAGCCCGTGCACAACTACTGAGCCCACGTGCTAAGCTACTGAAGCCGGCATGCTCTAGGGTCTGTGTGCCGCAACTACTGAGCCCACGTGCTGCAACTACTGAAGCCTGCGTGCCTAGAGCCCGTGCTCTGCAACAAGAGAAGTTACCGCAATGACAAGCCCGTGCACCACAATGAAGAGTAGGCCCGCTTGCAGCAACTAGAGAAAGCCTGCACACAGAAATGAAGAACCAATGCAGCAGAAAATAAAATAAAAAATTTTTAAAAAGTCTACAAATAGGGCTTCCCCGGTGGCACAGTGGTTGAGAGTCCGCCTGCCAATGCAGGGGACACGGGTTCGTGCCCCAGGCCGGGAGGACCCCACAGGCGGCTGGGCCCGTGAGCCATGGCCGCTGAGCCTGCGCGTCCAGAGCCTGTGCTCCACAATGGGAGAGGCCACAGCAGTGAGAGGCCCGCGTACAGCAAAAAAAAAAAAAAAAAAAGTCTACAAATAACAAATGCTGAAGTGGGTGTGGAGAAAATGGAACCCTCATACACTGTTGGTGGGAACATAAATTGCTACAGCCACTATGGAGAACACTATGGAGGTTCCTTAAAAAACTAAAAATAGAGCTAACATATGATCCAGCAATGCCACTCCTGGGCACATATCTGCTCAGGAGATAATTCAAAAAGATACAAGCACCCCAATGTTCATTGCAGCGTTATTTACTACAGCCAAGACATGGAAGCAACCTAAATGTCCATCAACAGATGAATGGATAAAGAAGATGTGGCACATATAGACAATGGAATATTACTCAGCCATAAGAAGAAACAAATTGAATTATTTCTAGTGAGGTGGATGGACCTAGAGTCTGTCACACAGAGTGAAGTAAGTCAGAAAGAGAAAAACGAATACCGTATGCTAACGCATGTATATGGAATCTAAAAAAAAAAAAAATTGGTACTGATAAACCTAGTGGCAGGGCAGGAATAAAGATGCAGACAGAGAATGGACTTGAGGACACTGGGAGGGGGAAGGGTAAGCTGGGACGAAGTGAGAGTGGCATGGACATATATACACTACCAAATGTAAAATAGATAGCTAGTGGGAAGCAGCTGCATAGCACGGGGAGATCAGCTCGGTGCTTTGAGATGACCTAGAGGGGTGGGATAGGGAGGGTGGGAGGGAGGGGATATGGGGAGGTATGTATGCATATGGCTGATTCACTTCGTTGTGCGACAGAGACTAGCTCAGTATTGTGAAGCAGTTATACTCCAATAAAAATATATATATATTTATATATATATATTTTAAAGTATATAAGAGAATAGTCTGTTAGCCACAAGCCTTCAGAGCTGCCAATGGAAAGCAGTCACTGTGCTTTCAAAACAAATGCAGAGAATTGATTAATCTAGCAAATTAGTTAGGTGGAGTTCTGTTAAGCAAACTTTTATTGTATACTCTATAAATGTGAATGATTACTAATGCGCCAAAGAGTTACTATGACTTTCCTGAAATAAATTTGAGTCAACTTTTATTTATACATACATGGTGCAATTCAATTGATATTTCTGAGTAAATATAAGGAACTAGAATAAGTGCTTTGGAAGACATAACGTATGAGTGATTCCACAACTTTTAGAGAAAACCCGAAGTACATGTAAATATGAGATATTTTTCTTAACTTTGAAGAACTTATAATGTAATACAAGAGAAAAAACCAACTTTCCCAGGCAGAAGGTGAGACCTGTTCTCATAGAAGGAGAGAGAGAGCACCCTAAGGCAACACAGGAGATGGGGATTAACTGTACCTGGAGAATGAGAGAGGGCTTCCTAGGGGGGGAAGAGAATTTGAGATGTCCTAGTTGGACTTCCACTCTCCCAACCAGAAGTAGACTCTGCAACAAGGATCGATGGCAGGTAGTTGATACGGGTAGTTCAGCAGGGGAATGGGACAATAATGGAGGGAGAAGGTAGTTATTAAGGGGTGTCATTATTAAGCTACTAGAGCTTTTTCAATGGTTCTAAAGCTTCAACCTGGGGGAAGCTCTGGGAAACTCTATAAAATACACACCCCAGAATTATTCCACCCAAGGAGTAAGGCTGGGAATTTATACCTCCATACTCCTCAGTCACTGGTTAAAGGCTGCTCCTGGAGGGATACTACTTTCTAGGCACTTCTGGTCCACAGAAGTATCACCTCTATCCCTACGAGGCCAACTGATGAAAGTGGCAGAAATTCAGTTCTAAAGCAAATACAAGTAATCTTTGAAAATCTTCAAATATTCTCTTGCTATTTACTGAGTGCCCCTATTTGCCAAATATACACAATATAATGATTTAAAGTAGGCAGTTTCTGAGGTGTCAGTCCCAAAGTATTGCTTTCTCACTGTAAGCAGTTTAGAGGTTATACAGTATAATAATGTTTTCACAAGCAAGAGCAATTTAGTCTATCTTCTGTTCAACATTCCTCACAATAGGAAAGAAGGAATTTAACACCTGGCACGTATATATCTAATCTATTCCAATGATTTCTGAGCAGACATGACCTTCTAATGTTTATCTGTAAGCACTCTACAAAACAAAATGTCTAGGGAGAAAAAATTAGTAATCTGAATTGTAACTATGTGACCCCAAGGTAAGTAATAAGTTTTAAAACTACTTTTATTACCTAATACTTTATACTTATTGATAATCTAATCAGTTTCCACTACTGGAAGGTGCCCATTTGAGTCATGCAAGCAAACAACATCCTATCTTGCTATTTTACCTTTGCGTTTATTAACCATCATTGAATATTTTTTAACCTTCAAACTTAGAAGCAATCTAAAAGGCACAGCTCAGGATCCAAAGAACGGTTTGATCTGACAAAACGAGCAGATGAATTTAGTGTCACCTCTGAGTTCCTCGGTGCTCAAAATGATAACCTACAGATTTTGGTGGGTACAAGTTAGTCATTCTTGCTATGTAAGTTCACCCACACAGAGAGACACCACAGCTAAATCACAACTATCAAACAACAACATAAAAACCAAAACATTTTTTATTTTCCATTATGACTCCACTGCTACCCAGTATGGAGTATTCTTGAAGGGCTATAAAAAAGACTAGTAGTAGTAACAACATGTAGGACTAGAGTCAGAACAACAGAATTCAAGTCCTTCCCTGATACTAAACTGCTATAATAGATACAGAATGAATAATTTGGGTTATTTCTGTACTTCGCCTGTAGTCAGTGCTTTGAATTCAAAACCCAGCTGTCATTTACTGCTACTGACCTGGAATAATTTACTCCTTAGATTTCCTCATCTGCAAAACAGAATTAAGGTCACTAACTTTCCAGGATTACTTTGAGAAGTAAATGAGACCATAGGAACAGAAGAACTCAGCACAGTATCTGCATAAAGTCCCCCTTCTCCTTTTCACCCCTCTGTGCCTGCACTGATTTTGTCTGTGTGTTGTAGACTGCAAATTCCCTTAGGGACAGACACATGTCTCATTTTCTGAAGAGGTCCAGCACTTAGTCCAGTTCTGTACACAGAGCAGGCATTAAATGAAAAAAAAAAAAGTGAACGTGTTGAAATTAATTTTAGATTATAGCTCTAAATGAAAAAATGGAGACACATGCAATGTTTTTGAGCATGAAAAAGACATGGGAAATGTTCTAGGAAATTTATGTGATACACCAGTTTATATGATAAATGACTCTACAGGAATGGAATAAACTTTGTAATCAGACTTGCCAAAACATATATTGATGTGAGCACGTCTCTTAACTAATCACTGTTCTAAGATTTTCCTTCCGTTCAAAACACTTTAAAGTAACTGTTTTGAGAGTTTGCATGTGAGTCACACAGGAAAATCAGCATAATTATTTTACAACCAGATTTCAACTTTAAAACCAAATGTTAATATTTAATCATTAGTCCCCAACTTAGTGAACTGCTGTGGCTCAAAATGATTATTGACTACTTTTTGTAATCAAATAAAGCATTAAAGTACAAGGATTTCCCAGTCCAACAATGTATAAAAAAATAGGACACAGGAATGACATATATTTGAAGACAATTTCTAAATAAATTCCCAAAGATATGCTAAGCGATAGCGACACACTGCCTAGTAAAGACAGTCTCACAAAATGTTTGTTTGGAATACAGACTCATCTAGATACTTCTAGATAGATATTTAGTAACATATTAATCACATTATTTTGTGTATGTACATATATATGAGGCTCTACATTAACCCTATATATTAAGTATATATACTTGTAATTTATGCACAAAGCACATAAATAACGTGGATATACTAGGTAGACCAAACGCACAGCCTTCCTGTACGCCTCAGTATCTGCTACCCTCTTGGGTAAATTCAGGTTCAATATGGACAAACCATCATCTTTGTCATCCTTTAACCATCTCTTTTCCAATGATTTTCTTTTTCTCTTCCATGTCAGTCACTCTTTCTCATAAACACAACTTAAACCTCCTCATCCCTCCAGACAGTTCCACCTCCAAAATGACTACTGCAAACATCCCACTCTCTGTTCACAGTCCCCTACTCTTCTACCTGGCCTCCTCACCCACTCTCATCTCAAACATTCTCCAGCCTACCTGGAGTCTCCAGGGCCTTCTACGGTGTTGCTCTTTCATATCCTAACTTACACTGCAGGTCCTCTCACCATCTTCACTGCCACCACCGGGGTCCAAGCTGCCATTGTATCTTAAGGTGACTACTGTGATAAACTCCCAGTGGGTCTCCCTGTTTCTGCCTGTCCCTCTCAAAAGTCTATTCTCAGCCTAGCAGCTAGAGTAATCCTTGGAGTAGATAAGTCCTATCATGGCACTCTTCTGATGGATACTAATTAAAAAGTGCCAGGATAAAAATGCAGGTCCTTACAATGAGCTGTAAGAGCATACACGATCTGGTCGCTTGTTGTCTACGTGACCACTTTTCTTCTCACCTTCCCCCTTGCTCACTGTAATCCAACCACACCAGCCTTTGCAACTCTGCTCAGCACACAGACCAGCTATACTTTCATCTCAGCCCTCTGTATAGCTCTTCTCCCCCACCAGCAGTGCTTCTCTCTCAAGGGTCTTCAAGGTTTGCTCCTTTACCTCCTTCAAGTCTCTGCTCAGACGTCCCTCGTCGATGAAACATTTTGTTCATCTTATTTAAATCAGCAAATGACATTTACCAGCACTACTTCTGTCCTCCCCTGCTTTCTCTCCATAGAACATATCACCACCTGACAAAGTACCCATTTCCTTAATCCTTTGTTTATTGCCTGTCGTTTACTGTATCCTCATTAGAATATAAGCTTCAAAAGGGCAGAGACTTCTGTCTATCACTCACTGATGTAGTCCCTGTTCCTAGAACAATACTTTGCACATGGTAGGCACCTGATGATTCTTTAATGAAAGCAGCTTAGATTTCACGGTCCATTATTTCAACCGTATTTTTGCCACCAAACTTTGTGTATAGAAGTATTTAGGTGATTAAGTTAATTCTTGAGTGCAGATAAGGGAAAAGCTTCACTAAAGTTTGAACTTCAGTCATCTTATGAGAAAAACTCTAAAATTATTCTGAAGCTGGAGAAATTCAACTATGGCTGTTAGATGCCTACTTGAAAGATGTGATTCCCTTAACCCATTTATTCAGAAATATAGCTTTGACTTTCCAGTTTGACAAAATAAAGGCACTTCCACTTACGCTCTTTTTTTGAAACCTACAATAAAAAATGAAAAAGAAAAAGGAAAGCTTCACCTTGAGTAAGAAATGGCCATAACTGTAGACAACCAACTGTGAATACTACTTGTCAAATTCAACAAAATATGGACCAAAAGCCCAACAGCCAACATACACATTCTCAGACCTCCAGCAGACCACAGATTTCCCCAAATGTCACAGTCCTGAGAGGTCTACCCCAAATTCCTGTGACTGAAGTTGCTAGATGTGGTAGACATGGCCAAACCACTGCAAAATCTGGAAAAACCCTGCAGGGCCCGAGGTTCACACACAGAGAATGGCAGGGAAACGGAGCTGCAGGAGGAAGCATGCAGGTACACCTCTGTCCTTATCTTTGCTTTGACCTCCTGGTAGAGGAAGCCTGTCTGGAAGGGAGGCCGATGAGTGTGTTACAGAAGCCACGATCAGTTTTGCAGCCCTGACCAGAGTCAGCTGAGGAGAAATAGACTGACAGCTTGCTACAAATATGCTTTACCGATCACATCAACTTCCTGCTCGTGCCAAAGGGATAAAGTAAAAATCTGAAGTATAGTTTAAATCAAATCCATCCTGTTCTTAAAACCTTTCGTCATTTTCCTATTCCTATAAGTTTTAGCTACTTAGTTAAACTCCATCCTAACTTAACTCTAGTATCTAGCTTTCTCCTGCTACTTCCTATGGTCCAGCCAGAAATGTTCAGTCACCACTACATGAACCCTCCATGCCCTACAACATCCTTTCTACCTAGAAGGGTTTCTGTTCCCCACAGCTCCCTTCCTCTCCCCAGGAACTTGCTGAAATCCCAGTCATTTTTCACAGACCCACTTAATACCCCATTCATCCATAAAACTTCCACTTCAAAGAGTTTTATGGTTTATGAATTAATTCATTTTTAAAAAGCAGAACTGGCGCGATACATTAAATACTAAAATTACACTCTTCTGTCCATTGAGGATGCAATCAGATTGTTGCTTCCCAAAGATAAAAAGATGCTTAATTTAACTATACTGAGAAAACTAGAATACTGAATAGTAAAAAATGTCTAGAAGTAGCAGGTGTTCCATCATGAGTAACACATCTGATTGGCAACGTTATTTTTCTGCTTTTGACCGTTTTCCTTCTGTTATCAAGCCTGATACCCTTCAAGGTAAAGGGAAGTAAGGTGATATCATAAAGGTGATGTGACCCTAATAATTTCTTTATTTAAAAGCTAAAATTTATTGAAAACTGGCCATCATTATCTCATTTAATCAGAACAAACCAAATTAGTTACAGATATTTTTCTTATTTTACAGATGAGGAAGTCAAGGTTGAAGGAGAGATTGAATAATTTGCCCAGAGTCACACAAATTATAAGTTCTAAGCCAATCTGATTCTAGAACTAGAATTCTTAACTCTGCGCTCTAAGCTTATTAATATATTTACTAAAGTATCTCTGACCAGATGGTTTCAAAAGTAAGCCAAAGGCTTCATCAGTTACTCTTCACCCCATATTATCACCCCACCCCACCCCCCACCCCCAAAAAAGCTGCAATACTTTACATTTCTATACTACTTAACTGGCTTTGAAAATACTTCCACAAGTATTAATGGTTTAAATCCCACAACAAATCTATAGGACTTTCACCATTTTATATAGCAGGAAAGAGGAACAGAGAGATTATAAATTACCCAGTCACACTGCTGAGTAGCCAGGATCCAGACACAACTTTCTTAACCTAATATCAGTGCTCTTTCCAGAACAGCTAAACACTTTAGAAGTATCTGATACCTTTCCTTAGATATGGAAGTCATGAAGTATTCAGTGAATTGTCATGTTTCCCAGTTCCACTCAATTAATTGGAAGACATTCATTGTTATTACTTTTATACTCTGTAGAAATTATGATCATAGACATATTTTCAGTAATATAATGAGTCCAGTCATTACTCAAGGAATTTTCAGTGTCAGGCAATATGTTCACCAGCTTGACAAGCACGAGGCCTGAAATGGCATGGTTTCTACAATTTCAATGGATAGAAACCATACTGTGATAGGTTTCCATCAATGACTGCCAGAACACCAAATGTATGGGCAGGAGTGGTGCGAAAGAAGTGTGAATAGGTAGGGTGAGTTCAAATCATGGAAAGCCTTGTTTATCATGCCAAGATTGAGATATAAGGATAGGTGAAGAGGATCCACTGAAGAATTTTGATATGGGAAGTAGTACGTTCATATTTGCATGACAGGAAGTAACTTAGGCAGTAGAAGATGGAAGATGGTGTCAAGGGCCAGAGCAGAGTCAGGGAAGCCAGTAAAAATGCTACTGTAATAGTCTCCCAAGGCACAGTCAATTCCCAAATGTGGCTGATTATTTGAAATTACCAAGGAAGCCTTTTTTTTTTTCCATCATTAGAATATATTTTGCATTTATATAATATAGAAGACAAAAATAAGTGAGCATTGCTACAAGCAACAACAGAAATAAAATTCATCAGCAATATTCAGCAAAACAAAGCAGACATAAAATGATATATATTGTATGGTTTCTTTTTAAAAAATTCAAAACTGGGCAAAACCAATTTATGGCGAAGATAATGGTTACTTTGGGGGCAGAAAGGAGGGGCCATGACCAGGAAATGGTATGAGGAAGGCTTCCGAGGTGCTGGGAAAGTTCTGTTTCTTGATCTGAGTAGTGCTTATGCTAGTAGGAGTTCACATAACTCACATAAGTCATAAGATTACAGTTAAACTTATGACTTATGCACTTTTCTCTGTGTTATAACTTATTAAGAAAGCTAACACAAAAGCCTTATTTAGTTCACTAAGATCAACAATTGGCAAAGAATTACTGAATATTATTTTAGACACCTACAACGTTCAAGGAACTGCCTTAGGTGATCAAAGATTCCAAGTACATTCCATTAACAAACTTTTTTTTTTCATATTAGTCATCCATTTTATACACATCAGTGTATCCATGTCAATCCCAATCGCCCAATTCATCCCACCACCACCACCAACCACTGCTGCTTTGCACCCTTGGTGTCCATTCGTTTTTTCTCTACTTCTCTGTCTCAATTTCTGCTCAGTAAACTGTTTCATCTGTACCATTTTCTAGATTCCATGTACACGCGTTAATATACAATATTTGTTTTCTCTTTCTGACTTACTTCACTCTGTATGACAGTCTCTAGATCCATCCACATCTCTACAAATGACCCAATTTCGTTCCTTTTTATGACTGAGTAATATTCCATTGTATATATGTACCACATTTTCTTTATCCATTCATCTGTCGATGGGCACTTAGGTTGCTTCCATGACCTGGCTATTGTAAATACTGCTGCAATGAACACTGGGGTGCATGTGAATTTTTTTTTTTTTTTTTTTTTTTTTGCGGTACGCGGGCCTTTCACTGTTGTGGCCTCCCTGTTGTGGAGCACAGGCTCCGGACGCGCAGGCTCAGCGGCCATGGCTCACGGGCCCAGCCGCTCTGCAGCATGTGGGATCCTCCCGGACCAGGGCACAAAACTGCGTCCCCTGCATCGGCAGGTGGACTCTCAACCACTGTGCCACTAGGGAAGCCCGGGGTGCATGTGTCTTTTTGAATTATGGTTTTCTCTGGGTATATGCCCAGCAGTGGGATTGCTGGGTCATATGGTACTTCTTTAAGGAAACTCCATACTGTTCTCCATAGCGGCTGTATCAATTTACATTCCCACCAGCAATGCAAGAGGGTTCCCTTTTCTCCACACCCTCTCCAGCATTTATTGTTTGTAGATTTTCTGATGATGCCCATTCTAACTGGTGTGAGGTGACACCTCATTGTAGTTTTGATTTGCATTTCTCTAATAATTAGTGATGTTGAGCAGCTTTTCATGTTCTTTTGGCCATCTGTATGTCTTCTTTGGAAAAATATCTATTTAGGTCTTCAGCCTAAATATGGATTGGTTTGTTTGTTTAATATTGAGCTGCATGAGCTGCTTATATATTTTGGAGATTAATCCTTTGTCCATTGATTCGTTTGCAAATATTTTTTCCCATTCTGAGGGTTGTCTTTTCGTCTTGTTTGTAGTTTCCTTTGCTGTGCAAAAGCTTTTAAGTTTCATTAGGTCCCATTTGTTTATTTTTGTTTTTATTTCCATTACTCTAGGAGGTGGATCAAAAAAGATCTTGCTGTGATTTATGTCAAAGGGTGTTATTCCTATGTTTTCCTCTAAGAGTTTTATAGTGCCCAGTCTTACCTTTAGGTCTTTAATCCATTTTGAGTTTATTTTTGTGTATGGTGTTAGGGAGTGCTCTAATTTCATTCTTTTACATGGAGCTGTCCAGTTTTCCCAGCAGCACTTATTGAAGAGACTGTCTTTTCTCCATTGTATATCCTTGCCTCCTTTGTCATAGATTAGTTGGTCATAGGTGCGTGGGTTTATCTCTGGGCTTTCTACCCTGTTCCATTGATCTATATTTCTGTTTTTGTGCCAGTAACATAGTCTTGATTACTGTAGCTTTGCAGTATACTCTGAAGTCAGGGAATCTGATTCCTCCAGCTCCATTTTTTCCCCTCAAGACTGCTTTGGCTATTCTGGGTCTTTTGTGTCTCCATACAAATTTTAAGACATTTTGTTCTACCTCTGTAAAAAATTCCATTGGTACTTTGATAGGGATTGCATTGAATCTGTAGATTGCTTTGGGTAGTATAGTCATTTTCACAATATTGATTCTTCCAATCCAAGAACATGGTATATCTATCCATCTGTTGGTATCATCTTTAATTTCTTTCATCAGTGTCTTATAGTTTTCTGCATACAGGTCTTTTGTCTCCCTAGGTAGGTTTATTCCTAGGTATTTTATTCTTTTTATTGCAGTGGTAAATGGGAGAGTTTCCTTAATTTCTCTTTCAGATTTTTCATCATTAGTGTATAGTAATGCAAGATATTTCTTTGCATTAATTTTGTATCCTGCAACATTACCAAATTCATTGATTAGCTCTAGTAGTTTTCTGGTGGTATCTTTAGGATTCTCTATGTATAGTATCATGTAATCTGCAAACAGTGACAGTTTTACTTCTTCTTTTCCAATTGTATTCCTTTTATTTCTTTTTCTTCTCTGACTGCCGTGGCCAGGACTCCCAAAACTATGTTGAATAATAGTGGTGAGAGTGGACATCCTTGTCTTGTTCCTGATCTTAGGAGAAATGCTTTCAGTTATTCGCCATTGAGAATGATGTTTGCTGTGGATTTGTCATATATGGCCTTTATTATGTTGAAGTAGGTTCCCTCTATGCCTACCTTCTGGAGAGTTTTTATCATAAATGGATGTTGAATTTTGTCAAAAGCTTTTTCTGCATCTACTGAGATGATCATAGGGTTTTTATTCTTCAATTTGTTAATATGGTGTATCACATTGACTGATTTGTGTACACTGAAGAATCCTTGCATCTCTGGGATTAATCCCATTTGATTATGGTGCATGATCCTTTTAATGTGTTGTTGGATTCTCTTTGCTAGTATTTTGTTAATGATTTTTGCATCTGTATTCATCAGTGATATTGGTCTGTAATTTTCTTTTTTTGTAGTATCTGTCTGGTTTTGGTATCAAGATGATGGTAGCCTCGTTGAATGAGTGTGGGAGTGTTCCTTCCTCTGCAATTTTTTGGAAGAGTTTGAGAAGGTTGGGCGTTAGCTCTTCTCTAAATGTGTGATAGAGTTCACCTGTGAAGGCATCTGGTCCTGGACTTTTGTTTGTTGTAAGATTTGTAATCACAGTTTCAATTTCATTACTTGTGATTGGTCTATTCATATTTTCTATTTCTTCCTGATTCAGTCTTGGAAGTTTATACCTTTCTAAAAATTTGTCCATTTCTTCCAGGTTGTCCATTTTATTGGCATAGAGTTGCTTGTAGTAGTCTCTTAGGACGCTTTGTATTTCTGCAGTGTCTGTTGCAACTTCTCCTTTTTCATTTCTACTTTTATTGATTTGAGTCCTCTCCTTCTTTTTCTTGATGAGTCTGGCTAATGGTTTATCAATTTTGTTTATCTTCTCAAAGAACCAGCTTTTACTTTTATTGATCCTTGCTACTGTTTTCTTTGTTTCTGTTTCATTTATTTCTGCTCTGATCTTTATGATTTATTTCCTTCTGCTAACTTTGGGTTTTGTCTGTTCTTCTTTCTCTAGTTCCTTTAGGTGTAAGGTTAGATTGTTAATTTGAGATTTTTCTTGTTTCTTGAGGTAGGCTTGTATTGCTATAAACTTCCCTCTTAGAACTGCTTTTGTTGCATCCCATAGGTTTTGGATCATCGTGTTTTCATTGTCATTTGTCCCTAGGTATTTTTTAATTTCCTCTTTGATTTCTTCAGCGATCTCTTGGTTATTTAGTAACATATTGTTTAACCTCCATGTGTGGTTTTTTTTTTACGTTTTTTTCCCTGTAATTCATTTCTAATCTCATAGCGTTGTGGTCAGAAAAGATGCTTGGTATGATTTCAATTTTCTTCAATTTACTGAGGCTTGATATGTGACCCAAGATGTGATCTATCCTGGAGAATGTTCTGTGCACACTTGAGAAGAAAGTGTAATCTGCTGTTTGGGGATGGAATGTCCTATAAACATCAATTAAATCTATCTGGTCTATTGTATCATTTAAAGCTTGTTTCCTTATTAATTTTCTGTTTGCATGATCTGTCCATTGGTGTAAGTGAGGTGTTAAAGTCCCCCACTATTATTGTGTTACTGTTGATTTCCTCTTTTATAGCTGTTAGCATTTGCCTTATATATTGAGGTGCTCCTATGTTGGGTGCATATATATTTATAATTGTTATATCTTCTTCTTGGATTCATCCCTTGATCATTATGTAGTGGCCTTCCTTTTCTCTTGTAACATTCTTTATTTTAAAGTCTATTTTATCTGATATGAGTATTGCTACTCCAGCTTTCTTTTGATTTCCATTTGCATGGAATATCTTTTTCCATCCCCTCATTTTCAGTCTCTGTGTGTCCCTAGGTCTGAAGTGGGTCTCTTGTAGATAGCATATATATGGGTCTTGTTTTTGTAACCATTCAGCAAGCCTGTGTCTTTTGGTTGGAGCATTTAATCCATTCACGTTTAAGGTAATTATCGATATGTATGTTCCTATGACCATTTTCTTAATTGTTTTGGGTTTGTTTTTGTAGGTCCTTTTCTTCTCTTGTGTTTCCCACTTAGAGAAGTTCCTGTAGCATTTGTTGTAGAGCTGGTTTGGTGGTGCTGAATTCTCTCAGCTTTTGCTTGTCTGTAAAGCTTTTGATTTCTCCATGGAATCTGAATGAGATCCTTGCTGGGTAGAGTAATCTTGGTTGTAGGTTCTTCCCTTTCATCACTTTTAGTATATCATGCCACTCCCTTCTGGCTTGTAGAGTTTCTGCTGAGAAATCAGGTGTTAACCTTATGGGAGTTCCCTTGTATGTTATTTTTCATTTTTCCCTTGCTGCTTTCAATACTTTTTCTTTGTCTTTAATTTTTGCCAGTTTGATTACTACGTGTCTTGGCGTGTTTCTCCTTGGGTTTATCCAGTATGGGACTCTCTGGGCTTCCTGGACTTGGGTGGCTATTTTCTTTCCCACGTTAGGGAAGTTTTTGACTATAATCTCTTCAAATATTTTCTCAGGTCCTTTATCTCTCTGTTCTCCTTCTGGGACCCCTATAATGTGAATATTGGTGTGTTTAATGTTGTCCCAG
Organism: Grampus griseus; assembly: GCF_964374135.1. Classification (NCBI taxonomy): domain Eukaryota; kingdom Metazoa; phylum Chordata; class Mammalia; order Artiodactyla; family Delphinidae; genus Grampus; species Grampus griseus. The sequence goes on from NC_138997.1 coordinate 7,979,418, forward strand.
AGGTCCCTTAGGCTGTGTTCATTTCTTTTCATTCTTTTTACTTTATTCTGTTCTGCGGCAGTGAATTCCACCATTCTGTCTTCCAGGTCAGTTATCCATTTTTCTGCCTCAGTTATTCTGCTATTGATTCCTTCTAGTGTAGTTTTTTTTTTCAGTTATTGTATTGTTCATCTCTGTTTGTTTGTTCTTTAATTCTTCTAGGTCTTTGTTAAACACTTCTTTCATCTTCTCAATCTTTGCCTCCATTCTTTTTCCGAGGTCCTGGATCATCTTCACTATCATTATTCTGAATTCTTTTTATGGAAGGTTGCCTATCTCCACTTCATTAAGTTGTTCTTCTAGGGTTTTATCTTGTTTCTTCATCTGGTACATAGCCCTCTGCCTTTTCATCTTGTCTATTTTTCAGTGAATGTGGTTTTTGCTCCACAGGCTGCAGGATTGTAGTTCTTCTCGCTTCTTCTGTCTGCCCTCTGGTGGATGAGGCTATCTAAGAGGCTTGTGGAAGTTTCCTGATGGGAGGGAATGGTGGTGGGTAGAGCTGGCTGTTGCTCTGGTGGGCAGAGCTCAGTAAAACTTTAATCAGCCTGTCTGCTGATGGGTGGGGCTGGGTTCCCTCCCTGTTGGTTGTTTGGCCTGAGGCAACCCAACACTGGAGCATACCCGGGCTCTTTGGTGGGGCTAATGGCAGACTCTGGGAGGGCTCACACCAAGGTGTACTTCCCAGAACTTCTGCTGTCAGTGTCCTTGTCCCCAAGGTGAGCAACAGCTGCACCCTGCTTCTGCAGGAGACCCTCCAACACTAGCAGGTAGGTCTGGTTCAGTCTCCTACGGGGTCACTGCTCCTTCCCCTGGGTCCCCATGTGCACACTACTTTGTGTGTGCCCTCCAAGAGTGGAGTCTCTGTTTCCCCCAGTCCTGCCGAAGTCCTGCAATCAAATCCCGCTAGCCTTCAAAGTCTGATTCCCTAGGAATTCCTCCTCCCGTTTTCAGACCCCCAGGTTGGGGAGCCTGACGTGTGGCTCAGAACCTTCACTCCACTGGGTGGATTTCTGTGGTATAAGTGTTCTCCAGTTTGTGAGTCACACACACAACGATTATGGGATTTGATTTTATTGTGATAGCACCGCTCCTACCATCTCATTGCGGCTTCTTTGTCTTTGCATGTGGGGTGGCTTTATGGTGAGTTCCAGTGTCTTCCTGTTGATGATTGTTCAGCAGTTAGTTGTGATTCTGGTGTTCTCGAAAGAGGGAGTGAGAGCATGTGCTTCTACTCCACCATCTTGAACCAATCTCCAAGGAAGCCTTTTAAAATACAGGTTTTAGAGCCCTGCCTTGAGTGTTCTGACTCCGTCTGGGTCACCAGGTACATGTGATAATGGGCCAGGTGTAGAATTCTCCTGCCTGGATGAGAGGCTATGAGGAAGCACCAGTGAGGGTGGGAGAGATTTATGAGATACCTAAGCAGCAGAATGAACAGGTGATCTTCAAGGGCAAGGAAAGATGATGAGACAATCCACAGGACATGCAGGTACAGGTGAGTATTAGGTAGTTAGATATAGATGTAGGGTTTGCCAGGGAGAGCTCTAGACTGAAGGCCTAAGAATGAACCTAGGAAATAATGTTTAAATCTGACTCAGAAGGAAGAGACCTCAAAGGAGATGGAAGAGAGGCCAGAGAAATAGGAAGATAAGAACAATTCAAAATTTATTCAAGCATGTAATGGGGAAAGTTTGGCTTGTGGACAGAGCATAAGGGGCCTAAATTCCAAGAAAATAAGTTTTGATTGTATATTGTCAGCAAAAGTGGGGGAGAGCAAAACAATAACAGCAAACGGTTTGCTTACTTGAGTCAAGACTATGCTATGATCAGGTTTGTTTTGGGGGAACATCATTCTATCACTGGTAGAAAGGCGATGGAGAGAGGGTGAGTCTAGAGGTGGGAGAACAGCTTGAAATTGTGTGGCTGTCATAAGGGCCTAATCTAAAGCATTGGGGGGTGGGGTGGACACAAGACACCCGTTTCAAGAGCGATGTCTAAGGCAGAATGTGAGTCCCAGCGGGAATGGTAAAGGTGGAGGAGTTAAGGGCAAACTAAGGCTTCCAGCTTGGCAGACCGGTGGCCGGCAAACTAAGGTTGGAGAGGGTAGAACGTAGACAAAGTTTTGGTGATGATGTTGTGAGTGTGAGCAATTTCAGGCACCATATGGTTTTTCATGGGTAGTGAGAAATATGGCTCTATTGCTCTGCCAGTAGGTTGAGGCTAGGAGTTATGAGTTAGAAGTCATCAGCAGTATGGGAACTGAAGTAAAAGACAGTCACCCAGGCAGATACATATTTAGTGAGAATAAGTGACGACCAGTGGTGATTGTCAGGAAAGGGTGAACGTAGTACTCAGAATCAGATCTAATGCTACAGATGCTGCCTGATCTACACCAAGTACAGGGAGACATACATTCTTTATTCTAAATATTACTCAGTATACTCAGTGAATCAATCAGTTTGTTTTTTTGGCAATCACATCACACTGACATTTCATACTGTGTTAGAAGTTAACTAAAATCCATGCATATTTTAATTGAACTATTATTAATTAATTTTGGTCTTCTCTTGACCATGGACCTAAGTAGAGGACTTTCCAATTATACTGATTCCATCAGACGTGATGCTTTTGTTGCAAGAAACAGACTACTGCACTAAAAGTAGTTTATCCTATGATGACATTTATTTCCCTCTCATAACTATAAGTCCAGAGGTATGTGTGTTGAGGGTTGGCTCAGCAGATGAGCAACGATGAGGAACTGAGTCTTTCTCCTCCTTTAGCTGCCAACCTCAGTGTGTCAGCGGTACACTCATCAAGGGCAGAAGGTGATGGTGGCAGCGCCCCACATTCTGCTTTCATATGAGAACATCTGATAGCAGGATGGGAGCAGGGGCATGTTGACCCAGAGGCCTACTCTCTTTTTTTATTAAAATTTAAATAATAATTTACCTACAGTAAAATGCATAAATTTTAGGTGTACAGTTGAAAGAGTTTTGACAAATGCATACACCCATATAACCCACTTCCCTATTGAGAACATTTTCATCACCCCAGAGGGCCCCCTGGGGTACTTTCTTCGTCAGTCATCACCACTGCTGCCACCCCGAACCCCACCCAGAGGCAACCACAGCTCTGATCTCTTAAATCATTCTCTTTTTGGTAATCAGGAATGAAAATATTTCCCAGAGCCCTCTGCCCCCAGCACACTTTCCCTTACATCTCCTTGGCCCGAACTGGGTCACAGCTGACCTTTAAGTCAATCACTGACTAAAGAGGACAGTATTATAGACCATTTATGACTCATCCATCTGTTGGGGCCCGTCTGACCTAAGCACACTGCTGCAGACCCAAATACAACTGGGTTTTGGGAGTTTTTTTTACAGCAAGAAAGAATAGGGAAAGGGCTATATACACACACACCATTTTGTTGGTCTACGTATCCAGCCATCCAGTATCTGACCTATTCTTCCAGCTTTATTTCACTCACAAAAGTGCTAAGTATGTGCTCGTTCAAGCCAATGATTAAAATCCTGAGAATGACACAAACAAATGTAGAGACCTCCCCTGAACTGAACAGCAATCTATGTTCCAACACTCTGGTCAAAGTCCTTCATCCTGGTCCAAACGCAACCAAATCTGTATTTGTCTGGGTCCCCAATTTTCATGTAGCCCACAAGGGTATCATGAGAATGTCATCCAACACTTGGGCTCCTACACTGGGGCACACAGAGGTGTGTCAGTGGATAGGTTTAGTACTCTTTCCCTTTAAAAGCCCTTTTCTCTGTCTCAGTACGTTTTATGAGCCTCAGGTTATTCTCAGCTCAGATATTTCGAGTCTCTGTCACTGTAGTGTATTTATCACTTCTTCCGTGCCTGTTGACTCTTTCTGTATACATCCTTCTAAAAGCTGAGCTCACAAGAATGACACCTTGTTTTTCTTAGCTGCTCTTCCATTCTTCCTATTTTTCAGTATGTTAATGATATCCTAGTGAACCTCCCAATCCCTTTTCAATCCAGCTTCCTTTTGGCTTATCTCTAATGTTTCAACGATCTTAGGAATTTTAGAGAAATCTTTCTAAACAATGTCCAGGTTTACATATCTAACCATGGCTAGCACATTCTTTATTGTTATGGATCTTAAAATGGCCCTGGTACATCCCATTAAACTAATTTCCATAACTTCCATTCAATCCCTATTGGTTATAATTAGGTCCAGAAAACCATGCTTCCTTGTTGCATTATTTAGCATCTCAGAGGTAAGACTATCAGCAAGATCAGTAAAAAAACCGCATTAAGGGCTTCCCTGGTGGCGCAGTGGTTGAGAGTCCGCCTGCCAATGCAGGGGACACGGGTTCGTGCCCCGGTCCGGGAAGATCCCACATGCCGTGGAGCGGCTGGGCCCGTGAGCCATGGCCGCTGAGCCTGCGCGTCCGGAGCCTGTGCTCCGCAACGGGAGAGGCCACAACAGTGAGAGGCCCGCGCACCACACACAAAAAAAGACAACCGCATTAAGTATTCTGCTTTAACAGAAAGATGCTTCAGAGTATAGACATGGAGTTCCCAATGATGACATTTATCTGCCTCTAGGCCAGATTTGAAACTTGCATTATGAGAGCAGCAGTCATATTCATCCACCTAAGACATCTGCATTTGACTCCCTCAGTGTTTTCAGTTTATGTATCTTGTACTCTCATGCTTAAACCTAGTAGCTCAAGGATTTCCATGCAGGGCACGCTTCCACAGATCTCAACAGGTGTTTATTTGTACAGCATGTAAGCTCCTGTTGGTGTATTCTAGTGATTATGTGTATCTCAGCAAGTTTGTCTTGCTTAGGAGATGATATTTATCTATTTTCATTCTATTTTAGGTTTACCATATTATCTTATCAGCCCTAGTTAAAACGTATATGTGTTAAAAAGCGTTTATCCGTGATAGAGCTGAAACAAAGTCAGTCACTTTTTAATATTTTAAAAAGAGACCCTTTGCAAAGCACTATAGGAGTCAGATAAACATATTTAAGGTAGATTTTTTTCTATTTAGAAAATTATTTTAATTTTTCATAGAAAAACTGATACAAGTTACTTTGTTTTAATATCCTCTTGTGAATCACTGATATTTTCTCAGCTACCACATTACCTCCACTTTATGCTACACTTGATATTCTCCAAAGTAGCTCATTTTATCTGAGCATTGTTCTTCCTTTTCCTCAGAGTTCAGTTTAAAGTTCTCTTTATCAGGTTGGCAAGATTCTTGTCAAATGCATTCCTCTCATAGTACGCTATCCCCTATAGGGAGTCTGTTGTATTCACACATGAGCCCTAGTTAAGAAAACCTCATTTCGGTCTTTGCTGTTTTGGTTGGGTGCTACACGATACCGCTTACCTTTCATTTCTTCTTCTAAGTCATGCCTCAACTGGAAGAAGAAATGAAAACAGCCCTTCAGTGCCCAAACCAAATGCCATATGAACCAACAAGAGTATAGTGTGGTCTGTCAATGTGATAAGTCTCAGGAAACCTCCTGAAGGAACCTCCCGTATCAGTTCCGTCAAGATTCACCTCAATATGAATGAGAAAGAAATAAGACGCCTTCCCTCTAGTCCCTACCTGAAGGACTGGCTTTGGATGTTTATCCTCTGACTCCCAGTTGTAAATCTTTAGAGAACTACATGCATTAACCTAATGTGTAAAAGATATGTTATAAATTATCAGCCAATGATAAAAAGATTTAGATAGTATTGTCAAGATTCCTCTATAGGTTTTAAAACTAGCCTCCTTTACTGGTGGCAGTTACCAAGGACCACATATATGGGACTTACAGTCGCAAGTTGAACTTGGAAGTGTGCCAGGAACAAAAGAGACAAAAAGACATAGTAATACTGTCTGCAGGAATCCACAGTCTACTTGGTAACCTAACACTGCTGGACACAGACCTCAGCACGTATCCCTGCTATTAACACCAGGTGCACCCAACTGACCATACCTCTGGGCTCATGTAAGTGCTTTTGAGATGATTTTATAGCAGTAAGGAAACATCAATCCACAATTATTCTCCAATCTTAGAAGAATATATATCAGTTTAACAAACACTTGATACAAAGAATAGATTTCGTAAAAAGAATTCAATGTAGGAATACTAATCTGAAGGTATATCCATAAGGAATATTTATAACAGAGAATGATTAAATAAAATACCTTCCATTAAAAATAGAGCAATACTGAAAATTAAACACCAAAGTTACTTACTTTTACTATGATGAGCCTCGCTCGGTTTTCACACCTCTGGGTATCATTTTCTACATACTCCACTTCAAACAGGGTATTATAATTTTCTAATATTTTAGCCATTATCTTGTTGCAGAGGTCTTGCTCTTTCATGCCTTCAAGCCCAGGAGACACACTAGAAATAAGGGGAAAAAATTGAGAGGAATTACTTTGCAAAAACACAACTGGCAGCACAGCTGACTCAGGTTTATACTTTGACCTTTCCTGAACGATGGATCAGTCGTCTTATAAATACACACAGGATTTTAAATAAGTTCTATGGTGACACACAGGATGTTGTTGGGACAACTGGCAAGTTCCCAAGATCTGAATTAATAACTTGTGCTGAATAAGAAAAGTACATGTTGCTCAGGAAGAGGGCACAGGTTAACATGAGTGCAATCGATAATGCTTTATACATATTAGAAATTGCTGCATATAAAGTAACATTTATAAAAAAGTAAAAGCTAGAGAGACACCTTCAAGATGGCGGAGGAGTAAGACGCGGAGGTCACCTTCCTCCCCACAAATACATCAGAAATACATCTACACGTGGAACAGCTCCTACAGAACACCTACTGAACGCTGGCAGAAGACCTCAGACCTCCCAAAAGGCAAGAAACTCACCACATACCTGGGTAGCGCGAAAGATAAAATAAAACACAGAGACAAAGGAATAGGGACGGGACCCGCACCAGTTGCGGGGCGGAGCTGTGAAGGAGGAAAAGTTTCCACACACTAGAAGCCCCTTCGCGGGCGGAGACTGAGGGTGGTGGAGGGGGGAAGCTTCGAAGCCACGGAGGACAGCGCAGCCACAGGGGTGCGGAGGGCAAAGCGGGGAGATTCCCGCACAGAGGATCTGTGCCGACCGGCACTCACCAGCCCGAGAGGCTTGTCTGCTCACCCGCCGGGGCGGGCGGGGCTGGGAGCTGAGGCTCGGGCTTCGGTCGGAGCGCAGGGAGAGGACTGGGGCTGGCGGCGTGAACACAGCCTGCAGGGGGTTAGTGCGCCACGGCTAGCCGGGAGGGAGTCCGGGGAAAAGTCTGGAGCTGCCGAAGAGGCAAGAGACTTTTTCTTGCCTCTGTTTCCTGGTGCGCGAGGAGAGGGGATTAAGAGCACCGCTTAAAAGATCTCCACACATGGGCGCGAGCCGCGGCTAACAGCGCGGACCCCAGAGACGGGCATGAGACGTTAAGACTGCTGCTGCCGCCACCAAGAAGCCTGTGTGCGAGCACAGGTCACTCTCCACACCCCGCTTCCGGGGAGCCTGTGCAGCCCGCCACTGCCAGGGTCCCGTGATCCAGGGACAACTTCCCTGGGAGAACACACGGCGCGCCTCAGGCTGGTGCAACGTCACGCCGGCCTCTGCCGCTGCAGGTTCGCCCCGCACTCCGTGCCCCTCCCTCCCACCGGCCTGAGCGAGCCAGAGCCCCCGAATCAGCAGCTCCTTTAACCCCGTCCTGTCTGAGCGAAGAACAGACGCCCTCCGGCGACCTACACGTAGACGCAAGGCCAAATCCAAAGTTGAACCCCAAGAGCTCTGCAAACAAAGAAAGGGAAATCTCTCCCAACAGCCTCAGCAGCAGCGGATTAAATCTCCACAATCAACTTCATGTACCCTGCATCTGTGGAATACATGAATAGACAACGAGGCAACCCAAATTGAGGAGGTGGACTTTGGGAGCAACTGTAGACTTGGGGTTTCCTTTTGGCACCTAATTTGTTTCTAGTCTTACGTTTATCTTAGTTTAGTATTTAGAGTTTATTATCATTGGTAGATTTGGTTATTGATTTGGTTGCTCTCTTCCTTTTTTCTTTTAATATACAGATATGTATATATAATTTACCTATTTCTCTTTTTGTGAGTGTGTATGTGTATGCTTCTTTGTGTAATTTTGTCTGTACAGCTTTGCTTTTACTATTTGTCCTAGGGTTCTGTCTGTCCTTTTTCTTTTCTTTTCTTTAGTAGAGTTTTTAGCACTTGTTATCATTGATGGATTTGTTTTTTGGTTTGGTGGCTCTCTTTTTCTTTCCTTTACTACTTAAAAATTTTTTTTAATTTTTAATAATATTTAGTTTTTATTTTTCTTTCTTTCTTTCTTTCCTTTTTCCTCCCTTTTCTTCTGAGCCATGTGGCTGACAGGGTCTTCAGCCGGGTGTCAGGCCTGTGCCTCTGAGTTGGGAGAGCCAAGATCAGGACACTGGTCCACCAGAGACCTCCCGGCTCCACGTAATATCAAACAGTGAAAGCTCTCCCAGAGATCTCCAGCTCAACACTAAGACCCAGCTCCACTCAACGACCAGAGAGCTACAGTGCTGGACACCCTATGCTAAACAATGAGCAAGACAGCAACCCAACCCCACCCATTAGCACAAAGGTTGCCTAAAATCATAATAAGGCCACAGACACCCCAAAACACACCACCAGACATGATCCTCCCCACCAGAAAGACAAGATCCAGCCTCATCCACCAGAACACAAGCACAAGTCCCCTCCACCAGGCAGCCTACACAACCCACTGAACCAACCTTAGCCACTAAGGGGGAGATACCAAAAACAACGGGAACTACAAACTTGCAGCCTGCAAAACGGAGACCCCAAACACACTAAGTTAAGCAAAATGAGAACACAGAGAAACACACAGCAGATGAAGGAACAAGGTAAAACCCCATCAGACCAAACAAATGAAGAGGATACAGGAAGTCTACCTGAAAATGAATTCAGAGTAATGATAGTAAAGATGATCCAAAATCTTGGAAATAGAATGGAGAAAATACAAGAAACATTTAACAAGAACCTAGAAGAACTAAAGAGCAAACAAACAATGATGAACAACACAATAAATTAACTTAAAAATTCTCTAGAAGGAATCAATAGCAGAATAACTGAGGCAGAAGAACGGATAAATGACCTGGAAGATAAAATAGTGGAAATAACTACTGCAGAGCAGAATGAAGAAAAAAGAATGAAAAGAATTGAGGACAGTCTCAGAGACCTCTGGGACAACATTAAACGCACCAACATTCGAATTCTAGGGGCCCCAGAAGAAGAAGAGAAAAAGGGACAGAAAATATTTGAAGAAATTATAGTTGAAAACTTCCCTGATACGGGAAAGGAAATAGTCAATCAGGTCCAGGAAGTGCAGAGAGTCCCATACATGATAAATCCAAGGAGAAACATGCCAAGACACATATTAATCAAACTATCAAAAATCTAATACGAAGAAAAATTATTAAAAGCAGCAAGGGAAAAATAACATACAAGGGAATTGCCGTAAGGTTAACAGCTGATCTTCCATCAGAAACTCTGCAAGCCAGAAGGGAGTGGCAGGACAAATTTAAAGTGATGAAAGGGGAAAACCTGCAACCAAGATTACTCTACCCAACAAGCATCTCATTCAGATTAGACGGAGAAATTTAAACCTTTACAGACAAGCAGAAGCTAAGAGAATTCAGCACCAACAAACCAGCTTTAAAACAAATGCTATAGGAACTTCTCTACGTAGGAAATACAAGAAAAGGAAAAGACCTACAATGACAAACCCAAAACAATTAAAAAAACGGTAACAGGAACATACATATCGATAACTACCTTAAATGTAAATGGATTAAGTGCTCCAACCAAAAGACACAGACTGGCTGAATGGATAAAAAAACAAGACCCGTATATATGCAGTCTACCAGAGACCCACTTCAAAACTAGGGACACATACAGACTGAAAGTGAGGCGATGGAAAAAGATATTCCATGCACATGGAAATCAAAAGAAAGCTGGAGTAGCAATTCTCATATTTTGTTTTAAAGACAAAATGGTCTTTAAAATATAGACTATACAAGAGACAAAGAAGGACACTACATAATGATCAAGGGATCAATCCAAGAAGACGATATAACAATTTTAAATATTTATGCACCCAACATAGGAGTACCTCAATACATATAGCAAATGCTAACAGCCATAAAAGGGGAAAATGACAGTAACACAATCATAGTACGGGACTTTAACACCCCACTTTCACCAATGGACAGATCATCCAAAATGAAAATAAATAAGGAAACACAAGCTTTAAATGATACACTAAACAAGATGGACTTAATTGATATTTATAGGACATTCCATCCACAAACAACAGAATACACTTTCTTCTCAAGTGCTCATGGAACATTCTCCAGGATAGATCATATCCTGGGTCACAAATCAAGCCTTGGTAAATTTAACAAAATTGAAATCTTATCAAGTATCTTTTCTGACCACAACACTAGGAGACCAGATATCAGTAACAGGAAAACGTCGGTAAAAAATACAAACACATGGAGGCTAAACAATACACTACTAAATAACCAAGAGACCACTGAAGAAATCATAGAGAATATCAAAAAATACCTAGGAACAAATGACAATGAAAACATGATGACCCAAAACCTATGGGATGCAGCAAAAGCAGTTCTAAGAGGAAAGTTTATAGCAATACAATCCTACCTCAAGAAACAAGAAACATCTCAAATTAACAACCTAACATTACACCTAAAGCAATTAGAGAAAGAAGAACTAAAAAACCCCAAAGTTAGCAGAAGGAAAGAAATCATAAAGATCAGATCGAAATAAATGAAGGAAACGACAGCAAAGATGAATAATACTAAAAGCTGGTTCTTTGAGAAGATAAACAAAGGTGAGAAACCTTTAGCCAGACTCATCAAGAAACAACGGAGAAGACTGAAATCAGTGGAATTACAAGTGAAGAAGGTGAAGTAACAACAGGCAATGCAGAAATACAAAGGATCATGAGAAATTCTTACAAGCAACTATATGCCAATAAAATGGACAACCTGAAAGAAATGGACAAATTCTTAGAAACGTACAACCTTCTGAGACTGAACTAGGAAGATATAGAAAATGTAAACAGACCAATCACAGGCACTGAAATTGAAACTGTGATTAAAAATCTTCCAACAAACAAAAGCCCAGGACCAGATGGCTTCACAGGTGATTTCTATCAAACATTTAGAGAAGATCTAACACCTATCCTTCTCAAACTTTTCCAAAATATAGCAGAGGGAGAAACACTGCCAAACTCATTCTACGAGGCCACCATCACACTGATACCAAAACCAAACAAAAATGTCACAAAGAAAGAAAACTACAGCCCAATATCACTGATGAGCATAGATGCAAAAATTCTCAACAAAATACTAGAAATCTGAATCCAACAGCACATTACAAGGATCATATATCACGGTCAAGTGGGGTTTACCCCACAAATGCAAGAATTCTTCAATACACGCAAATTAATCAAAGTGATAAACCATATTAACAAATTGAAGGAGAAAAACCATATGATCATCTCAATAGATGGAGAAAAAGCTTTTGACAAAATTCAACACCCACTTATGATGAAAACACTCCAGAAAGTAGGCATAGAGGGAACTTACTTCAACATAATAAAGGCCATATATGACAAACCCACAGCCAACATCGCTCTCAATGGTGAAAAACTGAAACCATTGCCTCTAAGATCAGGAAGACGACAACGTTGTCCACTCTTACCACTATTATTCAACATAGTTTTGGAAGTTTCAGCAACAGCAATCAGAGAAGAAAAAGAAAGAAAAGGAATCCAAACTGGAAAAGAAGTAAAGCTGTCACTGTTTGCAGATGACATAATACTATAAATAGACAATCCTAAAGATGCTACCAGCAAACTACTTGAGCTAAGCAATGAATTTGGTAAAGTAGCAGGATACATTAATGCACAGAAATCTCTTGCATTCCTATACACTAATGATGAAAAATCTGAAGGCGAAATTAAGGAAACACTTTCATTTATCATTGCAACAAAAAGAATAAAATACCTAGGAATAAACCTACCTAAGGAGACAAAAGACCTGTATGTAGAAAACTATAAGACACTGATGAAAGAAATTAAAGATGATACAGACAAATGGAGAGATATACCATGTTCTTGAATTGGAAGAATCAACATTGTGAAAATGACTATACTACCCAAAGCAATCTACAGATTAAATGCAATCTGTATCAAACTACGAATGGCATTATTATTCACAGAACTAGAAAAAAAATTTCACAATGTGTATGGAAACACAAAAGACCCCGAATAGCCAAAGCAATCTTGAGGAAGAAAAACGGAGCTGGAGGAATCCGGCTCCCTGACTTCAGACTATACTGCAAAGCTACAGTAATCAAGACAGTATGGTACTGGCACAAAAACAGAAATATAGATCAATGGAACAGGAGAGAAAGCCCAGAGATAAACCCACACACATATGGTCACCTCATCTTTGATTAAGGAGGCAAGAATATACAATGGAGAAAAGACAGCCTCTTCAATAAGTGGTGCTGGGAAAACTGGACAGCTACATGTAAAAGAATGAAATTAGAACACTCCCTAACACCATACAAAAAAATAAACTCAAAATGGATTAAAGACCTAAATGTAAGGCCAGACACTATCAAACTCTTAGAGGAAAACATAGGCAGAACACTGTGACATACATCACAGCAGGATCCTTTTTGACCCACCTCCTAGAGTAATGGAAATAAAAACAAAAATAAACAAATGGGACCTAATGAAACTTAAAAGCTTTTGCACAGCAAAGGAACACATAAACAAGACGAAAAGACAACCCTCAGACTGGGAGAAAATATTTGCAAATGAAGCAACTGGCAAAGGATTAATCTCCAAAATTTATAAGCAGCTCATACAGCTCAATATCAAAAAAAACCAAACAATCCAATCCAAAAATTGGCAGAAGGCCAAAATAGACATTTCTCCAAAGAAGATATACAGATTGCCAACAGACACATGAAAGGATGCTCAACATCAGTAATCATTAGAGAGATGCAAATCAAAACAATAATGCGGTGTCACCTCACACAAGTCAGAATGGCCATCATCAAGAAATCTACCAACAATAAATGCTGGAGAGCATGTGGAGAAAAGGGAAGCCTCTTGCACTGTTGGTGGGAATGTAAATTGATACAGCCACTATGGAGAACAGTATGGAGGTTCCTTAAAAAACTACAAATAGAACTACCATATGACCCAGCAATCCCACTACTGGGCCTATACCCTGAGAAAACCATAATTCAAAAAGAGTCATGTACCACAATGTTCATTGCAGCTCTATGTACAATAGCCAGGACATGGAAGCAACCTAAGTGTCCATCAACAGATGAATGGATAGAGAAGATGTGGCACATATATACAATGGAATATTACTCAGCCATAAAAAGAAACAAAATTGAATTATTTGTAGTGAGCTGGATGGACCTAGAGTCTGTCATACAGAGTGGAGTAAGTCAGAAAGAGAAAAACATATACCATATGCTAACACATATATATGGAATCTAAAAAAAAAAGAAAAAGTTTCTGAGGAACCTAGGGGCAGGCCAGGAATAAAGACAAAGATGTAGAGAATGGACTCGAGGACATGGGGACGGGGAAGGATAAACTGGGATGAAGTGAGAGAGTGGCATGGACATATATACACTACCAAATGTAAAAAGCTAGTGGGAAGCAATTTCATATCACAGGGAGATCAGCTCAGTGCTTTGTGACCACCTAGAGGGGTGGGATAGGGAGGGTGGGAGGGAGACGCAAGATAGAGGAGATATGGGGATATATATATATGTATAGCTGATTTACTTTGTTTAAAGCAGAAACTAATGCACCATTGTAAAGCAATTATACTCCAATAAAGGTGTTAAAAAAAAAAAAGAAAAAGCTAGAAAGAACAAGTGTTATCACAAAAAGAATGAGTGTTTTACCATGAGAGAAATACTCAGTTACACAAATAACAGCAACACAGTCTTTATTTAAGGATTTCTTAGGTAATGCACAAAAGGCACACAACCTAAAGGAAAAGATAAATAATTCTGGGAAAAAATGCTGATAACTGTTGAAGATTATGTACATTGAAGATGCATTATACTAGTCTCTCTTCTTTTGGGTATGTTTAAAAGTTTCCATAATTTAAAAAAAAACGGTATAAAAAGCTTCTGAATGCAGAAGACACTCTATATAAGGTAGAAAGACAAGATATAGATTGGAAGAAAAGAAATATCTCTTCAGTAACATGGACAACTGACATAGCATTAGTGATCTGAGTATCTAAAGTATGTTTACTAATCAATAAGAAACTGAGTAATTTTCTTATCTTTGTTTTTTTTTTTTAAAAAAGAGACAAAAGACAAATTGAAAAACTCAGAAGAAAACACTTGGACAGTCAAGAATCTTATGAAAAGATACTTAATCTGACTGAGTAATCAGTGAAATGCATTAAAAAAGCAACAATGATGTATCAATGAATATCCATCTGTATTCATTTCCTATGGCTGATGCAACAAAACTGGGACAAATTGGGTGGCTTGAAACAGAAATGTATTCTATCACAGTTCTGGAGGCCAGAAGAGTAACAGAAATTAAGGTGAGCAAAAGGCCGCACACTCCACAGAGGCTCAAGGGGGAGATTATGGCGACAGCATTACTTAGTTGTGGCTGCATCACTTCAATCTTCAATCAAGGCTGACACCTTAAATTTCTCTCTACTCCATGTCCACATGGCCTTCTCCTCTGTGTACATGTCCAAGCCCCTTCTGCCCCCTTCCTATAAGAATACATGTGATTGCATTTAGTACCCACTGAAATAATCTAAGACAATCCCTTTATCTGAAGATCTCTATCTTAATTACAACTGTAAAGTCCCCCTTTTTCACCAAATAGGGTAATATTTACAGTTTCCAAGGATTCTAACTTGATATCTCTGGGGGACGTTGTTCACCCTACTACACCATCTTTGGGGTACCTATCCTAAGGTGACTCCCAATGAGTCACACTCCTGTACTCACCTCGGGGGTAGGCAGAACCTGTGACTTGCCTCTGATCAAGAGAATATGGCAAAGGTTATATGATGTCACTCCTATGCTTGAGTCTTATATAATGTAACATAATCTCAGCAGACTGGAGTGAGGATACTGCTGCTGGTCTTGATGAAATAAGCTGCCATGTTCGGAGAGGACCCACAAGACCGCCACATGGCAGGGGACTAATGTGTACCTGAGGCCTCTAGGTCACAGCCAGTAAGAAGCTGGGGTCCTTATGCAGCTGCAAGGAAATGAGTCTACCAACAACTCTCATGAGCTTGAAAGCAGATTCTGTTCCAAACTTGAGCCTCCTTATGAAAATGCAGGCCAGCTGTTACCTTGATTTCAGCTTTGTAAGACCAGAGACAGAGGACCCAGCTAAGTTGTGCCTGGACACCTGAGCCATGGACAGCATGAGATAGCAAACTTTTGTTGTTTTAAGGCACTGCATTTGTGGTGATCTGTTACACAACAATTGAAGACTAATACAGAGTTTGGTATCTGGAAGTGGGTTACTGCTCTAACAAATATCTAAAATGTGGAAATGTCTTTGGAACTGGACAGTGAGAGGAGACAGGAAGAATTTGGGTAGCATGACAGAGAAAGCCTAAAGTGCCTTCAACATATTTTTAGTTGACATCTGGATTTTAAGGACACCACTGGTGGACTTCCCTGGCAGTCCAGTGGTTAAGAATCCACGCTTTCACTGCAGGGGGCATGGATTTGATCCCTGGTCGGGGAACTAAGATCCTGCATGCCGTGCAGTGTGCCCCCGCCCCCGCCCCAAAAAAAGGACACCGCTGGTGAGAGCGCAGAAGTGCTAGCCAGGCAGTAATAAGGAAGGGGTGAGGTCAAACCAGAGTATGTCATATCTTACAGAAGGAAAATAATAGGCAATGAGAGAAGGTGTAACACGCACTAGACAAACAGGTTGAGACCCAGAGCGTGAATTTTAGAACTCTCTTGTGTCCTGTTTACCGATGACTCGGAAAAAGATGAATTATGGCCTCCTGGGTCTTCATGTGGAAACAAAGGATAGGTATCGGTATTTAGAACAAAGAATGCAGAAACAAATGACTTATCAGGAAGGAGAAGTAACCACAGCAAACATAATAAATCAGTCATAATGACTCCCAGGTTCTGTTCCAAAGGTACGGATCAGTCTAAAACACATTCTTTTTTTTTTTGGCCTCAACCAGGGATCGAACCCACACCCCCCTACAGTGGAAGGTGCCTGGATTTTGTCAACCTAGAGTGACCTTTGCCTCATTTTAAAGCTAAAATCTCCACCCCAAGGGTGGGGGATTGCCACTATTTCTGAACCTGCAACTGTGTTTGAGCATGTTGTCACACTGTGCAGGCCCATCTGGAACTCCACCTCTACATGGAAAATCACACTTGCCTCTTCAGGAAGATGCATGCACCCATAGCTTAAACTTCCCTGATCCTGCTGTGCTGGGAGACAAGGATTTGAGAGCTATCTCCCTGTCTCCTTACTTGTCGCAAGGAATAAATGCTTCTGCTTTAATCAAAAATACTTGGTGTGTTCATTTGGCGAAGCACCCCAAGTGATGGACGCATTGTGCCCAGTAACAGAAGAAAATAAGAAACACGTTATTGGAAACTGGAGGAAGGGAGATCCTTGCTTTGTTGGCAGAAAGCTTAGTGAAACTGTATCCTGCATTATGTGGGAAGCAGC
Organism: Grampus griseus; assembly: GCF_964374135.1. Taxonomy (NCBI): domain Eukaryota; kingdom Metazoa; phylum Chordata; class Mammalia; order Artiodactyla; family Delphinidae; genus Grampus; species Grampus griseus. The sequence continues at coordinate 7,996,298 of NC_138997.1, forward strand.
ATGTGTAAGCAACAAGCTTGTATATACAGTGCAAGAAATTTCCAAGCAATATTTTGAAAGTACCACCTGATTTCTCCTTGCCACTTATGGTAAAAGCTGAGAGTGAGACAGAGACAGAGACAGAGAAAGACAGAGGAAAGGAGAGGGAAGAGAGAGGGAGGGAGAGAGGGAGAGGGAGGGAAGGGGAGAGAGAGAGAGAGAGAAACTGAGGTTAAAACTTAAGTAAACAGGAAATAGGACTTGATTTAAAAGTTGACTGTACAGATGGCAAAAGACACTGAAATTAAGAGATTCACTGTCAGGAAAGCATGCTCCATAGAAAAGGTTGAGACTGTGATGATATAACCTTTTGCTAAAACCACAGAAAGATCAAAACCTCAGACTATGCAGTTAGACAAAGGTCCCTTTCAGGTGATTCAGGGTGTGTCTCACAGATCCTTTCAATTAAACCAGAAAGCCTCTAGGAACTTAAAGGCACTGCCCATCAGCCATTTTAGCACGAGCCTTAACTACAGAAAGGATTATCTTGGAAAGATCTGAGGGGATGTGTCTTTTTTCTCTACTGGAGTGAATCCCAGTGAAATTCACAGAAGACTAGTAAGTTTTTGAGAAATTTATTTCAGCAGAAACACTGCCAACTTGGAATGCAAGGGACAACAAGGGTACAAAATGAAAGGAGGCCATTAGATTTCCAAAATTCTATTGGCAGGAGGCAGGCTGATAAAGCCACTCAGCTGCAAATGTGCTGCCTTCCATCAAAAATGAAGGATGACTCAGAGGGCAGAACCAAGAACCAGAAGGGTGAAGTTGAAAAGCGTGGACAAGTATTCCCAGGCTTTGAAACCTAGTCAACAGATTTGCAACATTTGCTGGGCTGGATATCAGAAATGTCACTAGCCAGTGACTTTATTTTGTTATCTTGAATTTCTTCCTGTTTGAACCAGAACATCTACTGTTGTTATCCTATGTTTGTTCCGGCAATATATGTTACGTGTGTTGCAGCAAATAACTTCTCTCTTTAGTTTCAACCTCTAAGGATGCCTTTCTCAAACCACAGAATAACAGCCAGTTTTGAGATGTTGCCAGCTATCTGTTGTAACAAAGTAGACACTTCTGCCTTATTCTGAAACTAAATTAGATTCAAGGTATTCTATATAATACGTTTACTCTCAATCGTTTTTATTACAGTATGTTTCTTTAGTCAGATGTAAGGGTAAAGCTTCAGTTAAGGAATGCATGGATCCTATCACTTAAGACCTTTTGCATCAGTTCTGCAGCAGTCTGCTGGAAATTTCTGTGGCAATTATAACTTTCTGCCATAGGGTTATTTCCATTCAGAAAAGCCTGTCAATTTTAAATTTACCACTTTTTAAATATCCAAGACAAAACAAATGAGAAACAATGTAAGGAGAGGATTCCGGGAAGATAGTGGAGTAGGAAGCACCAGACATCTGTCCCCCTACCCAGGTAACAATTACACCAGCAGAATTTGTCTGATTAAATATTTTGGAGCTCAGTAACATCCAGGGAAGGCTCAGACAGTAAGCCGTGATTAAGTTTCGTCAATTTTAGCTCTTAGCACAGTAGCCACTCATCCCCCACCCCAGCCATGTGGCAGGGAAGCTATTCTCAGGTTCCTTGAGCAGCTTGCACACAGCTTGTGGGAGCCAGCATAAGCAAAAAGGACCCTGTCTTTCAAATATTGGGGAGCTGTGCTCTGAACACTGACTGCTCCTTCTCAGGTGCAAAAAGTGGGCAGCCATTGCTGCTGCACCTCCCTTCCTTGTTGAAAGCCCCTCCCTCTTAGCTGAAGTGACTTCTTGGGGATTTAAAGGGCTGACACCCTTTTTTATGCCACTTTGACTTTTTTCCATTTTCCTCTTTTGGGAGTCAGACATTCAAGACTAGGACATTCAAAAACAACTGTATATATGGGGAAAATTAGAAAGTGACTGTGCATGTCCAGGGAAAGGCTCAAAAAAGACCTGAGAAGACCTTAAGTTCATACTTAAGGCTGATGTTGGTAAAAAAAAGTCTACAACAATCAAAATCAAAAACCAAAACCAAAACCAATCGACAGCATACCCCAGGCAAGGAGGAAAATCTGATTTCCAGAGTTACTACATTATTAGATTTACATGTCTTTTGTTCAACAAAAAAATCACAAGGCATACAGAGACAGGAAAATATGGCTCATTCAGGGAAAAATATAAATCAACAGAAACTGTCCTAGAAAAAGATTTGATGGAAGATATACTAGATAAAGACTTTAAAACAAATGTCTTAAAGATGCTCAAAAAACTAAAGGAAGATGTCGAAAAGTCAAGAAAATAATGTGTGAACAAAATGGAAGTATCAATAAAGAGAAAGAAAACCCAAAAAGGAAGCCAAAAGAAATTCTGGAGATGAAAAGTACAGTAACTGCAATGAGAAATTCACTGGAAGGATTCAAAGACAGATTTCAGCAGGCAGAAGAAAGAATCAGTGAACATGAATATAGGACAGTGGAAATTATTGAGTCTGAGGAAAAGTAAGAAAAAAAGATCTAAGAAAAGCAAACAGAACCTGTGGGACACCAGCAAGTACCAACCTACACATCATAAGAGTCCCAGAAGGAGAAGAGAAAGAGAAAAGGGCAGAGAAAATATCTGAAAAAATAATTAATGAAAACTTCAAGATGAAAGACATGAGTATGAATATCCAAGAAGCTCAAAGGACTCAAAGACCTACACTAAGACACATTATAATCAAACTTTGAAAAGAGAGAAGTGAATCATCACATACAAGGGATCCTCAATTAGATTATCAACAGATTTCTCATCAGAACTTTGGAGGCCACAGACTGATATACTCAAAATGCTAAAAGAGAGAAACTGTCAACCAATAATTATATCTGTGGCAAAAATGTCCTTCAAAAGTGAGGGAGAAATTAAGATATTCTCAGATAAACAAAAGCTGAGGGAGTCAGTGACCAACACCCCTGCCCTGCAAGAAATGCTCAAGGGAATCCTGCACAGTGAAATGAAAGGACAATAGGCAGTAAACTGAAGCTGAATGGAGAAATAAATATTTCAATAAAGGTAAATACATGGGGAATTATAAAAACTTGTGTTACTGTAACAATGGTAACTACACTTTCTGTTTTCTACCTAATTTAAGAGAATAATACACTTAAAATACAAAAAAAATATTAGTTTAAAAGCCAGTAGTACTATAACTTTGACTTGTAGCTCCAAATCTAAGAGACTAGTGATTCAAAAGAATTATTAGTAATCCCAATATCAAAACCAGACAAGGACACTACAAGAAAACAAATTACAGGCCAATATCCTTGATTAACATAAATGCAAAAATCTTCAACAAAATATTAGCAAGCCAAATTCAACAATACATTAAAAGGATCATACATTATGGGATTTAGTCTAGGGATGCAAAGATGGTACAACACCTGCAAATCAATGTGATAATGTGTCATTAACAGAATGAAAGACAAAAATCATATGATCATTTCAACAGATGCAGAAAAAGCATTTGACAAAATTCAATATTCATTTACAATAAAAGCTCACATCAAAGTGGGTATAGAGGGAACATACCACAATATAGGCCATATATCAGGGGTCCCCAAACCCCAGTTCCTGTTGGGAACCGGGCCGCACAGCAGAAGGTGAGCAGTGGGCGAGTAAGCAAAGTTTCATCTGCCGCTCCCCATCACCCCCCATCATTCTCATTACCTCCTGAACCACCAGCCCCCCGTCCATGGAAAAACTGTCTTCCACGAAACTGGTCCCTGGTGCCAAAAAGGTTGGCGACCACTGCCATATATGACAAGCCTGCAGTTAACATCATATTCAATGGGGAAAAGCTGAAAGATTTTCCTGTAATAACAGGAACAAGAAAGGATGCCCACTCTCAACACTTTTATTCAACATAGTATTGGAAGTCATAGCCAGAGCCATTAGGCAAGAAAAGAAAAGACATTCAATCTGGAAGAGATCAAGTAAAACTGTCACTCTTTGCAGATGACATGATGTCATATATAGGAAACCCGGAAGACTCCACCAAAACTGGAGCTGTAAAGGAGCAAAATTTTTGTATGTTACTGGAGTAAAGCTGGTATTTATTCAAATTAGAGTATTAAAACTTTAGGAGAGTAAATGTAATCCCCATGGTAACCACAAAGAAAATAGCCATAGAATGGACAAAAAAGGAAATGAGAAAGGAATTTAAACATTTCAGTACAAAAAAATCAACTTAACACAAGAGAGAATACTAATGCAGGAACTGAGCTACAAAGAAGCTATAAGGCTTCCAATTATATAAGATACATAAGTACTTGGGATGTAATGTACAACATGAGAAATATTAACACTGCTGTATGTTTTATAAGAATATATTTAACAGAATAAATCCTAAGAGTTCTTATCACAAGGAAAAAATTATTTTTCTTTTATTTTGTGCCTATATGAGATGATGGATGTTCACTAAACTTACTGTGGTAATCATGATGTATATAAGTCAAACCATTATGCTGTACACCTTAAACTTATACAGTGCTATATGTCAATTACATCTCAACACTAGAAGAAGAAAAAAGCTATAAGGCATATAGAAAACAAATAACACAATGACAGAAATCCCTACTTATCAGTAATTACTTTAAATGTAAATGGACTGAACTCTCCAACAGAAAACCCTACTTATCAGTAATTACTTTAAATGTAAATGGACTGAACTCTCCAATCAAAAGACAGAGAATGGATAAAAATACATGATCCAACCATATGCTATCTACAAGAGACTTGAGATTCAAAGACACAAACAGGTTAGAAGTAAAAGGATGGAAAAAGATATTCCATTCTTATAGTAAGCAAAAGAGAGCAGAAGTGGGTATTCTAATATCAGACATAACAGACTTTAAATCAAAAAAGGTTTCAAGAGACAAAGATGGTCATCATATATTAATCAAAATTTCAATACAGCAAGAAGATATTATAATTACAAATATTTATGTATCTAATGACAGACCATCAAAGTATGTGAAAGACAAATGGACAGAACTGAAGGGAAAAACAGACCATTCAATAGGAGTTGGAGAGAGTTCAATGCCCTACACAGAACAACAGAAAGAACAACCAGAGAGAAGATAAATGAGGAAATACAGGACTTAAAAAACAACAAACCAAATAGATCCATCAACATATACAGAATATTCTACCCAACAACAACAGAAAGCCCACTCTTCTCAAGTGTACATGTGACATTTCCCTGAATAGACCATGTGTTAGGCCACAAATTAAGTCACAACACATTTTAAAAGACAGATATCATACAATGTATCTTTTCTGACCATAATGGGACAAAGTTAGAAATCAATAACATTAAGAAAATTGGAAAATTCACAAAATTGTGGGATTAAATAACACATGTTTAAGCAGTCAATGGATCAAAGAAAAATTATCAAGGCAAATTAGAAAATATTGATACTTAGAGATGAATGAAAATAAACCACAATAAACCAAAACTTATGGGATGTAGCAAAGTGGAGCTAAGGAATAAGCTTATAGTTATAAACACATTAAAAAACAAAAAAGATCTCAAATCCAAAACTTAACTTTACATCTTAAGGAAATAGAAAAAGAATTTTAAAAAAATCCAAAGCTAGCAGAAGGAAGGAAATAATAAAGGTTGGAGGAGAGATAAATGAACTAGAGAACAGAAAAACAAAAAAGTAAATGAAACCAAAAGATGGTTCTTTGAAATGATCAACAAATACACACACACTCACACATACACACACACATATATATACATATACACACACACACACACAATGGAATATTATGCAGCCATTAAAAAAAACAATGAAATACTGCCATATGCAGCAACCTGGATGAACCTAGAGAATATTATGCATAATAAAACAAGTCAGAAGAGACAAATACTGTATATCACTTACATGTGGAATCTAAAAAAATAATACAAATGAGTGTATATGCAAAACAGTAACAGACTTACAAATATAGAAAATAAAGTTGTGGTTACTAAAGGGGAGAGAGAAGGTGCAGGAACAAATTAGGGGTATGGGATTAATAGATACAAACAACAGTATACAAAATAGATAAGCAACAAGGATATACTGTACAGCTCAGGGAATTATACTCATTATCTTGTAATAAGCTATAATGGAATATGATCCGCAAAAATAATGAAACACTGTGCTAGACACCTGAAACTAACACAATATGGTAAATCAACTATACTTCAGTAAAAGAAATATATATATATGTAAGGAAATGCTAAAGATCACACAAAAAACTGTATAACAAATGAATTCAGCAAAGTAGCAGGATACAAGGTCAACACACAAAACTCAATTGTATTTTTATACACAATGAACAATGTGAAAAGGAAATTACAGAAACAATTCCATTTACAATAGCATCAAACAGAATAAAATACTTAGGAATAAATTTACCAAGGAGGTGAAAGACTTATACAATGAAAACTACAAAACATTGGTGAAAGAAATTAAAGAAGACATAAATAAATGAAAACATACCAAATGTTCATGGATTAGAAGGCTTAATATTGTTAAAATGTGACTACTACCCAAAATAACCTACAGATTTGATGCAATACTTATCAAAATTTCAATGGCATTTTTCACAGAAATAGAAAAATCCATCCTAAAATTCATACGGGATCTTAAGAGACACCTAACAGCCTAAACAAACTCAAAAAAAAAGAAGAAAAATAGAAGACTCACACTTAACTTACTGAAGTCTGCAGTAATCAAAACAGTGTGGTATTAGCATAAAGACAGACATACAGACCAATAGAACACAGAGCTAGAAATGAACCCTAGCATATATGCTCAGATGGTTTTTTGACAAGGATGCCAACACAATTCAATGGGAAATGGACAGTCTTTTCAACAAATGGTACTGGGAAAACTGGATATCCACATGCAAAAGAATGAAGTTGGCCCCTTACCTAGCACCATATATAAACATTAACTCAAAATGGATCAAGGATCTAAAACAATAAAACTTTTGGAAGAAAACAAAGGACAAAAGCTTCATGACATTGGATTTGGCAATGATTTCTTGGATATGAGGCCAGAGACACAGGCACCAAGAGAATAACAGACAAACTGGACTTAATGAAAATTTAAAAATTTTGTGCACCAAAATACACTATCAACAGAGTAAAAAGACACCCAGAGTGGGAGAAAATATTTGTAAATCATGTATCTGATAAGGAGTTAATAACCAGAATATATAGAGAACTCCTAAAACTCAACAACAACAAAAAACAACCAACCTGATTCGAAAAGAGCAAAGGATTGGAATAGACATTTCTCTCAAGAAGACATACAAATGGCCAATAATCACATAAATGATGCTCAACATCACTAATCATTAGAGTAATTGCAATCAACACTGCAATGAGACATCACCTCATACCCATTGGAATGCCTAATATCAAAAAAAACAAACCAGAAAATAATAAGTGCTGGTCAGGATGTAGAGAAATTGGAATACTTGTGCATTGTTGTTGGGAATGTAAACTGGTATAGCCACTATGTGAAATAGTATGGTGGCTCCTCAAAAAATTAAAAATAGAATTACCATATGATGCACCAATTCCACTTCTGGGTATATATCCCAAAGAATTAAAAGCAGGGTTTAGAAGAATATTTGTACACCAATGTTCATAGCAGCATTATTCACGATGGCTAAAACGTGGGAGCAACCCAAATGTCCATGGATGGATGAACAGATAAGCAACATGTCATACAGTGGACCCTTGAACAATCAAAGGGGTTAGGGACAGGGATCTCTGTGTAGTTCAAAATCTGCATGTAACTTTAGAGCCGGCCCTCCAAACCCATGGTTCTGCATTTGTGGATTCAACGAACCTCATGTGGTATAATACCATAGCATTTATTGGGAAAAAAAAAAAAATCCAGGTACTGTATAAATGGATCTGCAGAGTTCAAACCCAGGTTGTTCAAGTTTCAACTATATATACATACAATGAAATATTATTCAGCCTTAAAATAGAAGGAAATTCTACTATATGCTACAACATAGTTGAACCTTGAGGATATTAAGTAAAATAAGCCAATCATAAAAAGACAAATACTGTATGATTCCACTTACATGAGGTACTTAATAAGATGGTCAAAATCATAAAGACAGAAAGTATAATGGTGGTTGCCAAGGGCTGTGGGGGAGGGTGGGAGTTCGTGTTTAATGGGTACAGAGTTTCAGTTTTACACTGAAAAGAGTTATGGGGATGGATGTTTGCACAACAATGTGAATGTTTTTAAGACCACTGAACTGTACACTTAACAATGGTTATGGCAGTAAAATTTATGTCATGTGTATTTTAGCACAATAAAAATACAGTTTAAAAAAAAAAAAGGAAAGTAAGGAATGCTTCTTCCTCTGTACTGCATATAAGGCAATTGGGGACATTGACATCTGGTTATCATGACCCTTCAGTGATGACTGCTTAATGAAAGGCAGATAAAGTGATGAGGCAAGATACACTTGCAATAATCATATTCACGTTAACAACATATTAAAGCTATACATTATATCCATTGCAGCACTTAACAATAGTAACATGAATGTTTACTCTTCAATAGAACTAGTCTGTTCACCTTATTATATGTTAAAGTCAGGATTTAGATTAAAAGCCAACTTTAAAAAAATTACTTCTAAAAATGAGCCATATTTTAACTTCCCCTGTTAAATAATATTTGAAGATTATGTCTAATGGCTGATTTTACTTACCTACATGTTCTTAAGATGCTTTCATAAACATCTTGCCTAAAGTCTGCTGTGCTATTTTCTAAATTTTCAGTGTTATGAAAATTTGGGTGTGACCTTGAATGTGTCTCATACTCACTCAAGGGTCAAGCGTCATGCATGTCAGTTGGGAAAATGGTTGAAGATCATTCCGGTCTAGTTCTACTCTAAGCATTCTCAGTGAGGGATATATTGCCCCCAGTGGGGCATATTGGTTCTTGTGGGATGGGTGAAAAAAAACTACTCTTTTTATATATAAAGCACAGATATTTACAGTACACAGACAGAAATATAGTATATCTATGGTGTTAAAGTTTAATTGGGGAGGGTATGCGATTAGGAAAAAAATTCTAAAAAGGATGCTTATGGGAATGATAATGAAAGAAAGGTTGAGAAACGCTGCTCTGGCCCTTCCATTCTTACTGTGAATGTTGAATGCTGGCTCCTAATACAGGATCCACCTGCAGGTGAATGAACAATGCAAAGAAGCTGGGGCTCTTGGAGCAAGGGGCTAGATGGAAAGATCAAGGAAGTGTTTGGGATTCTGAATTAGAAAAATGAAGGTTCAAGTCCTGGATCCACTATTTATATAGTGTAGCCTTCAGAAAGTTCCTTAACTGAACCCTGGTTACTTCATTTATATAACAGATATTGCTAATATTAGATGCTGTAGAGATCTTATAAGAATGCAAAAAGTTATGTGAAAAATGCTTTGCAAAACTATGGGGCCAGAAAATGATCAGGGGTTACGATGGGCTTGGATAAACGGAATAGCTGACTAAAAGGGACATAAGGGAACTGTTGGGAATGAAGGAAATGGTCTACAATTTAAGTTGCGGGGGTGGTAATATGCCAGTATGACTTTGTTGAAACTCAGAACACTATACTACAATGGATGTGTTTTACACTATGTAAGTTGTACCTCAATATCCCAACTTTAAAAAAAAAGTGCCTTGCAAACTATAAATAATCATGCCAGTGCTTTCTATTATGAAGAGTAAGATTCTAGCTTTCAAAGTAACACTGTTGGCCTACACTGAACTTGCAACTGCCTAAAATTCTCTAGCCTTTTCTTAGGAATTGCTATTAAACTAGGTCTTTCTACTTCTGATCTCTCTTGAGAATCAACGTTCAAGACTAAACATTTATTTACTGTAAACATCAATCTGCTAATCCTCCATCCATTTTTTCTATCTATGATAAGATAAAAAGAAACAACTAACATTTTCGTAGTGGTCTTCAGATCTTTTATTCTAACCTTGCTATGTGACATATTAGTTATCCTTCTCAGCTTTGTTTCATTCACTACGTTCATATGCATAAAGTCTTCTATATCTTAATCTAAATCATTGACAAAAGGCTTAAGTAGGTAGAGAATGATGAGATACTTCAACTGCAAACTCTTTTTGGACTGTCATCATTTGATTCATCAATACCCTTAGAATACTTGTTCACCGAGGCCTGAATGTACCTAATTTCATTATCTTTACATCACATTGCCCAATCTTGTCCACATACATTATGTGCAAATAGTACGTCCTCAACTAATTATTTCGCAATAAATAATCCTGACATGATGAAACATTCCCCCTTATTTAGTTCTTAGGAAAAAAAATTTTTATTGAAAGCAATCACTGGAGGCCAGGTTTAATAACCATTTTAAAAGGTGTAAAAACTTCCAAATGTATTCTGTTCTACTAACGAATCTATTGTGATTGACCTATATTTATTTATACGTTATAAATAAAATATTAGTACAAATGAAGAGTTGGAAGATTGTTTTAAAAGATAACATTCAATAATAAAGCTCCTGGTGGTCCTTCAAGATGGTGGAGGAGTAAGACGTGGAGATCACCTTCCTCCCCACAAATACATCAGAAATACATCTACGTGTGGAACAAATCCTACAGAACACCTACTGAATGCTTGCAGAAGACCTCAGACTTCCCAAAAGCCTCAGGAGCAGCAGATTAAATCTCCACAATCATCTTGATGTACCCTGCATCTCTGGAATACCTGAATAGACAAAGAATCATCCCAAAATTGAGGTGGTGGACTTTGGGAGCAACTGTAGACTTGGGGTTTCCTTTCTGCATCTAACTTGTTTCTGGTTTAATGTTTATCTTAGTTTAGTATTTAGAGTTTATTATCATTGGTAGATTTGTTTATTGATTTGGTTGCTCTCTTCCTTTTCCTTTTTTTAAATTAATATATATATAATATATATTTTTTTTCCTTTTTCTCTTTTTGTGAGTGTGTATGTGTATGCTTCTTTGTGTGATTTTGTCTGGATAGCGTTGCTTTTACCATTTGTCTTAGGGTTCTGCCTCTCCATTTTTTTTTTCTTTTAGTATAGTTTGTAGCGCTTGTTATCACTGGTGGATTTGTTTTCTGGTTTGGCTGCTCTCTTCTTTCTTTCACTCTTTTTTTAAAATTACTTTTAAGTTAAAAAAATTTTATTTTAATAACTTTATTTTATTTCTTTCTTTTTTCTTTCTTTTTTCCTCCCTTTTCTTCTGAGCCATGTGTCTGACAGGGTCTTGGTGCTCCGGCCGGGTTTCAGGCCTGTGCCTCTGGGGGGGAGAGCTGAGTACAGGACACTGGACAACCAGAGACCTCCTGGCTCTACACAATATCAAACGGTGAAAGCGCTCCCAGAGAGCTCCATCTCAACATTAAGACCTAGCTCCACTCAACGACCAGCAAGCTACAGTGCTGGACACCCTATGCCAAACAACGAGCAGGACAGGAACACAACCCCAACCATTAGCAGAGAGGCTGCCTAAAATCATAACGTCACACACACCCCAAAACACACCACCGGACGTGGTCCTGCCCACCGGAAAGACAAGATCCAGCCTCATCCACCAGAACACAGGTACTAGTCCCCTCCACCAGGAAGCCTACACAAGCCACTGAACCAACCTTAGTCACTAGGGGTAGGGGCAGACACCAAAAACAATGGGAAATATGAACCTGCAGCCTGTGAAAAGGAGACCCCAAACACAGTAAGTTAAGCAAAATGAGAACACAGAGAAAAACACAGCAGATGAAAGAGCAATGCAAAAACCCACCAGACCAAACAAATGAAGAGGATACAGGCAGTCTACCTGAAAAAGAATTCAGAGTAATGATAGTAAAGATGTTCCAAAATATTGGAAATAGAATGGACAATATACAAGAAACATTTAACAAGGACCTAGAAGAACTAAAGAACAAACAAACAATGATGAACTACACAATAAATGAAATTTAAAATTCTCTATAATGAATCAATAGCAGAATAACTGAGGCAGAAGAATGGATAAGTGACCTGGAAGATAAAATAGTGGAAATAATTACCACAGAGCAGAATAAAGAAAAAAGAACTGAGGGCAGTCTCAGAGACCTCTGGGACAACATTAAATGCACCAACATTTGAATTATAGGGGTCCCAGAAGAAGAAGAGAAAAAGAAAGGGACTGAGAAAATATCTGAAATTATAGGGGTGGGATAGGGAGGGTGGGTGGGAGGGAGACACAAGAGGGAAGAGATATGGGAACATATGTATATGTATAACTGATTCACTTTGTTATAAAGCAGAAACTAACACACCATTGTGAAGCAATTATACTCCAATAAAGATGTTAAAAAAATAAATTATAGTTGAAAACTTCCCTAATATGGGAAAGGAAATAGTCAATCAACTTCAGGAAGTGCAGAGTCCCATACAGGATAAATCCAAGGAGAAACACTCCAAGACACATATTAATCAAACAATCAAAAATTCAATACAAAGAAAAAATATTAAAAGCAGCAAGGGAAAAGCAACAAATAACATTCAAGGGAATCCCCATAAAGTTAATAGCTGATCCTTCAGCAGAAACTCTGCAATCCAGAAGGGAGTGGCAGGACATATTTAAAGTGATGAAATGAAAAAACCTACAACCAAGATTACTCTACCCAGCAAGGATCTCATTCAGATTCGACGGAGAAATTTAAACCTTTACAGACAAGCAAAAGTTAACAGAATTCAGCACCACCAAACCAGCTTTATAACAAATGCTAAAGGAACTTCTCTACGTAGGAAACACAAGAGAAGTAAAAGACCTACAATAAGAAATCTGAAACAATTAAGAAAATGGTTACAGGAACATACATATCAATAATTACCTTAAATGTAAATGGATTAAATACTCCAACCAAAAGACATACAGGCTGAATGTATACAAAAACAAGACCAGTAAATATGCTGTCTAAAAGAGACCCACTTCAGACCTAGGGACACACACAGACTGAAAGTGAGGGGATGGAAAAAGATATTTCATGCAAATAGAAATCAAAAGAAAGCTGGAGTAGCAATTCTCATATCAGACAAAATGGACTTTAAAATAAAGACTATTACAAGAGACAAAGAAGGACACTACATAATGATCAAGGGATCAGCCCAAGAAGAAGATATAACAATGTAAATTTTTATGAACCGAACATAGGAGCACTTCAATACATAAGGTAAATGCTAACAGCCATAAAAGGGGAAATCGACAGTAACACAATCATAGTAGGGGACTTTAACACCCCACTTTCACCAATGGACAGCTCATTCAAAATGAAAATAAAAAAAGGACACACAAGCTTTAAGTGATACATTAAACAAGATGGACTTAATTGATATTTATAGGATATTCCATCCAAAAACAACAGAATACACATTCTTCTCAAGTGCTCATGGAACATTCTCTAGGACACATCATATCTTGGGTCACAAATCAAGCCTTGGTAAATTTAAGAAAATTGAGATAATATCAAGTATCTTTTCTGACCACAATGCTATGAGACTAGATATCAATTACAGGGAAAAATCTGTAAAAAATATAAACACATAGGGGCTAAACAATACACTCCTTAATAACCAAGAGATCACTGAAGAAATTAAAGAGGAAATCAAGAAATACCTAGAAACAAATGACAATGAAAACACAATGACCCAAAACCTATGGGATGCAGCAAGAGCAGTTCTAAGAGGGAAGTTTATAGCAATACAATCCTACCTCAAGAAACAAGAAAAATCTCAAATAAACAACCTAACCTTACACCTAAAGCAAACAGAGAAAGAAGAACCAAAAAACCCCAAAGTTAGCAGAAGGAAAGAAATCATAAAGATCAGGTCAGAAATAAATGAAAAAGAAATGAAGGAAACAATAGCAAAGATCAATAAAACTAAAAGCTGTTTCTTTGAGAAGATTAACAAAAGTGATAAACCTTTAGCCAGCTCATCAAGAAAAAAAGGGAGAAGACTCAAATCAATAGAATTAGAAATGAAAAAGGAGAAGTAATAACTGACCCTGCAGAAATACAAAGGATCATGAGAGATTACTACAAACAACTATATGCCGATAAAATGGACAACCTGAAAGAAATGGACAAATCCTTAGAAAAGCACAACCTTCCAAGATGGAACCAAGAAGAAATAAAAAATATAAACAGACCAATCACAAGCACTGAAATTGAGACTGTGATTAAAAATCTTCCAACAAACAAGAGCCCAGGACCAGATGGCTTCACAAGCGAATTCTATCAAACATTTAGAGAAGATCTAACACCTATCCTTCTCAAACTCTTCCAAAATATAGCAGAGGGAGGAACACTCCCAAACTCATTCTATGAGGCCACCATCACCCTGATACCAAAACCAGACAAAGATGTCACAAAGAAAGAAAACTACAGGCCAATATCACTCATGAACATAGATGCAAAAATCCTCAACAAACTACTAGCAAACTGAATCCAACAGCACATTAAAAGGATCATACACCATGATCAACTGGGGTTTATCCCAGGACTGCAAGGATTCTTCAAAATATGCAAATCAATCAATGTGATCAACCATATTAACAAATTGAAGGATAAAATCCATATGACAATCTCAATAGATGGAGAAAAAGCTTTTGACAAAATTCAACACCCATTTATGATAAAGACACTCCAGAAGTTAGGCATAGAGGGAACCAATCTCAACATAATAAAGGCCATATATGACAAACCCACAGCCACCTTCATTCTCAATGGTGAAAAAAACTGAAAGCATTTCCACTAAGATGAGGAACAAGACAAGGTTGCCCACTCTCACCACTACTATTCCACATAGTTTAGGAAGTTTTAGCCACAGAAATCAGAGAAGAAAATGATATAAACGGAATCCAAGTCGGAAAAGAAGTAAAGCTGTCACTGTTTGCAGATGACATGATACTATACATAGGAAATCCTAAAGATGCTACCAGCAAACCACTTGAGCTAATCAATGAATTTGGTAAAGTAGCAGGATACAACATTAATGCACAGAAATCTGTTGCATTCCTATACACTAATGATGAAAAATCTGAAAGAGCAATTAAGGAAACACTCCCATTTACCACTGCAACAAAAAGAATAAAATACCTAGGAATAAACTTACCTAAGGAGACAAAAGACCTGTATGCAGAAAACTATAAGACACTGATGAAAGAAATTAAAGATGATCCAAACAGATGGAGAGATATACCATGTTCTTGGACTGGAAGAATCAACATTGTGAAAATGACTATATGACCCAAAGCAATCTACAGATTCAATGCAATCCCTATCAAACTACCAATGGCATTTTCCTCAGAACTAGAAAAAAAATTTCACAATTTGCATGGAAACACAAAAGGGCCCGAAAAGCCAAAGCAACCTTGAGAAAGAAAAAAGGAACTGGAGGAATCAGGCTCCCAGACTTCAGACTATACTACAAAGCTACAGTAATCAAGACAGTATGGTGCTGGCACAAATACAGAAATATAGAAAAATAGAACAGGAGAGAAAGCCCAGAGATAAACCCACGCACATATGGTCACCTTATTTTTGATAAGGGAGGCAAAAATATACAATGGAGAAAAGACAGCCTCTTCAATAAGTGGTGCTGGGAAAACTGGACAGCTACATGTAAAAGAATGAAATTAGAACACTCCCTAACACCATACACAAAAATAAACTCAAAATAGGTTAAAGACCTAAATTTAAGGCCAGACACTATCAAACTCTTAGAGGAAAACATAGGCAGAACACTATGACATACATCACAGCAAGATCCTTTTTGACCCACCTCCTAGAGTAATGGAAATAAAAATAAAAATAAACAAATGGGACCTAATGAAACTTAAAAGCTTTTGCACAGCAAAGGAAAACATAAACAAGACCAAAAGACAACCCTCAGAATGGGAGAAAGTATTTGCAAAGGAAGAAACTGACAAAGGATTAATCTCCAAAATGTACAAGCAGATCATGCAGCTCAGTATCAAAAAAGCAAACAACCCAATCCAAAAATGGGCAGAAGACTAAATAGACATTTCTTCAAAGAAGGTTTACAGATTGCCAACAAACACATGAAAGTATGCTCAACATCACTAATCATTAGAGAAATGCAAATCAAAACTACAGTGAGGTATCGCGTCACACCAGTCAGAATGGCCATAATTAAAATAATAATAATAATAATAATAAAGCTCCTAATGCTTCTTGGAATTGAGGTGAGGCAATGGAAACAAAATTTTCCAGAATCGTTTTTGTACCTGCAGCCCTTCCACCCACCTCCCTGGCAATGCTTCCCTTCTTAAGAACTAAGATGTTGGCGTTTCCAGGTATTCAATTTATATTATGTATCTAAGCTTCCATTTTTTCCTTCTCATATTGCAGATTTTATAAACAATACCATTTACTATTAATTCAACTGATGAGTTAATCTTTTCTACTTAAAAGCACTAATAGAACATAAAACTTCCTAAATGAAAGTTCTAGTCTACTATATCAACAATTACCCAACCATGTCTATACAATAATCAATGTTTTAAATAAATTAGAAAAATTTACATCAATTATTTAGAGGTATTAAAATATCCAGATGATCGATTGGTAACTGAGTTCCCAATCATTTAGTCGGATAACTAATTTTTAAAAAATTTATAATTGATTACTCGATATGTTTCAATCTATTTTAGATACATGGTTTCAACCAAAATAGTGAAAAAGTAACAACTGACTGTTATTAAGGATAGTTATTATTAAACCTACAATGATAAATATCAGATAGAAATTGATATCCTTAAAATGAAGATCGGGATATTGTTATTGTCATTTCCAAGAGTTTTCAAAAAATTTTCCGTGTTATATTAAAACAAAATATGTCCTTAAGTATCTTACAGAAAATCTGTCAGTAGTCTAGAGGCGAGGAGAAAACTGAGGTATAGGGAAAGGTAGATGGTATAGGCAAACCACTACCAGAATGAACAGAGATTAAGTGTTGGTGTCTCAAAGATACAGTTTGTCTGAAAGGCTTACAATCAGAAAGGCTCTAACAGATTCTGGGTGAAGAGCAGTGCCCCAATTCAAAATCTCACTGAAATTTTCCATGACTCCCATTTTTATACAAGGATGCGGCTGATGTTAAAATAGCATATTAATAGCAATGGGTTAATAACTCTCTTCAGCTGTTGTTAAATTGTTAGACCCAGAAGCAGCTAGGGTATCGACGGCATTTCAGATAACCTGCTTTAGACAGAAGAGCTAAAACATGACAAGACACACAGAGGGAAGCGGGGCTCACGCACAGAGGTGGAAGCCCTCTGCCCATTCCTCTGCTGTGCTGGAAAGTGGCAGGGACCATGGGCTGAGAGCCAGAGCAACGGTGCCCCTGAGCTGCTGCTGCCATTTATTACACGTGTCACCTGGGCACTGAACCTCTCTGGAAACTTTCTCATTTTCAAAATCTGAGTTTTGTCCTGAATGGTATCTTGGATCTCTTCCATTTCTGTAATTGTACTTTTCCGAAGAAGTACACTGATGAGGTGAGGTGAGTGTAGACTCCCGTTGGCTTTAGAACGCCAGTGACTGGACAGAAGAGCAGGTATGCATGTGAGTTCTACCAACATTAACAAAACATGGGAGATTTTGTAGAAACTCAACTTTACCACCAGTTCTCGTTTTAAAGCAGGAGGGGAGAAATCTCATTTTTCATTTA
Organism: Grampus griseus; assembly: GCF_964374135.1. Taxonomy (NCBI): domain Eukaryota; kingdom Metazoa; phylum Chordata; class Mammalia; order Artiodactyla; family Delphinidae; genus Grampus; species Grampus griseus. The sequence goes on from NC_138997.1 coordinate 8,014,133, forward strand.
AAGGGTTAATTTCAGGGCCTTACCTACAGAAACTTCTCATTGAGCAGGAACTATCACTCCTGGTCCTGGGCTTGGTTATAAACTTTATACCCACCGAAAGTGATTAGGATCAGAACGGTAGCAACTTGAATGGCTCATGTCACTTTTAGTCATTTTTCATCATTTCCTCCCCTGCTCCTTCGGGTCCTGTGACATCACAACACATCTTCAACCTCAGAGCTTCTACTCATGATGTATGATTTTTCCTGGAAAGTCTTTCCTCTCTCTCTTCACTTAGTAAAGTCTATTTATCTTCTAGGGTTCAACTAAGCTGTGGCCTCCACCTCCATCAAAATTAACTGCCTCTTCCTTATTCTCACAAAATTCATTTCATCTTCTATCATAGCATTTATAAGTGTCTGTTTTGTATCATAATTTGCTATGAAGGTATTTCTCTCCATTACACTGTAAGTAACTTAAGGGCAGGCAGTCTGTCCAAATCATCTTGAATTTCCAACAGAGGCTGCTACTACACACGGCTAAGAACTAAAAAATCTGCATACTCCTAGAAGCAGAATTGGTCTTTACAGTTCACTTTCAATTTAATTAAAAGTTACTTTCCACTTTTCCGTTATAAGGTGAATAAGTTCTGGGGATCTAATGGACAGCTTGGTGATTATAGTTAAAAATACTGTATTATATACTTGAAAGCTGCTGAGAAAGTAGATCTTATCTGTTCTCACCACAAAAAAATGGTAATTATGTGACGTGATGGAGGTGTTAACTAACGCTATGGCGGTAATGCTTTTGAAAAATTTAAATATATCAACAAATTGTACACCTTAAATTTACCAATGTTATATGCCAATTACATCTCAATATAGCTGGGAAAAAATTAAGTGTCAATGGCACCAAAAAGAATTAATTTCCTCTTTGTATATAAATGTACCACATATGCTTGTAGTGTAGAGCATAAACTATAGTGTAAAGAATATGCCCAAATGGCGTCACTGGCAGCAGCAGAATAAATAGCATGTATGATGCATCTCATCTCCAATGGGAAGAGATACTCCCCAAATCAGCAAGTTACAGGCAAAAGCAGCCATTTTCAATCTAGTTGGAACAACTGGAATGCTTCCAAATGGGCTAAAGAAACACTGGCAAGGCCTTCAGGGAGATAAATACCAAGAAACATAGGGTCTTTACCAAGAGCTCATCCTGTAATGGTACTGAAAATAAAAGTAAAACTTGAATCCTTCATTGCTCCGGTATCAATCCCTTTTCAGGACCCAGTAGGGGTTCATAACACTGGTTATCAAAAGAGTACGAAAACCTCTCAGAGTCTCAAAATCATCCTTATAATAGTTTGAAAGGAATTGTTTCAATATTATGCCCAGCTTCATGGTATCTGACAGCAGTCTAGCTATTACCTGACAAGAGTCTCATGAATCCTAGCTAAAACATGGTGAAAATGTAAAGAAGATGACCATCTTATTCTTGTTTTATTCTGTGCTACGTGTAGACACACGTGCTTTATTCTAAGCCTTTAGCCCACTGAATACTTCAGAAGTTTCTTCAAGTAGCAAACGTGACTAGCTCAAATCTTAACTCCTTGTTTCCTCTTCTTTTTTAAAAATTGTCGTAAAGGCACATAACGTAAAATTGACCGCCTTAAGCATTTTTAAGTGTAGAGGTTCAGTGTAAATATACCCACATTGTTGTGAAACAGATCTCCAGAACTTTCACCTTGCAAAACTGAAACTCTATAGCCATTAAACAACTCCCCTCTTCCTGTCCCCCCAGCCCCTAGCAACCAACATTCTACTTTGTTTCTATGAATTTGACTATTTTAAATACCTCATGTAAGTGTAATCATACAAGTATTTATCTTTCTGTGGGCTTATTTCACACGGGCATAATGTCCTTTAAGGTATGTATTCACATGGGCATCATGTTCTTTAAGTTCACTCATGTTGTCACAAACGACAGAGCATCCTTCCTTTTTAAGGTTGAATATTCCCTTGTATGTATATGCCACATTTTGTTTATCCATTCATCCACTGAAGGACGCTTGGGTTGCTTCTACCTCTTGGCTAGCGTGCCTTGCCTCTTTCTACATAGAAGTGTTCAACAGCAACCAAGGGTTTAAACAGCGCGACAAGAAAGAATGGAATGAGAATAACGCACAAATTCTGAAGTCAGCCTTAACCCAACCAAAGTGAGCCAAAATGTCTGGAAATGACATAAACACAAAAGTTAAAAAATAAAATGTTAGACTTGCTGGATTTATCTGATCTACCTACAACTAAGCCAAAGTGGGGCTTAAGAGAAGCCAAAAGAAGACAACTTAGTTCGTACGACACATAAAACCTTATGAGCTACTATATTTCTTATACTACAGCCAAAGCACTTTGTTGATTTTCAGAAAAGGTAAATCCTTTATGAGTAGCAAAAATGAAAATTGATTCACGACCATGAATTAACTTAACTCCTCTTATCTGTTTCTTTTGGGCAGTCCAGAGGAACACAGGAGAACGCTAGTGTCCAAGAAGAGCTACCATACTTTTTCTAAGCGCTAAACTGTCAGCTATCCATCCATCCGTAAATCCAACCATTCATCCATCCACCAAAGTATGGGAAGCCAGGCAAGGCACTGACACTTCTGAGATGGGGAGATGGGATTCCTGCCCTAAAGAAGTTTACAAGTGGAATCTCGGGAGGAGTCAGGAAGAAGCAAATGTCAACAGGCTTAAACAGCTATCCAAGAGGGGCCGCAAAGCAGAAGCATGTTCAAAATGCTACGACAGCTGTAAGCATAGCAGTTGTTACTCGTTCTTCCCATCACCACCATTTTCTTCTTTTCTGGCTCTGATTTTCTTGATTCAGATCCCATCAGGATACCGGTCTGCTAGTCAAAATTAAAGAAACTCCAAAGTGCTTCTTTAACACCCCTCACAGATTTGAGACTTTCACAAAGAGTTTCTGAAGACTGGATGCTGCTCAGTCTTTTTCCTTTCAATGCTGGTGGCAGCAGAGCAGCAGGTAAAAGCCCTCTTTTAATTTCAAGGCAAGTTCAGAACACGCACATAATCTATCTGAATACAGGCAGTTCCCAAGTAGTACAAAACTGTGCTCTAAAAATTCGCGTTGCAAATCAGTCACCTAGAACACAGAACATATTCTCTCATAAGGAAAGGAGAGAGGAAGCGTGGCCCGGAGAACAGGGCGCCGCGAGCCAGCGGCACCCTGCCCGGCGGCCTTGGGGGCTGCGCACCGGCCCCGCTCTGCTGTCGCTGTGGAAATTCAGACCAGCACGAACGCGTAACAACAGAAAGCGGTGCTGAAACCGTGCACACCAGCAATTTTGCACGGAAGCTTTGGGAGATGTTGTTTACTGTAGTCTGCCTGAAGTTGGGACAGAATTGAACAAACAAGAGGAATCTGGTGCTTTGGAAAGTATGGAAGCGTCTAGTGAACTCTATTCTCCTCTAACAGAAGTAACTGAAATTTATGAAGCTCTTGCAGAAAATCCAGGACTTGTCAACAAATATTGTTATGCAGAGGGTTGGCTGATTAAGATGACACGGAGGAACCCTTCAGAACGAGATGAACGAATGAGTGAAGAAGCATATGAGAAACACTTAACATCTATTGAGGAGTGAAAATGGAACCCCTGAATAAACTACTTTGAAACAACTTAACCTAGCATAGTTATCTTAAGTTAGGGGTGGATAGATTTTTAGAAAGCAACTTTTGGCAAAAGAAACTACTTGCAACCATGTTTCCTGAAGAAAATACCCCTTAACTTCCTAATGACTTCAGGTAAACACTATGCATCTTTTTCACAGCACCCTATGATTTTCAGGCTAGTCTCCAGTTATAATATTCAGAATTCCTGAAATTATCTGTGGTAAAACTAGTTATAAAAGTTATGTAATTCAAGGATAACATTGCCTTATATAATATTGTAATTTGCTTACAGCCATCCGTGGTTTTGGTCAAAATACTCAACGATCCTCCCACTAGAAATGAGTGGCAGTGGAGGAAACTTTGTTAGTTGTATAGTGTCCGATGAAGACCATTACTACCTTAATTTTGCAATATACTGTGTTTGCCGGTGTTCTTTTTATACAGTGAAGCAACAGTCTTGCAGGAAAATAAACAGTTTAATAATAAAATATTCAACCTATTAAAAAAAAAAGTAAGCATGGTATTTAGGTTCTGACGTCACCTTCCAAAATCAATTTAACACATAAATAAGATTTACATTACTCACAACATAAACAAGAGTAGAAAAGCAACAGTAGCACTGTGTGTCAAAATATATTTTTGTGAATTTTTTCAGGAACCTGAAAAAAGCAACAGAAAGAATAATAAGTAGTAGAAGTAGTAGAAAAAGAACTTTTATTGAACACTTACTATGTGTTGGACACTATGCAAAGCACTTTGAATTCACAATCTGATTTAATCCTCACAATAGTCCTAGGAGGAGGGTGTTGCTATAACGTCTGTTAGACATAACGGAATATTAGTCAAAGTGGGAAAAAAAAGACACAGGACACCACATACTGTATGATTCTATTTCTACACAATATCAAAAAAAGGAAGATTTATAAAGACGGTAGATTAATGGCTGCCTGGAGGTTGGGTTAACGGTAAAGTAGACATGAGGGGTCTTACGGGAGGTGTAAAGACACGTTCCAAAACTGATTTGGTGATGGTTACACCACTCAGAAAAGTTACCAAGCATCACTAAATTGTACACTTGAAATGGGGGAATTTTATGATATGCAAAAATATATCTCAAAGAAGCTATTATAAAAAAAAAAAAAAGATGGAGAAACATAGGCTTAAAGTTTAAGGAATTTACCCAAGGTCACTACATAAGTTTCCTACTGCTGTAACAAATTACCACAAACTTAGTGGCTTAAAACAACACAAATTTATTATCTTACAGTTCTGGAGGCCAGAAGTCCAAAATGGGTCTCACTGGGCTAAAATCAAGGGGTCAGCAAGGCTGCATTCCCTCCGGGACAGAATCAGCTTCCTCACCCTTCTGGCTTCTAGAGGCCACTTGTGTCCCTCAGCTGGGGGCCTCTTCTTGCATTACTCTGACCTCTCCTTCTGTCATGATAGCTCCTTCTCTGACCCTCCTGCCTCCCTCTTCTAAGGGCCTTTGTGATTGCACTGGGCCAACCCAGGCAACCCAGCAAATCTTCCCATCGTAAGATCTTTTCCTTAACCATAGCTGCAAAGTCCCTTTCCCCATATAAAGTAACATATTCACTGGTTCCAGGACTAGCATATGGACAACTGTGACGGCAAATTCTTCTCTCCACTGCAGTCACTTCTCTAGGCAGGTTTAAAACCAAATCCAAACCCAGGCATCTGAGTCCCTTGCTTGAGCACCATATTCCTACGCCCCACTGTACACAGTAGAAGCTGCCAGGCCCACAGCAAGAAGGCCCCAGGACAGCTCTGGAAATGTCTGCCCCAAATACCCTAGACACTGAGAAAGAAAGGATTCTGGGGTCTTAAAAACACGTCTCACATTCCAGAGTTCTAGGGGCAGTCATCTCAAATTCAAAGTGGTTGGCAATTCATATGCATGGAAATACCTACACAAGACAAGAGCAATCTCCCACCTCCCTGCAGGACATAAGTGAAAATGCTGCAGGAAGTCCTTTAGGAAAATAAACTATCAGTTATTGTCTTTCTGCCTCTCTTGCTTTTTTTTTTTAATAAACAACACAATTTTCAACATCCCAAGGCCTTTTTGATTTTTGAGTGAGAGAGACAGTTTAAAAATTTGTATCCTAGTTCTGAGTGGAAGTGTACCTGAAGATATTAAAAAAACTGATGATTCAGTTCAACTATAAAACAATAGAGAGAGAAAAACAGAGGGATAAAAGCCAGCCGCCCAAATGATCAGAAAAAATCCTTTGGTTCTGCTCCCTGAATATCACCTGCTTCAAAGGAAGACAATATACACAAAAGAGCAAAACAGTAAACGATTCCTTTTCTACAACAACAAAGGTATTAAGATGACTAACTTGAGTACTCTCATGGAGAGAGAAGAATGAAGGAAGTAGCAGGTAGGAAGAAACATACAGAGGTATCCCCAATACATTTAATTTTATTTTCTCTAATAATAACTTCCTTATCATGGTTATTAGAACATTTTAAAAGTAGAATACTCATCTTGATACATCTTGATATATTATCACATTCTTTAATCAGTTGCCTGGCCAGACCTAGCTCTAATCCTCTACTGCTGATTTTCTGAATTTTTTTTTTCAACATGGCTTTCCCAATTCCCTTTTTAACCTACAACCCAAATGTAGGTTTCTTTCTAAGTGTAGGCATTGTCTCTTGTAAAACTGCTTCCTGAAAAAATTTACAGGATTATTGTGGAACACATATGTAACAATTTATATTGTAAACCAGAAGTGTGCAAGTTGTAACACAAGGAACAGTTACTAACTGAAGAACACAAATGCTACTGAGAAGAAACTTTATGAAGAAACTTGAACAAAACTGTACTTCTTATGGAAATTGATGAACTAGCTCGTTAAGTAGCACAAAAAGTACATCTGTACTAATTATTAAAACCTCTTTAAGGAGGTCCCCCTCTTACAGTTGTAGTCCAAAGTTCACTTTAAGTCAGTTTTAGAATTCAGAATACGCTTTCTGATAAACACAGTGATCAACTGGTGATTTAACTCCAAATTAGCCTAGAGCAACTGATATAACCCAAAGAATTTTTGAAATAGAAAAACCAAAAAACAGAAAATAATATAGCTGGAATGAACATTTTGAAACAAAACACCCGTTTTAAAAATAAAAGAGCAGTCAGTTATGTTTTACCTAAAACGCATTCATTCATTTAACATGTAATGTCAATACCTACATCTGCCAAGAATGGGGAAACATCAAAACAAATTATTGGGCTTCCCTGGTGGCGCAGTGGTTAGGTATCTGCCTGCCAGTGCAGGGGACATGGGTTCAAGCCCTGGTCCAGGAAGATCCCACAGGCGGAGGAGCAACTAAGCCCACGAGCCACAACTACTGAAGCCTGTGCACCCAGAGCCCGTACTCCGCAACAAGAGAAGCCACTGCGATGAGAAGCCCGCGCACTGCAACAAAGAGTATCCCCCGCTCGTAGCAACTAGAGAAAGCCCGCGCGCATCAACGAAGACCCAACACAGCAGGAAAAAAAAAAAAATTCAGCATTTGCACAGTTTTCCAGAGGGGAAAGAAAGGAGGTGGGAAAAACACTGGGAATCAGAGTTTCCAAGATTGGGAGTTTAAATGCAAACTGCGTAAGGAGTGGGCTGCTGGGGGAGGCTCCAGGGTGGCGGGAACAAGGGGTTACTGGGCTGTATCACCAAGGAGTCGTTGCTATTTGAGTGTGTGTACATAAATACATATGTCTATATATGTGTCAATCATGAAAGAGTCATCTAAAAACTATGTAGATTTTAATTTTATGACATAACTAGAAGTCACTGGAATATTTATGGGATATACACCATTCACTCATAGCAATCAGCCTTTCTGGACCTTTCTGGCCACTGAAGTGTGAGTGGTAACATTCTAAAATTGAAAACCACCTAAATATTCATCAAAAGCGAATACAGCAAATTATAAAGCATAAAGGAATACTACAATAACTGTTACAACTGGTGTATAGATTAATGTTTGCTGACATGGAAAGATGGTCATGGCATCTTTATCATCTAGATGATACAGTTAGTAACAGAATAGCAAGCATGAATAGTTCTTTTATGTAAAATGCCTTTAAATTTCTGCGTAGAGATTTCTAAAAGGATGTTCAGAAAAATGTGAAGAGCAATGGGTCACTGGGTAATTTTTGCTTTTTCTTTTTGCCCTTTTGGGTAGTATTTTAGTTACCTAACAAGGAGAGAGTATCATTTTAATGGAATAATGTTACTTAAAAACATTTTAGAGTGATGAGAGTATATGCTTCTGTGAAGCTTAGCAATCTGATAACAGTATCATTTCCTCACCCAGACCAAACAAACAACATTTAATAAGCTGGTTTTATTCTATAGCAACACATTGGCCACCCAGAGAGAGATTACTAATACTCTTAACAGTTTCATTTGAAACCTTTTTCTTAGAGATGAGAGAATAATTTCACCTCAGTGTTGACACCTAGAAAAACAATTTTCAGTAGTAAAAAGCCATTACTAAACATCAAACTATATACTTTACATAAATAATTTCTATGAAAAAGTAAACAACATACTATGTGAAAGATAAGAAAGCCTCTTCCACCTGTGAGTAACAAGCGGAATTCCTTCAGGTGACTCTTTTGGAATGTATTTAACCAATATACTCTTAGCTCAACTAAATTAAAATCAGTCCCCTGAAAATTAATTATATACCAAAGTTTCATTACACAGTATGTTTAACCTTAAAAAATATATGCCTTTACTGAATAAGTAATATTGATGGGTGAGTGTATCCTTTCTACCTCCATAGGGTGATAGCAAATTTCCCTAGAATAATAAGACGATGACCAGGGTTTCTTTTCAAAAGTTTTCTTTTAAAAAACATAATTATATTTCATAGTTCCTTGTTTATCTGTTTGAGGGACCAAACAGTCTTGTTAGTTGGTGCTAAAATGTATAGATAAGATGGTAGGATACTTATCGTTTGAAACAGATCGCACCGACATGAAGGGTATTTCAAGCATGCAGACACCCACATTTACTTAATAGAGACAGGCAGTAGATGAGTCATCTGATGGCGAGCCAATGAATAAATGGGTGTTGAGTTTAAACTGTTTGGTGTACAGTACAATCCTCGGGCAGGTCCCATTGAACAGTAGCACCAATGAAGAAGAGAAGCTGTAAACAACTTCCCCTTCGCCAGAAAACTCAGTAGGTTTGACTTGCATTCAACACAAACAAAAACTTCCTGAACGGTCAACAAGAAATGAAAGTAGCTGCAACCTGTCTACCTAGTTAGGCAACAGGATGTAGTGAGGGACTGCACTTGCATATCTTCCAGCTAGAGAACAACTAGAACAGTTAATTGAATGAATATGTAAACAGTCAGTTCGATCCAACAAATATTTACTAAGCACTTACTGTTTTCTTTGTCAGTGGGAAGTGCTTCAGACAATGCCAAGATAAAAGGCAAGATAGTCCCTGCCCTAAAGGAGCTTATATAATAGCGTGAAGGGGAAGAAAATTATGTATCATAATTAATAGACTATTTCCATAGGAAAGGTACAAACCGGCATAATTACCAGAGTATTTTCATAAGATACGTACAGACTGGTACAAGCTGGCACAAGGTACGAACAAGAGTTAAGCGTTATGTGTTTTGGCGAGTGATTTGTCTGTTTAGGAGCTAAAAAGTATTATCATTAGGAAAGGTCTTCTAGGGGAAGTGGCATTTGATATAGGACTTAAGTCTGGATAACATCGTTAGTACAACCACATTCTTCCAGAACCGCTTTTACAGAGAGCACCAGCTAGTAAGCGTAGTGAGTCACAAAACTAACATGCAAAAAAAAAAAAAAACAAAAAAAACAAAAAACTAACATGCACTCTGCTTTAGGTGGTTTCCAAACTGGACTGCTATTTATTAAAACCAAATTAAATAGATTATGAGTGCAGTTTAGATTAATTCTGGGTAATTGCTTTTCCTCAAATAATTAAGCATTAAACTCGTGTGGGCTCCATCATCCCTCCCCTCCTTTACCTAGATTATTAGAAACAGAATTCATCCTTCATATTCATTCACTCAACAAATACGCACTGGGGGTCTATTATGTGCTGGGCATTGTGTGCTAGGCATTGGCACCAAACAAGACAAAAGTGAAGTTTTCACCTGTCCCCTCTCACATCTGGCCTTTTTCCTGCAACAGTCAAAGAATTACAGCATTAGGGGGACCATCAGTGATCCTTCTGCCTAGAGGTTGGGCTATATCTTCATATGCCCAACAAAAAAGCTATTTATTTTTCCATCTAATTTATTATCTGCTTTATTACTAATTATAGGATGTAGGTTCAACTAAAGTTGAATCCCCGACATTCAGTTACAATATTCGTTATTTTTAGTCCATCCTGACTTGTGATATTCTGTGTTAAAAGGAATCACATGAGTGCTTCTTCCAATGAACTACAAAGAAAAAAAAATGCTTATAAAGTTAATCAGAAATGTTACATTGAATTAAGCATCATGGGCCTATCTCTAATACATGCAGAACAAAACACTGCAGTTACTAAAGTAAAATCTAAACTTTTAACCTACTAGAAAATCGTCATCCTTTCTCTTCAGTATTCTCCAACTCAGTACCTTGTTTTTCACTCTAGGGCCCTTGTTGTGTTTTGTAATTACAGTGTAGAAGTCAAGAATTCAAACTCTGAGCCTTCTATCCAGGTTTAAATCTTGGCTCTCTATATTACTAGCTGCATAACATTGTATAAGTTACTTAACCTACGTGTGTCTCTTTCCTCATTTGTAAATTTGGGATAACATTACCCAATTTATGGGGCTGTTGTTAGGATTAGATGAATATATGTAATTTGGTTAGAACAGTGCCTGACACCTAAGAAACACTGTTACCTGTGACTATTATTGTAATCATTATTTATTTGCACAGTGTTTTTGTCTGTTTCCTTCCACAAAAACATAAGCTCACTGAGGGTAGGCAGCATGTCTCTCCGGTTCATCCACTATATATCTGATGCACAGTACATGCCTATGACAGGATGTGCTCAATCGAAGCCAGTGAATGAATAATCTCATTCCTTTCCAAAATCTACTTGATTTTTTTTTATAGGCACTTCCTCCAATACCACCAGTATTTCCTATGTAACCATCTCCAGTTTAGACAGACTGTACCAAATTCCCTTATTAGAGCTTTTATCAGTAAGTTCTATGTTAACATTTTAACTATTCTAGAGGGTTAGCTACGAATACTGTCAAGTCTTCACATTTATCTTAATTGATAGCATGAGCCCTCTGTGAGATGATGTCTAAGTGGCGTGCCTTATCTCTGCTCATTATAGAAATGAGAGACATTTCCATCTGACTTGTAACGTGGGAAAGAATAATGGAAAGAAAAAATCAGTGGGACAAGCGTTGGGCCGACACAACTTTAGGAAGAGCAAACCAAACTCCAACCAACAGTCAGTTAGTCCCACTATGGGCAGGAGGTGGGTAAGCGGGGTGAAGCGAAGGAACGTTCTTTTAGAGACTGCAAATCAGTTGATACTCAGTTGTTACCAAGAGTTTTACGCTGCCACATGGAGGGGATTGGCTGAGTGACAGAGTCCATGGCGGTGTAGGTGTTTGCTCTCCACAATTAAGTCCACTGCATACTTACTTTTCCTGTTCATTCCTTTCAGAGGAGGGGCCATTATGCCTGTGCTACTGACTAAAGGTTTGTTGACTCAAGGTGGGAGGTTGTCTGGGTCCAATGGCCAAGAAGGGCTGATAGTGAGAATTACCTGCAGCATCTGATACAACACACATACAGGACACACCTTTCTAAAGTTTCAACTTCACACCACTTCTAAACAATCGGGAAGCGGGGGGCAGACAACCAGCGTCCCCAACATAGCAAGTATAAAAATGCTAGGGTCAGAAGCAATGTAAATCTGATTCTTTGAAAAAGCTTTCAAATTTTCTCTTGGCTCTGACCTAGAATCAAGCCGTGATGAAGTGAGGATACAGTAATTACTTATTCTACAATGAAACATTTTGCTTTGAGTTTATTCACTTGGCAGTTGTTCTCAGTCTTTTTTTTCTGCCTGATGTGCATGAGAGGATATACACTGTTCTTTTCTTAACAGCAGGTGAATCACTGACTTAATTTCCAAAGGTATTTTGGAGGTTTTAATCCTGTCCCAACCTTTTCCATTTTTTTTCATATTTCTTACCTCATGTTCCTGCCCTTTTCAAAAAATACAAATATACAAACAGATCATGCAGCCCTATGTCAAAAAAAACAAACAAACCAAACAACCCAATCAAAAAATGGGAAGAAGATCTAAATAGACATTTCTCCAAAGAAGACATACATATGGCCAAAAAGCACATGAAAAGATGTTCATCATTGCTAATTATTAGAGAAATGCAAATCAAAACTACAATGAGGTATCACCTCACACCAGTCAGAATGGCCATCATCAAAAAATCTACAATCAATAAATGCTGGAGAGGGTGTGGAGAAAAGGGAACCCTCCTACACTGCTGGTGGGAATGTAAATTGGTACAGCCACTATGGAGAACAGTACGGAGGTTCCTTAAAAAACTAAAAATAGAGCTAACATATGATCCAGCAATCCCACTCCTGGGCATATATCTGGAATAAACCATAATCCAAAAAGATACACACACCCCAATGTTCACAGCAGCACTATTCACAATAGCCGAGACATGGAAGCAACCTAAATGTCCATCGAGAGAGGAATGGATAAAGGAGATGTGGTACATATATACAATGGGATATCACTCAGCCATAAAAAAGAATGAAATAATGCTATTTGCAGCAACATGGATGGACCTAGAGATTATCATACTAAGTAAGTCAGACAGAGAAAGACAAATATCATATGATATCATTCATGTGTGGAATCTAATTTAAAAAAATGATGATACAAATGAACTTATTTATACAAGAGAAACAGACTTACAGATATGGAAAACAAACTTACGGTTACCAAAGGGGAAACGTGGGGGCGAGGGGAGGGGATAAATCAGGAGCTTGGGATGAATAGACACACACTACCGTATATAAGATAGATAACCAACAAGGACATACTGTATAGCAGAGGAAATTCTACTCAATATTCTCTGATAACCTATATGAGAAAAAAATCTAAAAAAAAATGAATATATGTATATGTACAACTGAATCACTTCTCTGTACACCTGAAACTAACACAACATTGTAAATCAACTATACTTCAATAAAATTTAAAAAAGGAAAAAGAAGGAAAAAAAAAGAAAGGCTAGTTTTTTTCCACTGATGTGAACCTCCAGGTCTTTGCACAATGACTGTAAAGAGCTCTAAAAAAATCCAACCACACTGGATTGTTTAATGCATTGATACTGTCTTCATCTGTGTACATATATGATTACATCTGTTATAAAGTTAAAGAAAATTGTTCAGAAAAAAAAGATATGGTACATGTATACAATGGAATATTAGCCATAAAAAGGAATGAAATCATGTCATTTGAAGCAACATGGATGGACCTAGAGATTATCATGTTAAGTGAAGTAAGTCAGAAAGAGAAAGACAAATATCATACATCACATATACGGAACATAAAATACAACACAAATGAACATATTCTATGAAACAGAAACAGACTCACGGACACAGAAAACAGACTTGTGGTTGGCAAAGGGGAAAGGGGGTGGGGAGGGATGGACTGGGAGTCTGGGATTAGCAGACGCAAACTATTATATACAGGATGGATAAACATCAAGGTCTTACTGTGTAGCACAGAGAACTATATTCAATATCCTGCAATAAACCATAATGGAAATGAACATGGAAAAGAATGTGTGTGTGTATATAAATCACTTTGCTATACAGCAGAAATTAACATTGTAAATCAACTATACTTCAATAAAATTAAAAAGAATATATACATATATATATATAAAACCACAAATAAAGCCCATTTTACAGATGGGGAAACAGACTCAGAAAAGTTAAGGAAACTTTCCTAGGGCCCTACAGTCAGTAAATGGCAGAGCTTGGATCTAAATCCAGTCCGTCTGGCACTGGAGTTTACGCTCTGAAGTACTTTCTAACCTGTTCGTGATCTTTTTCTTTGCTGGGATGAATTCTCGTACTTCGGATCTCAGCGTAAATGTCACCTCGACAGAATGGCCATCTCTGATTCCCTAATCAAAAGTAGCCATCCAGTCCCTTGCTGTTATATCACCCTCTCCTTAGCCATAAAACAGTGCCTGTCACAGAGCAGCACAATAAATATTTGCTGAATGAACAAGGATTAAGAAAAGTTTGTTACAATTACTAGCATTTTGGAGCCGTAAGGTACCTTTGAAATAATATATTTCAACTTCCTCTTTTACATCTGAGAAGAGCTATTAAAGAGACATAGTGAATTGCCTAAAGAAATGAGGCATGCAGTGGTAAAGCAAGGACTTGAGTGTGGTGCTCTTAACAACCAGTTCTGTGTTAATCTTACTATTTGGCTTCCAAATTTAAGAGACTTTTGACAGTATATCTGTGATGACAGAAGCCATGTTTTATGCTTAATTAAGGAAAAGACTCAAGAAACTAAAACCCATGGATACAGAAAAACTGCTCACTTTATGTGTAGGTTTATGTCTTTGAGTGAGTGAAACTGATTAACATAAATGACTGAATAACTACAATGGTATTTTATCGCTCTTTGAAGTTATTGCCAAGAGAAAAGTTGCTAACGTTGCAAAACCATAACTTTGTTCCTCTACTTTAATATTTACTTAAAATAAATGCCAGTCTTCACACTCCCAGTCCACCCCACGTCCCTGTCGTCCAGCTTGTACGAACAGCTAAGCAAAACTCAAGCTAAACATTGCAGACTAGGCTTCGCATGTCCAGGATTATCAGTGTATTCCTCTAACTTAATCTGACCCCGCCACGTCTCAGGGCGCACGTGAATTCTCCTAATAAGAAAAGTACTACTGCTGCCTTTAATTTCTTTGGGCAAAGCTGTTTTCATAGAAAACTAGAGTGAGTACCCGACTGACCACACAGCATAAAGAAGGGTGACGTCAAGGCAGAGCTGAAGATGAACTGCTATTTGAGCCATCTTGGTTTTTATAAAATGTGAAACAGGGCCATTATTTCCACTAAATGGATAAAGATAGATAGCCTATGGCTGATGAGTTTTTACAAAACAATGAACATTTTTGAGATCTCAGGATTCCAAAATCCAAAAAGAAAACTCGACAAAATATATTAATTATTCAATTACAGCTCAACAGAAATCAATTTTAAAAATAAATTATAACGTTACGGGTTGTGGGTACATTTTAACATGTTTGATGTGATGCAGTGCGAGGCTGTCAAAAGAAGAGAGTTTAAAAAACCTAGGAAATTCTTCGAAAACAAAAAACGCCTAGAAAAGTAATACACTGAAATAAATGCAAGGAATATTTGCCATCTATGTTTAAAAGTACATCTACAAGCAAGATTAATCCCCTAGATTAATCCATGCACAAGGAAGTTACATTGATCTATATTAGAAATGAATACCATAATTATATCTAGGAAATAATAGTGCCTAACCTTTTACATGTCCCTGGACGTCTTTCTTCCAAGATATACACTTGTTTCCTATTTTAAGGACAAATCTGTGGCCCCAATACTGTCAACTGAGTTGAAGCCCCATGATGGGGAAATTTACAAACTGCGGTGAATCTGCTATTCTAGAAAATCACTAAACTGTAATCATATATAATACTAATATGTTCTAGGAACTACTCTAAGCTTCATACATATTATATAAATATACATATACTGATATATAGCTATATATACACTTACATATATATATTCATATATACTAACAACCACTATATAAGATAGCTAATATTATTATCTCTCCTTTGTAACTGAAGAAATGAGAGGTTAAATAATTTGTCCAAGATCCTACTCTTAGAAAGTAACGAAGCCAAGTTTAAACCAAGGCGGTCTGGCTACGCCGTCTTTCTATACCAAATTATATAAAACCTGAACCATGTCTTATTTCATTTTGATTTATCACAGAATTGTTCCCATGACCCACCAAGGTAATTCTCTAGGCTCATCGGGGGGGCAAATTTTTCCTTATTAGCCACATTAAGGAGAACGAGATACCATATGATCAGTCTGCCTTTTAATATTCTATTAGTCTTTAATTATGAATGGAGGGGGGTCTCAGTTTTTTCTAATTGTAACAGTTAAATCTTTAAAAACCAAAGGGATATGACCTTCTACCTGAGCCCAGTCTAACACAAAAACATTCCAATCAACTGTGTATATAGCAAACATACTATTCGATCACAGATTCTATAGAACTCATCAAAAACTAAGTCCTCCATCATTTACATTCTATTGATACTTCAGGAACAAACCTACGTGCATTTTTCCTCTTTTGTTATCTAATAGAAAATTTAGAGGAGGCATGACAAATTTAACAAAAGACTGTATGTGATGGTAAAAAATTGAGAACTTCCAAGTTCTCAAGTTTAAAAACTGAGTCGGGGGCTTCCCTGGTGGCACAGTGGTTGAGAGTCCGCCTGCCGATGCAGGGGACACGGGTTCGTGCCCCGGTCCGGGAAGATCCCACATGCCGCGGAGCGGCTGGGCCCATGAGCCATGGCCTCTGAGCTTGCACGTCCGGAGCCTGTGCTCCGCAACGGGAGAGGCCACAACAGTGAGAGGCCCGTGTACCGCAAAAAAAAAAAAAAAAAAAAAAAAAAAAAACTGAGTCAGTCGTTATTTATATTAATACATCTTAAAATGACTACTCATTCTAGAAACAGAGGGTTTTTCCCCTAATCCCAGAGGTAGTTATTTTTTCCCTATGTAACCTTATGCCTCTCATAATGTTTTCTTAATGAGTGTTATTCAGATGACTGTTCTTTTGGAAACAGTATAAAGTGTCATTATGTGCCTGCAATTAATGATTAAAAAAATCTCTATATCTACAAATCCAGGATACTTTTCTCAGTTCTCTTTCTCCTTGATCCCTCTCTATAGTTCACGCTTTCTTGAAATTCCATTTTCTTTGGCTTTCGTGATGCTACACTAGCTTATATTCCTCTGATCTCTCCAAATGTTTTTTCTCATTACTTAGTACAGACATTTCCCAGATGCCACTGTTCTTGGAGAGTTTGTCCATTTTGTCTTCAAGAAGTAAATTAGAATGAATGACTTTCAAACTCTAGCTCAGCCAGATTTTTCTCTAATCTAGTTACAGTTGCCTAGCTGTAGGTCCCTGATGGACAATTCTTAGGAAGTAGCAGGAGAACAAGTGAGGCTACACAAGAAATTAGGGACCAAGTCATTATAAGGCTTTGAATATCATGATGGAGAAAAGAAATATCCCTGAATGAAAGTCTTGGGAACAAGAGAGAAGATCTGATTTATATTTTAAATAGGTAATCTAGCAACGGTGTGGATTTGAAGTACTTGAGAGCAAAAAGGAAAACCAGTTAAGAAGTTACCAAAATCAGCCAAAGAGGAAATGAAGAGAACTTGGGGGATGCTGAGTACATTAAAAGGAGGGAGAACTATACATCAGCTAAATTTGAATGAGTCACAAGTCAGTTCCCTGGCATACACACTCATATAATCACATGATTGGGATCTCTACTATAAACCCCACTGCAACGCTGATCTCAACTGTAATTCAGTAATTATTTAAGGAATCTCCCTGTTCCCTCAACAAGTATGAGCTCCCTGAGGGTCTGAACAATGTTGTTTGGCCAAGAGCTGGCACACTGTCTGCTGGCATACAGTATGTACTCAAAAAATACCTGCTAAATGAATAAATTTGCCAAATAAATTAAAGTTCTAGAAAACTAAAGTCACAACAAAATCAATGCAGAAAAGAAATTCACGGATCAACTACTAGCAAATAGAAGGTTAGAAAAATTAAATGACTTGCTTCAAGTCGCAAAGCTAGTTAATAACAGAGGGGGGAGTAGAATTCTGCTCCTCCAAGACTAGAGGAAAATAAAAGAAACGGCAAATGTAGAAGGCAGATATGGGGGTGTAAGATAATTCTGGAGATTATTACATAAGTGTACATACACGCCCACATGTCATGTTGAGAATATAAACTTGTCCCTGGATTTTGTCAACGGTGAGGTAACATGCCTCAATGTATAAATCTATATATTTTTGCACGTATGCCTAAATTTGCTGCTTGTCATTACTGGATAATGATGCCAAAAAGTTTAAAAGGTCAATAGCTATTTTTAAGATTACCCTTGAACAAGACATATGGCACTAGTTTTTACTTGAAATCTTACAGGCAGCCGCCATTACATTAGTAGTTTGACCTTGCTTTCACTTGAATTTTCTTTTAGAGGTATGAAATGAGAAAGCAGAATTATTAGAGTCTGCATTTGTTTTTTTCCTCCCGAAGAGAAGAACATTCATTTTAAATTCTTTCTTCAATTTTTTAAAGTTATATTTAAAAACTGACTATACACGTATGGACGTCAAGGCAAAGAATACAATGAAGGTTATTAATCCCGCACGTAACCCACGACTGCTGAGATAAAGCACAGTGCAGTACATAACAACTACTGTAGCTGAGAAAATATGTGATGTAGTGGAAAACCCAGCAGGCCAGGAATCAGAAGACATCCTATTCTTAGTCTTCCTGCCTACAAGTTATATAACTTGAAGCCAATCATTGACACCCAGCCACCAGCCACCTGATGGAGCCTCAAGTCAGCCTTTGTGAAATAAAATCAACCGGCCTTCTCTCTTCCTAATACTGATACAAGGAATAAGCAAGATCGTGCATGTAGAAGTCCTCTGAAGGTATTTTTGAGGGAAACATGCAATTTCATTTTTTAGGTCAGTATTTAACAGAGGAGTGTTGATGACTTCTGGCTGAACATTTCTCTTTAAGAAATAACTGACTGACTTAAAGGACCTTGAATTTACCCTGGACCATATATTTTCCCAGCTGATCGTTAACGGTCAGGCAGACGTTATTGCTTATTTACTGCATTCCCACAGAGACGGAAGGACTCAAGGTACTATTTTTAAAAGGATGAGACATAGCGAGAGAGAGGCATGGACACATATACACTACCAAACTTAAGGTAGATAGCCAGTGGGAAGCAGCCGCATAGCACAGGGAGATCAGCTCGGTGCTTTGTGACCGCCTGGAGGGGTGGGATAGGGAGGGTGCGAGGGAGGGAGACGCAAGAGGGAAGAGATATGGGAACATATGTATATATATAACTGATTCATTTTGTTGTAAAACAGAAACTAACACACCATTGTAAAGCAATTATACTCCAATAAAGATGTTAAAAAAAAAAAAAAAGGATGAGAAATTTTTTTGCTCTGGCTCCAATCAGTAATGTTCAAGTACTGAGACTGGTTATTCTCTAAAGAGGTATATTCCAGAGAAGGGTTCACACATTTTAAAAACACTGCATCACACTGATGGGGTAAGAGACCCACAAGCCATCTACTTTACCCTTTTTCTCACATCAGCACTGACCTTAAATGTATTGACCTAAGAGTACTAGGGGGGAAAAAAAATCTCTGCTCCTTGCAATATAAAAGTAAATTCTTATTTCACATAAGAAAAGATGTAAATTACCCTGGTCATGTTTCAGTACTATTGGTTGTTTATCTCATACACTACAAACAATCTATTTCTATCTTTGCAACCACCTGCAGATCTAAGGTTAGTACATGGCCATCTCTTGAGTGAGACCAAGGTCAAAGAGCACCCTTTCTAATTGCTTACGTTGAAAAAAATCAAGGCTTGACCCATCATTATTACCATTAACCAGAGTAATAAACTTTACTCTACCTTCACACAGAATATTGGGAGGAACACTATGTATGGGTCATATAAAATTATACACCATCATTGTTCCTGGAAAAACGTAAGAGAACAGCTAACAGAATTTGTAGTATCATCTTCAACATGTATATTTGATTTCTTATGATTCAAACTCATGTTCTTAGCTGATAATAAAGGGAATAACAGACTTGACCCTACTATTAGATTTAATTATATGTAATTGCAATATTTGGCCATTTTGAACTAGAAAAATGGCAGTTTTATATGGTTCGACCTATACCTCTATTCAGCTGAGCAAGGGACAATGATAATGTAGAAATCTTTCTGCACCAATGTGGTTTCTTTCTCTCTGAAAAGCAATCGATTATTCTCTTGCCTAGTTCAGAGTTTCAAATAAAATAAATTTCAGTTCTATTTTAGCTTCTGTAATCCTAAAGATCGATACTTTGCACACTTCAGCTTTTTATCCATAAAAGTATGAGAGTACCAACTATGCTTATGGATTCACCCTGAGAAATACATAATTGAGGAATATACTTTTTGTATACACACAGAATTTAATATACAAGTCTGTCATCTTCTATACAAAAAAATCTTGGCTATGAGCAAACAAAAAAGATGTAAAACTAAAGGATTTAAATGACATGGGAAACATAATTTAATGTTTTGTACAAAAAAAAAGGATTAAAAAGGTATATAAAATGTAAAACATAAAATTTACCAAAGAACATATACATAAAAAGAAAGCTGAAAGGAATAGACAAAACATTTTAAGTTAGTATTTCTGATATTACCTAGGATTGCTGGATGATTTTTCACTGTATACTTGACAACTTTACATGTTTTTTTCAAACGTCTACAATTTTAGGGAAAAAATCTGTAAGTAAAAATTGGACTAAATGGGGAGATATGTCATTTTACTAAATGAATGACTCAATATTAAATATTTCAAACTCTACCTGATTAAAATTGAAACTCAATGGGAATTTTTCAGAAAAATATTCTGATGTTCTGGGAGAATACATGCACATAATTATCCAGGAAAATCCTGAAAAAGAAGAATTAAGTGGAAGAATACCACTCATGACATTAAAATAGAAAGGGTATGATACTAGCACCAGAGAGGCAGGTACATTCATGTAGGGGAAGAGAGCCCAGATAAGGTCAAAATATATCTAAAAATTTGATATAGTAATGACAAAAGTGACTTTTTGAATCACTTGGCAAAGTATGAATTACTCTCTAGGTGTTTGGTTAGCAGGCTAATTATTTCAGTGAAAAATTACATTTTTTAAAAAATTACATTCTTAAAGCATACCTTATTCCAAAGTAAATTTCACTAGAATTCAGTAACTAAATATTTTAAAAATTATAAATATGCTATGATAAAATATAGGAGAATATTTAATAACTTTTAGATTCCCATATACCTTTTCTAATATTCACATATACTCAAGATTTAATTATCAAAATATGAAACTGCAAAAATATTGAGACAATATAAGTAAATATTCTTACAACCTTGAAGTAGAAGGTCTTTTATGGATAACATCAAACACAAACAACACAAACTGATATACAGGATTAATAAAAATTTTAAACTTCTTTATGGCAAAAAGAATTATGAGGTTTAAATGTGAATTATATATAAGCTGCGAGTATTTCTAATATATAACAGTAGATTAATAGTTGTACTACAAAAGGAACTCTTACAAATTGATTACCAAAAAAAAAACAAAAACAAAACCCACCAGCTTAGAAAGCCTGAAAAAAGTAAAAAGGCAATTTACAAAAGAAAAACTATATGGGAAAACAGGTTTTTAAATATTTTGAACCTCACAATAATCAAATAAGCAACATTTTTTAACAAGAAATGATATTCAATTATATTGGCAAATATGAAAAATAATAACATCAGTATTGGAGAAGGTGTGGGAAAGGGGAGACATTCAGAGGTGGACACTCCAGCATGAACTGGTACAACCTCTCGATGAAGAAAAAATTTGATGCTACAAATATCCTTTGACTAGTCAAGTCTCCTTCTAAAAGTACATCCAAAGAAAATAATCAGTGATGTGTGAAAAATGTATGTTCAGTAATAGTCTCTGCAATGCTGTTTATAGGGGAAACAGTTACTGAGTGGTGCTTAAGAGCTTGGAGCTGAGGAACTAGGCTGTCTGGATTCAGACTCCTGATGCTAACCTCTTCCTACCCACGTGACCTGCAGCAAGTTTAACTTTCTGTGCTTCAGTTTCTTCATGAGTAAAGTTCAGACAATAATAGTATTTGCCTCATAGGGTTTTAAGGATAAAATTGGCAAATAAATGAAAAGCACCCAGAACATTGCGAGGAACTTAGTAAGCACTCAATAAATGTTACCTATTATCATTGCTGAGAAAAAAATTGTGAAATGCCATTTATAGGGATGGCTTAAGTGAAGGATATTGATCAAAAGATCAGAACACTATGAGGTCATTAGAAATGACGAGGTAAAATTATAAGCATGGAAAAATGCCACAGTAGATGACATTAAGTTTTTAAATAAGGGTTACAAAGCAGGAATATTTTACTACCTCATCTTTAATCGAACAGATATAAATATATATGTGAGCATTCAGAGAAAAGAATATGGAAGCACATAAGCCAAAGTACAAACAATGACTGCATGTGGGTGTAGAATTATGGATGATTTTCATTTTCATCCTTATACTTGTGGTTTTTTGGTACGAAAAAACCTTTTCTTTTTAAATTAATGTTACTTTTATAATAAAAAATAAACTTATACCCATTTTGAAAACAAGGCAACTGGAAAGTCAATTAACACAATTAGAAGTGATGGGTGATTGATAACGCAGAAGTACAGGCAATGAAGTAACCACGGGAAAGGGCTGGTCCGGGATTCAGCAGAGAAAGACCAAACTTTCCACTCACCCATTCTTTAATTGCCAAAAACATGTTTATGGAGGATGACGATAATATATACAATTGTGCTAAAAATGACTTGAACAACTTGCAGTTTATAAATAGATATGTCAACAGGTTATAAATATATAAGTATGTGAGACTAGTGCTTGGGCTTAATTTTTTTTAAAGACCAACCATCTACATTTTTCAATCCAAATGACCAATTTCCCAAAAGTAACATTTGGGCTACAAACCAAACAAAGCTTCTTAGTAGCAGTTAGCAGGTAAGATGACAGCAACATTGTAGGCTTATCTGGTTACACATCCTGTTTATGTCTACAAATTTAGCTGATCTCATCTAATATTAACTGATGTCCAAATACCTAATTATACACACACACACACACACACACACACACACAGATCATGTAACCACAGGTTATAAGTCAGTGACTTGGTACCATTAACTTACTGTATTATTTTGTTTTCAACATTTGAAAGAGGCCAATAGCAGCTTTAAAACCATTTTTATGGTATCTCTAAGCAAAAACATAATATTTCCAATAGAAGCACATGTGGAAGGCCTTATCATTCAAAATCTAAAATTGATTGATCTCTTTAAGCTTCAGAAATACCCATATTACTGATTACCTTATAAACACTGAAACATCTGTTTTAAGGGATAGGATTAACTTCCTGATCTATAGACAAAAGGCAAAGGAAGCATAGGGATGAAGCAGAGTTTGATCAAAATGGCTTACTCATCCGTAGCAATTAGCAGATTTGTTTTAATTACTGGATATTAAATTTTGATGTGATTGATATTATTAAATGATGGAAACTGAGTCTACACAATGAGTTTAATGCAGAGTGTCAAGAATATTAAACAACCAAAAAAAAAAAACTCAGCTAAAGCATCATTAGGGGGTCTTTGGTCTCTTCATCAATGTCTATTTAACAAATAGATTTTTAAATTAATAATAAGAGTAAATACAGGGCTTCCCCGGTGGCGCAGTGGTTGAGAGTCCGCCTGCCGATGCAGGGGACACGGGTTCGTGCCGCGGTCCGCGAAGATCCCACGTGCCGCGGAGCGGCTGGGCCCGTGAGCCATGGCCGCTGAGCCTGCGCGTCCGGAGCCTTGGCTCCGCGGTGGGAGAGGCCACAACAGTGAGAGGCCCACGTACGGCAAAAAAAAAAGAGTAAATACAAATATTTAGCTTTTTCTAACATCATTCTCAGCTTTGAATACTTTTTCTCAAAGGAAACTTCAAACTCAAAGGACTCCTATAATAATACCGGGGAGGTAAAATGTTTACAGTGAAGTTGCTGTTTATGAGGAAATTAGGTTCCAAAGTCAGCATGTAAAAAAAAAAAATTGCATAGCCAACATTATTCTTTAAAATTCTTAAAGTACAACACTCTCACCATAACTTAAGAAACTAGATTTCTTCCTGTATTGGAGCAGCCTGCTGAGTCCTTAGGTGCACAGTGCCTTAGAGCAGATGCTCAAAAAACAGAAACAAAAACCAGAGACTGCGGCAAGGATGGGGATGTTGGTGCATAACTTTGGAAGTAGGGGACAGGTCAACATGGGCGAGGAAAAGAGGCAAGTGGGGATGTGAAACAATGAATAGTGTGCATAGCTATTTTGCAAAGAACACCAAGACACACAACAGTTTGTTTGAAAGACGCTGTTTGATGGCCTGGAATCCAGCAGGTGGGCTGCAAGGAGAGAGAAGCCATGGCATGCAGTATTCCATGGGAGGGTGAAAGAAGAGATCTAGCTGGTTTCCTCCCAACTCCTGTTCTGCATTGCTACGGTTCACTCAGAGGGACTTAACTGTTCTAGACTTTCAGGTTGCCTTATTCAGCCCCTCTGGCAGCCATCAGGAATTCAGATTCTAGTCCAGAGTCCAAAAGTGATGGGGGAAGCTCTGGGCAGGCGGCTGGTTGGCCCAGCTGCAAGGCAGCAGCCAAGGAGAAGGATCCAGCATTCCCAAGGCAGCTGAACAGTCTACCCCTGGTGGCAGATTCGTCTGGGAGGTGGATAGTGCCAAGGCAATCTGGGGAGACACACATCACAGATGTGTGTCTGATAATTTGAAGAAGTTGGTTTGTATTTAGAAGTTTTACTGGACAAGAAAAAATATCTTCTTTAAATATTAAAAGGCATACTCAATACTGTATGATCATAATACATGTAAGAAGAAAGTGAAAATGAAGACAACTGAGGTAAACAAAATGTCATGTCTCTCATCTCACATGTCTAAGGAGCTCACTTCATTAAGCAGTATGATGGGTAAAAATGTATAAAACCTGATCTTTCCCTTAATGCAATCGTAAATGTGTTCAGTTAAATGTACACACGTTTCAACACCACTTTCCCAATTGTCTACTAGGCACCAGGGCTTTCTCTTATAGTCCCACTTAAGCTTCAAAGCAAACTCTATAGGTCCCATTTTACAGAAAACTTAACAGAAAAATAAATAACACAGAAGGTCGCACCTATCAAATGACAGAACAAGGACTAGAATAACATTCTTTTATTATGTCATGCTATCCAAACCACTGAAAATCCAGTACCCATTTTAATAATTATCAAAACTTAGGAAAGCAATTGCTTCTAATCTCTAAGAATAACATTCTTTGGGAGGACTTGCACTTGTCTTAGAAACTAGAATATTAGGGATCTCCTTAGAAAAACCATATACAACTTACAGTCCAAAGTTTGCTGAATTTTTCATAGAAAAATATGTATTACTGTACCGTAGTATATTATAAAAACATTATTATAACATTATTATACAAATATAGTGAACTTTGTGGGCCTCACGTGCTCCTTCACACCAGAAATATTCATTACCCCAGGTGCTGAGAGTGTCGCCTACTTATGGCTCATAGCCAAGTCCCTCCCCTAAGATTACACCACCTCCCTGGGTACAGCTCACTTCCAGTGACTGATGGAGATGGGGTAAATGGACCAACCTCCTTGACTCAATTTAGGGTATCTCTGAAAAGCCATTCCAGCTTCTAAGTAATGCTGGGACTGAGTGAGGCCTTTGTTACCACTGTATAGCAGTTCAACTTCTGCCTAATCCTTCTTCCCTCTATTCCTTACAGGTATGGTTCCAAAGAGCACTACCCAATAAAACTCCTGCTTGAAACCTCAGTCTCAGGGCTTAGAACTTGGACAATCCAAACTATGACAAGAAGAGATACAACAATATCGAATGTGATGTGACAAAATGAGACTGAGAGATAATCAGAGTTTTAAATGTGTTTACTAGGGGAAAAAAGAGAGCAAAATAAATAAATATCCAACAAGAGAAAAAAAAAAACAAAACCCTGAGGACCTGATAGGAAAATGGGCAAAAACACGAACAAACAAGTCGAGAGAAAGATACACAAATGGCCCTTAAATATAAGATGTTCCACTTCATTTATAATAAAATATGTTAATTTTTTTATTAACTTAAAACTATGTTAGCACTAGCCATGAACAATCTGAAAATAAAATTAAGAAAACATATTTAGAATAGCATCTAAAAGAATAGACATTGAAGAATAGATTTAACAAAAGAGTATGAAATTTGTGCTCAGGAAACAATAAAACATTGTCGAAAGAAATGAAAGAAGACATAAGTATGTAGAAAGACATCCCATGTTCATAGAATGGAAGATTCAATATTGTTAAGCTGGCAATACTCCCAAAATTGACCTACATATTCAAGAGAATTCCTATCAAAATACCAGCTGGCTTTCTTTCGCAGAAATTTACAATATGATCCTAAGATTTATATGGAAATGCAAGAGGCAATCTTGAAAAAGAAGAACAAAGTTGGAAGATGGACATTTCTTGATTTCAAAACTTACTCAGAAGCCATAGGAATCAAGACAGTGTGGTAACCGCGTAAGGACAGATATATAATAGATCAATGGAATAAAACTGAAAGTCCATAAATAAACCCTAACCGTATGGTTAACCAATTTCTGACAACAGTGCCAAGACAATTCAATGGAGAAAAACAGTCTTTTCAACAAATGGTACTGGGACAACTGCACCCAAACGAATGGAGTTGCACTCCTTCCTTACATCACACAAAAATTAACTTCAAATTAACTCCACAGACTTACGTGTAAGAGTTAAAACAATAAAGCTCTTAAAAAAGTCTTCATGGGTTAGGCAAAATCGTCTTAGATACAACACCAAAAGCATTAGTGACAAAAGAAAAAACTAGATACATTGGGCTTTATCAAAATTAAAAATTTTGTGTTTGAAAGGACACAATCAAGAAAATGAAAAGACAACTCACAGAATAGGAGAAAATATATGCAAATCCTGCATCTGATAAGGGACTTATATCCAAAATATAGAAAAGACTCTTACAACTCAATAATAAAGACAAAAAATCCAACTAAAAATGGGCAGATGACCTGAATGAACATTTTTCCAAAGATACACAAATGGCCAATAAGCACATGAAAAGACATTCAATGACATTAGTTATCAGGGAGATGCAAATCAAAACCACAATGAGATACCACTTACCGTGGAGACTCTAAACTTCCTCTGAAAGGGTAAATATAATAGAAATATGGAAAACAGAAAGAAGCCATACAAACACCAGAAACAAACTCATGTATGTGTAGGAAGTTAATATGTGACTGAGTTGGCATTGTAAATTAGCAAAGAGATGTACTGCTCAATGAATGATTTGGTAACAATTAGCTATCTACTTGAAGAAAAATCAAACTGGATCCATATGTGATAGATACAAAAATAAATTCTAGGACCTCCCTGGTGGTGCAGTGGTTGAGAATCCGCCTGCCAATGCAGGGGACACGGGTCTGAGCCCTGGTCTGGGAAGATCCCACATGCCGCGGACAACTACGCCGGTGCACCACAACTACTGAGCCTGTGCTCTAGAGCCCGCGAGCCACAACTACTGATCCCACATGCCACAAGTACTGAAGCTCATGTACCTAGAGCTCGTGCTCTGCAACAAGAGAAGGCACAGCAGTGAGAAGCCCGCGCACCACAAGGCAGAGTAGCCCCCGCTCACTGCAACTAGAGAAAGCCCACACGCAGCAACAAAGACCCAACGCAGCCAAAAATAGATAAATAATTAGTTAATTAAAAAATAAATAAAAAATAAATTCTAGATAAAGTAAAAACCTAATCATGAAAGCCTATAAATATGACAAAAGAAAAATGTTTTGTAAAACCTTTATGATATTATTAGTATTAAGCAAGACATTATTAATATTAAAGATCTAAATTCTGATAAAAAGAGGAAGAGTTGACACATTAAGTAAATTAAAATCAAAAAATTTATAAAGCACCATAAATAAAGCTAAAAGGCAAACAACAGAATGGGAGAAAATGTTTGTAATCTTTATAACGGACAAGAGACCTAAAGAACTTCTACAAAGCAATAAGGCAGGGTACCTAAAGAGTCAGATGTGCACTGCAACTGTTTTAATAACAAAAAATCGACAACCTCAGTGCTCATCAACTGAGGGATAGTTAAGTTAGAATAAATTCACACTTTTAATAGCTAAAAGAATGAGGTATATAAATATTTTGTCATTAAAAGTTCTAGTGTTACCATAAAAACCATCAAGCTTCACGATATATGCATCTTAATCTCATTTATATTTAAAAAATAGATTTACGGGACTCCCCCCTCAGTCCAGTGGTTAGGACTCCGCCCTTCCACGGCAGAGGGCAGATTCAAACCCTGGTTAGGGAACTAAGATCCCGCATGCCATGCAGCATGGCCAAAAAAAAAAAAAAGATTTATGGCTATGTTCAAAAAGAAGAAGCAGGGGACACTTCCCTGGTGGTGCAGTGGTTAGGACTAGGTGCTTCTGCTGCAGGGGGCACGGGTTCCATCCCTCATGGGGGAACTAAGATCCCGCATGCTGCACAGCGTGCCCACCCCCCAAAAAAGAAGGATACGTATCTACCGGTATGTATTTTACTGATTTTATCTCTAAAGAGAAGCGGTTGAAATGGGAGGAACTAACGGACGATATTTTTATTCTATATACCTCTACATTGTTTGAATATTTTACAGTGATAATATTCCCCAATCATCTAAATTTAATAACCCATAACTGGAGATACATGTTGAAAACCTGGTAATTAAGAGTCACCAAGAAGTCCAGCTTCCAGAATACCAACCATAGATTATTGGTATTTTCCTTCCAGTTTTATTATTGTATACCTCATAACAATATCATTCTGTATCTAAAATTTATAGCCTTTAAAAAAATAACATTTCATGAGGATTTCCCCTTTTCAGAAAAAAATCCTCCTCTACTGACCATATAATGTATACATTGTATTCACCTAAGTTATTGAAAAGTATTTCATTTGTCTTTCAGTGGTTCATGGTGAGAGAACTGTCCTTAAATGGCAGGCTTTCTACTGATGATTTTTGTAACAGTTCTAGACTAACTGTGGTCATTGACCTAACTGTGGTCACAGGAACTGAAGTAACTATTTTCTTGTCCTAAATCGGCGAACTTCAAGCTCGAAATAAACCATCTCTCCCTCTTTGGACTCAATCAGATAAATGAGTACAGTACTTAGTAAGTTCTTAATAAACACTACCTGCTATAACTATTATACTCTATGTCAGTGAGAAAAGTACCTAATAGTGACTTCAAAATCCAAAAGTTTAGAAATACACATCAGTTAGTAGATCACACCAATGTGAATGTACTTAATGCCATTGAACTGCATACTCAAAACGGTAAACTTTATATTATGTTTATTTTACCACAATAAAAAAAATTTGAAAAGCTATATTGATTAAAAGACCACATAACTCATTTCTTACTGGATATTATGATTGACTAATTGAAGCAGAAATTCCAGATCAAGCCCAATACAAGTCAGCAAGGAAGTATGATCCGTATGTCATTCGATCAGCATTCTATTTACAAATTCATTTTCACCTCTTCTAGAATCTAGGGTTTCAAAATTACTGAACAGTTTTCTACTTACCTTTATTTCTTACACGTAGGTCACCCAAGGTTTACTCTGCAGATAAGTGTAAAAAAGAACAAATACAGTCTTTTTACTATCACAGAGCTCCTGAATAAGATGTTAGTGGAGCCCGTGTCTGAGATAGCTGCTCACAAGACCCTAACATATCCTATGCCATTATTTGAAATGTAAATCTCTAAGGTTACAAGGGGGATTAGTTATTCAAGGTAGAATTTCTCTCCACAGTCACTACGATCTAAGCCAGAGTTTATATTTAGAGTCATTCTGACGACTGTAATATTACTAGTTCCGGGCAGCTGAATGAGTCTGTAGATAAATGGAGTGGATAAGCAGATATACTATTTAAAAACAAAACAAAACAAAACAACAAAAAAACTTGCTGAGAACTTCTGACAGCTTTAAAGTGTCAGTGGTCTTTCTTTCTCTCTCCTTATAAGTAGAAGGAACATGTCTGATATCAGAGGTATTAATAGGAGAGTTAAAAGCAAAGTCTCTGGTTTACAAAATCACAGTTCATGTATCAATGATTAAAGAGCTTTAAGGAATAACAGGGAAAATATAAAGTTTTACCAAAGTTCTGTGTCTAGAAATATAGCACCTACCAAGGAGACTAGTTTATTTCTGGTCTATTCCTAGAAAGTAAATAAATGTAGCTGAGGTTACATTTTTCTCTCACTGACATATTCTGCTTGTTATTTTCCATCTATTAGCAATGATTTGAACTTTATCACTATTAAAAAAATTACATACTATATCAAACTCCTTCCCTTTTTTCTAATCAATGTTTAAGATTAGATTTATTTAAATGTCCATTTTAATGAAAGTAAAACTCATTTCCAGAATTTTAAATAAGGTTGTTTGGAACATTACAAATTACAGTTTCATAAAAAGGCATAGCTTCCTTCTTCAAAATTGGGATGAAAAAAAAGGCTAAAATGCTCAATACCAAAAATGGAACTTCTCCAACATAAACTGGTTGACTTTTTAGTCTGAAATATGTTTCTACATTGCAGTGATTTCAGGCAGTTGTAAAGGAAAAGGCGATATGTGATGATATTAACAGCAAAACTTCACTAACTTACTGAAAGCAATTTGGCCCAAATACAGTGGCGAGATTGTGAACATTCATGCGGTTCTGCCCATGGTGCTTGGCTACTTTTGTCAAGAACTGGCAAAGGTACTTGAGGAGGCAGTAGTGGGTGTCTGGCAGCTCTTTTATTAAGGCTCTTAAGCTACTCTCCTGAGCATCATTTCTGTCATCTGGAAGGAAAAAAGAACGAAAAATGTTCTCAGGCATATTTTACAGTAACAATAACAAAGATATACCGGTACAATACATTATAACACTTAATTCAGAAAATCATTCCCAGGGACTGAGATACAGCATTATAAAGAGGCATTTTTGCCTTTTTTTTTGATCCTCAAGCATTTGACTTTAAAGAATAACTAACTTATTCAAGACATCCTGAAAACCACAAGCTTTTTATTCAGTGCATAAAATAGGTTACTATTTCAATTCTGTGTTTTCATGACACATATTAAGATAATGGTTGGGTTTTTATTCATAGTGGAATCTTCCATTTGACTTTTGTCTTCCAGTCTGTTAAAAACAAGAATCTCTTGGTTGAATAAAATTTGATACAAGAGACCTTCCAGGATTACCATGAGTGACACCAAACTTAGTAATCAGGAATCTGTGCACAGAGAAAACTGAAGGAAACTTTTAATTTTTACACAGCTTTTTAATCGCCCACATCATATAGTTTAGAATTTGCTATGTGCCTCATACAAAAGCCTAATAACCTTGTATAAAGCCAAAAGTATCCAACGATGTGCCAAAATTCACAGGCAGATGTGTGAAAAGTTCTCCTCAGTTCTCAAAGATTTGTTTGTTTTGTCAATATTTAAATACAGTGAAGTTGCTATCTTAAGTAATTTTGTATACTACTTTCTATCAGAGGAAAATACAAATCTTTTACAGTGAATACTTAAGCGGAATAATGACAATCCATCCTTTAGACGGATGTGTAAGAGAATGAAAATTTAACCCAGTTATATTTAACGCACATTGGATTCTTTAATTGAGATAGGCCAGCTGCTTTAGCCAGTCAAGAGTATAAGAAACAGAAAAGTGAAGCAAATAAGATGCAAAGGAAGAGGGCTGATGGTTAACACTGATTAGTCAGCGTTACAAGATACATAGGCAACGTGCCATCACAGGAAACAAAAACACAGAAAACACACAGAAAGTCACAGACTGCTACTGAGTGTCTGCAGAGCACAGGGTAAGAATGCAGGCTTGGGAGCCACTTTCTGGGTTAGGATCCTGCTTTAGCCACCTACTACCTGTGTGGCCTCGGACTCTTCACTAAACTGTTTCCTTATTTGTAAGTGGTAATAGTAACTATCCAGTAGGGTTGTGATGAGGATTAAATGAGTTGACAGTCGTAGAGTACTTAAAACAGAGTAGTTGACACATACTAAGTGCTATGTTAAGTATTTGTTACACAAACAAAATAACGTTTTGCTTTACCTTCATTAATTTGGTTTTATGAGCACACTGAGGTTTTAGTGAAATGTCTTTTAATATAAACCCTAATCCAAACCTAACCTTTATGAATATGAGAATAAGTGATGCTGTCAAAAATAGCAATGCCAGGCTTCCCTGGTGGCGTGGTGGTTGAGAATCTGCCTGCCAATGCAGGGGACACGGGTTCAAGCCCTGGTCTGGGAAGATCCCACATGCCGCGGAGCAACTAGGCCCGTGAGCCACAACTACTGAGCCTGCGCATCTGGAGCCTGTGCTCCGCAACAAGAGAGGCCGCGATAGTGAGAGGTCCGCGCACCGCAATGAAGAGTGGCCCCCACTTGCCGCAACTATAGAAAGCCCTTGCACAGAAACGAAGACCCAACACAGCCAAAAATAAATAAATAAATAAATAAATTAAAAAATATATATAAAAAAATCGCAATCCAAAAAATGTGTAGATTTCAATCTTTGGTAGAATCATATTGGAGAACATTCTATTTATGATTAGAATAATTATTTCTTACTGATCACAAACAATGTGATTCAATAAACTATAATGTTTAGGGCAAAATAGATTTCTTGATTCTAGAAGTTTTTCATATTAACTTAAGTTACATTTAAAAAAGAAATCATATCCGAATACTTTGATAATCCATAAAGACGTGTGTGGCATGTTGCGTATGATGGCATTATTTTCCACTGTACTATGATCTTGCCTACCAGGAATACGTAAGAAATGGAAATAATTAAGTTTGCAGTGATTAAAAATGAACTGAAGACTACCCATTTCTCATGCCTTTATATCATGTAAATGTGAACTAAGAGAAAATGTACTCCTATTTGGTTTTTTTGTTTCTTTCTTTATGGTGACTAATCCAAAGTGAGTCTGGATGTCTTCATGGGTGTGTGCTCTCATTGTAAAATTGTGGATTAATTCCCAGCATTTCAGGGTACAAGCAACAGCTTTCCAACAGCCTTGACAGTGCACCCCTGCCCTTCTTTCTGGCTCTGAAAGGAAACCTCAAACCCTACAGCAGGCGATGCGTGAAGACACCAGATCAAAAAAATATATTCAGAATAGTTAGGAATTTATGACATCTTTGAAAAAGAAGCAGTACTTTGATCATACTTCTAATATTCTGAAATACAGTGAATAATTTCCCAGGAAATAAAACCAATAAAAAATAGGAAGGGAGACATCTATTCAGAGAATCTCCAACTTAACAAAATACCATGACATCCTTTATGGCATGAATGAAAGAATCGCTGAATATGTTTTCCAAAAGCAAAAGTAAATATGCGGGAAAAAATATATCTATCTCCTTCTACCCAAGAGCATTTCGGCTGCCTCTGATGGAAGACAGATTCACTGGTTCACTCGCTGGGTGAGGACACGAGTGGCCTCTACTTGGGCGGCTCTGACAGCAGCACATCACGTTCGGACCTTAAATATTCATAATTTACCTCCTGAATTTGTTCAAATACATCGACAGGGCTGTCAAGACCTTACTTTATTAGCATGACATTTCTACTGGCCTCTTTCCATACCGATTAATTACGTGCTACCGTAATACTGAGAATCTACCACGTGCACTGCGTTTCCAGAAATATGGGGTAAATATCACCATTATTGTCCGACTACAGCAACCCCACAGACGAGATCTCCTACACGTAAGATTAATAACTGCTCCACACGTTTAGAGGGGGACTGTGGAAGAATGCCCAGCGTAGCACTCCGTGGGGGAGTGTGGGTGTGAACGTGCCTAAGGAGATGCCTTCTGATGCTTTCCAGAAGCAAAGTTCATAATTATTATTGCTTGCATTACTTTTTGATTCACTGGTACCTAAATATAATAAACAGTGCCGTGTTCATTCGTGTTCTTGCCTTTATATCGGTCATGACAATGTCTCCCTCAACGTCTCACATCATGAACAAGCGTCAGCCGTGCTTCTCTATTGGGCACGTTGATTCCTAACGTATACTTACGGCACGCTACGTGTGATGTTGATCCCATGCCGTCTGCGTGTCTGACTGTCTCTGACACCAGGAATACAGCACTGAACGAAATAAACATCATGCTTGTATTAAGCATATTCTACTTGTGGGGGAGACAGACAAAAATCAGATCAATGTTTTGGATTTATGCTGTGAAGTGCTATGAAGAAACATAGAGCAGGGTCGGGGGGACTAAAGCAGAGTGACGCAGGAGTGAGGGATGGCGGGGAAGGCCTCGTAATGAGGCAGTGATTGTGTTTACCTTGTCGAAGTCGAGAAGGCCTCTCGGCTGTGGCGACAACCGAGCAGAGCTGAAGGAAAGAGCCAAGAGCATTCTAAGCAGTGGACACAGCAGGTGCTAGGGCCCGAAGTGGGTCCTGGGGCTGGGGCCAAGGGGTGGAAGGTGGGAGAGTGGTAGGACATGAAATCAGGGGACGGTGAGTGCGGGTCATTACAGTCTTATAAGTCATGGGGGTTTTTTTCTCCCCCTACGTCAGGGTTCTGAGCTGTGGGGAGACTTGAAAGGACCACTCTGGCTGCTGTACTGAATCCCAACTGTGGGAGGCATAGCTGAACGCAGGGAGACTGGTTAGAGGACCACTGTGACACTCCCAGAGGAGAAAGGCCAGTTGGCCTGGACCAGGTTGCCAGTGGTAAGATGGTGAGACATGGGCAGATTCTGGATAGAGTATCAGTGTGTCCTGTTTGTTTTACACATGAAAACTATGTGTATGGAATACTTATTCAATCATTCAACAGGTAGCTATTGAGTTAACTACTCTATGTCAGGCACAATTCTAAGCATTTGGGATACATCAGTAAACAAAACAGAAATCCCTGCCTTGATGGAACTTACATTCTCGTGGATGAGACATTAAAAAATAAATATAGTGATAGGGCTAGAAGAAACTGGGAGTACCGGCCAGGGTGAGGCGTGGTGACTGTAATTATAAATAAGATTGTCAGGAAGGCGTAGTTGACAATGCATTTGATGTTTGGAGGAAGTTAAAGTAAAAAAAAAAAAACAAACCACAAACTGGCAAATGTAAGCTCTTTCAGAGTTGGAGATCGAGTTTTAAACATCTTTTAAAGCCCCTCAATGCCTGGCATATAAAAAGTGATCAAGAAGTAGTTTTAATAGATCGATACACATTTAAGGCACACTTTTAAGCCACCCAGTAAGACCTAATACTATAGGAATAAAGAGACATCTATATATCAAATATGTCTAAAAGAGATGTGGACTAATTTAGTCCATTTACAGAACTAGCTGGGTCAGGGTGTTACATAGGAATTATACTACAGGGAGTATTTAAATGATAAGAAATCCTTTGGTGGTCAGAGAGGAAGGACACTCGGCAATAAAATTCCACAGAAAGGCCTCAGAAGTAGTGAAGTGCGCCTCTGCGGATGTATTAGAATATTGTAACTGTTTTAAACTTGAGGTTACTTCTAGAATTCAATTGGAATAAAAAATTAGGATGTGTATAATTTATTAATCCAAAAGGCTTAAGAAAACTTTGCAGATGGAATAATGGTTTAATAATTGAAACAGTCATCATTTTCCTTAACATCAATCTTTTCCTAGGACAAGAACTAACTTTTTTCCATTAGTGAAAAGGGCCACTTCAAATTATTCATGTTTCTTAAAAGATTTTCACTGTTGGCTGAATTTGACCCATTTTTTAAGCTACACCGCAAACAAGAAACTAGCACACAGTACATGTGGTATACAGGTAAACTACTCAGCAGTTGAAGAAGATGGTACCGTAAGAACTTTTGCTCCAGATTAGGTAGCAAACGCTGAACCATGTGACAAGTATTTGCTCTCATTAAAAAGAGATTAGGATCATCATCAGTAACGCTGGACCCACATCACGGGATGGCACCTAACTCTAATCTGGACATTTATCCTAGCGCTTGTCATGTGCTGTGACTTTTCAGTGGCCATGAAGTGATTCTGCATTACTATACACACAATCTTAGCCTCAAGGAGAAAAAAAACAACAACTGGCAAAACGCTAATCTCTACTACGATGTATCTCAGGGCCGTGAGAAGGTCAGCCATGAAAAGAACCAAAATATTTAGCTTCATGGCGCCAGATTCACTGAAGTAGCTTTTTATTTCCTCATTAAGTCTCACACAAGGATTTCTGAAAACTTGCTAATCTATCCGATAGAATAGTGAGCTGCTGC
Source organism: Grampus griseus (assembly GCF_964374135.1). Taxonomy (NCBI): domain Eukaryota; kingdom Metazoa; phylum Chordata; class Mammalia; order Artiodactyla; family Delphinidae; genus Grampus; species Grampus griseus. The sequence continues at coordinate 8,050,315 of NC_138997.1, forward strand.
TGACCCTGAAGACGGAGGAAGGTCACAAGCCTGAGAATATGGACAGCCTCCAAAAGTGGAGAAGCCAGCAGGGAAACAGGGGCCGTGGCCTCACAACCACGTGGAACTGAAAACTCCCCCAAACCCGAATGAGCCTGGAAGCAGCAAGAACTCAGGCTGACTGACACGTCGGTTTTGACCTGTGAGACCTGGGGAGAGAAACCAGCTGAGCTTACACACTTCCCATAGAACAAGGAGACGGTAAACGTGTGATGTTCCAAGCCACTACATTTCTGGTAATCTGTCACAGCAGCGATAGGAATCTTAGGCACCCCCAGCTAGAGATGACTAGACTGAAAGAGAGAGATTAATTAACTCTTCCATGTTCACACAGCTACCACGTGACCAAGCTGCAACTCAGATCCCGGCAGTCTGACCTCAAGAGCACATGATCTGATCGGTGCGCTCCAACAAAGCTCGCTGTTACTAGCATCGTTATTACACAGCACTTAGCACACTGTCTCAGACATGTAAATATTTAAGAAATGTTTCTTGAGTCAACAAATAAACAAGCAAAATTGGTGAGCAGTCGGGGGTGGGAATCTTCATTCATTTACAATCAATTATAGCTTCTTAGATGCTGGGGAGTATGCGGGGAACAGCATATTAATAAAAGCCTACAAGAGTGTCAGGTCACAGAATGTTTTATACAACATGTAAGAATAAACAAAACACGAACTATATTTCTTTCTAAATACGCATTCACAGAAGAATGGGAAAAATAATCATAAAACACCAGCTACCCTGGATTGGCCTGAATCTTACCCCCGCATTTCATTCCTCAGGAGTGGAATCGCTTCTTTAGAGTGACGAGAAGTTTATATACATAATTATATCTTATGGTTAATGGAATTGGTATTTTTCCACGTAAAGGGAGAGGTTATATTTTTACAGCTCTCTCGCAACCCTTGCCCTTGACAACGTTCTCAGAAGCCTCACGCAAATTTCTCAAAGGGCAGGATGATAAAGTGACTAATAAAAATTAATAAATTACAGCCTATTCTTAGAAGCTATTAATGAAACGACAAATCTTATCATGCTGATTAGCTTCTGCAAGATGCAGAGGTGTGTTTATTGCCAAATTAGCTGGTATCTACACTGACACTCCCACTCCCAGAAGGAACCCACAAGTTAAAGCAAAGGCAAAGGGCACAGAAGAGCAAAGAGTTAGGTTCACATTTCAGTCTTATAGCCAAAACCTAACTCTCCATGACACCTAAGTAGTAGATCAGCGTATCTTTTCTGTGGGCATCCACTGAGGGCTGCATGCCTGTCAGTGGGGACAAAGACATAGTTTAAAAATATAACAAGCGGGCTTCCCTGGTGGCGCAGTGGTTGAGAGTCAGCCTGCCGATGCAGGGGACGCGGGTTCGTGCCCCGGTCCGGGAAGATCCCACATGCCGCGGAGCGGCTGGGCCCGTGAGCCATGGCCGCTGAGCCCGTGTGTCCGGAGCCTGTGCTCCGCAACGGGAGGGGCCACAGCAGTAAGAGGCCCGCGTACCGCAAAAAAAAAAAAAAAAAAATATATATATATATATATATATATATATAACAAGCATGTAAAATATTCTATCTAAATATCAAAACTAAGAGCTCACATCTAGGCTAAATGTTAGACACAAGCATGTAACAGCTGAAGAACCTGTTTATAATGTGGGAATGTCTGTACACAGGAGCATGGGAAAAAACGTCATAGCATATAGGAGGGGGAGCCTCCCACAATGATGCTAACCTTCAACAGCACTGGCAATATCCCAGCCAATAAAACTTGGCTTTCTCCATAAATCTAGTGCTATATTAAGCGAGCAAAGTACAGTAAGTATGTAGTTTCAGTGCAAATCATACCGCTCCTATTCTATCCACCCTCCACCGCTGATCCAGCTGACACTTGTGCTCAGCTGTAAGTGGACTGGATCGGTTCAAGCCACAGGACACCAAACCATCAAGCCCAGAGTTATTTAAGACTGTTCTGGATGTCTTCTCCTTCCCCTTAAGTCTTCAAATTGTTTATGGACTCAGTGTAAAGCTTGACTATGCCCATGGGCTCAGCAAAGCAGGGCTTCAGGACATATGTTCAGGACACAGCTTAACTCAGTTCAGGTAGAGATGCAGGTGTCTAGCAAGCTCGTCACTTGGCATCCCTTCAAACTGATATTCTTTACACAAATTTTCAATATTTTATCTGAGCTGATTCTACTGATACAAGTTGTTTTACTTCTTTTTTAAATAACTCATCTGTGGGCTGTTCTCTCTTTCCCTCTTCCAGCTCAATCTAAACAGGACCTCCTCACAAAAGCATTCATGCAAAGTGCAGAATTTACCGAGGATTTCACTCGGTTTGCAATAATTTGTTCCAAAACTCCCCAACAGACATTATCTTCTTGGACTTGGAGCTGCTGGGTCTCTTTTTTTCCTCTTCAAGCCCATAATCTTCATGCTATTACGAAACTCTACTGTCGGTACTATGAGGATAATGAAAATAAAAAAACACAGACAATAACAGGTATTATCAACAATGTAGAGAAATTAAAACTTCCATTCATTGTTGATGAAAACATAAAATAGTGCAACTACTTTGGAAAACTGGTCCTTAAAATGTTAAAGTCACCATTTGACTCAGCAATTCCACTCCTAAGTAGACACCCAAGAGAAATGAATACATATGTCCACACAAGAACTTGTACATAAATGTTCGTAGCAGCATTATTCCTGTTAGCCAACGGGGAGAACAACCCAAATGTCCATCAACGGATGAGTGGATAAATACAATGTAGTATAGTCATACAATGGACTATTACCCAGCCATGAAAGGAATGAAGTACTGATGTATGTTCCAGCATGGATGAACCTTGACATGTATGCTAAGTGAAAGAAGACAGCCACAAAAGACCACATATTGTGTGATTCCATTTATAAGAAATGGCCGTGATAGGAAACCTATATAGGTGGAAAGTAGATTAGTGTTTCTCTAGGGCTGGTAGCAGTGGAGGGGGGAAGTGGGGAAGGAATGGGGAGTGCCTACTAATGGCCTTGGAGTTTCTTTTCAGAGCGATAAGACTGTTCAAAAACCAGAGAGTAGTGATGACTGCCCTCTAAATACACAAAAACCACTGAATTGTACACTTTAAAAGGGTCAATCTTAGGTTGTATAAATCGTATCTCAATAAATAAGGAAATTCTGTTGGCTCTAAAATCCAGTGTAGGAAAAAGTTAGATGAGAACTTTCAGTTAAAGATGAGTTTATCTACTAAATGGGAAGGAAATCCAAAAAAGAAGGGATATATGTATATGTATGAATCACTTCGCTGTACAGCAGAAAGTGACACAGCAGTGTAAAGCAGCTGTACTCCAATAAAAATAAAATAAAATAAATAAGCTACAAGGATATATTGTACAGCACAGGGAATATAGCCAATATTTTATAATAACTTGATGGAGTATAATCTATAAAAATTTTGAATCACTATGTTGTACACATGAAACTAATATAATTTTGTGAATCAAATATACCTCAATTTTTAAAAGTAGATACATTTTAAAAAAAGAAACGAAACTGTCAAACTGTTTTCCAAAGTGCTGTATCATTTTTACATTCATACTAGCAGTGTGTGAGAGCTCTAATTCCTTTATATCATCACCAACACTTATAGGGTCAGTCTTAATTTTCGTCATTCTGATAATGTGTAAGTGGTAGCGCATGGTGGTTTTAAGTTGTACTTCCCTAATGACTCATGATGTTGAATAGATTTTCATTTGTTTAAAAAAAAAGTATATATAGTGAAAAGTGAAATGTACTTCCAGAAACATGTACCCATCCACATATACTATTTTTAAACAATCACCTCAATAATAATACATACCAGTCATTTATCATGTACCAAAAAAAAAAAAGTTTATCTACTTTTCCTCTTAATAACTCACTAAAATGACAAGAATTTAAGGTATAAGCCATCAATCAAGGATAAAGAGAACACGGTTGAAAAGACAAGGTAGATGGAAGATTTCAGTGTGTGTGTCAGTTTACATACACACACAATGTGTGTAGGCTTACATACACACATATTCACACACGTACCTCAAGACCAGTTGTTCTAATGCAGAATAACTTTGCTCAGTCATGACCTCTCTTCCCAAATTTGCATAATCCCACTCACTACCTAATACTACCTCAGTGTCAAAGGTCATTAAGAGGAAAATATTTAAATGTGTACTCAGCAAACAAACGATCATCTAGCTCTCAGGATCTACAATCTTAGAGATTACAGGGGATTATAAACAAGAATGAGGCTTTTCCTGTCACATGGATCTGGATGGAAGCAGAACCAAACTGGAATATCATCAAAATGTATAAAGTCATGTGTGGAAACCTGGGTCTCCTGACGCCACCTTTCTCATTTATTCCAGTGGAGGGTTCCCACATCTGACGGGCAGCTGGGACAGATATGCAAATGGCAATGCTTTCTGCTCTGAGTTTAGGTCTTTACCCAGAAAAAATGCATAATTTATATATTTGGCATTGCTTACAGAAAACCTAAAAGGCATATACTGAAAATGGAAAGGGCTTAAACTTGGAGTTTAATATAATGATTCTCTTTTTCATAGAAACAAATTTGTGAGGGTTGAATAATTTTGAAAGAAAAGGAACTCAGTAAGAAGGAATGAACCTAGGGAAGGAGACGTTTCATATGCTTCCTCTGGAGCTCACACGACCAAAGGAGTAATGACTTAAGAACTAGTATTATAAAGCACCGAGCTGATCTCCCTGTGCTATGCAGCTGCTTCCCACTAGCTATCTACCTTACGTTTGGTAGTGTATATATGTCCATGCCTCATCTCTCGCTTTGTCACAGCTCACCCTTCCCCCTCCCCATAACCTCAAGTCTGTTTTCTAGTAGGTCTGTGTCTTTATTCCTGCCTTACCCCTAGGTTCTTCATGACATTTTTTTTCTTAAATTCCATATATATGTGTTAGCATACGGTATTTGTTTTTCTCTTTCTGACTTACTTCACTCTGTATGACAGACTCTAGGTCTATCCACCTCATTACAAATAGCTCAATTTCATTTCTTTTTATGGCTGAGTAATATTCCATTGTATATATGTGCCACATCTTCTTTATCCATTCATCCGATGATGGACACTTAGGTTGTTTCCATGTCCGGGCTATTGTAAATAGAGCTGCAATGAGCATTTTGGTATATGAGTCTTTTTGTATTACGGTTTTCTCAGGGTATATGCCCAGTAGTGGGATTGCGGGGTCATATGGTAGTTCTATTTGTAGGGGTGGGATAGGGAGGGTGGGAGGGAGGGAGACGCAAGAGGGAAGAGATATGGGAACATACGTATATGTATAACTGATTCACTTTGTTATAAAGCAGAAACTAACACACCATTGTAAAGCAGTTATACTCCAATAAAGATGTAAAAAAAAAAAAAGGAACTAGTATTATAACTAGCCAACATCTGCATAGTACTTTAAAATTTGCAAGGCCAAACCACTCAGCTAACGTCAAACAATACAAGTGGCATTATGATATATATCAATAGAATAGATAAGAGACAGCCTTAACTCAGACTTATCTAGTGAATACCTCACGTAATGAAGAAAACCAGCACAAGCCTCAAGCACAAGTCAGTGTACGAAATTAGATTTCTTTACCATTAGGCTCTGTACTGATTAAAATGGCATTACTAGGGTGGTTTTCTTAAGAAAAACAGATGCTGTCTACATTATCCAATGCTCATAAGCTAAAATTCACAGGTACTTAACTCTCACATAGTGTTTGAACAGCCGCTATTGTAAAATTCTATCCCATTTAAAATCAAGTATGCGGGGGGAGGCAAAGGAGAATGTCCATTTAAAGAGACGAACTGATCACATATTCTTCCCAAGACCCCACTAAAATGATGGTAAAATGATGTTTAAAAAGTATAAGCGCCCGCAAGCAAAAAAAGAACAGCGGAGAAGACAGAAGGGGATGAGATTTCAAAGCCATTTGGAAGTGAATGCAGGTGACTGAAAACAGACAGGCTGTTGGAAAGCCCGGCAGGCTCCAGGGAGCTTCCGCCACCCCGAGCACCCAGGCAAGCGTGCCGGCAGGCAGAAGTGCTGACGTTTAGGCTCTTCATAATGTCAGTGAATTCTTGGACATCTGAGATAGCTAAGGGCTAGAGCAAGGAACACAGCTGAAAACGTAAAGATTAGTGAAAATGTGCTGAGAACTAACGGGTCCATTAGCTTACTTCCCACGTCCCTCCCACTCCTGCCCTCGAGGAACTCAATGGTTGAAGAGAAAAATATGTCCACACATTGACATGTGTGGGTCCCCAATGAAACAGCTAGATTTCCCTATATCCCCACTATCTAATCTTCCTGAAGTGAGGTACACCAGTAGACAAGCCCAGCGGCCCACATACAAAATGTTATTCCTAAATCACAGCAGCCAAAGATGCTCCTATGTTTGAGTAAAGAGATACAAAAAGAAATATAAGGGGGAGAAAACCAAACCAAAAACAAACAAGCACATACCACCAAAAGCCTTATTTGTATCTCAGAAAGAATAAGAATAGAATGCTATAAAACAGAGTACTTTGAAACAGAGCATAAATATGTTGGCTATTAAAATCGAAAAGCTAAAATTCAAACAAACAAGGTTGGAAAATAAAGTTGACTAAATTTCACAGAGAACAGATTTAAAAGAAAATTATTAAACCTCTAAAGGCACAATAAAAGATAAGACAGGTACATTTCCAAGACCAAAAGACAATATTTTCCAGGTTGAAGGGATCTGCTGTGTGTCCAACACAATAGACGAGAAGGGACTGCAGGGAACAGCAGGTCCAGGAAGACTGGTGTGGGAGGCTCAGGGTGACACCTACTACTTGGGGAGAAGAAGCAAAAGGGCCAAAGAGGAATCACCCCAGAAATAAAGAATTGATAAATTATCTGATGTTTTGAGAAAAATAGGTAATGGTGGATTTGTTGGAGCAATATGAAAAAAATTGCAGATATGTTTTCATTCACATAATTTTCTATAAACCTAAGACAAATATTAACATCAGGCAATGCACCTCACACAGGCACACACCCTCACACAGTCTTAACAAGGTAAAAATTAATTATGAATTCAGCTAAAATTATGATAGAACGATACTGGAGTAAGTAACAATGTAATAGCTAATTCCACATATTTCGTAAGTGGAGGCAATGAGATAATGTCTGAAAGTGAGAGATCAAGATAACATTATATTATCAAATGGAAGCAAATACCAAAAGAACAGCTAGGTAAGTGAAAACTGATTTGCTCTGGGAAAGAAAATTAAGGGCTGCCTAAGGGTGTGTAGGGGTTTTCTATAAAAATCTTTCAATTTTATTTGATTTTTTAATAAAACCATACGCATGTATTAGTTTGACAAAAATATTTCTTTAAATAAAAGAAAATATGTCAAAAGCAATAAGATGATGAATTTTATTGAGTAATAGAATCACTTAACAATGTGCCTCTTCAGTATTTGATTAATAATGTTACTGACAAACCCAATTATATTATATTAACCACCCATTCCCCCCACCTTCCTGAACACACACTCTATGCTCACTGCTGAAATCACGTACCTCTGTTTTCCAAACACCTTTGCTCCTGTAATCCTTCTTCCTAAAACGAACACCATCTGTGGGAATTCTACCAGCCCTCCAAAGCCCAGTTCAGGTACTAATTCCTTCTTCCATAAACCCGCCTTATCATCTGACTTAGAAATCATTCCTCGCTGTCAACCCCACTTTATTCTGTGTATCCTGGCTCTCTATGTACATGTTCTAGTTCCCTACTAAAACTGTAAGCCCACTGTTGGCAGGACAGTATCCTACTTTTCTATGTGATCAATAAAATACCAAACAATGCCTTCACCTCAATTTAATAACTGAAAAATTTCCAATCACTGATTTAATATTTAAAAAGTCCTGCACTATATATAACAGGCCATATTTGCAGGCTTATGCTTTCATTAAAATTATATAAAATATTTTAAAAAATAAAAATTGATAACTGGTAGCCATTCCAAAAATATTCCCAAATGAATTTCTGGAAGATATTGTCCACATTGTGTGATTTACCAGCTCAACCAACAATCAAAAGTTCAAGTAGTTTCAATTAACTTTGGCAAGAATTTTGAAATCTTCATTTAACTCCAAACTGGAACTCATTTTGTCCCTTTTCCTTCCTCCTCCTTAATCATTAAGCAGGTAGGTGCACTTACTCTTCTGTAATTTTTTTTTTAAGAGACAGGGAAGTTAGGATACAGAAAGGATAAAGAAATCAATTTTAAGGGAAGGAAGACTGCATTCGAACAATGGATGCCTGTGTCTCATCTCTAGAGATGATGACTTAATTGGCGTAGGATGTAATGATCTCTGGGATTTTTCAAAGCTTCCCAGATAATAATTCTGGGCTTCCACAGTTGAGAAGCACCAACTTAACATTTATTAAACATATATGACTGACACTGTTTTAAGCGCTTTAATGGATAAACTTATCCACAACAAACTCAGGAAGTAAACACTACTATGAACAAACTACTACAACAGTTAGGGAAACTAAGTGTGGTGGTTTCACAACGTCCACAAAGTCTGACACTTCTTCCTTCAAAAGATGGTGCCTAATTCCTCTCCTCTTGAATATGGGCCAGATTAAGGACTCGCTCCTAATGAACACAATGTGGGGCAATGATGCTATTTGACTTCTGGGGCTAGGTCATTGAAAAGACAGCTTCCATCTCTCTTGACGTGCTCACTCTGGGGGAAGCCAGTGACATGTTATGAGAACACTCAAGCGGCCATCAGGAGAGGCCCACAGAGAAAGGAACTGAGGCTTCTCACCCAGAGCCAGCACTAAATTGAAAGCAACTCCCTGACAGACTCTGAACCAGTACTGCCTAACTAAACCACACCTGAATGCCTAGCCCACAGAAACCATGACAGAAAATACACGTTTAGAGTAGTTTTAAGAAAATTGTTACGTAACAATAGATACCTAATATACTAAGGCGCAGAAAGGTGAAATAGCCTGTCTGTACCAATGCAGCGGGCAGTGGGCAAACAGATTTGTAACTAGTCAGAACGGACCCAGAGCCTATGCTCTAAGCCATATGCTATAATTTCTTTCTTCAGAATGAAGATTATCCTATCTGTACCTCATCAGAGTTGATGCTGGGATCAAAAGAGGTTATATAAATAAAATATCTTCTAGGTATTATGCAGTGAGGAGTCACTAGCACCTATTATCACTAAAAGGAATAAATTCTTAAAGAGAATCAATATTAAAATACAAACAAAAATACAGAAAATTATCTATACAAAAAATGAAAACACACCCCAGTAACATTTTTTTCCACAGCTTATTGTTTGTTTTAAACTCATTCCTTACTCCTAGCTCTGCTAGTCATCTTTAAAGATTTCCAAGAAAAAGACATCAATTCTGTAGTCATGATTTCTATTCCAGAGACCACCTAGTTAGCATCCACTGTAGGCATTTTACTAATTAATTTTTAATCATACATATACCAAACTGTGGTAAGTTTTTAAAAGTAGTGTTATGGACTGAATTTCGTCCCTACAAAATTCATAGGCTGAAGCCCTAACCCCCAACGTGCTGTATGTAGAGGCGGGGCTTTTACAAAGGTAATTAAGGTTGCGTGAGGTCATATAGCTGAAGCTCTAATCCAAAAGAACTGATGTCCTTACAAGAAGGGGAAGAGGCAGGAGAGCACACACACAGGAAAGGCCATGGGAGGCAGCAGTGAGAAGGTACCCTTGCAAGCTCAGGAGAGCTCCAAAAATTACCCTGGCCAGCACCTTGATGTTGGGCTTCCAGTCTCCAGAACGGTGAGAAAATACATTTCTGTTGGTTAAGTCTCCCAGTCTGTGGTATTCTTTTATGGCGGCCTGAGCTGACTTATATGCACAGTATGATGGAAAAAGCTTGGGCTTCGGAGTGAGGCAGGTCCTAGCTCTGCACATTCTAGCTGCTTGCTCTTTGGTAAGTAACTTACCCTCCCCAAACTTCACTTTTCTTATCTATGAAATATTTGTAGGAGTAGCTGTAATGGAGTTTGGAAGGCACACATATGTAAAGCCTCTAGGCAAAATCTCGGCACAGAAAAGGTACTTAAGTCATGATGAAAGGTATATAAAATCCCCTTGCTCTCATCAGTTTACAGCTACACTATTGTCCACACATAAGTGATGCTCAGGGTTCTAAGTATGAACACGATTAAGTCTACAAAGATGACTATAAAGTTCACATCTTCAGCCTGATACCCCTCTCCCAAGCACTAACGTTCATTTTATTCATTTAAAATGAGCTCCTCGGGCTTCCCAGGTGGCGCAGTGGTTGAGAGTCTCCCTGCTGATGCAGGGGACACGGGTTCGTGCCCCAGTCCGGGAAGATCCCACATGCCGCGGAGCAGCTGGGCCTGTGAGCCATGGCCGCTGAGCCTGCACGTCCGGAGCCTGTGCTCCGCAACGGGAGAGGCCGCGACAGTGAGAGGCCCGCGTACCGCAAAAAAATAATAATAAATAAAATAAAATAAAATAAAATGAGCTCCTCATCATGGCCCCATAATCTTCCTTTCTTGACTTCCATTATTGTTATTAATAGACCAATTACCAAGATGCCACATCAGGATCTCTCCTCTTTCTTCAATAACAACAGCTGGATCTCTGAGATAGGAGACAGACAATAAAGTCCCCACAAAGAGATCATCAGATCCTACCAAGCATCTGAGCCTTTGGGCTAAGTCCCCAATTCACCTGAAGGTAATAGCATCTGAGCCTTTGGGCTAAGTCCCAAGTTCACCTGAAGGTAGAGAAGGAGAATTAGTCAGCCACAGAAGGTTCCTAGAAAGTTGAAGACTGAGCTTCTTCATTTCAGGACAAAAGATCAAGTCTAACAGACTGAAGCATTTTATAAAATGTTAAGATCCACCGTAGGTAGAGATAGAAAAGATTTGAATTACTGAAGACAAAACAACGTTAGTTGCTTTAAGCCTTGTCAAAGCACAGGAGTTGGCAGGGAGCTCTCCCCAGTGCTATGTCAACCTATGCCTCAGAAATTTCCTTCCCAATTTAATTGTTTCCATTCACAAAAGTTTAATAAATGCCCTCTGCTGCTGTGGCCTTCCCAGGGCCCATTTCTGTGGGCTTCACCAAAGTTATGGCCACCAGAGTCAGGCCACCACGCTACTTGTCCCACAGTTTTTCACTCCTTTCTTATGCTCACCCTCTAATTATCAGCTATCATGTTTCTGCCCATGTTTTCTCTCTCATATTTCTGTCTCTGGCAACCTTCCTTTAAAATTCCAATACCAGTTTCTGTTTGGGATGATGAGAAAGTTCTGGTAATGGGTAGTAGTGATAGCTGTACAACATTGGGAATGCACTTAATGTCACTGAATCGTACACTTTAAAATGGTTAAAATGATCAATTTTACATTATGTGTATTTACCCCAGATTTAAAAAAATATTCCATTGCCTATTACTTATCAGATACAGGTCGTTAGGATCAAGATTTCTGCCAGTACTCTAGATAGTCCCCCTGCACCCAGCATCTCCCCACCCAACCATCTTACACAGCACAGCCTGAAATACTGCTTCCATCATATGACTTCTTTCTTCAAGTATTTACTACTTACAGATAAATATTAGTTCCTTTAGCCTAACGTTCAAGACCCTCTACCACCTAGTCTCAACCTACTTTTAAAATTATATATTTGGCAAATTTCCTTTAGCTATGGACAACTCTGTCAGACATTCCTGTCTTACACTGACAGTGTCTTTACTCACGCCCTTTCCTCACCTAGAAGATTTTCCTCTCCATTGAAATTAATTTTACATACCCCAGTTTTACTTTTTTCACCGAGCATTCTCTGATTACCATAAACCAGACTGGCTTCCCCCTCTCCTTGTGAACACCAGCTGAACGCACTTGCTCATCTGAAGGACTACAGAAGGTGTACAACATACATTCTACCTCCTCAATTAAACAGCACACTCCTCGAAGTCAAGAAGTTTAATCTTTTATTTCTTGGGACCATCCAGTGTATAAGTAGACGGTATTAAATAAATATTGATGGATTGATCCAACTCAAACAACAACAAGAATATTCCACGATGAGGCAGAAATATTTGTATTTACATTATAGAAGATTTTTCAATAGAGAGCATTCAAATACTGTAAAGGGGTTTCTAGTTAATTCTAAATTAAATGAATCCTATCCTAAAATCATTTTATTGCTTGCCATTCATATTTATTCCCCAAACACATCTGAAATTATTAAAATAAAAAATAGATATATTACTGGCCCACCAAGATAAGGATAAAATAATATCACAAGTCATGGAATATAGCCAAACTGAGACAATTATACTGGAAATCTAAATTAAGGAAGGCAAGTTGGTACAATCAGAGATAGGTTTAACATGACAACAGAAAAGGACAATCACTGAAGATCCTTTAGAGTCTCTCTCTTAAGATGAATTGTCTAAAGCAGGCATCTGACAGAAGCAAAAGGCTCTGGCAGAAATCAACTCTATATAGAACTTTTTGATAAACACGTGGTATGCAGATGTATTGGTTTGCTAACTAAAAATATACACAGTCTCAGAGCTTTAGACACTAGACAAAGTCTAAAGTTGATAATTATCTAAAGCTGATGATTTTTTATAAAAAGGAAAGAATCTAAATGTCCATGCACACAAGGGGCCACTGTTGATCTACAAGATCAAAGGGTGGTCTAGAGCATGGGTATGCTCACAGGCGGCAGCCATGCTGTCCTTGGGGGCTGTGGTTTAGCTTAAATGTCTAAAAATATATTAAGTTGGGGCTCCAGAATTCCATCCTCTAAAGTATGGAAGAGATGAGCTTGAGCTGAAAAATTTTAAGTCATATTCAATTACAAATAGCTTGCCCTTTATACAGGATACAATTCGAAGGCCCACAACATTTAAAAAAAAAAGAAATCTGGCATTGATTTGTGACAGACTATCAAAAAAACTAATCTGGTGTCATAAGGATTGAAATATAAAACTAGTGTAGTCTTTACTAGGGAAAGTGTATCAAAAAATTTTGTTATATATTATTGTCTAACAGAAAAGAGATGAGAATATTATAACAGGCCAAGTGTAATATCTCCTTAGTGAGTCTGCAAAGAGCCTTCAACCTCTGGCTTTGGAGTGACCAGTTGCAGTGGGTACCCTCTACTGTGAGAGTACTGTGTGCAGGGTGAACCAGCAGAAGCACAGGAGCCCTACTTGCATATTTTCTACCTGGACTATTAAAGAGAGAAGTTTATTTTATAAAGGCTATACTGTCTGGCACCTAAGACATACTTTATTCCCTCTACTTAGCAGCTGACCTAACTTGTAAGTACTTCATTAGTACTTACTTATTCGAAGTTCTCAGATCTAACCTCAGAGGTTTTCAAGCAATGAGAGAATACTACCAATAAAGCAAAAATTAGTGTTTCTGCCCCATTCAGAATTTGTTATTTGTGCACAATCACACAACCCCCAAGGCTGACTAAATAAGCAGTCTTACTTCTATTAGAATGATACCCCTTGCTTTTTCTGATGCGTATCAACTTTTTTAGCCACCAAGAAAACATGTCATGAATGACAATTTACAAAGAAAACTTGAATTATAACACATTACTATAATGTAAAAATTAACAAAAAAAATAAAAGAGTGCATTCTCATTATCAAATGAAAGCTATTCTAGGAAATGTGATACACTTTTAAAATTCACAAGTATTCACAAGTAGTAGTATAGTAAGATAATATTATGATTATAGTATTATAAGTTATAATAATATATAATTATAGTATTATAAATTATAAGGTATAATTTTAAGAGTAACAAAGATTCTTTGTAATACTAAATATTTTGTATTAGGCACACAATATTGTAAATCTTCAACTTGCTTTTGTAGCAATTACTTTAAAATGTAGCTTACTGATAAAAAACTTAAAAGCACTGAAGAAAACCATAACAGACAAAGAGTTCTGTAATTTTTGCTTTCATATTTTATTCCTGTTTTTCAATAGAATACAATATGGCCTTCTCACTTACTCATTCTTTAGCATACTACATGTGAATAGTTATACCACTGCTTTAAAGGAATGTGGCTTTCAGTAACATCCTTCTTAATCTGGTATCTAACACTCTTATAAATACATTTTCCCATTTTCACCCTAACTTGTCAAAAACAGGGAAAGAAATGGCTTTTCAAAGCTAAATCATTTTTCTTCCTATATTTAGGGGGGGAGAACTCAATAATGATTATGTCTAAAATGAGTACCTTTAAAAATGAAGATTCTTCATTTAAAACCACTTTATAATACAATCAATGTTATACACCACATTAACAAATTGAATAAAAACCATATGATCATCTCAATAGATGCAGAAAAACCTTTTGACAAAATTCAACATCCATTTATGATAAAAATTCTCCACAAAGTGGATATAGAGGAAATGAATCTCAACATAATGAAGACTGTATACAAAAAGCCCATAACTAACATCACACTCAGTGAAAAGCTGAAAGCATTTCCTCTAAGATCAGGAACAGGACAAAGATGCACACTTTTACAACTTTTATTCAGCACAGTATGGGAAGTCCTAGTCACAGCAATCAGTCAAGAAAAAGAAATAAAAAGAATCCAAATTGGAAAGGAAGAAGTAAAGCTGTCACTATTTGCAGATGACCTGATACTAAAAATCCTAAATATGCCACCAAAAACTACTAGAGTTCATCAACGAATTTGGTAAAGTTTCAGGACACAAAATTAATATACAGAAATCTGTTGCATTTCTGTACACTAACAACAATCAGAAAGAGAAGTTAACAACCCCATTTACCAATGCTTCAAAAATATATATATATCTAGGACTAAATCTAACTAAGGAGGTAAAAGACCTGTACTTGGAAAACTGTAAGACAGTGATGAAAGAAATTGAAGATGACACAAACAGATGAAAAGATATACAGTGTTCATGGATTGGAAGAATTAACATTGTTAAAATGACTATACTACCCAAAGCAATCTAAAGATTCAAAGCAATCCATATTAAAATACCAATGGGTGTTTTCACAGAACTAGAAGACTTCTAAATTGTATGGAAAAACAAAATATCCTGAATAGCCAAAGCAATCTTGAGAAAGAAGAATAGAGTTGGAGGTATCACACTCCCTGATGTCGGACTATACTACAAAGCTATAGTCATCAAAATAGTATGGTAGTGGCACAAAAAGAGACATATAGATCAACGGAACAGAATAGAGAGCCCAGAAACAAACCCACATACTTATTATCAATTAATATGACAAAAGAGGCAAGGGGAAAGGACAGTATAATGGGGAAAGGAGAGTTTCTTCAAGAAGTGGTGCTGGGAAAACTAGACAGCTATATGTAAAAGAATGAAATGAGACCATTTTCTCACACCATATAAAAAATAAACTCAAACTGATTAAAGACCTAAATGTAAGACCAAAACCATAAAACTCCTAGAAGAAAACACAGGCAAAACACGAACATAAATTGCAGCAGTATTGTTTTGATCTGTCTCCTAAAGCAAAGGAAACAAAAGCAAAAATAAACAACTGGAACCTAATTAAACTTAAAAGCTTCAGCACAGCAATGGAAACCATTGACAAAATGAAAAGACAACCTATTAAATGGGACAAAATATTTGCAAAAGATATGACCAATAAGGGACTAATATCCAAAATATATAAATAGTTCATATAATTCAACATCAAAAAAACAAACCAATTAAAAAATGGCTCAAAGACCTGAATAGACATTTTTCCAAAGACATACACATCACCAAACAGGCATATGAAAAGATACTCAACATCGCTAATCATTAGAGAAGTGCAAATCAAAACCACAACAAGCTATCACCTCATACCTGTCAGAATGGCCATTATCAAAAAGAACACAAATAACATAGGTTGGTGAGGATGTGGAGAAAAGGGAACCCTTGTACAATGTTGGGGGAATGTAAATTAGTGCAGCCACTATGGAAAACAGTATGGAGGGTTCCCAAAAAACTAAAAATAGAACTACCATATGATCCAGCAATTCCACTCCTGGGTATATATCCAAAGAAAATGAAAACACTAATTTGAAAAGATATATGCACCCCAATGTTCATAGTGGCATTATTTACAATAGCCAAAATATGGAAGCAAACTAAGTGTCCATTAATAGATGAACGGATTAGAAGATGTGGTATATATATTTAATATATACACATATACAATGGAATAGTACTCAGCCATAAAATAAGAATGAAATTTTGCCTTGACAGCAACATGGATGGACCTAGAGGGTATTATGCTTAGTGAAATAAGTCAGACAGAGAAAGACAAACACTGTCTTATCACTTAAATGTGAAATCTAAAATAATAAAACAAATGAATACACATAACAAAACAGAAACGGACTCACAGATATAGAGAACATACTAGTGGTTACCAGTAAGGAAAAGGAAGAGGGAAGGGGCAAGATAGGTTGGGGTAGAAGATTAAGAGGTACAAACTACTATTTATCAAATAAATAAGCTACAAGGATATATTGTACAGCACAGGGAATATAGCCAATATTTTATGATAACTTTAAATGGAGTATAACATATAAACATTTTGAATCACTATGTTGTACACCTGAAACTAATATAATATTGCAAATGAACTAGACTGCAGTGAAAAAAAGATGCTTAAGAACATTTAAAAAATCAATTTTAACCTCAGTTATGTAAAACAACTACTGTTTTAGGACTCAGTCTTGCTTATAAGAAAAGGAAAGCCCACCAGTGACTTTTCGGTCTCAAAGGTCACTAACCAAACACAATTTAATTAATTAATATTTCCTACATAGAATTTAATGCCTTAGTCTTAGTATCAATACTTCCATGGCAGTCACTAACCAGTCAGAAAAGAATTTCTTTGGTCCCAAAGCATCAGGGCTTTTCAATGCCAAGAGTCTTAGAAATTACATTTAATATAATGGTATTTCATCATCAGTTTAGCATTATCTTAGGGTAGAAGATGAACATCTAGAGTGAAATAGCAAGATGATGGTTATGGACAGACCACCAATATTTAAAATCCTATTTTAACATTTAGAATTTAAATATTTAATATTTAAAACCTTAGTGTTAGCTGAAAAATAAAACTGCTTTCATTCCTAGAAGGATTCAGTGTACTGACCCTGAAAGAGCTGAATGAACCGAGGCTGCAGTGCCGAGGTGATCACGCCCTCCGGCAGCTCCCTCAGGAAGAGCTTTAACAGGCTGGCCGCCGCGCAGACGTCGCCGTCCCTCCCCAGCTCCACGGGCACCCCACTCTCAAACTTCCATCGAAGCTGTTCTACCACCCTGACGTTGCCATTCACACGAAAAAGGCCTTCCTGGGTGAGTCCTGGAACAGCAGAGTACATGCACAGAAAATAACAGAGGTCTC
Source organism: Grampus griseus (assembly GCF_964374135.1). Lineage (NCBI taxonomy): Eukaryota > Metazoa > Chordata > Mammalia > Artiodactyla > Delphinidae > Grampus > Grampus griseus. The sequence continues at coordinate 8,067,879 of NC_138997.1, forward strand.
TCACAAACAGGTACAAACTCTAAAGAACAGCGACGTAAATAGATCTCAGTATAGAATTTTCTGAATAATTATCAAGCACTGGAAGACTTTCACGTCCTATAAAAATGTTTCCTTAGAATAATACATCTTCCCATCTATTACACACCAACTACAAAGATCCTAAGTGGTTATAAAAGCTGACGTCTAAAACTAAGGTTAGGACACATACAGACACAGAACACGTACTACTCTATAAAGAAATTTCATTCGTATAATTTTCTACAGTGTATAACAGAAACTTACCCTGGGCTCCGAAAGCAGCTTAGCATTTTGAGAACAACTATTTAAGAAAAAACTAACATGTACGTAAGAAGTGTTAACTATATGTGATTACCTTTGTAATAATTTGATAAAGAACTATTACTTCTTTAGTAATTAATAAATTCAAATTATAAGACTCAGAGACTGTAAAGTAGCGGAAGACGAGATCCTTGCCTTTAGCCGATTGATTCGTGATTATTAGTGTTGGCTGGGGTCCGCAGAGAAGGCTTCACGGAGGAGCCATGGCTCTGCTGCATAATCTTTAGCTAAAGCACAGGCATGACTGGGGGACCGAGGCTGATGTACCGCGAAGCTAATGAAATTTAAGCTTCAGGGCCTCTCATTTATTGAGGCCCTTTCCAATGCTCTGTCCCTAATTCTACACTCTTAATTTTGTGTTCTTTTTCTTAAAGAGGGCCCCAGAAGGACTAACCATCAGACCCACAAAAACTTGATCTACCCCTGACAAAGAGAAACAAATGTATGAACTGAGAAGCAGAGAGAGGGGCGTGTAAAGAAAGGCAGGCAAATGAAAAAATGGGGTGTTTAGGTCAAAGAGTGATAGGGTACTAAAATGGAAGAAATGCTAAGTAGAGGGTCATGAATGTCAAGGGAAAGAGTGAAGACTTTATCATTATTTATCACTGGGGCATTAAATGTGTGTGAGTTGGGGGCGGGCAGGAGAGAGACACAACATAATCGTGGTTTAAGGAAGACCTAGTTAGCAAAGAAGCAGAGAATGGAGAAGGCAGAGAGCTTGCCTTAGGGGGACTACAGTCAACTGTAAGACAGATTATGGTGGGAAGGAAGTGAAAAGGAGAGAATGAAGATGATTTGGTAACTTAGTACAAAAAGAAAATAGGGAAGACGAAGGGTTGAAACATAACTTTAAGGTTTGAAAACTAGAAATCCAGAAGAAAGCATGGTAAAGGATAAGGTGAACTGAGGGGGAAGGGCGGCAGCTGCTTTAAGTAGAGGATAATGATTTCCAGCTCAGTGTGCTGGATTCAAAGAGACAGAGCGCCATGAAAGCAGTGAGTCAGACCACGGAGCGATGCTCAAAGTGTAAGACACATTCTAAGAAGAGAGTGACCTGGGCTTCCCTGGTGGCGCAGTGGTTGAGAGTCCGCCTGCCGATGCAAAGGACGCGGGTTCGTGCCCCGGTCCGGGAAGATGCCACTTGCCGCGGAGCAGCTGGGCCCGTGAGCCATGGCCGCTAAGCCTGCGCGTCCGGAGCCTGTGCTCCGCAACGGGAGAGGCCACAACAGTAAGAGGCCTGCGTATCGCAAAAAAAAACCCCAAAAAACAAAAAAAAAATTGACATGAATTTTAGCTCCAATTTTGACAAAAATCTGTGAAACCAGAGATGCTATTAAAAATAGTTAACAACCAGTATGGCCACAGCACCATGTAATCAGAGAAGACACCAGTCAGTTTGTGTGCTAGGCAGCTTCTCAACTGGCCCCAGTGATCCCCACCTCTTGGTAACCATATCATGTATAATCCTCTCCCCGCTTGAGTGCGGTCTGGACCTAGTGACTTGCTTCTAACCAAGAGAATGTGATTGGGTTCCAAACTCACTTCTGAGATCGGGTTATAAAAGACTGTGATGCCTACTTTGTTTCCTTGTGTTCTCTCTCTCTCTGGCTCTTCCTGCTTTGCTCACTGTGATGAATCAGCTACTATTTTGTGAGCTCCCTTATAAAAAGGTCCACGTGGCAAGGAACTGAGGGCAGTTTCTGGACAACAGCCAATGAGTAACCGGGACCCTCAGGTCAACAGCCCGCAAGGATCTGAATCCTGCCAACAAGCACATGAATGAGCTTGGAAGTGAACCTTTCCCCAGTCACGTCCTGGTATGACTGCAGCCTTAAAGAGTCCCTAAAGACAAAAGACATAACCAAGCTGTGCTCAGATTTCTGAACCACAGAAACTGTGAGACGATAAACACTGCTTTAATCTACTATGTTTTGGGGTCATTCGTTTTGTAGCAAGAGATAACTGATGTGATAGGCCATTCCCTTTAATACTGCAGAATATCGGTTACTATCAAGAGACTTCACCTCAGTCGTTTTTAAAGCTTTCAAGTTCTGTTTCCTCTACTCTACAAAGCTTCATCTGTAACTTCAGAGACATATACTGGCATCAAGCAGACAGCACCCAGTAAAAGAGAATCCCATTCCTGGTCAAGGCCCAGATCCTGAAGATACAGAATTTTACGACACAGTCCTGTATCTTACCCAGCTCCAGAGCCTGTTTTGGGACCAGCAGATGCCGCTGGATCTGATTCCACAGTGTTTTTCTAGCTTTGACCTGAGGTTCCCTCTTCCAACAAGGTTTTTTGACCTTTTCCTCAAATAAATATACTTCCAGCTATTCGAAAAGAGTTACCCATCTCCAAGAACTGGCTTTGGTCTTGAAGTTCCTGATCCCCCCAGACCTTACTAGAGGAAAGAGAAGCTATAAATGGAAATCATTAAAGTCACTGCTTCTCGACCATTTTTTCTGCCCTCGTGGCCACTTATTTGCACAACTCTCTTCCCTCAGGAACATCTCTCACCCAAAGAACTCTTAGGGGCTTCCCTGGTGGCGCAGTGGTTGAGAGTCCGCCTGCCGGTGCAGGGGACACGGGTTTGTGCCCCGGTCCGGGAAGATCCCACATGCCGCGGAGCGGCTGGGCCCGTGAGCCATGGCCGCTGAGCCTGCGCGTCCGGAGCCTGTGCTCCGCAATGGGAGAGGCCACAGCAGTGAGAGGCACGCGTACCGCGGGGAAAAAAAAAAAAAAGAACTCTTAGGATACTTAGTGATTTTTCAATCCAGAGAAGTTTACTTCTGGACATGGCTATATTACACTCTGGCAAAAAGAATCCACATAGCTTTTAAAAGTCCCTTACGAACTTATAATATATACAATACCCATGTGAGGTTTACCAGATTATATAATCTCTAATCTTTCCTACTCTAAATTCTTAGGAAATGATTATAACAGAAACGTTAGAGGGAGGAGATGTTTAGAAAGCTTTATGGAGTTACTGCCATACATTTAAGATTCTGTCATATTTGATTTCATGAGGTATGGGTTAACCATCACGAAACAGCAACTTATAAATGGTTTAGTAATACCAAAAAATAATATATAACACTGACAACTACTTTCTTGTACAACTGATTTATTTCAAAGTCTGATGAGCACATCTATGAATGTATGAATACATCAACAGAAATGAAATATGCCAGAGGTCAGAATTTGTCTTATTGGCACACTGGCCCTGAGAGTCATGTGACAATATGTAAGCATATTCTGACATCTAGTGGTAAGTGGAGAAACCTACACTATTTAAATATCCCACAGCATCTTAATGGTAAAGTAGAAGGAATCCAGTAACACTGTCATCAAGATTAGTTATTTTAAAATAGTACAAAGATGATACGCCTCAGGCTTCCCTGGTGGCGCAGTGGTTGAGAGTCCGCCTGCCGATGCAGGGGACACGGGTTCGTGCCCCGGTCCGGGAAGATCCCACATGCCGTGGAGCGGCTGGGCCCGTGAGCCATGGCCGCTGAGCCTGCGGGTCCGGAGCCTGTGCTCCATCCGCAACGGGAGAGGCCACGGCAGTGAGAGGCCCGCGTACAGCAAAAAAAAAAAAAAAAAAAAAGATGATATGCCTCGTAACTTATAAGACTTTCCCTTGAATGTTAAAAATGTGTACTTTTTTCTTTTTTTTTCTTTAAAGAAAAAAGGCCAGTCTATTGAGCAGGCCTTAATATAGGCCTTTATAAATGCTTTCTGTCCTAAAATTCCTTTATAATAATAAAAGGTTTCCCTCATGTCGAGTTGTTATATATCTACATGTACATTAAACAACAAAGTATGACCACAATATCTACCTATGGTTAATTATACAACCAATCACCTCATATCCCATACCTGACAGAGTGCCTACTGTATCACAGGTCCACAACAAATATCTGACTTAAACAGTTAAATAAAACTAATTGAAGTATCTTGCTCTCAAACTTACACAGGCTCTTTGGTTTATTAACATGATATCAATAGTTTCAAATACAGAAAGGGGCTTCTGGTTGTCCATGGAGTAATTAACTATATAGCCTTTCAAAATACAGGGCAGGTGCCCTACCCTAGTTTGCCCCATCAAGATTCTGATTCAGGGGCTTCCCTGGTGGCGAAGTGGTTAAGAATCCACCTGCCAGTGCAGCAGATACGGGTTCGAGCCCTGCTCCGGGAAGATTCCCACATGCCGTGGAGGAACTAAGCCCGTGCGCCACAACTACTGAGCCTGTGCTCTAGAGCCTACGAGCCACAACTACTGAGCCCATGCGTTACAATACAACTACGGAGCCCACATGCCTAGAGCCCGTGCTCCGCGACAAGAGAAGCCACTGCAGTGAGAAGCCCGCGCACCGCAACGAAGAGTAGCCCCTGCTCGCCGCAACTAGAGAAAGCCCACACACAACGACAAAGACCCAACACAGCCAAAAATAAATAAATAAATAAAGTTTCAAAAAAGGTCCTGATTCAGTAGATCTGAGGTACTGCCAATTGCATGGGTATTCTGAAAAGATTCTGCTAGTGACCATTTCACATCCCTGGTTAAGAATGACTGACTGAGCCCACTAAGACATTTAGTTTTGCATAATCTGAACACACCCTATTAAAGTACACCTAAGGGTATATCAAGGAGAGGCAGAAGAAAAGCAATCTCTAATTCAAATTTTTTCCAGATTTTCATACATTGATGGTGTGACTATAAAAAACTGGTTTATTTTAACTTCTGGGGTTGACTGTAAATGCACATTATCTTTTGACCCAGCTGTCCACTTCGAAAGGTTAGTCTACGGACACATCACAGTACTTGATACGTGTTAAAGGTCAGTCACTGAGTCATTGTTTGTAGACATCAAAAGACTGGAAACAATTCAATGCTGATCAGGATGTAACTGGTTAAAGCAGGGACACATACAAACATAAAGTGGAATAGCATGCAGGGGAAAAAAAGAATTAAATGAGGAAAGCTCTTTATGTAAAATGGAACAGTCTCCAATACTGTAGAGTGATTTGTTTTGGCCGTGCTGTGCAGCATGTGGGATCTTAGTTACCCGACCAGGGATCGAACCCATGCCCCCTAAAGTAGAATTGCAGAGTCTTAACCCCTGGACCGCCAGGGAGGTCCCGAGTGTTTTTTTCTGTTTTTTTTTTTTAAGAGGATTCACAAATGGTGTACACTGTGTGCTATGTTAAAAGAGGGAAAAAATACACGTATCTGCTTATATATTCAAATATCTTTGTAAGAACATAGCAAAAAATAGTACAGTACTATTGTTTCTGGGAGGGGAAATGAATGGTCAGGGGACAGGGTTTGCAGGGAGAGAGTTTTCACTATATATCCTTCTGAACTTTGAACCACATAAATATATTAATATGCAATACTTTTAAAAAGGTTAAAAGTGAAAATGATTTTACATAAGAGTAACCTCAAAAGGCTATTATTCAATCATTGTTGCATAAAAGGTCAGAATACTAATGATGCTAAAACCAAAATATTACTTTAGGTGGTCACACTTTGGCACCCAAATGAGTAATACTGAACGACCCTATTTAAGGTATTAAATGCATTACCTAGAGATCCGTTTGTAGCTAAGTCAGTAGGATACAGTTTTACTCAATACTGAGTGTGTAAATGAGTCCTGTCAAAGCTCTATCTCAGCAACATCTGGCTGCAGGATCTTCTAGGCCAAGGGCCCATCTTCCTGCCATGCTGCATATAACACCTTTGTATTTAACCTGTTTAAAGTATTTGAACAGACTCAGAGCTGTTCGCTAAGAATCTCACCCTCCTGCAGCTATCTTGCTCCAAAAACAAGGAGACAATGCCTACGGGTTAAGAATGCAAACCTGGCTCTTCAGTTTTCAGAACAAAATACCATTTTGTCATCTACATACCAAGTAACCTGAAAAAACAGTTGTTTTTCAACGAACACAAAACACCTGACAACCTTCTGAGGTCTGAACTGTCTTGCCATATGGTCCCTGTCACAAGCAGACACATGTTCCTACAGAAGAAAGGCGGTACCATGCCTCTCAGGCATTTCCCACGCAGCCACCTTCTCAGCAGGAAGAACGGACTCGGAATCACGGCAAGATTGAGGGGCGGAAGCAAACTGTGCAAAGTACAGACCTTCTTCCAGGTCTCAAGTTTTACGTTTAAAAATGCCCGCAAATGTTATATTCTACTCTGCAGTGAGTCTTGTTTTAGTATAGAAATGGTGTTTCAGCATAGAAAATGAAAACTCCAAGCTCTTCCCCCTGAATACCTTCTTCACAAATCTCTTAAAGTTTATTGATATTTATTATATAGTTTGGAGTTCTCCCATGATACTGCCCTAGTTTGATAAGCCTCATTGTCTCAAATTATCCAGGTTTCTAAGTTCCATTTTAAATAAAATAATTTAAAAAGCTATAAAACATAATAGTTCTCAGCAACTAAGAGAGATATAATTCATCTTTTTATCGTGCAACGTACTGTGGCACTCTGCAATTATTTGACACAATTGATTGTATCATTCCCAAAGTTAATGTCCCCCCCAACACCATACTAGGTTATATATCATACTTTTTTTTTTTGGTATTCTCACTGAGTTTTGAAGGCAATTAAGGCATTCAGTAAGTTCATGACTGACCTCAAGCTGAAAGAGATACTCAAAAAGTATTCTGTGACATTAAAAATTATTGACTCTCAGTGGGAATTTAATGCATCAAGAGAACTCACTGTTAATATTAAAACAGTGTATTTTAGCACTTCAAACTAGGAATCATTCCAAACTAGAAACCTCAATAATTAAAGTGATTTCTCGATGGTAAGTTGAATTAAATATTTTCAAAAGAATGTTAAGCAGTCATAATACCCTTGACATCCTTTTCTAGGGGCAAAGTGTATTACGTCAGAATTCAATATTCTAATTAAGGTGTTTTAGGGACTAATTCACACAAAGCAACAGAATTGCAACTCAACTGGACTTACCATGCATGGTCAAGTACTCCACTAGGCGCCCCACAATAGCTGGAACGCCGTTCTCCGTCAGCCCCTGCTGGTGGAGGTCTTGGAGACTGACTCCAAATAACTTTGTGTAGGTGGAATTCCTCTGCTCGTTGAGTGGCACTGTCACAATCTTTTTCATGTCTTCTTTCAGCCGAACTGCTGAGTTACTTTGCTTGAAATAGCAGAAGAAAAAAGAGCAGTCAGTCATGTTTACCACAGGAGGCTGCATGGTCACTACAGAATCACCTGAATCAAAGGGTACGCGTTCGGAGGCTGCAGAGTAGTGGTCTTCACTTATTTTTACTTCAGCTCAAACCCAAATCCCTAACATCTCTCACGTGCTGCTCAGTGTTAGGAATGGTGCACACTGATACAACGGTTAAAAGGAGTGAAAAATAATGAGGAACATAAAGCCACAACTTCAGCGTAGCTAAGAGAGGGAACAATACACTGCAGTATCTAAGATATATTACTACAGCAACCAGGGTGTGACTCACAAGTGTCTCGTTAACAGCAAAATAAGACACTTATCAGAACGCGGAAACCCCATGCAGATCCTGAAATAGTAAGAGGTTACTGAAGACGAAAATTTATCTCAATGTCATCTTAAGGGAGCTTTAATTTGAAGGATTAGAAAAAAATATGTATGTGTAGAATGAACATTTCTTTCTCTGATTTGATTATATCTGAATATGTCAGGAATATTTTGGCACATAAAAATCAACTCAATTTTCTTTGAAGTTCAAAATGCTATAATCTCCGAAATAGCAATGTTTCAGGTAATCACAGTTTTTAAAATTTCAATAAGACTGTACATATTATAAATAAGAAATGCAATTTACAGTCAATCAATTCAAGTTATCACCACGCTGAAAACTTCATACAAATTTGTTTCTTCCTTTTAATAGAAAATTTTCCCCCAAGGAAGTATTTTAAAAGATAAATTTTAATATGGTTTAATAAAACTAAATGAGGGATTTTTTATTTTTAAAAACAGCATGTGTCCTACATAAATGTATGTATCTGTAACTTTAAACACTGAAAAGATGGCAAAAAGCAAAAATTTTATTTGAGGACAGAGGAAGCAGATTAGGGGAAACACACCCTTTTTGAGAATGAATGCAGCAACTAACCTCAGTATCAATATTATAAGTGTAGGCTCATGTAGCTGTTACAATCTAAAAGAAGAAACACTATCTCCATTGTAGAGATGAGGAAAGAAAGATCAAAGAGTTAAGAAATAATTCGGTAAAAGTCATGGAACTGGTAAGAGTTTCATCATACTCTAAGTCCATGCTCCTTTCCTTAATTTAAATTTTATTAATGTTAAAGTGCAGTTTGTGTATAACACAAACTGTGATAAATTCTACATGTGACACATGACAATTACACGAAGATAATTCTACAGTTGTGATTTTTAGTAGGTTCCCTGTAGTTTCAATTTGATTTTGAATCTTACAATCTGTAGAATCAGGCCAACTTTCATGGACATCTCTGCATCTTTTAATAGGTCATATTTGAAAGCCAGATTTCCCTAGTGACAATTCAGCAAATGTATAAAGTTATAGAATAGATTTAGTTATCTATTAATATTATAAATAAGGCATAGCGTTAGCTACTGCAGAGTAGTATGGGCAAGAACTATCATCTCTGTTACCAAGGAAATTTACTTAACTAAGTCAAATCTATAACCACTAGTATTTTTGTGTGTGTAAGTTTAAAAACCTATCAATACCTTTCAAAAGAACACATGGGAAATTTCAGTCAACCAGGTCTATCTGGTGAGTAGGCAGCCAAAAAGTAACCTTTAATAATGAAAACTTGAAAATACTCTCAAATGTTGCATCAGAAAGAGCTGACAATGAGATTAAATCCTACATGTTTTATCTTCTTATTTTCTTACAGACACAATATAGCAGAGTCGTTTAGAGCAGGGGTCCCCAACCACCCGGGCCGCGGACCATTACCAGCCTGAGGCCTGTTAGGAACCGGGCCACAAAGCAGGAGGTGAGTGAGCGAAGCTTTACCTGCCGCTCCCCATAGCTCGCATCACCTCCTGAACCATCACCCCCCCATGCCCCCCGCCACCGCCCGCCCCGTGGAAAAACTGTCTTCCATGAAACTGGTCCCTGGTGCCAAAAAGGTTGGGGACTACTGGTTTAGAGCGTGGACTGTGGAACCAGACTCCATTTCGAATCCCATTCTGATCTCACTAGCTGTGCAACCTTGGACAAGTCACTTACACCCAGTTTCCCCGTCTACGAAATGGGGATACCAGGAGTCCCTAGCTCATAGGAATATATAAGGTTGGAAGGAGCTCATATACATAGAAGAATGAGAAGGGTGTCTGGCATACTCAGTAAGTACTGATCGTTATTATAATCATCATCATCATCATCGTTCTTCCAGGAAATTATTCTGATTTCTTCTCAAAACAATTGAGACATACTTAACCACTCAGGTACTCAAATGTTTTCGTGGACTAAAGATTGCTGTTGAAGAAGCCACCATGGTCTAGGCCCGTGGTTGGTAGATAGTCTGACGACCTAATTATTCTCCGTGTATCTCAATCTCTTAAAATATATACGTATGACTTTTGAAAGATAAACATAAAATCACTTTGCATGTTAGTATCAGAATTTCTCAAGTTTTTATTAGAAATTCAAGGTTTTCTTAGAAATACTGTCTACCTGTGACATTCTTTCAGCTAATAGCCCTGTTTTATATTCCGTCCTTTACTCAAGTACAGTCACTATGTTGTGTCTCCTATTAGTAGCATAAATAAGCAATCTTGGCATTATGGCTCAATATTTTCAAGGATGAGACATGTAATTAACCTCACACATTTTGAACTGATTGCAAATTAAACTGTTTACTCAGTACAGAGCCGTGCTACAAAGCAGGTTTATATGTAATTATAGTAATAAAGGAACATCTGATTATTAATTGGTAATCTAATTTACGTTAATACTTTTAAAAAGGTAAATATTGTTTTGTTTTGTTTGTTTGTTTTTTGGGGGTTTTTTTGCGGTACGCGGGCCTCTCACTGTTGTGGCCGCTCCCGTTGTGGAGCACAGGCTCCGGACGCGCAGGCTCAGCGGCCACGGCTCATGGGCCCAGCCGCTCCGCGGCATGTGGGATCTTCCCGGACCGGGGCACAAACCCGCGTCCCCTGCATCGGCAGGCGGACTCTCAACCACTGCGCCACCAGGGAAGCCCGTAAATATTGTTTAAAGACAACTACAATGAAAAAAATACAGCTATATTTTGAGAGACATCCAAATCAGTCCTTCACTGATGGGCTTAGAACAAATATTAAAAAAATATCCTTTCTGGTAGGTTATAAGACATATTCTATAGTTCCCTACTGACAGAAGAAATAAAATAACTGAGGTAGTGGAAAGCCATTTATGATTAATTCCATTTAAATTGAAATTACTTTTCTTTATACGATGATAACATCACTATCTCTTTATAACTGTCAATATCTGTGGAATTTCAGCTTCCCTTCAAACACACATTTTACCTTTCTTGACCTAATATAAGTTGAAAAAGAAAGTTACTAATTGAGGTATTCTAAGTCAAACTTAACTGTTTAAACCTTTGTTTGCATACAATGCCATACATCACTTGAGTTTGGAAACTGGACTCGTGTGTGTGTGTGTGTGTGTGTGTGTGTGTGTGTGTGTGTGTGTGTGTGTGTGTAAGTAATATAGGTTCCCACATTAAAAAAGACAGACAGGGAACCTTGGGGTTTACTGCTAGAACAATCTGTAGGGGTTAGTGCTTATAATATCACCTTAGGAATAAGGAAACCAGGACCCCAAAACTTGTGGTGAACTCAAAGAGAAAGGGTTGAGCCTAGAGCCCATGTCACCTGAATTTTATGTCAATATTCATTTTTATAATTGCATGCTGGGACCTTGTTTTTCTATATTTATCTGTGACAAAAAATAGTTAAGATAGCTCACAAAATGCATGCACCAGGACCGTAGTGAATATTTGTTCACTACTGTGAACAAAGGTGGGGACCACTTAGTCTTCACTTCCCCTTTTGTCTAGGGACAAATCCTGACTGCCTTTGGGGGAATGACCGCACCCTCACTGTGAACATCCTTGATGAGGCTGCCACTTACAACCGCTGCCCTGCCTTTAGCAAGAGCTGGGCTCTGGTGCCCTCGCAGGTCAATCACCCTTTGTCCTGCAGGCCACTGAAGCTTGAGAAAAATGGATGGAGCCAATTTATTCCAGCTGCAGTGCTCTCACAAGATGCTTAGATCAACTAACCATGATGTACCTCTTGCCACCTGCATCACTGGAGCTGCCCTGGGCCTTCAGCTGCCCCTTTCTGACACCGGTCCTTCAGCTGTTCCTTCTACATGGTGGGCCACTCTGTAACTTTCCAGTAAAGTTTCTTTGGGCTTAAGTTAGCCAGAACCCATTTCTGTTCTGTGTACACACACACACACACACACACATACACACACACCCCAACTGATAAAAGTACTCCAAAAAAAACAATAAAAGACTAATCAGAGCAAACAGAAAACCAGGGTTTTAGATAATGAGAAAATCAGAATGATAATGACAGCTAACTTTTATGGAATGTTTCTAGAGTATGTCAGTCACACTTCCGAATACCTTAGATGGCTTCACTCTTTAAATCCTGATAAAGTGACATGAGGAAGGAAGATACTTTTGTGACCCTCATTTTACAGAGCAGCCAAGTAATGTGCTCCAGGTCCCATCAAGGATATGGTGTGGCCAGGAGTCTCGCTCAGGCCATCAGAGTCCAGAGGACACATGCTTAATACTGTCTCCACGAAGGATGTAGTGATACTCAAGAAGCATGTGCTGGGAAGTCCAGTCCACGTGCTAAATATAAAACAAAATTCCTATTCTTGCAGCTGAGGAAAATAGGATTATTTGAGCTTCTTGGTCTCCTTAAAATAAAGTTAGATATGCTCAGAAGCGACATCAATATTTGATATTAGAACCTGCATAGAAAAGGTTTTCATCAATCTAGTAAACAGGATGAGCTTCAGAAGCCTTGAGTTTTTACCACAGCTAACATTTATTAAGTGCCAATTTTGTGCCAGACTCTGTGGTTAAGTGCTTTAAAATTAACATCTCTAGGGCTTCCCTGGTGGCACAGTGGTTGAGAGTCCGTCTGCCGATGCAGGGGACATGGGTTCGTGCCCCGGTCCGGGAAGATCCCACATGCCGCGGAGCGGCTGGGCCCATGAGCCATGTCCGCTGAGCCTGCGCGTCCGGAGCCTACGCTCCGCAACGGGAGAGACCACAACAGTGAGAGAGAGGCCCGCGTACCGCAAAAAAAAAAAAAAAATTAACATCTCTAAATTTCAAAACTAACTTTTTAGTAGGTACTCTTAACTATTGCCATTTGGACACAAAAACTAAGGTACAAAGTAAAAGAAACTTGCCTAAGAAAGTTTTATAGCTAGAATGTAACCCCCAGGTGCTCTGGCTCTAACGCATGAGCTCTTAACCATGACAGACTGCCGTATTTCCAGAACCTTTAATATTGGTGGTTCTATGAGCCCCCAAAGGGACAAAACTACATGCAGCACTTTCTTTACAGAGTTTAAAGCAAAATAATTTTAGATTACTGAATTCAACGGCTGTATTTCCTTAAGGCAATCCTCCAGAAATTTAAGTACCATGAATTTAAGGTACTTTGAAGGACAATCAGGTTATACTACTGGTCACATTCAGAATTGCGCACCTGAAAACTCTTTGCAGCTGGGGCTAGCACTGATCCATCCAAGCAGGAACGTGCAGGCTAGAAAGCCACTCCACCACCACGTAAAACGGGTGCGAGGAAAGCACAAGGTGAGCCTGAGACAGCTTGTTCCCGAAGGCGTGGAAACGCTCAAGGATCGATGGGGCGTGTCAAGAAGACCTGTGGGCCATCTTAACTGGGCTCCTACTGGCCAAGTTCCGGACAGTTGGAGCACCAGGACTAAGAACTATCAACGATTCTAAAATATTATGTAAATAAAATTCCCTGAATCAACAGTGATACTAAGAAGAGTGGAAGCATGGGCTTACCCAAGTAAAAGGCTGCTTTACAGAACACGCTGCAGCTAAATACACAAGTAACGACAGAATTAGAAAATCACCTTTTCCCACAAATCATTGCACAAAGAGTTTTGTCAAAGATTTGACAGCGGATGCTAAAACATCAGGTGAAAAGTTGTCTGAGAACAGGATTTTCACAGTGTCAAAGATCACACGATATTTGCAAAGGAAAAAAAGATTACCTTTACAATTGATATCTGGGTGTACTCAGCTTAACTCAAAAGATTAAATTTATCACCACTCATCACGAAGAGCTGACACTACGTGCTCCTGATGTGATGCGACATGCAGAGCACATCATTTATATTCTTGCCAAAAATGTTTAAGCTGCTAATCTAGCCTCTAAATCTCATAGTTTACGGGTAGAACAGGAGCTAAAAGAACAGGTTAAAAGAGACTGTGAGGAAACGAACAAATTCAGAATCAGGGACATTCTAACAGGCAACTGGCCTGCACTCTTCAAAACATCAGTGTCATAAGGGAAAGATCGGCTCCAGATTTTAAAGAAATTACACAAAGTTCAAATGTAGTCTGTGAATACTGATTGGTTCCTGACTGAAAAAACAAAACCAAACACTAGCCAACTGTCTCTGAGACAACTAGGGCAATGTAAATGTGTTGGATGTTAGATGCAATCATCGTAAAGGTTATTCGGTGTAATTCCACAGCGGCGGGATTTGAGGGTGTGCACACGCAGAGGTGGGGCCGACCCCTGAGCCTAGCGTTGGTGCTCCCACAGTGGGCACAGCTTTGGTGGGCTTTGGGAGCTCACACTCTGGGAGCATGCATACACAGGAGGCAGAACTGACAGCCAAGCAGATTATCGGAGCTGCCACAGCGGAGGCGGTCAGGGGCAGTGCTCCTTGTGGGCCTGCACACCGGCTGGCAGGTGGTGTCACAGAGCCATAGGTCCCGGCTGACAGCTCCCGGGGAGGAATATGCAGAGGCTCCTTCCCCAGAGGGAGTGCTCCAGTCCCACCCACCTCACACTACAGCTTAGCATGGGATCTGGGGGCTTCTACGCCAACAACCAGGGAGCACAGTCTGCCCCCAACAGGTCTGTGACAAACACAGAGCAAAGAGGAGACCCCACTCAACATCCAGTCCAGGCCCTGGTCACCAAACACACCCCTATCAAGGGGACAACAGCCAGCACACCCTGAGGAAAGACACGGCAGGCATCCATACCAAAAACAGCCTTTGCACCAGAAATACTGGACTCACACAGTCTGCACAGGGATACTCCCACATAAAAACAGCCCTTCAAGACCACAGTGGGTAACTGTTTCTCCTAAATTCAGAGAGTAAGAGAAATAAGTAAAATGAAAAAGCACAGGAACTACTCCCAATTAAAAGAACAAGAAAAATCCTCTGAAAGGCCAACAGTGAAACAGACCTCTCCAGTCTACCAGAGCCTGAGTTCAAAAAGGAGGTAGTGGGCTTCCCTGGTGGCGCAGTGGTTGAGAGTCCGCCTGCCGATGCAGGGGACGCGGGTTCGTGCCCCGGTCCGGGAAGATCCCACATGCTGCGGAGCGGCTGGGCCCGTGAGCCACGGCCGCTGAGCCTGCGCGTCCGTAGCCTGTGCTCCGCAACGGGAGAGGCTGCAACAGTGACAGGCCCGCGTACCGCAAGGAGAAAAAAAAAAAAAGGAGGTAGTAAAAATGCTAAAGGAATTAAGACTATGGGTAGAAATGCAGATCACTGTAAAAAGGAACTCGAAACTATAAAGAGGAGCCAATCAAAATTAGACAACTCAACTGCTGAGATAAAAACTGAACTAAATGCAATCAACAGCAGACTAAATAAGGCAGAAAAATGAATATGTGACCTGGAAGACTGAATAATGGAAATCACCCAATCAGAACAGCAGACAGAAAGACGAATGAAAAAAAAAAAATGAAGGCAACAAACGAGAGCTATGGGATAATATAAAACATGCCAACATACACGTAATAGAGATTCCAGAAGGAGAAGACAGAGAAAGGGGGATCGAAAATGTATTTGAAGAAATAATGGCTGAAAACTTCCTAAACCTAAAGAAGGAAACAGATATCCAGGTACAAGGAAGCACACAGGGTTCCTGACAAGATGAACACAAAGAGACCCACACCAAGACATATCATAATTAAAATGACAAAAGTTAAAGATAAAGAGAGGATTCTAAAGGCAGCAAGATACATAGCACAGGGAGATCAGCTCGGTGCTTTGTGATCGCCTAGAGGGGTGGGATACGGAGGGTGGGAGGGAGGCACAAGAGGGAGAGGATATGGGGATATAGGTATACATATAGCTGATTCACTTTGTTATACAGCAGAAACTAACAGAACATTGTAAAGCAATTATACCCAATAAAGATGTTAAAAAAATAATAATAAAGGCAGCAAGAGAAAAAAAACAAAGTCATTTATAATGGAATCCCCATAAGACTATCAGCTTATGTCTCTGCAGAAACTTTGCAGGCCAGAAGGAAGTGGCATGCTATATTCAAAATCCTGAAAGGGAAAAACCTGCAACCTAGGATACTCTACCTAGCAAGATTATCACTTAGAATGGAAGGAGAGAAAGAATTTCTCAGACAAGCAAAAACTAAAAGAATTCAGCAATATTAAACCAACCCTAAGAGAATACTGAAAGGTCTTCTTTAAATAGAAAAGTAGCAAGAATCTATAGGAAAGGCAAATATTTCTAAGGATTAAAGAACACTAAAGCCAGTATGTAGATAAAAAGACAATTTAAAAAATTGTAAAAGCAATTTTAACTACAATAAACAGTAAAAGTATAAGCATAAAAATGTAAACTAGGACATCAAAATCACAAAATGAGGAGGGAGGAAAGTATAAAAATATAGATCTTTTAGAATGTGTTTGAGTCTGTATGACTATCAGTTTAAAGCAAGTAGATATAGTTATGGGTCAACATGCTTGAACTCCATGGTCACCACAAGTCAAAAACATACAAGAGATTCACAAAAACCAAAAAGAAAGGAACTCAAGCATACTACAAAAGAAAATCACCAAATCACAAAAGGAAAAACAAAAAAGAAGAAATGAACACCCTGATACCAAAGCCAGACAAAGTCACTATAAAAAAAGAAAATTATAGGCCAGCATCTTTGATGAATACAGATGCAAACATCCTCAACAAAATATTAGCAAACTGAATCCAACAATAAAGGATCATACATCATGATCAAGTTGGATTCATACCAGGGTCACAAGGATGGTTCAACATACACAAATCAAGGTGATACACCACATTAACAAAAGGAAAGACAAAAATCACATGATCATCTCGACAGACACAGGAAAAGCATTTGGCAAATTTCAACACCCATTCATGATAAAATCTCTCATTCAAGTAGTTGTCGGAGGGAACATCTCAACATAACAAAGGCCATTTATGACAAACCCACAGCCAATCCTAATACTCAAGGGTGGAAAGCTGAAAGCCTTCCCACTAAATTCAGGAACAAGACAAGGATGCCTATTCTTGCCATTTCCATTCAACATAGTATTTGAAATCTTAGCCACAGCAATCAGACAAGAAAAAGAAATTAAAGGTATCCAAATTCTAAGGGAAGGGATAAAACTTACTATTTGCAGATGACAGGACACTCTATATTGAGAAACCTAAAGTCTCCACAAAAACTATTAGAACTAATAATGCAGCAAGGTAGTAGGATATAAGATTAATATACAGAAATCTGTTATGTTTCATTACACTAACAGTGAAACATCAGAAGATAGTCTCTTCAGCAAGTGGTGTTGGAAAAGCTGGATAGACACATGTAAATCAATGAAGCTAGAATGTTCCCTCATGCCATACACAAAAATCAATTCAAAATGGCTTAAAGACTTAAGACATGGCACCATAAAACTCCTGGAAGAGAACACAGGCAAAATGTTCTCTGACATTAATTGCAAAAATACTTTTTTAGATCAGTTTTCCAAGGCAAAAGACACAAAAGCAAAAATAAACGAGAGTGACTTTATTAAACTTAAAAGGTTTTGCACAGCCATGGAAACCATAAACAAAAAGACAACCCACAGAATGTGAGAAAATATCTGTAAACAATAACAACAAGGGCTTAATTTCCAAAATATACAAACAGCTCATACAGCTCAATATCAAAAAAACAATCCAATCAAATGAGCAGAAGACCTAAAAAGACACTTCGCCAAAGACAACATACAGATGGCCAACAGGCACATGAAAAGATGTTCCACATAGCTAATTATTAGAGAAATGCACATCTAAACTACAATAAGGTATCACCTCACACCAGTTAGAATGGCCATCATCAAAAAGTCTACAAATAATAAATGCTGGAGAGGGTGTGGAGAAAAAGGAAACCCTTCCACACTGTTGGTGGGAAAATAAATTGGTGTAGTCATTATGGAGAACAGTGTGGAGGTTTCTTAAAAAATTAAAAATAGAGTTACCACATGATCCAGCAATCCCACTCCTGGGCATATATCTGGAAAAGATGAAAACTTTAATTTGAAAAGATACATGCACTCCAATGTTCATAGCAGCACTATTTACAATAGCCAAGACATGGAGGCAACCTAATTGTCCATCAACAGATGAATACATAAAGATGTGGTATATATATACACCATGGAATATTACTCAGCTATAGAAAGAATGAAATATTGTCATTTGCAGCAACATGGTTGGACCTAAAGATTAACATACTAAGAAGTCAGACAAATACAAATATTATGTGATAACATTTATAAATGGAATCTAAAAAATGATACAAGTGAACTTATTTACAAAAGAGAAACAGACTCAGACATAGAGAACAAACTTACGGTTACCAAAGGAGAGAGGGAGCATGGGGGGAGGGGGACAAATTAGGAGTATGGGATTAACAGATACAAACTACTATACTTAATATACATAAGGAACAGGGATTTACTGTATAGCATAGGGAATTATATTCAATATCTTGTAATAACCTATAATGGAATATAATCTGCAAAAAGAAAACTGAATCACTACGCTATACATCTGAATCTAATGCAATATTGTAAATTAACTATACTTTAATAAAGTAATAACATAAAAAATTGGGGAGGGCTTCCCTGGTGGCGCAGTGGCTGAGAGTCCGCCTGCCGATGCAGGGGACACGGGTTCGTGCCCCGGTCCAGGAAGATCCCACATGCCACGGAGCGGCTGGGCCCGTGAGCCATGGCCGCTGAGCCTGCGCCTCCGGAGCCTGTGCTCCGCAACGGGAGAGGCCACAGCAGTGAGAGGCCCGCGTACCGCAAAAAAAAAAAAAAGGGGGGGGGGGGAATAGAGACCTCTCAAAGAGATTCCATGCCTAAGAAAGAGTAATACCATTTTTTGAAAGCAGAATTAGGAGGGAAAGGAATATGTTCTCTTCAAATTGCAATTTAAAGATTAACAATAACAACTGTGGGGATATTCTTACACAGAGACGTGGACCATCCTATCAGTTTGGACAGGGTTGCATCACTGGGAAAGCACTCTGCCGGAAATTAGGGTACCTGGGTTTAAACCACACGGTTATGCCACTGGGTATTTTCCCTGGGAATGTCAGCCTCTTTGGTTGAGTGTGAGCTTAGGAGGGGGGCAAATGCACCCCTAAAGAAGGATGACCCATGCTCTCTGTCCAGCCACAAGAGCTAAGTCAAGCTTATGTATCCCCAGGAGGACAATACTGCAGCCAGATGCCCCTCACATTCAGCCTGCTGACCTTATACAGGTTTTCATCTACAACAACGCTGGGTCCTCATCTGTTGAGCTACAATAACACTACCTACTTTGAAGTGTTATGAGAGTTTAATAAGATAACGTAGAAGATATGTAAAAGCATCTATTATACAACCAGAAGACAGTCAATGCTGAAAAACACTAAGAATTTCTCTGTGGTAACCAATTCTTTAAAAGGACACTGTGACAGAGCTTACAGTTGCCTATTGATGGGTAATTTCTCTCTTTTCTCTTGACAGAACTCTGATTTTGTTGGAGAGGGTGGGGAGCAAATTGCCCAGTTAAAATATACCCCATCTTCTCTGTAGCAGCATATGTTTGTAGACATGGATGATCACATATCTAAGTTTGGCCAATGAGATATAAACAGAAGTTGTTAACAGGACCACCAGAAAGACTCCTTAAAAGGGAGGCCAACTCAGTCTTTTTCCAATACCCCTGTTTTCTGCTTAGATCACAGCTGCAATGCCTGATAGCCATCCTGTGACTACGCAGCAACCCAGAAGCTAGAAGCTAAGCTCTAAGGACAATAAAATAGAAAAAAAAAAAAAAGAGAGAGAGAGAGACTTGCATCATGATGACATCACAGAATCCACCTGGAATACCTATCTATGGGCTTCTTTTACATGAGATGAAAAAAAATCAGTTTCAAATAATGCTCTGTTAGAATGTCAACAAGTATTTACTAAATGTATCGTTAAGTCAAGAAAATCAGAAACTTTCTATAACTCAATTTTTCCAAATCTAGCTCATTAATGTTAAAAGCCCAAAGAATTTTCTGGATTTCTTATTAGTTATCCTTACTAGCTATGCTTTAGAGCATATATTATCAGCGTGTATTGTAGATCCAAACAATGTTTCTTAACCTGAAATCCAAGGATCATGAGTCCTTAAAACTACATGAAACGTATCACAATGTTCATTGCAGCTCTATTTACAATAGCCAGGACGTGGAAGCAACCTAAGTGCCCATCGACAGATGAATGGATAAAGAAGATGTGGCACATATATACAATGGAATATTACTCAGCCATAAAAAGAAACGAAATTGAGTTATTTCTAGTGAGGTGGATGGAACTAGAGTCAGAGTGAAGTAAGAAAGAGAAAGACAAATACCGTATGCTAACACATATATATGGAACCTAAAAAAAAAAAAAAAAGATTCTGAAGAACCTAGGGGCAGGACAGGAATAAAGACGCAGATGTAGAGAATGGATTTGAGGACACGGGGAGGGGGGAAGGGTAAGCTGGGACGAAGTGAGAGAGTGGCATGGACATATATACACTACCAAATGTAAAATAGATCGCTAGTAGGAAGCAGCCGCATAGCACAGGGAGATCAGCTCGGTGCTTTGTGACCACCTAGAGGGGTGGGATAGGGAGGGTGGGAGGGAGACGCAAGAGGGAAGAGATATGGGGATATATGTATAGCTGATTTACTCTGAGAAAACATATTCTCAGAGGTCTATGATCTGAAAAGTTAAGATCTAAGGATCTTTAGACATGCATAGAAAAGTTAGGTTTAATTAAGATGTAAATTCTCTATCCAAATAAACATATACTTAAAATATCTCGGATCACTGACTATCTCACAAATAAGTTCAACTAATTTCCACCACTTAGATTAGAAAACATTTATTAAAGAGTCCTTATGTTACCTGGTATTACTGAAATGTTAAAGAAAGTATTAAAAACAAATCCAATAAAAATCTTGTGAATCTATCACTATTAATCTTTCAGATTAAGAAGATGAAAGTAAATCAACAGAAGACAGAAAAGCTATGAACTCCGATTTGTGTATTATGGCTGCTAAAGGTAAAGACGGGGCAGGACACTTACGGCAGACGTCACACCAGCACTATGAGGGGTCTGGAGAGAGTCACTAGGGACCCAGCAGTGGATGTTGTTTAAAATCTCCTACAAATATTTATTATTTTAAAGATAGAGCACACTTTTGTTTGTTTGTTTGTTTTTTGCTGTACGCGGGTCTCTCACTGTTGTGGCCTCTCCCATTGCAGAGCACAGGCTCCGGACGTGCAGGCTCAGTGGCCACGGCTCACGGACCCAGCCGCTCCGCGGCATGTGGGATCCTCCTGGACCAGGGCACGAACCCGTGTCCCCTGCATTGGCAGGCGGACTCTCAACCACTACGCCACCAGGGAAGCCCGAGATAGAGCACACTTTGACAAGGAGCTGAACAGGGCTCAACTGCTTAGAGGAAGAAGAGAAAGAAGGTACATAAAGTACCTGCAAGGGACCCCAAGAGGCAGATATCAGGAAGCACCAGAAGAATCCACCACCTAATAGTGAGTTCATGACCTGGGAGGGCAAGTTTTTGAAGAAAAGGCAGTAGAGCGTTACTGACCCAGGCGAGCTTCTGAGAGAAGGAGGAGAGATGGGCAAACAGAAGGGCCACAATTAAGAGAACAGTCCTTTGGTAGCAACAGAGCAGGGAGTTCCAGGGCTGTAAAACTTGAAAAGCTACCTTGGCCTCTCATCACTATACCTCACAGGAACGTCTCTTGATACTGACACCACAAAAAGCCATCTCATTGAAATGTGAGTAAGAAAAAAGGAACACAGCCAGCAACTAGACAGAGACAGTATTTCTTTTGAAGTATAAAAGAGCACCACGACTTTCTTGAAATAACTCATTAGAAAAATGCTGCCAGGAAACAAATGAAAACTGTAACTTAGCCTAACAAAAATAACTAAGGAAAGTTAAGAAGGAAGTGATACCAAAAACACATGCCACAATGACAAAGATAAACCGTATTTCATTAAAATGAAAAACTTCTGCGCGTCAACAGAGATTATCAACAGAGTGAAAAGACAATGCATAGAACAGGAGAAAGGATTTGCAAGTCATATACCTGATATAGGTTTAAGATCCAGAATATGTTTAAGAACTCCTACAACTCAATAACTACGACAAAACCCATTTCAGAAATGAATAGACGCTTCTCCAAAGAAGATATACGAATGGCTAATAAGCAAACAAAAAGATGCTCAATTTCACTAGTCATTAAGGGTATGCAAATCAGAACCACAATTAGATACACTTCACACCCATTAAGATAGTTATTATAAAAAAAAATCAGAAAGTGCTGGATAGGATGTGGAAAAATTGGAACCCTTATGCATTGCTGGTGATGATGTAAAATGATACAGCACTATGGCAAACAGGTGGTTCCTCAAAAAGTTTAAAAATAGAATTACCGTATGATCCATCAATTACACTTCTGAGTATGTACCCGAAAATCAGGAATTCAAAAAGGTATCTGTACACCAATGTTCATAGCAGCTTTATTCACAGTAGTCAAAAAGTAGAAACAACCCAGGTGCCCATCAACAGATGAATAAACAAAATGTGGTATATATATATATATATATATATACACAACATAATATTATTCATTCTCATAAAGGAATGAAATTCTCATACCATGAAATAACATAGATGAACCTTGAAAATATTATGCAAAGTAAAATAAGCCAGATACACAAAAAACCCCAAAATTGTATGATTCTATTTATATGAGATACCTAGAATAGGCAAACTCATAGAGACAGAAGGCAGAACAATGGTTCCAGGGGCTGGAGGGAGGGGGGTAACAGGGAGTTATTTTTTAACGGGTACAGAGTTGGAGATGAGGAAAAAGTTCTGGAAATGGATAATGGTAATGGTCACACAACACTGTGAATGTACGAATGTCACTAAACTGTAAGCCTAAAAATAGTTAAAATGGTAAATTTTATGTTACATGTATTTTACCACAACTTTTTAAGAAGTTAATGAATCGATCACAATGATGAAAGGATACCACAAAGCAGAAACACAGAAATATAGGGGAGAGATAATCGTCAAAAGGAGAAAGTGAAATGGAGACCGGCAGAAATCAGCAATGGAAGGAGAGGAAAAGACAGAACATTTTCAGAAGTGAAGCCTCAATTCTGATGAGCACAAAGGAGAACAGAAACCACGGACAGCCCAGTAAGGGACATGGAAGACATAAATGAGAAAGTAGACACAATCAAACATTTTTCAAAATCACAAGGAGGTGATAGCTACAGAAAGCAGTTAAGTGAGCTCCAATATATGTGTTATTGAAGTCCCCAAAGAAAAAAACCAAATAATATCTTGGAGTAGAATATTCAGTGAAGTAGAATATGTAAAGATGAAATTCACAAAAACTTTCTTTAAATAGAAGCCTTGAATCTACAAATTGAAATGGCACAACATACCCAGAACAGTCTACACAAAGATACATTCTAAGGAAATTATTAGACTACCAATAAAGAAATAATACTTTGGGCAGCCAGGCAAAAAGTATGTCATAATGAGGAAAGAAAACATGAGTGGCCTCAAATTTACCGACTGCAGTGTTTAACATAGGAAGACAATGGAATAAGGCTCACAAGACAGTTAAGAACACATGAGCCAAATTTATTAACCAATCAAGCTGTCCTCCAACTGTAAAAGCTACAGCTTGAATAATAGGCTAAGAGAATACTGTACACATGAACCTTCCTTGAGAAAACTACCAGCGCACAAATTTTAACCAATTAATAGAAGACTGAGGAGACTCTGATGAAAGGACTGGCAAAGAAATGTTAAAAGGAAATTCAAATTTTTAATTTAAGAAAATTAAGTAAAAATAAAGTAAAAATTTTAAAGTATAACCATGTTATGCGAGGATGGAATGAAGAACCTGGCACAATTACACTCAAAAGAGAAGACTCGGGTTAAAACATTTCCAGATTTTAGAAAAGCTGCCATGTGATTCAGAGGACAAAACCAGAAAGTGAATGGTATTTATCTGGAGACAGATTTTAAGACTATAAAGAGATAATGGTCACTTCTAAAGATGGAACAGATTTTCTCAGAAGGTGGTGAAGTTCCTAGTAATCAAAGATAGGCAAAAACAATCATGTGATACCACTTGTCATCCCTTCTAACTCATGGAAATTTTCCTTAAAAGAAAATGTTGGTAAGAAGAAAAGAGGTGGAATGTAAATTGGTTCATATCTGGAGGGCAATTTGGCAACATCCAAGAAACGCTGTACTCATCCTCCTCTAGGCCGTCCTGCCTCTAGCCAGGTCTCCAAACAGGGGAGCAGGGGAGGTAACAGGGTGCATGACTCGTGTCTTATGCAAATGGGAACCCAAGATAGTCACAATATACTGTTAATTGGGAAAAAAAAGAAGGCTGTGAAATTAAGGTCAAGTATAATCTCTTTTTATAACTTTATATGCTCATAGAAAGAACTATAGAATATAAGCAAATATATATAGTACATGTTTCTGGGTTATGGAATCTTAGATGATTCTTATTTTCTCCTCTTATTTGTATTTCATAATTTTATACGTTAGACATATATCACTATTATACCAAGAAAAATTAAAAGGTTATTATAAAAAGCTACATTCTCTATATAAAAGAACTCAGGACCTACTGCTGACTTCCAGTGACGGTAGAATAAAAGGTCTGCAAATCCTCTCCTCAAGAAACAATACAGAGACTGGACAAAATGGTCAAAACGACCGTTTCAGAGCTTTGGAAACTGACTGAAGGCAAAAAACATTGAGAAACACTTATTGATGAAAAACTCATGAAGTTTAGTTGAGAATCGTGTGAGCTTGTGACACGCTGCCTGGGCCTGCTTCCAATCCCTCCGCCCTCCAGGCTGGGCTGGTAGAGCCCTGAAAACCAGCAGCTTGGGTTTGGGCTGAACTGATTTAGAAGACAGGACAAAACCCCACACCCAGCGGGTTCATGTATCTGAAAAAGAACGTACATCCAGAATATATATATAAAAAAAAAAACCCTACAACTCAATAAGAACAAAAAACTCAATAAAGAAATGGGCAAAAGATATGAACATTTTAACCAAAGATGATATACAAATGGATAATATGCATATGAAAATAAGCCCAACATCATTAGTCTTTCAGAAACTGAGATAGCACTACAAATTCAGATGGGCTACAGTAAAAAAAAAAAAAAAAAAATGGTCTGACAAGACCATCGGCTGGCAAGGATATGGAGAACCTGGAACTCTCATACATCCATGATGGGGATGTAAAGTGGTGCAATCATTTTGGACAACAGTTTGGCAGTTTTTAAAAATGTTAAACATAGATTTACCCTATGATCCAGCAATTCCACTCCTAGGTACCTACCTAAGAGAAATGAAGATACAAGTTCACACAGAGACTTGGATATGAATGTTCATAGCAGCATTATTCACAATAGTCAAAACTGAAAACCAACCAAATGTCCATCAACTAGTGAATGGATAAAATGTGATACAGCATATAAAAGAATGGTATTCTATTATAATAAAAAGCAATGAAAACTGATATATATTTTTGATGAACCTCAAAAATATTATGCTAGTAAAGAAGCTAGTCGCCACAGAACATATATTGTATGAGTCCATTTATAGCAAAAGTCCAAAAAAAAGGCAAATGTATAGAAATATAAAGTAAATTTGTGGCTGTCTATGGTTGGGGGTGGTGGTGCAAGTGGAAACTAACTGTAAATGGGCACAAGGGATCTTACTGAAGTGACAGAATGTTCTAGAACTACACTGTAGTGCTGTTTGCTCAACTGGTAAATTTACTAAAAATTATATTGTACATTTTCAATGCGTATTTTATGGTATGTAAATTACATCTCAAAGACCGGTTTAAAAAAACAGAAAGTCAAGTAGTGCTTGGTAATTTCCTGCCAGACCATCAGTAGAAAGAATACACTGAATAATAATTTGCTTTTAGAAACATTCCACATTCTTCATTATAACTGCACACTTTGTCCATCTTCAATAATTCTAGATGAAATAGGTAAATTCTGGGGTGGCTCCCTATTAAGTGACTGCTGCTATACCAATGTATAAAAACCTGAAAGCACAGAAACGTCCGTGTGCTTAGAATCCCTTGGTTATTTTGGGAAAAGGGGTACAAGCTCTTAAAGCCACTAGTGTTGAACCTTCTGTTCATCATTGCCGGCAGTCTTAATAGAGTCAAGGAGGATTTAAATGGAAGAGAGGCTGTCATCAAATTTGAAAAATACTCCTGGAAAGGCCATTGGTTCTCAACAAGTTCAGCAAAATGTGAAGTCAGAAACAGAAGGACGTTTTTTCAAAAGAAAGACTCATTTAAGGTCAATGACCTAATACAGTAAGAACTAGAGTGTTAAAACAAAAGATTCTAAAAGGTATAGCTTCAGAAAAGCCAAATGTGCTTAAAACTAATGCTGCATGTAAGTACTTGCAGGCTGACGTGATTTACTTACAGTGTAAACCACAGAAATAAACATTTCTACGAGACGATTTATTTACATTTTGACTAAAACTAGTTTCTTCAGTATTAAAAGAATGGCTGGAAATTAAGACCAAAAGTAAATTAATTGCTAAGACGATTTTATATCAAAATTCTCTTTGAACTGTTTTACTTCCAGCATACCTTTTCTACTCTCTACACTTTTCCTAGAATGAACACTATTTGACCGAGTTCCACTGTATAATTTTAAGTGACATACATTTTTCATACAGTGAAATGGAGTAAAAATTTAGCAAGCCTGTAGTAATACTCTCTAATTCCTTCATTTAGAAAATCTGTTTTTACAGCTAATGAGACTAATTCAAACGTTACTTACCCTCACCCCATCCCTAGGGACCTAGTTTTGTATTCTTAAAATCATGGAATCTTGCCTTCAGCTTAGGCTAATCATCCCATCGTTCTTACAAAGGAGGCCCTAATGAAGGGAGGATGGGGGGAGGGGAGTGTTTATGCTAAACTCCCAACAGCCTAACAAATGAAAACGTATAATTGGCTGAGAACTACAAATTCTGGGACATACGCAATGGCTCACAGAATCCTTGAACACTTCTAGGGTATCTCACCTCATTAACTCTAATTCCATCGTGGAACGGCTATGACTAGTCGACCCATGACCACTCAGTTTTCCTTTTCTTACTTTTAGTGATGGGGCACTGACCACCTCATAAGGCAACCAGCTCAATTTTTAGACAATCTTTAGCTGCTTCTTTCTACTGGTTTGACACCGCATCACTACCTTCTACCCAGCTCTAGGTCTGCTTTATGAAATTTACAGGGAAAGTACACTTCCTTTCACATATTAGACAATTTCTCAAGTAATTTATATATTTCAATATATATCTGTAAGAGTACTGTACACATTCAAATTTAATAATCATTGCCTTTATGATTATAAACCAATCTGTTTCTTCCAGAGCTACCATTCCCTACTCTCTGAGCAGCTTTTATTTTTAATAATTTAAATGTAATAAAAGTAACACATGCACTTGATCAAAACCCAAACAACATACAGGAGTTTAACCTGAAAAGTCTTCTTATCCCAGCTCCAACAGTTCTTATATTTTCTTGCAGAAATTCTGTATGCATCATTAAGCATATATATGCATACTCTTCTGAAAAAGGCAAATGTAACTATTTGTATACTTACACTTGCTTTTGCTACTTAATCTATTTCGGAGGTCTTTCCATAGTAGCACATCTACCTGTTAATATTACATTATAAAGACACTATAATCGACTTAACCAATCTTATTTACTAATGTTTAGGTTTATAGTTCTTGATATTACAAATATTTCCGCAATAAGCATTCTTGCAAACATTTCTATGTTAATTGTACACACACCTGTAAGATAAGTTCCTAGAGGTGAGATTGTTAGATCAACAGGTTTATAAATCGTACTTTTTTTACGCTAATTCCAAGAGTTAAATGAGTAGTCTCGACGCTAGACTTATATATGAAAGCAAAATAAATTTTCATTTTACTTGTTACTATATAAATTTGGATACATATTACCACGTTGCCCTACAAAAACGCTTCGTGGTTTACAGCTTGATCGATAGCATGTGAGAGTGCCTGTTTCCCATTCTATCATCCCCGAGCATGAAAAAATTTTAAATTTTGCCAAAATTTAACTGTGGATGAGATTGAGCAATTTTGTGCATTAGCACTTACGTTTCTTATTTGTGTGTCAACCTTCTATTCATAAGCTTTGCCTAATTTTAATTGGGTAGTTTTTCTTACTGATTTATAGGAATTTTTTTGTATATTAAAAAAAATTAATCTTGTTTAGTCATGTGTGTTGTAAATATCTGTCCTAGTTTTCTTTTGGCATTTTAATTTGTTTATGATACTTGTGGTTGTGCCGACATTTTGGTTGTCAGAAAACTTTACCCATCCTTTTCTTTAGGGCCTGCGGCTTGGGTCTCCTTTGAAACACATTCCTTGATCCAAAATTAATTTTAAAATTCACACATGTTCTTCTAGTATTTTTACGATTTTACTTTGATATTTATATCTTTGATCCATCTCTAGTTTTAAAGAGTTAGGAAGAAATCCAGCAATTCTTTTCCTTCAAGTAGCTAGCCATTATTAAACTGTTTTAATTCCTGTCATTTTACTATCTGATATGCTCAATTCTCCAAACTTAGTCTTAAAGGAGTAGCTATAATAATTTAGAGCTGTCATAAAATAATATCATATAGATTATTTTCCCATAAACCACTCATTTTGGATGATAAATTTTTTTAAATCTCCAAACTTCCTGTTATTTATATAATTATATAACATATAAACTTAATTACGCTATGGCTTGCTGCAGTACCTCTTCATAAACCATTGCTAATTCGTGGTTACAGAGAACAGCTCAAATATGCTCTCTTATGGTCTCTGTTTCACAAACTACTGGACGCAAGCTTCTTCTATGTCTTTGAAATCTAGTTTCCCTAAGTCAGCTTTAAGATATGGATCAGAATTAATCTAACTTATCATTTTAGCATGGTCTTCCCTCCTCAGTTGCCTCATTCTTTCACTTTATATGCTACTTCATGCTGGTTTGCACTTTCCAGCACTGTCACTAAAACTTCCTCAAAATCTGTACAGGAATTAAAATTAAATCCATCCACACAACCAACCATGCTTCAAAAAAAATGAACCGTAGAATAAGTAACCTAGATACAAGTGACTTTACCCCCAACTCAGCTTCTAAACACTCATCTATTCCTGTGTTATGGACGATTTGTTTGATTTTTGAATTCTCTATGGCAAAGATGAAAATTCTTCTTGCAACACAATTCAAATGTGAAGCAGATAGACATGCCTTTGACTATTAATCTAGTCTTCTAATATCTCATCATTGGTTTACTGTAAAAGCAAGCAAGGCAAAATGAAATGTTTAATCCTGCTTAAAATTTGGTCTAAATCTAATAATATAAACATTCCATTCAGATTATAGAGTTCCTTTTTTTATTTAAAACAGATATAGTATTAAGGAAACCACCTTAAGGCAAGTAGCGAGCCATATGACAAAGGTAGTGTTTTATGATGCTTTATAATTTACAACGTATTTTCACATTAGTGTTTGATTTGATTCTCACAACAATCTCAAACAATTTAGGCTGCTATTGTCCCCATTTGATAGATGAGGAAGTGAGAGGTTAAACATCTTGCCCCAGGTCACAGAGCCAGGAACTGGCTGACCCAAGACTCAAAGCCTTGCCTCCTGCCTTCAAATCCTGCCTCATTCTAATGCATGACAAGCTTCCCCAAACCACAGAACAGTAAGCCACTGCGTGATGCGGTATATCGGTTAAGATGTTTTGGACCGCAAGTAATTGAAATTTCAGCTCAAACTAGCTAAAATAATAAAGGACATTTATTAACACATTATAATAATACAAAGGAGTTCAGGGGAATGAAAGACTAAGTTGGTAGATGCAATGGCTCGTCAATGTCACCACTACTTTGCCATTTATTGATCAATTAACTAAAGGCAGATCTTTAGGCTGCCTTCCCTCTCCATCCATAGATTAGATGCCTGCCAGCAGCATCTGGGGTATTTAATTCCTTGTTTACATTCAGTAGGGGAGTGGGAGACAGACTGCTACCGTAATCATGGAACATATGTCCTTCTCTTTGTTTGATTTGAGCAAGTTAGGTTATGGCCAGAGACAGTGTTTGTTTACACATTTCCCCACTACCTTGGCATTTAGGTGGGAACACGTGACTAGTTCAAAGCAATGAACCATGAGAAGAGAAATGAGTCACTTCCAGAATGAGGCAGATAGTAGCATGTGTGCCTCCTCCATTTCTTTCTTTCCCTGATGTAACCTAGGGGATACACGGTAATATGTTAAACTAGCAAATAGATCACAGAATGGAGGAAGCCTGGATACCACAGCCACCAGATGGAAGAGAGATTCTGATAACCTGCATCAGACTCTGAGTAATCTACAAATTAATTTTTGTCTCCTTGAGCTACTGAGATTTCAGGATCTGTCTGTTGGGACGTCCAGCGTTAATTACCTTGATCCATGCAGATTACACGCCCACCTGAGGGAAAGCTATGCACTGACCAGACTAAACGTCATCTAAGATGGAATGGATGTGCAGAATCTTTTGACTATATGCAATTTTATAGTAATAATTCCTGTGCTATTCGGTTGGAAACTCAAATGATTAAAAGTACAAAATATTTATAATTATCCTGCTAATTTTTGCTAAATGGAAAATTGTGCCATTTTCACGAAAAGCACCATCAAAAAGATAGAATGCCTTTGCAGACATACCTTTAGATTCTTGAAGGTCTTCAAAAATCCTTTTAGAAATAAAATACAAGCAGGTGACACTGCAAAACCTAGGGAATGACTGAGCTGTTCTGTGCAAACATTTATTGAACAACTACTATTGCCTAGCCCTGAGCAAGAAGCAAGTAATGCAAATAAGATATGACCCCTTCTGTCAAAACTATTGCCTACTAGAAGGCAGACAGACAAATTATGGCAAGAAGTTGAACAGATGGTCAAATACTCCCAAAAATCTACTATCAAGACAGCACACTGCTCAATAACGTCTAAGATCAGAGTGTAGTAACTAACATAACCAGGATTTAAGCTCAGGTACTCCAAGCTCCAAACAAGGCCCATGTTTCTCTAAAACCCCAATAAAAAACGGATTTAAAAAAATTAAGAAATTCATCATGACATTTAAGAAACCTAAATATAGCCTTTGTGGGAGGAAGCTGGTACCAAAAATCTAGAAACTACAAAAAGGATAATTGTGATGGCCTTGAAACTTGACCTTACATGTTGTTTGTTGTATTAAAGAAAGTTTGGTTCAGTTAAATTGATAACAAGAGAAACAATAAGGAGAACAGATACAATGAAGTATTGACAACATGTAAGGATATAGGATAGCCTGGTAGATATATTCAACCTAGATAATTAAGAAGAGATGAACGATAATTAAGAAGAGATGGAAGAACCAAGTTAAGCACCCAACATTTATGAGACACCAAATACTCATGTCTTTAGTGGGTCGCCCATTGATTGTACCCATTCTGGCCCCATGTGCTCTCTGCCTGAGATATGCACATAAAAATCCATAGCTGGTCAGTAGTGTCTTAGCAAGCTACAATTATACCTAGGCACACTTGCCCCTGATGATAGAGCAAGCTGTGTTGGCTCCAGATGCACTCCATCAGCTGAGCCAGCTCATGCTCAATACTGGTCTTCAGAAATGCGCCACAGGGCTTCCCTGGTGGCACAGTGGTTGAGAATCCGCTTGCCAATGCAGGGGACACGGGTTCGAGCCCTGGTCCGGGAAGATCCCACATGCCGCGGAGCAACTGGGCCCGTGAGCCACAACTACTGAGCCTGCGCGTCTGGAGCCTGTGCTCCGCAACAAGAGAGGCCGCGATAGTGAGAGGCCCGAGCACCGCGATAAAGAGTGGCCCCCACTTGCCACAACTAGAGAAAGCCCTCGCACTGAAACGAACACAGCCAAAAATAAATATAAAAAAATAAATTAAAAAAAAAAGCAGGAGAGTACCTCTCTGATTCATTGTGTTTTAAAGAGCTCACCTAATAAGTTCACACCCAAAAAAAAAAAAAATGAAATGCACCATGATCAGGGAAGGTTGATGGCAAGAAAGATAGGAAGGATGAATATTACGTAACACAGGATTCAGGGAGTGTGGTCCTTCAGTCCCACTTAAACCCCTTCTAAGTAGGTAAACCTACCCCTATTTTTTCCCCCTTGCTTCATGCTGTGTTTTAGGCTGATTCAATAAATCTGCGACTAGGGTATCTTGATTTGGTGTGTGAGCCTTTCTGTGCTGTGACCTGCCTACACCATGAGATATGTGTAAGGTAGCTGATGGTGCCAGAGGGTAAGGCCAGGAGGTGCCCAAGTTAGGGACAAAGGCTACAAAGCCTGGGATACCCCTGGAATTGTTGCCAGCACCAGCAAGAGTTGGGGCTAAGTCAGGACAGGGGGCCCGCTGGGTCCCGACAATACCAGGAGAACTGATCCACAAATTTACCAGTCACAGACTTGCTACCTGAACTCACTCACACAGCAGGACGTTCAGAGTATGCTATAAGAACATACACATAAGCGCTCTAGGCTCCCCTTCCTTCGTCCACCAGAATATGCAAACGCCCCATTCTCAGCCCACCTCTCCTCAAAATGACCACACACCACCTTGGACAGAACAGCTGGAGGGGCAGGGAATCAGAAAGACTCAGGATACACCTGAGAAAGCTTGAGTCATCCACGAGAAGAGACTAAGATAACATCGGTTGGCAAGTTTAAGTTTTCTGTTCTGCCTGGGGGTGATGTACTGAGGAAAAATAGGTATGTTACAGTAAAGAACCTACCTCTTCTTTGTAACGTAAGTAAATTTGTGAGTCCACTGCAGTTGTACTCACAGCACTAGCAATTTGGGAAAGAGAAAAAAACAAAAGGAATGAGGAAGAGAAAGTTGGTTAGTCAATGGAAGTAGGAAATGAAAATCTTTAAACCTGTCTGTCCCACTTCAAGAATCCATAAACACACACAGCCATACACACACTCTAAAAATATCTGGTACTCGATTATTTTGTCTGGAGAATGACTATCTTCAGTAGCAGGATACTCAGCAAGTTACTACACATATGTCTAAGTAGAAAAGTCCCAAACTCAAAAAAGCATAGGAGCCCCTATGCATTCATTTATGCGTGAATTAGTTCTCACTTTTCTGCCACAAACATAAAGTGTTTTGTTCTTCAATAGCTCTTTTTCCAGAAATACTATGCTACGATTCCTAAAAATGTGTTTCCTCCTATAGTAAAACTGGGACACAGCACAATCAAAGGCCAAGCTGGAGTCGAAGGGTAAGAATGATTCAGAAGTACTCATCCATTGGAGTGAATGATCTCTTAAATGGTATGATTTTTATGTCAACATTAAATGAAATTCTGTATGTGCTTTGGATATAAATTAAGGAAAAAGATGGAATTTCATACATGGGCTAGTCTGCTTTTTAGTCAAGGTAGTGATCAATATATGTAGGCCAAGGGCAAGTAGTAGAGATCCAATCAATCAGATGTCTGCAAATCTCAGGACAAGTAGATCAATCTTTACACATTTCCAGCTCTAAAGTATTTCTTTTATAAAGCTGAAAGAATGCACACCGGTGTCTGCAGTAAAATTAAAAACCCAGTATTTCCACATAGAAAAGTCAGATTTTGAAGGAAGCTCTTTGGAGTGATAAAAAGATCACCAGCTGCACACCTGGACGCTACGAGCACCCAAGCATCGGGGCTGAACAGAAAAGAGACAAGAGTCGGGAAGACTTGCACACAAGATGCTGAGATGTTCTGAGCTGAAAACGAGGGAGTCACCCTGCAGTTTTACTAAGATTCAACCTGTGGGGCTAATGCGCCATCTGGTG
Source organism: Grampus griseus (assembly GCF_964374135.1). Taxonomy (NCBI): domain Eukaryota; kingdom Metazoa; phylum Chordata; class Mammalia; order Artiodactyla; family Delphinidae; genus Grampus; species Grampus griseus. The sequence continues at coordinate 8,101,854 of NC_138997.1, forward strand.
GCCATTCAGGGCCTATGTGTCAAAAATTACCCAGATATTTCTAGATATTTTAGGATGCCATCATAGCTACAACAAAATACAGCTCATTCTGAAACTTAATAAACAGGATCTGATCTAAATGTGATGAAACACTAGGGAGCAGTTAATAATACGGAATAAGATATTTCTCATTTAGTACCTCCAGGGACAAAAAAAAAAAAAATGCCCCTTGGAATACAATCCCAACTTGAGATTTCTTTATGCATTTTCTGTATATTGAGATAAAAAATTTAATTACAGTATCCTGTAAGTTACATAATTGAAGATATATTCGGTTATTGCAAAAGATTACATGTAAGCACCAACAGAACTGCTTTTGAAATTCATGAATTTCAGCCCTAGAAATATACACCTTTCCCCATGGATTTTACAGCAGTGTTATTAATTGCCGCCACTGCATTATAACCAGAAGTTTCCAGAAGGATTCACTCATTTATCCACTTAGCTCTTTCACCATTACTTTTAGCAACCACGCTGAAATAAAAATTCTAGAAATTACTAAATGAAAACAAGAATATGAAATAGAAAAATGCTATATATATTCTCGGAAGCAAATAAATTAATGGTTATTTTAGTTCTTTTAATTTGTTCTCAATCTAGGCACAAGGTATTGCCAACAACTACAATTTAGCTTCTATTTAACTCTTTCAGAACAAGAGAGTCTGAAACGCTCAAGAGTGATCTACAGGATATCAAGTTCACTTAACTGAATCAACTCGGCACGCATCTTCCTTCACCTTTTTTTGGAAAAGGAAAGTGGACAAAAATACGGAATGCCACCCCAAATACTGCTTAATGTCCATTTGAATAGATAGGAATTTAAGTTAGCACATCTCCCGCCACCTCCCAAGAAGGAAAAACAGAGTCACACAAACATCTCCTCAGAAGTCGGCGGCGGGGGGGGGGGGGGGGGGGGGGCAGAGGCCTCTCCTGGGCCCTGGCAGTGTCCACGGAGACAGAGGCGGCCTGTACTCACACAGATGGTGAGAGCTCCAGCTCCCATCTCGCAGGAAGTACCCAGTAGATCTGATGAAGACTGGAGGAAAACATCAAAATGACAGCAAAACGCTAGAATTCCATTCGGTCGATATGCTCCGATGTGAAACCCAGCTCCAGATCCAGAGGCCCCACGGTGAGCGGAGAGCGGCTCCCAACATTTTCGGAAGTGTGGTTTTGCTTCTGATTTGGCTAAACCCACATGGCTGGGAGGGCTGCCTGGAGTTGAAACCTGATCCAGAGCGTCTAGGACTGGCAAGCAGACCGAGTCATGTGACCTGGGTCTTAAGTCGCTGACATCTTTTCCTTAAACCTGACTTGTTAGAGGCCACACACAGGCTTCTTCAGTTCAGAAAATGCCTATCACCTGGTGGTGTTCGTTAACAGGACTTAACTAAGTGCACAAAGCGAAAACATACCTGCTTCCCGTGGCTACTCATCTCCAAGACAAATTCACGTACTTACACTCAGGTTTAGGTCTGCAGGCATCTCTCCCACTTTTCTGAGGCAGTTTTCACTTCTATTGCCCCCCTAAAAATCAGTTACATTCTATCAGGATTTTCTTCCTTCCGCCTTTATTCTATCAGCACTGTTCTAAATGAAATGCTCTATTTTGTGTAGCTGTTACTGAACGCTTCTAATTATTTTCAAATTATCTTACATACACTGGTGATAAACATAAAACATGTTTCTAGACAGCCACAATTCTACGTGTGTGATTTACTGTCTGGAAAATTAGCCTCCAGCTGACCTTTCCAGAATTTTCTACTCCATATGCTGTGTCATTAGAAAATCTGATTTAACGATTTCCAAACATTTAAACGGATGGCTACAATATCCATGTCATTCAAGGCAGAAGGAAACTATCCTATTTTTTTAATACCACTTTTTCTGTCAAATCTTTCTCACTGGCACATTTAAGAGAATGCTGACGAATATTACGTGGGAAGTTTCACTTGACCCAACTTTAAAAGACTTAAATTGTCCCCAATCACAAAACATATTAATAATGTTAATTATTAATGTTAATGTTAATAATGTTAATCTTAAGGGGATGAGGTGGGAGGAAAAGGGAAAAACGAAATCATCTCCCATTTCAATACTTTTCTTCAAATCTAGTAGTATTCTTTGTGCAACGATAGCCAACCAATGCTACCTGCAGCAGACCCAAGAGAGCAGATCGTATTAAGCCACAGAACGTGACGCGTACGTTTTATGTCTATATGTGCACACGTAACCCTGCACAGACTCTACTTCCAAGAGACAGAATAACACAATCCCAAGACCATACAAGGGAATGGACATGGGATAATGGACAGAATCTTCTCTATTGCAAAAAGGAAATTTTTTCTACTTCCACCTTAATCTAGATGTGTATCACTTCTGCTTCTCGTTCACCCATGAGAAAACTAGGCTGATTACTAAAGAAAATCATAAAATAAAACTGTTTCTCATACTTAAATTTGTCTTTTTCTGATTATATAAATATTGCTGGTCCATGGTGAAAAATAAAAAGATTAGTTCACCTGAAGGCCCATCATCCAACATCACCCAATCAATATGTATTACCTACACTGGGCCAGGTGCTACGCTACACACCTTACTGACAATGTATGTACCTTCATTCCCGGATCATCCAATGGGGAGAGGGAGGAATAAGTAAATAAACTTTTTTCATTAGTAAGTGTCGAGACGCTAATAAAGAAGCCAAGATGTGGTAAAAGAATACCAGAGGTCACCCAGAAACATTTAACAGATCTACTTCCAGGATCTTTTCTATGCTTTTTAAAAACCATAATTTAAATCTAATTTCTGATCATTTTAAATCCTAATTTTTTTCACTTAACATTGCATCAGAGGCCGGATCCCATATTGTCAGCATCATAAACAATATTAATCATGTGTAGTACTACATTCTGTATAGATAACCATTGAGTCATTCTCCCATTTTTAGACATTTACACGGTTTCTGATTTTATGTATGTATGATTTTAAGTAATGCTTTGTCCTCATTCTAATTTTCTTTCCTAGTAAAGACTCCTGAAAGTGAAAGTTCTGGATCACAGAATATGAACACGTGCGAAGGCTCCTGACATACACTGGCTTCGGCGGTTTCTATTCTACAACCCACCCTACCCAAGTCTGAATATTTTGTAAAACATTTCCTAAGGTAATTAGTGAAAACGATTTCTCATCTTAAAACGTACACCTCTTTTTTTATCATAACATTAAAGAGATGAAAATCCTTATTAGTCATTGGTATTTTCTGTTCTGTGAACTGTCTTTGATCCATTTTCTTTGTCCATTTACCAACTGCGGTCCTATCAGTTGCAGTCTCTTTTATAGGGTCATTGTAAAGATCAAATGATATAATCCATAAAAGGCATTTATTGTTATTACCATTTGCCAGGTGCTATGCTAACAACTTTCGATGCTTATCACATGGTTTGACCATACATCTACCTGGTATTATTCAAAATATAATAAAAGATGAGGATCTAACTTGATGCTTTATTTTCATAAAACTACTGTGGCCCAGACTGTTAACACTCTCCAGTATGGAATCTCTTTCCGATAACATTAGAGCTCTTTCTCCCCCTTAGTTGGCTGAGCCCACAGTTATCGAGCTGGAGACTACATTTCCCAACCTTTCACACAGGCAGACAGGGCCATGTGACCAGATTTGCATTACAGAATGTGTACCAATAATATATGTGCAATAGTATTCTGTGTCATGTGCTTAATAGGAAATCCCTTGCTCCACATTTACTCTCCTTGCCCTTCATCACAAGCTGGAATGAGGATGCACCAGAAACCTAGCTTCAACCATGCAGAAGAGGGACAATGTCCCAGAGGATGATGGAGTAACTAGACGGAAGGAACCTAGACCTCTGAATGACCTTGAGGAGTACAGCGTCCTACAAGCCTAGACCAAGGAAACTTTTATGTGGCGATGAAATAAATCTCCCAATAAGCTACTATATTTGAAGGGTCTATATGTAAATATATGTGTATGTATATAAAACAACTCTGTCTTTAGCCTAACTCATATACTCAACAAAAGGACTCAGCCCCATTTACTGAGCAAATTTTTCATTTCCCACTTGTGACACTATCCATACTATATATTAAATTCACACATACACACACATACACACACATGCACACACCAGGGTATTTTTCAGGCTAAAATATTCTATCTAGTTTTTCTTCCTAGTTTTATATCACTTTCATAATATTTGAACAACTATAACTATAATATTCATTTAAATATCTAACAAAGATAGTTTTTCATTATCCATCTCTTTCAAGATCGTGTTGCTCTTCTTTCTAATCAAGTCTTAACGATGAATTTCAAAAACATTCAGTAATGTCACAAGTTAGAGAACCAAAAAATTATACCTCTTGTTATTGTTTCTAATAGATATATGTTTATCTTATTTCTGATTTGGATATTACTATATAAAGATGACATAAGGAATCTCCATAACTTTTTATACACCATTATAAAGTAAAATTAGTACTGTACCTAACAAATTTTTATCCTTAGTTATTTTTCTGTGATGGCTAGATTTCACGTGCAAAAAAGAAACGCTGAATAGGCCCTTTAACAAAAAGCACCAGAAGACTCTCTTCACTACAAACAAAGTTTGTTTCTCCATGGAATGTATATATAATTGGAGTCTGAAATATTATATTTTCCTGACCCTCGAATGGATGAAAGTGATAGTAGAGTCCAATTAATTCCAGAAAGGTCTCTGAACTGTCACACATGTACATCCCTGAGTACTGATTTACAAAGAACCTTAAGACATACAAGCCACAGCCAGGAGATTTGCTTATATGAGCTATTGCTTTTCCCCCAGGAAGGATAATCAAGGAGTTTTAAAAAGCGCTTTTCTGAATAGTCCGCTATGGTGGGCTAATTCGATGACTACTTCCAGAAATGCTGAAATACCACGGCAGGACAAAGGATGTCCTATTTTCAAGAAGATCCCTGGGCACCCTGGAGGAAGGTGCCAAGGTTACTTCACAATGGGTGGTCAAGGCCCCTAAGACACTGTCATTCAAAATCACCCTTTGACCTGGGGAAGCCTGACAAAGGAAGCTAAAAGGACCAGGTTTACCCTCTCGCCTCCAGAAAAGCTAAAAAATGCTTCAAAGCCAAGCCCTCTGATGCCAGCTGGCAGAGCTCTCAAAGGGAAAAAAATCCCTTTAGCTGGAGTAGATATAACAGTTGCCAGGAGAACAGTTGGCAGTACCTTTAGATATAATACTGTTAGCCATGTAGCAGGCATCAGCGAGTATCAGGGCGGGTAGTGGCAGTGGGTGGCAACTATAGAATGAACCACCTGAGGCCCATTAGAAATGGGACAGTGGAGGCTTTTTTTGGGTCCAAACTCAGTCACAGTCTTTACTCCAGCTCCTGCCCTATCCCAGCTATTTCTCAATGAGAATCCCAACCTGGCCCAGAATCAATGACCTCCAATCAGATAGGATATCAGAAGTCAGCTAGTCAGCAACTATCTAGCATTTATATACTCTCTCTCAGTCAGAAGAGTTCCAATACTTTGGTGTTTGAATCCCTCACGGTAGATGCACTTGAAAGATTCCTTGTTCTAGTCCAGGGTCAGCAAACTAGCCTGTGTGCCGAACGCAGCTACCCTAGATGACGTCTGGTCACACCCATCTGTTTACAGGATGCATATGGCTACTGTGGCAGTACCAGGGAAGAGATGAGTAGCTGCAGCAGACAGAACCCATGGCCCGAAAGCCTAAAATATTAACCACCGGATCCTTTATAAAGCTTACTGACCCTTGCTCTAGACTATTCAGTAACATTACTGGGCATTAGAGTCCTCATATAACCAGAGAAAGACTAGTCTATGGGCTTTGGCTCCTTAGAAGATAGGAGGAACTAAGTCTTTCTTTGGTTTGTGAATCTGCTTCGTTAAAACAGCCCCATTCTGTGGGGTCAGGCCTATTCTTACCTTCTCCTAAGTATTTTCTGAAAGATTTCCCTGCAAAGGGTCCAGTTTAAATCTGATGATCTCATCTCTGCTCTGAATTCTAGATACCTTCCCATCCCACTTCAGGAAAAAAAAAAATGACCACAGTCCTAGGAAAAGATCAATTTCTTTGTAGCCATGGAAACCAACAGCCAAAATAACTAACTTAAACCTGTTCAATCGTCACCTTGCCTCAGTAAACCACCTGGTTTTGCAAGCCAGCCCATAAATGACAGCCCATCACTTCTGGCCAATGAGCAATGCTCTAATAAACATGTCTCTGAGCGCCAAGCAGTCGATAAGCACCTTATTTGAATAACCGCTCTCCTTCAGATGATGTCAGCACCTCCTGAAAGCCCACCAATCCTAATTCCACACTTCCTGTATGAGACAGCAGTCCGCTCTGCTCAGAAGGCCTTCCTGCCCAGCATAGCTTTCCCTTACCACAATAACCAAAAATTCAGCTGTCTTTTTACTTCAGGTACTGAGTATTGGTCTCATCATTCTTTGATGCAACCCAAAGTTTAGACACCCCACTTCCATGGGTCATTTTTCCGTTTGGGTTTTTTTTTTTTTTTTTTGCGGTACGCGGGCCTCTCACTGCTGTGGCCTCTCCCGTTGCGGAGCACAGGCTCCGGACGCGCAGGCTCAGCGGCCATGGCTCACGGGCCCAGCCGCTCCGCGGCATGTGGGATCTTCCCGGACCGGGGCACGAACCCGCGTCCCCGGCATCGGCAGGCGGACTCTCAACCACTGCGCCGCCACGGAAGCCCTCCGTGGGTCATTTTCAAGCCACAGTGGTTGACCTGCATTTCTATTGCTTCCTCACTAGCTTGCCTGCTGCCCCTCCTTCTAGCCCCCTTTACAGCTTCCATGTTAACTCTCATCATGCCCCCTGACTGAGGCTAGACTGCTTGCTACCCTTCCCTCCTCCCCCGGAAGCCAAAGCAGATCCGCTACACCAGTCTCCACGGCAGGAGAAAAGCAGGGCCCAGCCCACGATGAACTGGGCAAGAGGGCTGACTTGGGAATCGGAAGCAATGGACATCCATGGTAATCCCCCAGATGGGAAACAAGAGAGGAGCTACATTTTCTTTTTTTTAAATTGAGGTAAAGTTGATTTACAACATTATATAAGTTTCAGGTGTACAACATAGTGCTTCACGATTTTAAAGGTTATACTCCATTTAGAGTTATTAGGAAATACTGGCTATATTCCCTGTGCTGTACAATATATCCTCGTAGCTTATTTATTTTATACTGGATTTTCTTTTGAAAAGTTTTAGTCATTTTCCCGACAAGCTTGCTAAAGCCATAATTAACTTTTTTAATTTCACTAGCACTTATACAATGCACAATGTGTACCTATTAATATTCTAGGAATCATGGCTAAGGAGAGGTACGGGAAATGGTGTATCACTTGAACTATGAAGTATATGTAAAAATATTAAGGACATCAGTTGCACATCTTGTGAAGGTATACCGTTTGACCATTTTGTCTCACCTGCAGAGTGATTTGAAAGACCATGTACCTGTACGAGGTGGGAATTACTATTGCTAGCAATCAACACAAACACTTAATACCTACTGTTCGTCATTCTGCCAGCTTCACAGTTGACGATTACCCCATGGCCCCTGAAGGCACTTGAGTCTTAATCCCTCAATTAGAAAATACAATACACTCAACTGTATAATCAAATTCGAAATGTGTGCCCTTAGTAGTTGAGAAAATTCTAAAATTAGAAGACAGGAAAAGATGGGATGGACAGGAGTGACTGCAGCTAGAGCTGCAAGGAGGCTAGTGTTGAGCTGACTCATACGGAAGTCATTGATTAGGACAACAGAGGAAGGAAAGGGCATCTAACGTGGGTCTGTGTGATGAGCATGGAGACAGATACCAGCGGCAAAAGCAAGGGGTTTTAAAGAGCAAAGAAAGAAACCTAGGCAAATCAGGAACTATGGTGGGTTCTTAAGGAGAATGAAAGCTTGAGAAAACTAGTGCCAGATTCATCTGGAAGTCTAACCAGAAGGTGCTAGGATGGGAAGGAGACTCATTATACACAAATGGACTCTGTCAATAATAATCCAGCTGAGACGAACAGGTCTTGAATTTATGTAGTGAAGGAAAAATCACGTGAATTCTGTAGAAAGAACTCATAAGATGGATAACTGACTTTACATGAGAGGCAAAAGACGTGCGATACTGGTCAAGGTGAGAGAGGCATGCAAGATGGCTCTGGAGCTGGTTTTCCAGGACACTGGAGCAGTGCCTAATAACTAGGGCACTTTAAACTGCAGTCTGCCTGGAGTAAAGTTTCGATTTATGCTTGTTGACTTACAAATAAGGTCCCCCTTGACTCTTAAAAGTGTTCTGGGAAAGCTGAGGTTAAGCGAGGTACCAGCAAAGGCTATTGCCAGGGTGTCAGAAGGACCCTCTCCACCAGGATCTTAAGAACCCAGAATCACCAAATGTCTGCCTTGCACTGGGAAGATCTTTTCACTCCCCTCTACACTAACTCCAGTGCAAGGTCCCGTGGACCCGTTCATGAGATGCGGGCCGAGGAGGCCTACATGGACCACCGCAACCCACTCCCCCTGGGGGTTTTCTGGACCACCACAGTCTTAAGTAGCAATAAAAAATGTCTGTCCACCAAGGGGGGTTTCTTGTCTTCTTCTCCCATGCTGAATTTTCTTCTGTCATCCCCACACACTGAAAACAATAGTGAGGTACTGCCAGCACTGATTCAATCTTCAAACAAATTTGCTGCATAAATCCAGAACCACAAGACACTTGAGGCTTTTTGTCACTCTTCAAAAGTGATTTTGAATTCTTTTTCACCTTTGATTTAAGAGACTGTATTACTTGGGAACTCCCTGGCGGTCCAGTGGTTAGGACTCCGCGCTTTCACTGCCGAGGGCCCGGATTCAATCCCTCGTTGGGGAACCAAGATCTCACAAGTCAAGCGACCCCCCCCTCAAGAAAAAAAAAAAAAAGAAAGAAAGAAACTATTACTTAAGCGATTGTACCTTTGACAACGGAAGCTTTAAAGGCACAAAATTTTTACCTTAGTGTTTTACACGTAAGTTTGATTTAAATATTAAAAAAATGGTTCTAGAAATCATTGTCCTAGTTGGGACTACGTATTATATGGTAACCCTAATAGAAGAAATTAATTAGTTGGCAAGCAACGTGTTTGAACAGAAAGTTACGGTTGGTTTCAGGTAGACTCTAGAAATCAGTCACGAAGTGGGAGAAAATTTCAGTAGCACGTGTACGTTAGGGTCATTTTCGTAAACATCTCAAAGCCTGCTGCGGCCTCCTCTGGATTCTTTAATCCCTCCCTAGAAAATCAGCACAGCCTATTCTCTCTACCTCATAAAAGTTTTTCAAATCAATTTCCTCTCTGTTCCCACAGCCATTTTTAAAATGAAAACATGTTAAATGCAGACCTCATCAGCGTCCCTTTGGTACAACTGCACCCCTTCGTTTCTGAACTACGTCTGACTGTGTTCCTTTCCTGCTTATTCTCTTTAGGTCTAAGGGCTCCACAGATGAGGCTCGAGGGATCCGTGGTCACCCATTTAATTGTATTTGGATTCTGATGCTCACACTGAAGTGAGCATCCGTTGTAATATTTTTAACCTTTTATGAGAATAAAAACTGTAGGCCTAGATGAAATTCCAAACTCCTTTAACGTGGCTTCAAGGTTTTTCAAAATCAAATTCTGTACTAGCCTTATTTCCATTGTATACCTTAAACTCTAATATCTTGCTCGTGGTAGGCTGGAAAATAACCACCCAAACGTGTCCACATCCGAATGCCCAGAACTTGTGAATATGTAACTTTGCATGGCAAAAGGATTTTGCAGATGCAAATTAAGATGCAAATTTAGATGGGAAGACTGGCCTGCAAAATCTAATCTCAAGGTGGGCCCAATCTAATCACAAGCATCCTTATAAGAAGGCAGGAGGGTCAGAGTTGGAGGAGCTGTGATGATGGAGACAGCAACTGTAGTCAGAGAGATTTGAAGGTTCAGGGCGAATGGCTTGGAGAGAGAGAAGGAAGCCACAGCCAGGGAAGGAAGCTGGCCTCTAGAGGGGCAAGGAGGACCCCGATTTTAACCCAGTGAAACCGATGGCAGACTTCTGACCTCCTGAACGGTAAAATAATAAAATTATGTTGTTTTAAGTTACTCAATTGGTGGTAATTTGTTACAGCAGCAATAGGAAACGAATACATTGTCATTCCAGAAATCAAGTGAGGCTTACATTTTCCTTTTTGTTCATGGTCTTGTATTTGCCAGAAATGTCCTTGTCTCCTCTTCCCACTTAGGGAACTAATACACACACTTCAATGTCCAGCACCAATGTCACTAGCATGCCTGACGGGTTGTCTCTGTGCACACATGTCTGGTTTAAACCACTAGTATAATATTTACACATGGCATTGCTATTGTTTGCAAACCTATCTTTCTAGATTGAGAACTCCTTGAGGGATAGGGCATTATCATATTCAATTTCCTTATAAGCTTCATAACATAGATATTTGCACAAGTAACGCATTAAATGTGTGGTGATAAATCTTGGGTTGCTCCTGGAAGTGCTTTGGGACTCATTTAAAAGGAGGACAAGAAATAGAGATTGCACGAGCGTACCAGACAAAGAACTGAAAAGTGTGAGCACGCATATAATTTCGAAGGGATTTGGGAGAAAAAGGTTCAGAGATTTGAAAGAGGAAAAAGAGTCAAGAATAATAAATACAGGATGAGGGAAACAGGTGGTCCAAAGGTAGAAACTTCCAGGGGTAAGATAAATAAGTCCTGGGAATATAACTTACAGCATGGTGACTATAGTTAATAATACTGTTGTATATTGGAAAGCTGCTACGATCTTAAAAGTTCTCACCACAAGAAAAAAAAGTATAACTATGTGAGGTGATGATGTAACTAAACTTACTGTGGTGATCATTTTACAATATTACCTATATCAAATCATCATGCGTATTTTAAACTTATGCAATGTTTATATGCCATTTATATTTTAAGACAACTGGAAAAATAACAAAGATTTATATTTCTGTAAGAAATTAATATAAAATTATATTCTGTAATTATATTGTGCAAGCATATAAAATCTCTAAGACAAAAAAACAAGGAGGAGTGTAGTGCTCATGGGAACATATGTTCGTGGCCATTAATATCCGAGTTCTTCATTTTCAACCTCTATCAGGAAGAGCCCACTGAACTTTTTCAAGTCTTAACTCTGAATAAAGGTTAAGTTAAAATTCTTGACGCAATTACTTTTGATTTTTTTTAATAAGAATCCAGTTCGTTAAATTTTATTAAAAAAAATTTTTTAGGGACTTCCCTGGTGGCGCAGTGGTTAAGAATCCGCCTGCCAATGCAGGGGACACGGGTTCAAGCCCTGGTCCAGGGAGATCCCACATACCGCGGAGCAACTAAGCCCATGCGCCACAACTACCAAGCCTGCGCTCTAGAGCCCACGAGCCACAACTACTGAGCCCGTGAGCCACAACTACTGAAGCCCATGCACCTAGAGCCCGTGCTCTGCAACAAGAGAAGCCACCGCAATGAGAAGCCCACACACCGCAGCGAAGAGTAGCCCCCACTCGCAGCAACTAGAGAAAGCCTGAGCGCAGCAACGAAGACCCAACACAGCCAAAAAGAAATGAAAAAAAAAAGTTATTTTAAAATATATGACCTGTGGCTGGCACAGTGCCTGACCCATTGAGAGACTGTAATAACATGCTTCATATTCTTTAAAAAAATCCAAAAAGTGAAAAAACAAGTCATGAGCAAATAAAACAAAAATCTTATTTACTGAATAATTCCCAGAACTGGAATTAAAAGTTGTTTTTTACTTGTGATGGTGTATACGAAATAATCACTAACATTTGTTTATTGCCAAAGTGTTTCACAAATGCTCTCATTTAGTTACTGCAACAATTCCACAGTATAGGTATTAATTCACGTTTATCAAATGAGAGACTGAGACTCAAGAAAAGGTTCAGATTCGCACAGCCAACAATGGACAACGCTAGGTTTCAAACCCAGGCTTCTCTGAGATCTATGTTCTCACAAATGCATTAAATTACAATCAGTAAATCCCTCTTTTTGTAACACATCTGATTTCCAATTGTGACAAGATCAAGTGTAAAGACATATTATGAACATCATTGCTAACTACAAGATATAAATAGTAAACCAATAACAACTGAGAATTAAAGCAGAAGAGATCTTTTGAAAAATTAATTACTAAGCATTTTTACCTGTATTATATCTCATTCAATCAACATGAAAAAACCTAGAATGTAAATGCCATCATTCCCATTTTATAATGAAAAACTATTTGAAACTCAGAAGTCAATTTACTTGCCCAACCACTGCTGGAAAGATGTACAAACAGAATGAAACTCAAGATGTCATGTATTTATTTAACAATAAAATAATTACTAAGAGAATACCATGTGCCATGTACTATTGCAAACAGTGGATTTTCTATGGATATAACTTGTAATTGTAAAAGCATTAAAATTCATGAGTTATAATATGCTAGACTATCATCGACTGCTTGGGAAGATGGAAGGTGCATTACTACAGGATTCTTGTGTATTCATGCGGCAGCTAACTGTTCAGTAGCAATATCTCACATTACTATAGCTGTAATAGTTTAATGATTATTTACAGATATGCATTTCTATTAAATCCCCATTTTATGTATAACAATGTGTGCTCCCCTTCACTGGAGTATGGTAAAACACCTAGTGGTCAAGCAATTAACTACTGCAGCCTGAGATAAATCAATTTCATAGTCATGCACATCAAAGAGAGTCTCAAAGTACACAAAAGGGAGAGAATCCTTCAGCTCAAAAGTTAAAAGTTAAAAAATGCAAGGAAGGAAAGGAAGGAAGGAGGGAGGGAGGGAGGGAGGGAGGGAGGGAGGGAGGTTGGTTAAAGTCCCAATACTGCATATAAAAGATATGTCAGAAAAAAATAAAACTAAAAACTTTCTCTTCAGTGACTGTAGCAATGATAAATTAAAATCACCTACTGGTTACAAAAAAAAAATCCAACAACTTCAGAACAAACAAGGTCAGTGCAAAATTAATTCCTGTGTTGAAGTAACAGAGATCATTGTTAAATAAATCACTCTGTTTGTTTCTGTTTAACACAACTGGAAACAAACTACCGATTGAAGTGAGAAATTTTAAAAGTCCAATCAGCATTAAAATGATGGATTTAATGAATCCATAAATTTCTCCTAAATAAGCAATCACGTAATTGCACATCAATTTCAGCACACTGTTGACAGGGACTTTCCAAATTGCTAGCTAGTTCCACTATTATATCCCCAAAGGAAAATAACACAATGTAAAAGGAAGAGGGGGAAAACAGAAATTTGTGAGATCTATAAGCTTAATTATAAAGAGAAAAGGGTAGGGGAAAATATATACATACTTATACATACATATAAAATGATATATGTATACACACACACATATGAAACGAAGCAAAGGAGGAAAAAATATGAAAAGCCAAGGAAAAAAGATAATTATCACCTACCACCACCTTTCAGAATTTCAGTGTCAGGGTTTAGGTTGAGAGATACAATAAATGCAACTATAAAGACTAGAGTTAGACTTCCCTCTCTCCATTTTAAAAACTTTCTCTCTAGTTTTGGTTTTCAAACCTTATAAAGGAGGACAAAGATAATAAGGTATATTTCAAACATATTTCCAAAGTATGACCATCTGAAGACTGTCAACTGCATCATACCCACGTTTTATATGTTTACTATTCCTTTCAGATACCTAAAATCAGGCTAAAAATCTGTCCGAAACATAGTATACGTAATGTGCTGTGATTTAGGATTAAAGCAAGGAAAGAAAATGTGCAACTGTTTTGAATTAATGAGATGAGAATTTTTAATAAATAATCCTGAGGTAGGTCTGTGAATTCCCCTTATAATGACAACCACAGGTACACAATCCCCTCTTGCAAATACTCTACAATATCATTATATCTGTATGAATTCATTTGGCCTTTTGCACTACTGTCTTTTAGCTCCTTTCAAAGTCTCTTTTCTTAAAAAGTTGAGAGAATGCAAGTGTTTCCTTCTAGTCAAAAGATGTAGGAGGGCTTCCCTGGTGGCGCAATGGTTGAGAGTCCGCCTGCCGATGCAGGGGACATGGGTTCGTGCCCCGGTCCGGGAAGATCTCACGTGCTGCGGAGCAGCTAGGCCCGTGAGCCATGGCCGCTGAGCCTGCGCATCTGGAGCCTGTGCTCCGCAGCGGGAGAGGCCACAGCAGTGAGAGGCCCACGTACCGCAAAAAAAAAAGATGTAGGAAATAATAAAATCACAGCTAGTATTTACTTGCTAGGAGAGTGTGGTACTTTGCAAAGCAATTTCTATTTCAGTTCATCCTTACAACAAAACCAAAATCTGTATGATTTTTATTCCCGTTTTTGATATGTGAAAGATTCTATAAAACCAGCTGGAGATTCCAGGGCTGGTGGGTGGCAGTCAGATGTACAAATCAGAGACTGCGTTTCTAGAACTCATAAGGTTTATCGCTAAGATGTACTGCCTGTCTGGTCTCTTAATTTTATTGTTTACATGCTTCTAAAACAATGGTTGAGGTAACTGTAATATAAAAAGAGAGTTACCACTAAAACATTAAGACTAAAAAAGAACACAACCAATGGATAAGAAAAAGAAAAGTACCAGGAATTCAAAAGGAGTTAGCTATAGCAATTGAGCACCAACCAAAGCTGATAGATTTGTGTAAGTCAGTGCTGAAATGGACATACCTAGTTCTTCTGTCACATAAAACGAAGCCACATTTCTTCTGGAAGTCATAATCTTTTCTTCTGACATTAAAGATAGCCAGAATTTATCACATGACTCCTTAAGTCAAGTGACAGTATATCATGAGAAGTATTTTCAACATCAGTTGGGCTAAATACAGAGCTATTCCTCAGAAGGTTCTTATTCTTATATCTTCCCTCTAGGAAAGCCAGTGGAGGAACAGTCAATTGGAACACTTGACACTTAACATTGTAACTCTGTTATGGCTTAATTATAAAGTGAGTTCAGGATCTGAATAGATGCAGTTCCAAAAAAGATATGCAAATGGTAAATAAGCACCTCAAGCGATGATCCAATGAGCCGTTAGAGAAATGAAAGGCAAACGACAATGGGATACCACTTCACACCCAATGGGATGCTCTAAACAAAAAAAGACAGGTAATAACAAGTGTGGGTGAGGATGCAGAGACCCTGGAGCCGCTGTGGTCTGAATGTTCACGTCCCTCCAAAATTCCTATGTTGAAATCCTAATGCCGGTTGTGATGGCATGAGGTGGAGAGGCCTTGGGGAGGTGCTTAGGTCATGAGGGTGGAGCCTTCATTAACAGATTCTTATAAAAGAGACCCACAGAGATCCCTCACCCCTTCCACCATGTGGGGACCCAGCAAGAAGGCATCTATCAACCAGGAAGTGGGTCCTAGCCAGCCATCACGCTGAATCTGAGGGCACCATGGTTCTAGACTTCCCAGCCTCCAGAACGTGAGAAATAAATTTGTTGTTCATAAGCCACCCAGTCTGTGGTATTTTGTTACAGCAGTCTGGATAAGACGGGGTTAAGACTGTAAAGGGCTTTAGAAAGCAGCTCCTCAAAAGGTTATACACAGTTATCACATGAACCAGCAATTCCAATCTGCTGTATACCTCAGGGAAATGAACACATATGTCCACACAAAAACTTGTGCATGGATGTTCACAGCAGCATTACGCATAATAGCCGAACAGTGGAAACAACCTAAATGTCCATCAACTGACACATGTGAAACAGGAGGGAAGGGGGCAAGGCACAACCTTTAAAAGAATGACACGGCCATAGTACATGACGAAAACTAGTGAGAATCAACTAGGTCCAAGACGGCGGAAGATTTGACTTCCAACAGACCTTGAGCCTTATTATACGCTCATTGTAATATATTAGCATGCTAAATGACACACCCACCATCACCATGACAACACTGAAGCTAACCATAAAAGGCCAGAAAGTGGGAGGTGGCCCATTTCCTGGAAATGCCCGCCCCTTCCCCAAAATAGTTAGAATACTCCTCCCACTCATTAGCCTATGAACTTAACAGCCCAGAAAAACTAACCACACCATATTTTGAGGCCTCTTGCTTCTTGCCTTCTGAGATGGCCCATACTCTGTCAGTGGACTATGTTTCTCTCTAAATAAATCTGGTTCTTACCAATCACTTCGTCTCCGAATTCTTTCACGACAAAGAAAGAACCTGAAATTCACCAGCAACACATGGATATATAGTATATCCATATAACAATTATTTAGCAATAAAAGGAAACAATGTACGACGCATGGTACAACAGGATGAAGCTTGCAAACATTTTGTTAAGTGAAAGAAGCCAGTCACCATGGACATATATTGTATGATTCCATTTATATGAAAAGTCTAGATGAGTGGTTGCCGGCTGAGGAAAAAGAGAGAGTGTTAGAGGGAATGTGGAATGACCACTAATGGTATGGTATTTCTTTTTGGGTGATGAGAATTTCTACAGTTGATCCAAATTGAGTTTCAGAAACACTATCATGAGGTCTTTTTAATCTAGAAGCATTGCAGCAGGTGTTAATAACTGTCATCTTCAAGCATAAGGGAGTCTCATAAGGTAGAATTGCATCATAATATGACCAGCTAGTTGCGTTAGGGATACCTTCAAGGCTGAATGAGCTAGTGATTATTATTTAAATTTATCAATGATTATTATTTAAACTTTTTTGGATCCTGGACCCTTTGAGTATGGGTTGAAAGCTTTGAACAAGGTAGGCATGGTGTTACCCTGAGGAATGTAATTAATTTCAGACATTGGAAGAGGACGCTCCATGACTGTAGTGAAACAAGACAAAAACAAGATCATTCTCTAATCTTGCCTGAACTGAAAGTTTAACCAGGAAAGAAGCGGAATGCTGTGCCGTCACAAAAATGACCAAGCATCCCCCTCTTCTGGTTAGCAGGAGTGACTACTGCTTCTTCTCCAGTGATGACTCTAGCCTGTTCCTCTAGCTTCCTGGATAAAAATTAAGATACCTAACAGTCACATTGCCTCTGCTCTTTGACAGCACGCAGCCCAGAACAGACCCTTCACTTTCTTTAAACTTCTCTAAAAACCACCTTATCCAAATCCTATAATAAGCTCCACCTGACCCTTCTTTTTGAGACAGGCCATGGTTTTCCAAGGTACGGATCACCGTTGCTGCAGCAGTAAGCCTAATTGGGCAAGGGTGTGTTCTTGCCAGTGTCTGGCTGATGGGAACCAACAACACCTAAAATATTTATCATATGTTGTTAATAAAAGCATGTATAAAATTTTATGTATATTATAACTTCATGTTCCTATTGAAATACGCATATAAAAATCACACACATTACATATATAACAGTTACACTGATACAAGAAAGAACGTGGATACACACCAAACTATTAAGAGTAGTTGTCTCTGAATGTTGGTATGATTGTTTTCCCTTTTTGTTTTTCTGGATTTCATATTTTCCTTCAAATATCATATATAATTTAAGAAGGGAGGAGGGGAAGAGACAAGAAAAACCCTCCCCAAAGAATATGTTTTAAGAGAAGAATCTCATTCACAACGATTGTCCATGTATAAAGGTTTCAACCTTTAGCATATTAGAATCACTTGGGATACTTGCTGAAAATAAGGATTCCTGGGCTTCATCCCTGGGGTGGACCCCAGAATCTGGATGTTGGACCCCAGGAGATACAAACCCATAAAGTCTGAGGAACCTTGAATAATGCAGCTTTGGGGACAAACCAGAACTTGAAAGATGTACAGATTAACAGCAGAAGGAGAGGACTTTTTAGGCTAAAGGAGAAGAAGAATGAGTAGCCTGAAACCATGCAGCTGCATGTGCCGGGAACAGGGAGAGTAATGCCCCGCAGGCTCTCATTAACCTGATTTGACCCATCTGATGGAACTGCAGGCTCCTCTAGAGAACAGTTGGAAACTGAGCAGGTTTGGAAAGGTAAGGTGGGTACTATGTAAAGTTCACTCAAGTTTCCCACCCACATTGCTGACATCAATCAACAATTCACAGGTTTCTTCAATTTATATCCACACGTTTTTCTAACTTTTCTTTAACATTTCCACTGGCAATCTTCCTTCTTCCAACCCTATTAAATCTTTTCTACCCTCCAGGAACTCATTCTCTCCTCTTTACTTACGCTGCCAGCCAACAAAGAAACATGGAAAACAAAATTAAGTTTAAAAGTTCCCTGCTGAGCATCTACCTGATTCTATGACACAAGAGTGTAAGTCATCAGTATCTTTCCACATCATGTTAACTTTTTTTTTAAAGGAATGGGACTTTCCAATGAGTAATCTGATCTCTTACTTGTGTCAAGAAATTTAAGCAGAAAAGTGTTCCTACCTTTAACCATTTAAAAGAAAAATGTTTATATTAAAAGTGAATAATTTGAGCTTTTGTCTACAATATAAATAACTTTACAGCTGAAAGAGACTTCAAAGTACAAACTTTCATTTTACTGATCACAGCTGTTTCACAGCTTATTTGCCATAAAACACACCCCCAAAATTATATTTTAGCTGAAAATTCCCCTCTATATTTTATGCCCCATAAAATAGTTAACAGTAAACCTTTTTTGTGAAAACCATTGATTTTCCATTGGCAGTAAAATTTTCAATTAACAGAGAAATACTATTTGATATTAAATCAGTTTAATACATATGGAATAATGTTATCATGTCCTCATCCTAAGCCTATTGGAGTAGCTAATTCAGGTATCAAACAAAAATCTCCAAGTAGATGATGGTCAATGATAAACTAAATGGAACCCCAAAAGCAAAGAAGCAGTTCCTTTAAAATTAAAAATTTACTCTGCCTAGAGGTTTTCTATTCTGCTACAAAACTATTATGAATAAAGGATACCACTGAAAATGAGGCACATAATGTACTTGCACTGATATTATCTCAGCAGAAAAGGAATTTAGAGCTTGTAATGGTGAGAAACATGAGCCATTTTCAGGTGATTTGGAGTAATTTTAAGAAAACTCCCATTTAATAAATTAAATGCTATGTCTGATGAACACAGCTGCAGACTCGAAGGGCTCTCACAACTAGAATGCCTTCTTGGTAGGTTAATGTCAAAAGTTCCATTTTAATAAAGGGTAACTTTAATTTTGCAAAAAAGTAATCATGATACACTTTCTTCTTTTCATGTCTTTGAGTTAAATTAAATACTTCGATTGTGATAGCGTGGGCAGAGAATGTTGTTTTAAAGCCAAATAAAACTCCATTCTACAACCTATGTTTGATAGATTCATACGCTTTTCTAGCCTTTTTCCCCCTGTACATAAATGAGGTAACATCAGCCTCATAGTATTATTACAAGGATTAAGAGAGACTGTGTATATGTAGAAGGAAAGAAATACTGGTGGCAGAACTCCACAGGAGTGAAGTGTCTTTTGATTAGAGAATAAACCACAGTGAATGGTAAGGGACAACTAGAAAACAGAACAGTATACGAAATGACTCTGCGTAATAAAGGAAAAAGAATCTTAAGATTTCACAAGCAGCTGAGAGGGAAGGAGAGAAGGGGCCTTGAGAAAAATGCTGGAGAGAGAAGGGAGAGGACAGCAAAGCAAGATGGAGGCAAGACTGTGACCCAAAGAAAAGAATTGGCCATGAGAAGTTCCCTGTGGCCAGCTAGGCTCTTAATAAAACAAGGCTGACAGACATTCTATTTTAAGGTTCCCCCCTTGTACTCTAATGTGTATCTGCTGCAATTAGCAACCCCTCCCCCCCAACAAAAAGGAACAAGTCTGTTAGAGGAAAGGATCTCGTGTAAAGCTGTCTTGGGTAAAGTCTTTTTTTTTAAGATTTAATTTAATTTATTTTTGGCTGCATTGGATCTTCGTTGCTTGTGGTGAGCGGGGGCTACTTCTCGCCACAGTGCGTGGGCTTCTCATTGCAGTGGCTTCTCTTGTTGCGGAGCACGGCTCTAGGTGCGCGGGCTTCAGTAGTTGTGGCATGCAGCCTCAGTAGTTGCAGCACACGGGCTTAGCTGCTCCGCGGCATGTGGGATCTTCCCGGACTAGGGCTCGAACCCGTGTCCTCTGCATTGGCAGGCAGATTCCCATCCACTGTGCCACCAGGGAAACCCCCTTGGGTAAAGTCTTATTAAAAGTTGGCTAAATACAACTGCCTCCTACCAAGTGGTGTTTTGAGGAAATCAAGGAATGTGGGCTGTGTTCCAGATTTGAACTTACACAAGGTGATGAAAAGGGAACAGTTCTAAGTGGTAAGACACAAGCAAGCTGGAGGATTCAGAAACAGAAAGGACCAAGTGGTGTCCGGAAGAAAATTAAACCCCAGAGATAGTGGGGGAGGGAGGTAAGAGGCAGAGTTCATTTCATTTAAATATCATGGGACCAGTGACCCCAGTAGGGGGAAAATCAGGTTGCCAACTTCTGCCGGTGTCTTTTGATTGGCAGTCAGTAAATGTCAGTTCTCTTCCCTTCTGAGGAATGAATAATGTTGCATACCTCGGATACAAGTGTTTTCACGCTTGTTACAACTATCAGAGAAAAGAGGCAAACTTTAAAAAATGATACAAAACTAGCATGAAGTTGCACTTTATCCAAAATAGTCTACCAAGACTGAGTGGTTGATTGGGGGGGGAGGGCGGAGATTACCTTCAGGAAAAGCAGACATTTGTCAAAAACCACTAGAACTTCACAGTGTATCTAGGAGATCAAAGATTCTCCAACACGTCAGACAGGTGAAAGCTACGATTTTGAGGAAGGCAATTGAGCAGTCTGGGCAAGGAAGTCAGATAATTAGAAGCCTTAAAATCAACATCTTCTTTTCTGCAGTAAGAATGCTCAGGTCAGTTCCCTTTTGAAACATTGTAGCAACAACGTGGCCTTTGCAAATAAATGAGGAATTACTACGCTACTTTATGTTAACGAAAAAGGTTAGACATTTATGTTCAGAAATTAAAGAAACTTAACTGAAGGCTTCTCCATTTTTTCAAATTATACAGAAAAGAAAGGGTAATAAAGGAAAGACGAAAAGCGTTTCCTCGGTAAACAGGTGCTACAGGAGGAAGGCGGAGCTCCCTTCTCCAGGGAAGGCTCCGAGGGCCCAGCGGGAAAGCGAGTCCGGGAACGCGGAGAAGGCACGGTTCATCGCAGGGTAATTAGCACACAGGTGCCCGCATTCCCTCCATTTAAAATGCCAAGATAGAAACGTACAGTATCTCCGTTTCAAACAAACCAAGGGAGCCTCTGTCAAACTGCAATTCTCTTACTACTACTACCTACAAGCAGAGGCAGTGAAGGAGCGGCAGGAAAGTCACGAGGGAGCTTCCCACAGACTCGGGCACAGGCAGCTCTGCACAGAGCAGCTTCTACGGAGAGCGTGACTCACACCCTCGAGCAACCCACCAGGGAGGAGAGACCTGATATCCAGTTTGACCGCCCTCCGCTGCGCCCCACCTGTCCAGGGCTCGCTCGGATGGGTGCTGCAGACTGTAAGCCCCACGTCCTCTCCTCTCCCCCCAGTCCCCAAGGGGAGCCAGCCTCCCTGCCTTCGGCCAGGACCCGTGTCCGCTCTCTCCTACCTTGGCTCGCGGTCCTTGCTCCGGCTCGTCGTGCCGCGGCGGGCGGACTGGGGATACCCGGGAGTCGGCGCTGGGAGGGGCGGACGCCGGGGCCGCTATTTGTAAACACGCTCCACGTGCGCTCGCCCTGCCCCATTCGCATCCCGCTCGGGACACCTGAGGATGCGCAGCTTTCTCGCGAGCCCTCCTAAGGTGCGATTTTTATTGCACCTGAGAGAGGAGGAAGCCTTGCCCACGGAACCGGGACACTGGGAAAAGGGCTGAGACAAGGTGAGCTTGTACCGCCCCCTGCTGGCCGGCGAAGCAGTCTGCAGGTTGGAGCAGCAGGGCCCTTAGTAGAACCCACGCGGCGTCCAGAGACTCCGCGGCGGCTGCGCCCGCCCCCTCCCGCCCGCTCGCCGGAGACCCCGCCCCCGGGCCGCGCGCTCGCCCGCGGAGTCCCCGCCCCCTCGCCGACACAACGTTCCTGCGGGGGCGCGCGCGTGCCCCCTAATCCCCCGCCTTCCGGCTCCGGCGGCGACGCTCGCTGCCTGCTGTCTGCTGCCGCCGCCGCCGCGCCGCCGCCGCCGCCGCCGCCGCCGCCGGTGTCAGCCTCCCTCGGGAGACTCCATTTGCTCTCAGGTTGGTTTGGCCGCCGCGAAGGCAGGCGGAGAGCGATGCCCCCGGCCCGCGGACTGGCGTCCCCTGGGCCAAGCGCCCGCCCGCTCGCTTGCTGGCTGCGGCGGTGACATCCTGGTCGCTGGAGGAATCCGGGCTCCCACGGAGCAAAGACGTCCGGCGTTCCGGAGCTCTCCGTGCGGGGAGAGGCCCTCGCTAACGCGGCTCCTCTCTGACCGCTTAATTTCAGGAGGTAGGCAATGCAGGTCCCATGCCCTGACACTCTAGATAATGCCTGAAAGCAGTCTGTGTCGTATTTAGCCATCACATTCCTAGGAGGCGTTCATTTTCTCAACACAGTCGCAGGATAGATGTGGGTAATGCCACAGACCCTGATATTGAAAGAAAAATGTTTTTGGTATCTTCCTTTAGGTTTCGGAGGCTCCGAGTGCCTATACAGCCCCCGACAGGAACTACTTCTGTTGGCCCATCGAGGATCATCTTTCACCAGGATTATCGTAACATCTTCACTGAGCCTTCCCCCACCCCATACCCTCTACCATGAGTCCTGATTTCTGCCAATGAAGTTTTTTGATGCTTTCTTTAATCATGTGACACCACTTCTTGTCCACCTTTTTCCTTTTCAGTTGCCAAACACATGAGGTGGAGGTTTGTGTCATGTTAAAGTACACAGTTTCCTGCCTGTCCCCTTTCACCTGATTTGCACCGCTCCCTTCTGTTCAGCTTGCCTTACCCTGATTGCTTACGATTTCCATAACCACTCACTTGCACATCGTGTAGCAGCCCTTGCCTGGGGAGGTAGCATTCCATACAGCGCACTGCCTGACAAGGACAGCAGTCAGGGGCGAGTTTTCCCGTTGTATTTTCCTATCAGGTTTGCAAGCCCTTCTTCCAACTCTTTGTTCCCTAGCACAGTGCCCCAAATACTCCCACCAGAGTCTTAGTTTCTTTAACATAGAGCTTCGCCCATAAGGATGGCAAGAATCAAGTATGTAATGTGACTGTTTTAGAGACCTTGCTGGTACAATATTGGTTGTCATCGCCACTGAGATCGCAGTTCATGAAAAGACCTTAAACTAAGGGAGGAGGAGGCAAGATAGAAGGTAGGATTAAGTGGAGCCAGTCCTTGTTGTTTGAAGTTTGTAAGTTTCAAAACAGCAAAGTGAAGAGAGTCATGTAGGCCTTGTTTGGAAATTGACCAGCACACTGTCCATCTAGGTCCTAGGGGGGCAGGAAAGGGACCTTAAAACCCCATTTTCTAGTCTCATTGTGTCCAAATCTAAGTTGTTACGTATCTTGTTCTAGTAATCGTCTAAAATACTAGATATAATGTTGGGGAAACGAAAGCGTGTGGTGTTGACAATTAAGGACAAGCTTGACATTATTAAGAAACTTGAGGAAGGCATCTCTTTCAAAAAACTTTCTGCGGTGTATGGAATTGGTGAATCCACAGTGCGTGATATTAAAAAAAACAAGGAAAGGATAATAAACTATGCAAACAGTTCAGATCCTACAAGTGGGGTATCCAAACGTAAATCTATGAAGTCATCAACATATGAGGAACTGGATAGAGTTATGATAGAGTGGTTTAACCAACAGAAAACAGAGGGGATTCCAGTGTCTGGAACGATTTGTGCAAAGCAAGCCAAGTTCTTTTTTGACGCCCTGGGGATGGAAGGTGATTTTAATGCATCGTCTGGCTGGCTGACTCGATTTAAGCAGCGCCACGGTATTCCAAAGGCTGCTGGTAAAGGAACAAAACTGAAAGGAGATGAAACTGCCGCCAGTGAGTTTTGTGGTAACTTTCAGGAATTCGTTGAGCGAGAGAATCTACAACCAGAACAAATTTATGGTGCTGATCAAACTGGATTGTTCTGGAAATGTCTACCGTCAAGGACATTAGCTCTTGAAACTGAGCGGAGTACTTCTGGTTATAGGTCAAGCAGAGAGAGAATCATTATCATGTGTTGTGCAAATGCCACAGGTTTACACAAACTTAATCTTTGTGTTGTGGGGAAAGCAAAAAAGCCTCGTGCATTCAAAGGAGCTGACCTCTCGAACCTTCCTGTCACTTATTTCAGTCAAAAAAGTGCATGGATAGAACATTCTGTTTTCAGACAGTGGTTTGAAAAGTACTTTGTGCCACAGGTCCAGAAGCATTTGAAATCCAAGGGGCTTCTAGAGAAAGCAGTGCTCCTTTTGGATTTTCCCCCAGCCCATCCAAATGAAGAACTGTTGAGTTCAGATGATGGTAGAATAATTGTGAAATATCTACCACCAAATGTCACAAGTCTCATTCAACCTATGAGCCAAGGAGTTCTAGCCACAGTAAAAAGATACTACCGAGCAGGACTTCTCCAGAAGTACGTGGATGAAGGAATTGACCCCAAAATGTTCTGGAAGAACTTGACAGTGTTAGATGCAATTTATGAAGTGTCGAGAGCTTGGAACATGGTAAAATCAAGTACCATAACCAAAGCATGGAAAAAACTTTTCCCTGGCAATGAAGAGAATTCAGGCATGAATATTGATGAAGGAGCCATCTTAGCAGCTAACTTAGCAACAGTTTTACAGAATACAGAAGACTGTGAACATGTTGACCTTGAGAATATCGATCAGTGGTTTGACTCTCGGAGTAATGACTCAAACTGTCCAGTGCTAACCGACAGTGAAGGTGCCGAGGACCGGGCCAAGCCTGCCGAGCACACGCCTTCCAGTAAGACTAGAAAAACAGAACTGAACCCGGAGAAGCATATTAGCCACAAAGCTGCACTCGAATGGACCGAAAATTTACTGGATTATCTAGAACAACAGGATGACATGCTTCTGTCTGATAAACTGGTGTTGCGGAGGCTTCGAACAATAATAAGAAGAAAACAGAAGACCCAGAATAACAAAAGTCATTAATAATCCTCGTAAGGGTTTCAGTGTGTTTGCATCTTTGTGACTTTATCTGCAGTGGAACTTAATTACCGTGTTTGCAGTGCTGTGGATTTCAGGGCCAAATACATTTTATTAATGAATTTAGGATTAGATGCTGTTTTGGATTACTTCAATGACTGTGCTTGAATGTGCATCCTAGGAAGTGAGCATTGACATGTATCTTGTCTGTTTCTAATCTGTATTATACTAATTGACATCATAAGGTACCTGAGGCCAGGGATCCTGTGTCTGTTTTGTGCCTGAATTTCATTGTCTAATAGAGTACCATGCACACTCTAGGCAATCAATAAATCTTTCTTAAATTGAATTTTTATGGCTTTCTCTGAACTTCAGTTTCCAAACTGAAATACGTGGAGGGTAAGTTTGCCTTTCTACCGCGGTTTTTTTCTACCTGCCGAAAATTTTAGAACTCAGCAAAGATTATACTTGAAGTACATGTATTTCACTGTGAAAGCAGAGAACTGAAGGAAAATACTCTGAAGCCTGAAATATGGCATTTCTATACCAATAGTATTTGGACAATCAGAAATTCAGATTGGCTGTCTCTTTATAATGAAGTAAGAAGAAATAAGGTTAAAACGTCCCCAGGCAAAGGACTTGCACTTCACTTTTATTTCATCTGGCAGTAGGGAGAGTTCCTTCAGAGTTGTGGAAAGAATGCCATCATTGTTCCAGAAAAACAGATTTCATTTCCAAATCATTGCTATTAGAAGAGAATAAGGATTAAACTGTGTTATCTGTCATTTTGATCCTTTATTAGTAGAGATATGTAAGTAGTTTTTTCTCTTTAATAAGCTATTTGATGTAACACTTCAAAGCTTTAAAGTACGTCATTTGCTTTCATAATAGCGTATTTTTCTTGAGAACTAATACCGAGAATATAAGCATACAGTGCATTTGTGGAGCCACCACGTGAACTGACATTAAATTGAACATGAGAAAGGCCCTATAGGACAGCATAGGCTGCTGTGTGACCACGGGCAAGTTACTTGACCCATCTGCAAAACAGGAATAATACCTGCCTCTGAGAGTGTTTTGAGGAGTACATGAGTTAATATATGGATTTTAAGTAATACAGGCTTAGAACAGGACCTGGCTCAGAAAAAGTCCTCTAAGTGTTAGCTCCTGTTACCGAGTTGCAGAAATGATGTTTCAGAAGTGTGCTCAACAGATCCAGTGTGTGAATCATCCCTGACGTTGCTGCACTGGGAAAACCCTTTGGAGGGAGGTGAGATAAAAGAGATGCAAGTGACCAGATTCAGCTGAAATATAACAATAATTTACTTCAAAGAAAACTGGAAGGTTAATCCAATTCAGAAATCATTTCCCGACCATCTACTGCTAGGCACAGTGAGGCATGCCGGCACGTTTAAGACATCTTAGTTTGAATTATAAAAGGAAATGGGAATGGGATTGTAGTTTCTTTGCTCCAGGCCTGCAAATAAAATACATAGATGTTGGCTTTGTTCACAGAATCTGTTACTGATATTGGCCTCGTTTACTGAAGTAATAAAATACCTTTAAAGCAGACAAGGTAGCAGTTAGGAGGACCAAACTAAAGTAACACAGGATCAGGAGAAAATTAGAGTAAAAGAAATATCACAGGAGACTGGTTACGGTAATTAGGTCCAGCCATGTACTGGGAGCTTTGTTGTGACTGACCTGAGATTTTAGAAGCTCTGACAGTCCTTCACGAGGACTGTTAAGCTCAGAATTCTGCCTTTTGACAAAGCAGAGGCTTTGAGTTCGAGAAAGGCCTTTTCGGAAAACCTCTAAAAATGTTTTCTTTGGGAGGATTCATACCTTATTATTAACACACCTCTCGCAGTTTACACAATTTCACTTACTAGAGAGGCCTGAGGAAATGAAACTTTGTGCAGATAAGTCCTGAAACTATTTGGCTTCTTGGAGGCAAAGGGATTCTGAAGCCTGGAAATGGTAATGACATATTTGAATACTGCTTTGCATTTTTCACAGAGCTTTCTGCTAACAAAAACTTCTCAAACTTCTTACAGTCATGACATTGAAATGGTTTAATCCTGTTTTATCATAAAGGCCGATATAAACTGTGCATTCTAATTCCATAATTAACTTTAATACAAAAATCTTTTTCCTTTTCCAGGTATTGTTATATTAATTATATCCTCTAGGAAGATGCATTGTGTTATCTTGGTTAACCCCATGCTCCTTGTACGTACCCTAGTTTGAGCAGCACAGAAAATAATGTGCTCTCATTTGACTTTGTGCACCTTAAAGAAAGTATCCACACATTTATTTTTAAATAAATTTATAAATGGAAATTAATAAATTTTCCATTTATAAAAGTGCCTATTTTTTAGAGGATTTGAAAGACACAGAACTCAGACCAAATGGGAAGTGTTTGGCAACTGAGAGCATACTTTAAAAAAACTTGTGTAGTGGGAATATTTACTATTTCATAATTTAATTTCAGAGAGCAATATAGGGGTTGACTGGAGAACCTTGAATGCTCAGTAAGTATAACAGAGTCTGCAGGGCCCAGTTAGTAGGCACAGTCAATTCAAGTAGGATTAGAGGGTTATAATGGTGCTCTTGTTCTGGAACTCTCTTTGTTTTCAGTCTAGCTTCAGACTGAGCTCTGTGGTCCCTTCATCATGAATCTTCTGGATTTAAGGAAGCTCGTGGTGGACTCAGTGGCACAGTTGACATGAAGCAGGAGACAGCTAGTCAGGTCATGATCTCAGAGACACTCTGCCTCCAGTAATGTGGCCAAAGCCCCCCAACGTATTACAAATCAAAGCCAGGACCTGCACTACAAATACTTACTACTAAGTGTCTACTTACTAGTATTTTCACAAAGTTCACCTGGTCTTATTTAAACATATACTTTATCTCCACCCTAAGCAAAATCACAGGTCTTGTGTGCTGACTGCGGTCTCTTTCTAGTCCAAGTTAAAGTAAATATAAAACTTTTTTTTTTTTATAACTTGACAGTCTGTAACCCCAAATTACCTTGTATATCTCATTGGCACATTTTGTGAAACTCTGGCTCAGAAGAAGGAGTGGGGTTGTGGAAGGGTAATGGATTGGAGTACAAACACCAGCTTCTCTGCTTTCTCCCTAGATAACCTTGACAGCTTTCCGGACCTCTCTGAACCTCAAGTTTCTTCACGTGTAAAAGGGTGGCAGGTTAAACGGGCACACTCCAAGTGTTCATAAACACCAGCTATTAAGCAACCCTATGGCTGTTCACTGAGAATCCCTGGCCTCCAGGCTTAGGCTGGAGAATGAATCACAGTCCTTCTCTCATGGTGACTCTGTGCAGACCTCCGGGAGGCCTGGGCACCCTTGTTGAGGTCTAGGGCACTGCCTCGTCACTGGGAATGCTGGCTGGGGTTGCTGCCACAGGTAAGAGGGCAGTGCTGAGTCCCTCAGGCCCTTAAGACTACAGTGTGTGCTGTCAGTCATCACAGGGGCCCATCAGTAAACAGACAAACAGACAAGCACAGGTGGGGCCTGCTTTAGCTGTAGTCTGGGATAACGGGGCTCAAAGAGAAATGGGTTCTTCCAGGCAGCTGAAGGCATCCTTGTGAGGTGATGCGCTCTTATGCTAAAGGCAGAAATGCAAACTGCCGGTGCAAACACAGGGGAAACCGGAGGAGCAGATGGGCCCAGCCAGGACGCAGCACCATCAGTGCGGTCCCCCGTCTAACAGATGAGTGCAGGGGTCACTGGGCCTGGCTTACCCAGCAGCATCCTGATTTACACTGGTTGTTCAGAGTAAGTGTTGCAGAGCCCTTTTTACTCTCATGTGTCCCAGCTTAGAAGAGAAATTAGGCGGTTTCCCTACCAATGACCCAGAGAAGGGAGTTGATCTGACCCAGAGAAGGGAGTTGATCTCCCTAGTCACTAGGGGCCAAGAAGGGAGTAGAAGCTGCTTCTCTCAGCTCTGGACAGTGGTGGCCTAGTGGCCAAGGGTAGGGGTTCCCTCCAGGCCGCGCCTCCCAGGGCCGGACTGCAGTCCTGGAGTCCAACACAGGCCTGCCTGTTCGACACAGGTTGGGAAGTCCCGTAGTGAAATTCTCTCCTGGAGGACAGGGGGTGCGCCCAGTTCACGTGCTGGATGTCTGCTATGTGCCAGGCCTGACGCTGGGCATTCCCCAAAGCAAAGTTTATTTTGTGATCCTCGACACCAATCCTGTGAAGTATGATACCCGTCTGAGAAGGAGTTCCCAAAGGGAGCTGGCAGAGACCAACCAAACGCTCCTGTCTGAGACAAGGACAGAGGTTGCAGCCCTTGCAGGAAGCTGCGGTCCTCCGTTCCCCCACGGGCATCCAGACTGCAGGAATCCATGAGGCTGTCAGCCAAAAGCTTCCTTAAAACCACTGTTAGCTGGGTGTGTGCAATTCCAGAGAATGCTTCCACCAGGGCTATTCCCCAGGCACCTGAGTATCATTGTAAATCCACCAGGCTCAGGAAATCCTTCAGTGAAGCTCCATGCAGCAGACAGACGCAGTCATCACGAGGGCATCTTTGAAATCTTCTCCTGATCAGAAGGTCAGGCCCGGGGCTAGAGGGTAGATCCAGCCATGTCTCCACAGGTTATTGGGGTGGCCGACATCCTTTCTACATGGAAATCCCTGGGCGGGGCGGGGGGGGTGCTTATCCTTGTTCCTAGCTCTTCACTCTTCCTCCTGGTCTAGGTTGCCCCAAGAACCAAGCCTGCCTGGGTTGCAGACCCATGTCAAGAACATACTTGTTTAGTATAATTTGGAAAGCGAGAAACAAAAGGTGCTATAGATGTATGATGACATGTGTAAGGCATACATACTGTCTTTCACAGTTTTTGGTCAACCTAAAGATGGATATGAAAATATTTAGTGTAGTTCCTTTATAGAACTTTAGGTGTAATTTATGACTATCCCTAGAACTTCAGACATAGACCTTTGGGGTTTTGTATGTTCATAGTGACTCGGTAATGAGATTATTAGCTAATACCACTGTAACTAATTAAATCACTGGGGGACATGATAGATTAGAGTTACTCTACAGATATTAAAGGAATCAGTGAGGTTTTGGAACATTTAACTTTTTTTTCTTAAATTAGAAGAGAAAAATTGACTGTAGGACTCAGCCTCATTAACCTATGAAGTAACTACCCAAAGTGCTCTTGTTCTCAAGAGGAACCTTAATAGCTGAACTTCCGACCAAATCATATCTAATTTCTTCTAAAACCAACAAAAATGTTACCCAGTTCTTTACTATATTTCAGAATAGGTTGATCGTCTGGAACTTATTACCAAGAAAACATAATTACCTTTGAACCTAAAAAAAGGCAAAGTAAACTTAAGGAAAACAGTTTTCCTCATCCACTGAAGCATTTTTTTTAAGTCATATAACAGAATAAAGTTATAAAGATACTCTTTTTTCTTAATGAGAAATATCTGAGGTTATACACATAGTCTTGGTGTGTTAATTTAAGATGACAGAGAACCCAGATTTTTTTCCCCCTTTTTGGCTTTAAAAATGTAACTTAAAAGATGAATTCAATAGGAGTCTTGATAATCAATGTGATCTAATCCAAACAAACATATTTTAAGCTGTTTCAATGTAATAATCACAACACAAAGCTGACTCCCAAAGTATGGTTGTATTTTTTAAAATTACTGTTATAGTTGGACAATATATAGGGAATAGTATTTCCATTTTCTGTTAATCAGCTTTTGGGGGCCATTTGCTGATTTACTTTAGTATTTGGGGGAGTCTTTGTCTCCTAATTGTGTTAATAAGATACTTAGCCTATAGTACATAAAATACCTAAGTTGCTTTTCTAAAAAAACTAGAGAATGAAGGGTTTTCTCCTGCACTGTACAAATATTCAGTACTGTAAATTATACTCACCAATTAAATTAGCACAATGTATAATTAAAAATGTTTCTACCATGAGAAAAACTACTGTATTTGATTGATTCTAAAGATACACATTTTAATACCTGTGAAATTGGGATACTTCTTGCAATCAACAGCATCTTACAATTATAGTTGACAGCATTTTTGTCTTTCTTCATGGTATGTAAAATAATTATATCTTTTAGGTTCTGTGAAATATAAATTTTTTTGTAAATCTTGCCTTTCTTTTGAAAATAGAACTAGAAGTAATGGCATACATAAAAAATTTCCATTTAGTATATATACATTTATAATTATATGTTACATATGAATATACAACAATCAGATACTTACAAGATAATCTAAGAAGTGCTATTTCATGATACTATTTTTTTTTTCATGATACTATTAATTGCTCTTGCACACACTTATATTTTACTAATTTAGGAGTAAAGATAGGGTAATCCTTTTAACTACTACTGCATGTCTTTTAAAGACATGCTGCTTTATTTCATTTAAATATATAAAATAAATTGTAGAGCAACTGAAGTGTAGACAAACAGTGGCTTTTTATTGACCACACTTCTAATGATTTGTATGTGAATTAATCTGTTAAGAAGTTTCTAGATTGTTCAAGAATAGCATGTTTTCCTTGTTTATATGTTCTATCCATGTAACTTACCATAATAGGTTTTTGTTTGTTTTTCTATAATTTATTCATATTTCCTTAGTTTTAACCTAATATCTTTTTTTTGTTCCCGGATCTCATCACATTACATTAGTTTTCATATCTCCTTAGGCTCCTCTTGGCTGTAACAGTTTCTCAGAATGTACTTGTTTTGATGACCTTGACAGTTTTGAGGAGCACCGGTCAGGTATTTTGTACAATGTCCCTATACCCTGTACCTCTACCACAATTTGTTGTTGTTCTTTGTGCATCCCTTGCCTACTCTAACACAAAGCAGATTGTGAAAGTGCCACGATTAAAGATACATTATAGGGCTTCCCTGGTGGCGCAGTGGTTGGGAGTCCGCCTGCCGATGCAGGCGACACGGGTTCGTGCCCCGGTCAGGGAAGATCCCACTTGCCGCGGAGCGGCTGGGCCCGTGAGCCATGGCCGCTGAGCCTGCGCGTCCGGAGCCTGTGCTCCGCAACGGGAGAGGCCACGACAGTGAGAGGCCCGCGTACCGAAAAAAAAAAAAAAAAAGATACATTATAAAGAAATAAAAGTATGAGAGAGAGGTAAATTTTGATGAGGATCCGGAAGGCTTCTTGCCCTTGAAGCAACCGGTAGAGTCTGCGGTGTGATGGGGGGAATGACTGTGAGGAATGCAGGTCATCTTGTAGTCACAAACTAATACGATTTCAACATGAAGTTTATTAAAAGTGTAATTACAAGTGTTGGTGTCAAGCTTGGTAGGGGCCTGAAGGGTTTTTTCCCCTCCTGACACCAAAATACACGGTGTCTTTTCCAACACAGCTTCTCCAACGCTGACACCAACGAGGTGTATATCCAGAATACAAAATAGTCCTGGGACAAACATGTTCAATAAATATTGGTTGGGCTTCCCTGGTGGCGCAGTGGTTGGGAGTCCACCTGCCGATGCAGGGGACACGGGTTCGTGCCCCGGTCCGGGAAGATCCCACATGCCGCGGAGTGGCTGGGCCCGTGAGCCATGGCCGCTGAGCCTGCGTTTCCGGAGCCTGTGCTCCGCAATAGGAGAGGCCACAGCAGTGAGAGGCCCGCGTACCACAAAAAAATAAATAAATAAATAAATAAAATAAGTATTGGTTGACAGAACGAATCAGTGCCATATGGAACACTATATTCTTGATTAAGATAAAAGTTTTATCCTCAAGCATTTTACAGTAAAGGAGTGGACAGCATTGTTTACTCAAATAATTACAGGAAAGAATTATTTAATAAAAGTCGGAGAGATAGGAGAAAATCTCCCATAAAGTTGGGATCACAAAAGACTTACATCTCGGGGCTTTCCTGGTGGTGCAGTGGTTGAGAGTCCGCCTGCCGATGCAGGAGACACGGGTTCCTGACCCGGTTCAGGAGAATCCCACGTGCCGCGGAGCGGCTGGGCCCGTGAGCCATGGCCCCTGGGCCAGCGCGTCCGGAGCCTGTGCTCCGCAGCGGGAGAGGTCACAACAGTGAGAGGCCCGCGTGCCGCAAAAAAAGAAAAAAAAAAAAAAAAAAGACTTACATCTTCAGTGAAAAGGAATCAGAATACACTTGCGGCACAGGAGGGGCAGCAAGAAAACTGTTCCATTTTGACCCTGGCATTGGGTGGGAGGAATAGAAATATCTCTCCTCAGAATTTGTAAACACGAGCCTGACTCCTTATAGGTTTGCAATACGAATTTACTGTCTATCCCCAGACCATTCAGCCAACAATTTAATTTAAGATGGTTGTGCTTGCAGAAGACTGGTAGGAATAGACACAAATTCTCTCTGAAGGAATACAACTTCAACATAGTCCTCAAAAAATTCCATGGATAAAGGTCCAAAGAAAAAGAGCTCACGACGCGCCGTAAGAGCCAGCAGAAACAACTGAAAGCAGCCTCAGACCCACTCAGACTCTACTTATTGCAATTACTATAGCATGCAAACATAGCAAAGTTTAGCTTCTACAAAGAGAAGGTTTAAAATATAAGCAAGAAATAGACTTAAAGATCAAGCAGATTTGAGAAGGAACTAAACAGAACTTTGAAAAATAAAATATACTTGTCAATATAATCATTGCAGGTGAGTCACTGTGACCCTTATGGGAGCAGGGTCACTGAGGGATGAAGGGCGGGGTCCAGTACCAGTCAGTTGAAGAGTTAATGGCAGTAAATAAACCGTGCAATACACGTTCCGTGATTTTCTGTATGCACGTGATACTTCACAATTTAAAAATGTTAAATAGAAGATAATGAGAGATGAAACAAATAAGACTGGTTAGTGCAAACTGATTCTAGTACCTTTCAGTGGTGATAAAACGGTGATGGTGATGAGGACAGAGGGAATCCTTTCCTCCATCAGTGTATCTCATTACTCCCAGATGCCAAGTCTACTTCCTTCTCTTTAACTAAAAGAAAATGGGAGATAGAGAAAAGGGAGGGAGAGTGGGAAGATGAAGGAAAGGGGAAAAAAGAATAGAGGGTACCTCCTCCTTCTCTAAGCTTCTCCCTCAAAAGATGGGGACCTGCTCATCTCTCTCTGCATTCCAGTCCCCCTCTTTTAGTCTTACTTCAAACATGTATGTTTTGCTTCTCCACTTTTGTGTGTCTTCTCAATTTTTTCTCTTTAAAAATTAAAAAAAAATTTCCTGAGTGCTAAGGGTGATATTCTAAAGAGATGACTCTTTGGGGGCCCCCAGATAGCTTCAGGAGTGGGGCTGGTTGCTTTGACTAGAAGCTTGGAACTTTCAGACCCACCTCCCAACCTCGGGGTAAAGGAAGGGGGTGGAGATTGAGTTAATCATCAATGGCCATTTTTACCAACCATGCCTATAGGATTAAACAAAGGGGAATTGAAGGGGATAAGGAGGGAGGGGAAGCCCACATGTCTGTATTGAGTGAGCCTCTTGTCCCTGTGCTGGACTTCATGGCAACAGAGAAAAAGTTGTGGGAGAGAAATGGGGGAACATGTGAAACACATTCTAAATCAACTGCCTTGAAAATTAACATTAAGATAATTTTTTTCCACTCTAAATCATAAATTTCACTTAAAAAAATTTTAACGCTCAACTAATCCTCTCTAATTTCATTTTCAACCTATGGAACTGGATTTGAACCTAACCAAAAGTGACAGGCTCCACTCTACAAACCCTGAAACATCACTACCTCTTAAAAATAAAAAGTGTAAAGTAGGACTTTCAGTTGTCATCATGAATTACTTTTCCTTGTTTTAGAAAAACATAGTCTAGGCCTCTCAGAGAGCCAGAGCGAGGGGAAGCAGAAGCCCACTGTTGCGGTTCATAGGTCAACAGAAAAAAATTCATCTCCTTGATTTTGTAGGGCAAAAGGATTAAACATTTTTTCTGTCCAACTGTTATACTTTGAATGTAGTTTAAAGTCAGGTAATATTGAAAAAACACAGTATAAGTTTTAGACAAATCAGATATGTTCAGTTCTTTATAAAACAGCAAGTCAAAGCATTTTGCAAATAAAAAAATAACAGCATAATTACATAATTAGAAGCAATAGTTCTCAATTTGGGTAAATCATTCTCCCACTTTATTTTACAAAGTACTTGAGAATGACCATCACATTTTCTCCGTCTCCTGCTTCTGTTTGAAAAGTAGCCTCACTGGGGATGTTGTATTCATTATGACTCTATAAAGCAAGTGTTATACTGGTTTTCCAGGAGGAACGTGATAGGCTCTTAGGTACTGATTCGAAAGTCCAGAGGGAAACATGGCTTTAGGTATAGCTTGATTAAGGACTCTACCCATGCTCACAGGGTCCATCTTTGTTATCAGAATCCCTGTAAGTCAGCTTCGCCCCCAGGCTGGCTTCTCTCATCACAGAAAGGTACTGGTGAGCTCCAAGACCCATGTTCTAGCACCAAATCCACCCCCAGCAAATGTCTTCTCATCTCTTATTGTCTCTGAGAGCTGACGTGTGCGTCTAGGCCTGAACTGTGGATGAGTCCCACTGCCTGGCTTAATCCAATCAGGGCCCGGAACTCTCAAGCTTACGGCAGGGACTGTCCCTTCTAAACAGTATTGCTAAGAGTGGTTTTCAAATAAAACTGAAGCAACGATCACCTGATGTTTTAGGAGGAGGCATGGATGCTTGACAACAAGGAAACCAGATCGTTGGGGTAAGTAGTGGCCAAAGTTGGCTCTAGAAAAAATACCGAAGAAGTAAAATTTGGTATTTTCTCTCATTTCGAGATCTTCCACTCTCACACCTTTCCCCCTCCATGTTCAGTTTCTATGTTACTCTTGCATAGCAAGACCCTTGCTTTCTAAGGCGAGGGTCATTATTAATGTATATTTGGCTTCAACCTACAATGGCTAGTACATTGTCAGTCAGTGAAAAATCAATAAGCACCAAGAACTGTTTTCTCACTTTAACATTTTATATTGACCCTGAAATTTCAGAAGAAAAGAGCATTTCTTTAATGTAAAGTGAAGTGTTACTTAAACTGTTGGAGAACAAAAAAGCTTTCACTATTCATCAGTTATCACAGATTTATATGATCTTTTCATGCTCATTCCTGTCCCAGAAAGTAGAAAATAGACATTTGAAATCTAATGTCACCAACAAGAATTTTATTTTTATATAAGCCAGTTTAAACGATAAACATAAGAAAAGTATGCAGGCATATTGTGTATTTTGATAAAGACACATTTCTCCCTTCCCTTTGCCATTCTCCTATAACTAATTTATTCAGCAATTACTAAGTACCTCCTCTATTCCAGGTACTCTTTTAGGAGTTGGGAATATAAGACGAATGCTTTATTATATCACTCACAGTGGAATCCCAATCATATACCCACAATAAAGATAATTTTGTTTTGATGGGTTATAATTAAAGAGGAACCATATATATGGAAATGAATATAAAATTGTTATAATTTCCAGTGTAGCAAGTATAATATTCTGGCTCCCAGGAGGAAGAACTAGTTTTTATTTAGACACATAAAATCTCAATGTGAAAGAAAAGTTTCTCTGTTTGGGACCAGAATTGTGCTCAAGGTTTTTTCCATCACCATTCTCTATCCCTGGTGGAGACTGCTCAAACCAGAAAAAGGATATGGAGCATCTAAACAGGGTTTTCCTAGAATGTGGAACAGGTTTGTTTAAGGAGAAAAGAATTATAACTCTGCTATTATCTCTTGTTCAAGCTTAACTGTTAAAATTAAAATTCACATATGTGAGACCATTTTATATTAATACAAACGAGAAAGCAAATATATAGTTCTTTTCACTAATCTATTTTTTTCCCTTGGATATTTGAGGTTACAAAACCAGGGCCTGGGAAAACCAGATTTTAATGAAATTCCTAGAAAATGATAGCTAGAAGACTTGTTGTTTCAAATGCAGCAAAACAACATCTGATTTGCAAGTGGTTACTTTGGGTTTTCTTCTGCTTGGCTGGAATCCTAAACTTGGTTTTCACAGTGTTGTGTTCCCATGTAATCCTTGTGTTGTAGAGAGGCAGAATAGTGAGGTGGTGAAGAAAATGACTATGGGTCCTGCCTGCCTGGGTGGGAATTCTCATTCTGCGGTACGCTGGCTGTGTCATTTTACTCTCCACCTCTGTTTCCTCATCTATAAAATGAGGATAAAATAAGATCTACCTTAGGATTGCTATGAGGATTACCTGAATAAATATGTGTAAAATGCTTAGAACAATGCCTGGCACGTAGTAAATAATATGTGTTTGGTTAAATCAACACACACACATATACAGTAATTTCTCGCATTTCGTGTAGTCAAACTGGGATTATTACTTTATGATACCCTTATTTAACTATAAAGGAATATTTTCTTATTTGACTTAGCTTATTCACTGAGGACTATTCAAACTTAAAGGATAAGACTGGATATCTAACATACAAGTGAATTTTCTAACTCTTCCACTTAAGATGTCTACCAGAACCATTAAGTGTACTTACATTTAATAGGTGATACATAATGTCATATTTGTGTGTGTTCCTCAACAAATCCACAATGGGTATAAAAAATGCACAAGTAGCATAAAAACAAAGGGGAGTAAAAAGGTTTCATTTCTAGTTACAGCTTCCCAGTGGGGTTCATTGTTCATTTCTGGACACGCTGGCAATGGGAGTATAAAGACCAGAAGGAATCTCTTCCACTAGGCTTCAGGAAGAGCCACTGCATACTTAGGAAATTAAGGAATGAAAGTAAAAGAATTTCGTGAGACATCTGGGACTCTCCTTCTTTATCACTTCCTCCTAATACACGAAATTCTGAAATATATATATATTTCTTCACTAAGGCAGTACTGTCTTCCTAGAGGCGTTTAAGAATGTACGGATGCTATAAACAACACAATGTCATTTGTCAATTATACCTATAAAGCTGGAGGGAATGTGCAGGTGCTACTAAGATTTAATAGGTTTGGCATAGGAATGCTAGATGTCTTGCAGAGAGTGGGAGAGTCCTGCAGAATAAAAATTCAAACGCTCAGAACACCAATAGCACCTGATCTTCCCGTACTGATGCTCACAAAGAATGTTCAGAGAAACAGCTCTGGCCTGGAAACGGGAGACGTATGTTGTGGACCTGCTTTAACCCTCAACTAGCTACCTGACCTTGTGGGAGTCCTGGAATCACTCTGAAGTTCATCCTCTCTTATAAATGTAATAGTAGAAGCCCATTTCACCACTATTTCTTTAAAAGACTAAAGATAATTATTTTGTTTTCCTGTTTAGCAATAACTTTACTTTTCAGTAATATCCTCTCCAGGTGACATTGACGTCAATCCATGTGAAGCCACGACTGTGTGCAAATATTATCCTGTAAATATTCCAAGAAGTCTTTAACAAAAATATTTAGTTTTAACTGGAGTAAAAAAATTTAACTTGAATTCAATATTTAATGTGAAAATA
Source organism: Grampus griseus (assembly GCF_964374135.1). Lineage (NCBI taxonomy): Eukaryota > Metazoa > Chordata > Mammalia > Artiodactyla > Delphinidae > Grampus > Grampus griseus. Next base: position 8,140,622 of record NC_138997.1, read on the forward strand.
TTACTATTCTCTGATTTGATAGATCTTGTATTATATTTCAATTTGTTCCTATTCAAGGCCCAAAGAGCAACCTGATTCCAAAAATAGTTATAATTAACATTATCATATTTCTTCTTTTCATAACTAAATATTAAATAATGTACATGATAAGAAAAGGCCTATTTAACAAGCAAGGCTAATGATCTCCTTTATAAAGGCAACTTATCAGCAAATTCTGAACATACTTGGAGTTGATCAATTTTAGTGTTTGTATCTTCAACATAATAGTAACTATAACTCACCCAAAGTTATTATGTTAAATCTGTAACTTCTAATAAAGGGTTACCTGATGTATGGCATATTCTTTACATTTACATTGTGAGCACCTATAGTTCTTTCATTTTTATTATGTAACTACTTATTTTTATTTTGTATCTAGGCTCATTCTATATAAAGTGAACATTTTATTAAACACTGATGTTAAGAAAGAAATCTAATACAATATACTCTTTGCTTTGCTTTGCTAAAACTCAGGATGAAAAGCTTTCCACATAATATTTTTCCTCCTAAAACAAGTTGGTTGTTAATATTATGCAAGCTTCTGTGTGAAAATGGGGTTGATAAATGCTTCTGAGACCAGGTTCCTTGAGAAAATATTTTATCCATTTTGAGTCAAGAGAGGTGCTGTAAGTGCTCTGCACACATTCAGTCCTTTCTGGCAGATTCACTAATCTGTCCTATCAGATTCACTAATCTGTCCTATCAGATTCACTAATCTGTCCTAGCTTTGCAGTTTCATTTTGTGACCCAGAATAAAATGTATCAAAGCCATTAGTGAATAACAGTTGACAAACTCTGATCCAAAACAGATTTCTTAAAAAAATTCCCTAAATTTTTAAGCTCCCAACTGGTACTACTACAACAACAAAGTAAGTGTTTGTGGCAAATTAATCAAAATAAGTAAAATCATTTCTTCATCCTCCAGTGGCCTTTTGTATCCATGTTACTGTTTAAATATACACTTTCCATAAGAGATAAAAGGACTCATGGAAGGGTTTTTCATTTGCTTTGTTTACTTTGTAGGAAAATAAATTACTTTTTTTTTTTTTTTTTTCGGTACGCGGACCTCTCACTGCTGGGGCCCCTCCCGTTGCGGAGCACAGGCTCCGGACGCGCAGGCCCAGCGGCCATGGCTCACGGGCCCAGCCGCTCCGCGGCATGTGGGATCTTCCCAGACCGAGGCACGAACCTGTGTCCCCTGCATCGGCAGGCGGACTCTCAACCACTGCGCCACCAGGGAGGCTCTCTACCTCAGCTTTTAAAGTACCTTTTATATGACAGATATGAACATGTGGCTATTCATTTACATCATAAAGAATTCACTTTGAAAAGTTAAAAATTATATATTTTAAAACTGGTTAATTGTTCCCATTATAAAATGATTGTGTGCTTATTATAAAAACTTGGATAATAATGAAGGTAAAATTAAGAAAAATATGTAAAGAAAACCATAGTTAACATTTTGGTATATATAATGTTTTAAACTTTTCATGAAAATTAATTAAATTAACATATATTTATGCAAAGTAAAAAGGGCATCATTTTAAAATCAAAGAGTACTACAAGATTTATAAGAGCAATCCCCTCCCTTTCCTATCCTTTAGTCCCTATCCCCAGATCCAACAATTATTTTCAACACTTTTTAGGTGGTTTCCAATACTGTCTCCACATTCAAAGATATCCACATCCTAATTCCTGGAACTTGTGAATATGTTACCTTACATGGTAAAAGGGACTTTCAGATTCTAAGTTTAGGCTCTTCGGATAGGAAAATTGTCCTGGGTTATCTGAGTGGGCCTCATATTGGGTTGGCCAAAAAGTTCGTTCGGGATTTTTCTGTAACATCATTCATATATATCCATATATATCCATATATATATATATACACACATATATATCTCCATATATATCTATATCCATATATCCATCTATCTACCTACCTATCTATCTATCTACAAGGTAGGAGGATCAGAGTCAGTAGTAGGAAATGCAATGAAAAAAGCAAGAGGTTGGAGTGATGCAAGGAAGGGGTCATGAGCCAGAGAATGCAGTGGCCTTTAGAAGGTGAAAAAGGCAAGGAAATGGGTTCTCCACATACAGCCTCCAGGAAGATTCAGCCCTGCTGACACCTTGACTTCAGCCCAGTTAGACTGATTTTGGACTTCTGACCTCCAGAACTATGAGATAATACATTTGTGTTGTTTTCCACCACTAAGTGGGTGATAATTTGTTATAGCAGCAATAGGAAACTAATACAGCCTGTTATTTTTTCATAGAACTCTGGGTTGTTTGTTTTTTTTTAATGTGCAGTATATCTTCCCATCTCTCTGAGGGTATTTTTTATAAATTAACTTACCTCTTATTCTGCACATTGTCTCTGATTTTGGGGGGTTCTCTTTTCTGGTTTTCCTCATTTTATTGTTTTACTATCTTTGGCTAGCCATTTATATTTGAGAGTGAAATCCTAAAAATCTGTGAGGAAGCGTTGTTTAAATGAGCAGGTTTATCCCAAGGAGAACTTTACTATATATAATGTAATTGGTGGGCATATGGCTATTTCACTGAAAGCTCCCTGTTTCTGTTACTGTTGCTTCACAATAAGTTACCCTAAAGTTTTGTGGGTTAAAATGACTATTTTATTTTGCTTAGCACTTTTGTGGGTCAAGATTCAGGATAGGCTCAGCCGGGCAGTTCTCAAATGGGTTATCTCATCCATTTGCAGTTAGATATCAGTTGGAGTTGGAGTTATAATCTGGCTTATTTGGGCTGGAGTCTAAAATAGCTCACTCCCTTGGCTGACCGTTGATGTTGGCCACTGGCTAGGTGCTCTGGTGGTCTGTCAGCTGGATCGTCTGCATGTGACCATTAGGACATGACAGTCTCAAGTAGTCAAACTTCTTACATGGTGATTGGCTTCCTCTAGATCCCAGAGCAAGCGTCCCAAGAGAACGAGGTGGATCTTTCGTGACCTCTTCCAACCAACCTTCAGAACTTGTGCCATGTTATTCCTCTTCATTCTATAGGTTGAGGAGGTCATATGCCCACCTGAATCCAGGGGGACTGGAGATAGACCGACCATTCAGTTGGAGGCATGGAAAGAAATTAGAACTTGATTGTTCCATTCCACTGATCTATTTGTGTATCTTGACACCAATACTGTATCTTTGTAATAAATCTTGAAATCAGGTAGTCCCCGTTCCCCAAATTTGTTCTTATTTGTCATCATTGATTTGGCTATTATAGGTCCTTTGCATTTTCATATATGTATTTTAGAATCAGTCTGCCAACTTCTAAAAAAAGGGCTGCTGAGATTTTGATTTGGATTGCACTGGATCTATCGACCAATTTGTGGAGAACTGACATCTTAGCAATACTGAGTCTTCTGACTCATGAGCACAGTATATCTCTCCATTAATTTAGGTCCCCTTTAATCTCACTCTGCAGTGTTTATTTTTTAGTGTCCAGATCTTTCACATCTTTCGTCAATTTATTCTTAAATGTTTTATATGTTATGCTATTGATTTTGTATATTGATCTTGTATCATACAAACCTTTCTAAACTCATTTTTTAGTACTGTTAGCTTTTCTGTCAGTTCCTTTGGACTGTCCACATAAACAATCACATCATTTGTGAATAGAGACAGTTTTACTTCTTCGTTTCCAATCTGAATGCCTTTAATTTCTTTTCCTTACCTGACTGCACTGGCTAAAACCTCCAGTACAATGTTGAATGGAAATGGTGAGAGTGGACGTTTGTGTTATTTCTGAGCTAAAAGGGAAAGCAAACTGTCTCTTTCCATTAAGGTATGATATTAATGGTAGGATTTTATAAGTGCCCTTTATCAGGTTGAGGAATTTTCTCTCTCTCCTAGATTGCTGAGAACTTTTTTTTTTAAATCAGGAATGAATGTTAGATTTTGTCAAATGGTTTTACTGAGTCTATTGAAATTATTACATGGTTTTTGTTTTCTAGTTTATTTATATGGTGATTTACATTGAAAGATTTCAAACATTAAAACAACCTTACATTTCTGAGATAAGCCCCATTTGGTCATGATGTAGTATCCTTTTTATACACTGTTGTATTTGATTTGCTAAGATTTTGTTTAGAATTTTTGTACCTATGTTCATGAGGAACACTGGTCTGTAGTTTTGTTTTCTTCTAATGTCTGTGTCTGGTTTTTATATCAGGTCAATGCTGGCCTCACAGAATGAATTGGAAAATAGTCCCTACTTTTAAATTTTCTGGAAGAATTTGTGTAGACTAAGGTATTATTTCTTCCTTAAACATTCAGTAGAATTCACCGGAGAAGCCATCTGGGCCTGGGATTTTCTTTGCGGGAAGGTTTTTAACTAGAAATTTAATTTAAAAAGTAGATATATGGCCATTCAACTTATCTATTTCTTTTTGACTGAGCTTTGTAATTTATGTCTTGCAAGTTTTATCTAATGGGTTAAATTCACTGGCATAAAGTTGTTAATAATATTCTCTCATTTTCCTTTTAATATCTGTAAAATCTCTAACAATGTCCCTCCTCCCATTCCTTATATCACCAATTTGTGCTTTCTTTCTTTCTTTTTGTCCTTATGAGTCTGGTTAGAGGCTTATCAATTTTATTGATCTTCTCAAAGAACTAGCTTTTAGTCTCACCGATTTTTTTCTATTGTTTTTCTATTTTCTACTTCATTGATTTCCACCTCGGTCTTTAAATAATTTCCTTTCTTCTACTTAGCTGGGACTTAATTTGCTCTTCTTTTTCTATTTTCTTAGTGTGGAAGCTGAGATTATTGATTTGAAAGCTTCTTTTTCTCATATAAGCATTTAGCACTGCTAGATGGCACTAGGTACTGCTTCAGTGGCATCCCAGAAACTTTGATGTTTTTCAATTTTCATTCCATTCAAAATACTTCCTGATTTCACTTTTGATTTTTATCCATGATCCATGAGTTATCTAGGAGTGTATTACTTAGTTTCCAAATATTTGGTGCTTTTGCAGAGATCTTTCTGTTATTGACTTCTAATTTAATTCTATTTTGTTCAAAAAAACTTACTTTGTATGCATTGACTCATCTTAACATTATTGAGACTTGTTTTCTGGCCTAGAATATGGTCTATCTTGGTAAATGTTCTGTGTGTACTTGAAAATAATGTATATTCTGCTGTTAGGTGGAGTGTTTTATAAATGTCACTAAGTTGTTTGATAGATTTATTCACATTTTCTATACCTTTACTGACTTTCTGTCTACTTGTTCTATCAATAATTGAAATAGACATACTGAAATCTCCCCCAATAATTCTAGATTTGTTGACTTATCTGTTCAGTTCTGTCAGCTTTTTGCACCATGCGTATTAAAGTTCTGTTATTAGGTACATAAATATTTAGGATTGTTATGTCATCTTGATGAATTGACCCCATTATCCATAGGAAATGACTTTTTATCCCTGGTATTATTCTCTGCTCTTAAATTCGTTTTCTCTGATTTTAATATAGCCACTCCAACTTTCTTTCGATTAGTATTAGCATAGTATACCTTTTTCCATACTTTCACTTTTTTTTTTTTTTTTTTTTGTAGTACGCAGGCCTCTCACCGTTGTGGCCTCTCCCGTTGCGGAGCACAGGCTCCAGACGCGCAGGCTCAGCGGCCATGGCTCACGGGCCCAGCCGCTCCGCGGCATGTGGGATCTTCCTGGCCCGGGGCACGAACCCGTGTCCCCTGCATCGGCAGGAGGACTCTCAACCACTGCGCCACCAGGGAAGCCCCCATACTTTCACTTTTGACCTATTTGTCTCTATATTTGAAGTGGGCTTCTTTGTATGCAGCATGTAATTGGATCTTATTTTTGAAATCAATCTGACCATCTATGTTTTTAAATTGGGGTATTTAGATAATTTCCATTCAGTGTATTTATTAATATGGTTAAGTTTAAATATATAATCTTGCAATTTGTTCTCTAATAGGAGACAGCCTGTTTTTTTGTTTACATTTTCTACTTTCCTGACTTTTTTGGATTAGATATTTTCTGATTCTATTTTATCTTATTGGTTGCTTATTAGCTATAACTCTCTTTTAGTTTAGTCGTTTTAGGGTGCTCATGTATATTTTTAATTTATCACAGTATATCTTCAAATGATATTATACCACCTCATGTATAGTATAAGAACATTTCAATAGTTTACTTCCATTTCTCCGTTCTCTACCTTTGCACTTATTGTTGTAATACATTTTACTTTTACATGTTATAAACCACATACTACCTTGTAATTCGTTTTGTTTAACTACAGATTTTAATAGTAAGAAATTTAAAAGAAAAAATTCTTATGTTTAACCACAGAGTTACAATTTCTAATAATCTTTATTTCTTTGTATAGATTCATATGTCTACCTGGTATCATTTTCCTTCTGACCAAAGAACTTCCTTATCGTTTCTTGTAATGTGGGCCTGTTGCTGATGAAATCGTTTGGCTTTTGTATGTCTGAAAAGTGTTTTTTTATCTTTATTTATTTATTTATGTTTTGCGGTACGCGGGCCTCCCACTGCCGCGGCCTCTCCCGTTGTGGAGCACAGGCTCCAGATCCGCAGGCTCAGCGGCCATGGCTCACGGGCCCAGCCGCTCTGCAGCATGTGGGATCTTCCCGGAACCGGGGCATGAACCCGTGTCTCCCGCATCGGCAGGCAGACTCTCAACCACTGTGCCACCAGGGAAGCCCTATAAATTCCTTTTTAAAAAAAGACCACTTGGGCTTCCCTGATGGCGCAGTGGTTGGGAATCCACCTGCCATTGCAGGGGACATGGGCTCGAGCCCTGGTCTGGGAAGATCCCACATGCCGTGGAGCAACTAAGCCCGTGCGTCACAACTACTGAGCCTGTGCTCTAGAGCCAACAAGCCACAACTACTGAAGCCCGTGCGCCTAGAGCCCGTGCTCCACAACAAGAGAAGCCACCGCAGTGAGAAGCCCAAAATATCTTTTAAAAACAAAGACAGGGCTTCCCTGGTGACGCAGTGGTTGAGATTCTGCCTGCTGATGCAGGGGACACGGGTTCGTGCCCCGGTCCGGGAAGATCCCACATGCCGCGGAGCGGCTGGGCCCGTGAGCCATGGCCGCTGAGCCTGCGCGTCCGGAGCCTGTTGCTCCGCAACGGGAGAGGCCACGACAGTGAGAGGCCCGCGTACCGCAAAAAAAAAAAAAAAAAAAAAAGATATTTTGGGAGCTAGAGTATTCTAAGTTGACAGATTTTTCTTTCACTACTTTAAAGATTTTACTCTACTCCCTTTTCACTTGAATAGTTTCTGATGAGAAATCTAATGTTACCTCTGTTCCTCTGTATGTAACGAGCCTCTCTCTCTAGTTGCTAGGATCTTTATCACCGGTTTGGAGAAGTTTGGTGATAATGTGTCTTGATATAATTTTATTCATATTTCTTGTGCTTGGGTTTGTTGAGCTTCTTGGATCTAAAGTTATTACAACATAGTGCTTTCTTCAGAGAGACATGCTAATGTCAAAAACTCTTATAGAGGAAATGAAAAAGTTTCTAAATGATGGTACAAAATGATGATTAAATAAAGATCAGCTCATTCCAGAATGTTTTAAAATTGTGTTATCATTTGGAAGAGGATCACATAAACCTCCTGTTACATATAAAAATCTTGTGGCTAAGCAGAGGAAGAGTCTGAAACGTGTTTTAGCTAAAATGTGAATTACAGGAGGATTTTCAAGAAGCAGCAGGCCAGATTTTGTCAGGTGTTTTGAAGAAGGCTACAGCAACTAGCTACTTAGCAGGCGTTTTCATCACACGAACCAGTTGGACAAGTATCCGCAAGACCCCGAAGAAAGTAGTTTGACTTCAAGTGACAAGATTGTTGGCTTTATAAGAATCTGAATCTTTGGAAAAATTATACTGCAGTAGGAAACCTTGAAATTTTCTAACTGTTGCTTGGGCTTGAGAGTAAAGAATGTTATTAGCAAGACTTAAGCTTCACTGAAACCACCTGGAAGAACCACAGAACCAAATGGAACAGTATTTTCTCTTTCTTTCAACACAAGGGTGAGAGGCCCTTTCTCTGAATCTTCTGCTCAGCCTGAGAACTTGACTTTGAGAGAAGAGTGAGAGCTTTATGAGCTGCAGTCTGATATTGCAGTCGAGAGGAGGTGTACTCATCTGCCCCTAGACAAGTTCTGGGTGTCTGTGAGGGAAGAGTATCCTGTCATTCATAGGAGAGCAGAGAACACTTGGCTGCAGTTTTCTACTCATTACATATGTGAGCAAGCTTTGACTTGTTCGACGATTATCATGAGCAGGGATGAAAATCCCCTCATTTTAGTTGAAAATGAAGTCCATGTGTGTTTATCTCAAGTTTGATCCAGAACTGAGTAACTGTGCACCAGAAAAACAAGCACAAGTTTCCATTTATTTTATTCTTTGTTCCTAGTTTCAAAAATAACAATCTTATGCATAAGTATGTATATAAAAGAAATTTTCAAAAGCCTACGTATATGTATAATAATTTCATAACTGGTAGGCCTAGAGGCCTGATAATGTTATTCAGGAAGGAACTGATTTTTTCAAAGTTCTGTACAAAAAACTGTCTCAGGATATACTTTTATTCACATTCTGTTGACTTATGGTTTAGTAGCTATACCGATTATATTGTCAATAATTTTCATGTTGTAAATAACATTAGCTAAATCAATTTATAACTTTTATTGAAATTAACCAAGCCTACCTTTAGAAAAAGTAAATCACATTTTTGGGGCATAAACCAGCTATTTAACAGAAATTTATTATCTTTGCTTTATATGTTTTTTAAAAAAGTAATTTATGAAAAGGGAAGTAAGGTATTAATTTCAAGAAAGGTAAGCTAAAGCTAACTTCTTTTTCAAGAAAGTTTGGGTAAGAAGTCATATTAGTTTTAAATGGAGGAGGGAAAACCACATAGCTTACCTCATTAGCTACTTGTAGAACTTTATGATAAAGATTTTGGCCTTCTTAGGTGTGATGGCCATGAGAATGTGCTTTGCAAACCACCAAGCTATAGGAAACTTAATTGACCCAGGCCCCAGTTGCTGTGCTCTGAACACCATGGCTGTGTTGGTGCAAAGGCCACACGTGCCCTGATGCTTCCAGCCGGTGACTTGAGTGCACTAGGAACACGGAGGCAGGACTATACCTTGATGTCATCAGACCCTTTTTTTTTTTTTGCGGTACGCGGGCCTCTCACTGCTGTGGCCTCTCCCGTTGCAGAGCACAGGCTCCTGACGCGCAGGCTCGGCAGCCATGGCTCACGGGCCTAGCCGCTCCGCGGCATGTGGGATCATCCTGGACCGGGACACGAACCCGTGTCCCCTGCATCGGCAGGCGGACTCTACCACTGCGCCACCAGGGAAGCCCTCATCAGAGCCTTTTGATGGCCACCTTTGATTCGAAGACTCCCTGACAGCACTGCAGACCTTTTCTCAGACTCCACAGCAATGGAGACTATTTCCACCTAACCTTCTTTCCCCTCTCCTTCATCCAGAGTCATGCGTGCTTCATGGTCCAATGGCTCTACCAGTGTTCCCAGTCTCTTTCTCTCAAAGGTATTTCCCTCATAACATCCTTGCATGTTTAATCCTGTCTTGGTGTCTTGGAGGAATTGCACTAACACACCAGATATGGTTAAAAAATCAAGTAGGAAATAAAAAAGGAAAACTAACTTTTCTCTACCTACACTACCAACTTATGTTAGAGCTGGTGTCTTTTGTGGGGAGAGAGAAACACATTAATATTTTATCCCCAATATTCACAGAAAAATATCATTCTCTTTTTCTATGACAATGATTGACAATTGTTACTGGATTATTATATCTGTAACTTAGTGATCCCATTAACATTCTGGGATTTGTAGTTATAAGAATATTTATGTAGGAATACCTTGAGACTTGAAAATTGTTTCAAGAATTCCTCTAGGGTAAAAAGATTCAAAACGAGTACTCAAGCCTATTTCTGACAGGCTTCAACTCTCATTTCATTCCTTGATCCTCTGGGTGTTGTATTTTGTGTTGAAACTGAAATATTTTGCTCTCACCTGGCAGCTCAAAGTAGCTGAGTCCAATTCTTGCCAACACAGAAGCCCATCCTAAAAGCCATCTCCTGTTTCCTCCCTCTTTATGTGATTTATGGAGTCTCCGATAGAGTCTAGCTGTATGGCAGTTAAAAGGCTAGACTCTAGTCCTAGGGGGATTACACAATTTTACAAGGTTATTAAGACAAAATTTATGTACAGGGGTGTTATAGGACTAGAGTTCACAGATTAGGGGGAGAAAAAACATCAAAATTTGGGTATTAAACATGGCAAAAATCCCAATTGTTATAACTGGCACTCAAGATCAGGTACAGGAGAGCAAAGTGTCGTATTTAAGAATATCCCGTATTGCTATCAAGCTGCTTGAAACCTGGCTCTATCACTGACTAACCATAGGACGTTTGGCAAGTCACGTTACCTCTCTAGTTTCCTTATCTACGAAAATCGGAATGATAAAACGTGCATAGAAGAATCAAATGCAAAAATATAGGTAAAGTGCTTAGCACTGTACCTGACGCAGTGTAACCACTCAATAAAGGGTGGTTTTCATCACTAGTAAGGATACTTGTACAATTTTTCATCTGAGTGCTATACTATCTAGGCACTATGCATCTTGCATTGAGATCAAATTCTTTTGGTAAATTATCTTTTATTGTTATGAAAGAAGTACAGGAAAGTACAAAACAAATCAAGGGTGATGAGGTTCCCACAGTTCAGCACGTACACTTTCAGTTAACGCCCATCCTTGATGTCCACCATCTCACTCCAGTTCTCCATGGTGTCCTTAAGCTTGGAGCTTCTCCACCCATCTTCTCCAGGGAATAGTTGTTGGGCAGGAGAGGAAGGGATAGGAGGTTGCTGGGAACTAGGGGAGCTGCTGCCTTGCTTGGATAGGAGAGGGGCCCCGGCCATCCAAGCATCTCAGATGCTTTCAGTCATTCCTCCATTTCCAGACCTGGACCTCACGCCCTTCTGAAGTAGATGGTGCTTCCGCTTGCACAGGGCGGATGCACTCACTTCTCGTCCGGGATAATCCCTTCTGCCAATTTTCAGGTGGTCACTTCTTCCACTCTGGTAAATTTATTACTGTTCCTCCACCTACTTGGCATCTTCTGAAAATTTGTTGCAATATATTGTTTTCTGTAGTTTTCCCTACCATTCTTTTGGTCCTTGTGTGTTAATACTTTTTTAAAAAAATTCCTGACCTATCATTTCAAGAAGATTTGAAGGACTGGGAGAGAAGATAAACACATGTGGCAATCATTCTTTTTAAACTTGAAGTAGATGCCAGATTCTAAGATCAGTTCATAAGGTGAAAGTTGCATTTAGACAAAATTAATCTTGAACTCGTATAGTATGGAAAGAAAAGTATCTTTAAATGTTAGAATCCCGGGCTTCCGTGGTGGCGCAGTGGATGAGAGTCCGCCTGCCCACACAGGGGACACGGGTTCGTGCCCCGGTCCGGGAAGATCCCACATGCCGCGGAGCGGCTGGGCCCGTGAGCCATGGCCGGCGAGCCTGCGCGTCCGGAGCCTGTGCTCCGCAACGGGAGAGGCCACAGCAGGGAGAGGCCCGCATACCGCAAAAAAAAAAAATTAGAATCCCAGTCAGCCTGGTGAGATGCTTTTACTGTGAGAGGCACATGGACCTTAGGCACAGGAGTAGTACTCCCATTTTATACACCTATGGGAACATAATTTTGTATATTGGCATGGCAAGTGGAATTACCCATACTATTTGTTATTTTTTATGCTTGTGCTTTTTTCCCGTAACTTCTAAGCCTTTGCATAAATAAAATGTGTGCAAGGTGATAAAATTAACTCTGCTATAGATTCTTAAACCTCTCTTTAAAGAGACAGTTTGGTACAAGAGATTCTAAGCTGAACACATAGGCAAGGTTAAAAAGTCTTACACGGGGATGGTGAGTTGGTAAGTGCCCGCTAAAGACCAAGAGCTAAAAAGCGACGGTGCCTGAACTGGAATCGTGGACTCTCTCTACCCCGTGGCCCCAACTTCAGAGTTTAGAATCAAATTAAAATTGGGGAAAGACTTTGAGCAAGGGTTGTTTTGGTTTTCCAGTGCATGCCTAATAATGCAGATGAATTGTACTTTGCATTTTTATTTATATAATTTGAAATAAGACATTTAAAATGAGATAATTGTATTGTATAAGCACTTTATGTTTTGATTGATTCAGTTTCTTTACCTCATTTAGTCCTCACAATAATTCAGTAACATAAATATTGTTATTACCCTAATTTTACTGATGAGTAAACTAGGGCTTAAAGGGGTTGAAGATTTTCTTCAGGTCATACAGTGGCAGGACAGGATTCTGTGACTTTTATCACCACCGTACTCTGAAATGGGGGGAATCTCTGTTTATTTAAACTCAAACACTTAACAGAATATGATCATAATGACCAATACTTAAGCTCCAACTGCCTTTAAAAGTACAATAAGTTCATACCTCTTGGAATAGACAAAATTTTAGGGGCAAAAAGGGGAGGGTCTGGAGGAAAGAATATTCTGGACTTGCCACTGACTCATCAAAAATAGGAGATTATGGTGACAGTGAACTTACAAAGATTTTTGAACATCAAGGTAAGAATTTTTCTCAAAATATAGCTGGACTCAGAATCACCCTGATCTGACAGTGTTGTTTTCTAGACTGAAACTTAAAGAAGTAGTCATTAGAACTACTTGTTTTTTTAAGGTGTCCAGTTATAGTTCAACTTTATAGTGTATCAGATTTATCCATACTAATGAAAATCTTTTTATACTGACAATCTATTCTAAAACTATCTAAAAATGCCAAATCTGCCAATGATGGTAACAGCATCATTAATTAATTTTCTCACTTAAAATAATAGCCTCCCCTTCCCTTCTCCCCCTTCTGGTCCAACTTTAAGATTTATTTCAATTCATATTTTCAGCCTACATCTGCTATCAGATATAGAAAAATGACCCAAAACCTCAAGTGATATCCACGCCAGCTATCATATGTAATGAACACCCTTTTATAAGCTGGCCTTTTTATACTTCTAGTTGACAGATAACTGTTTTATGAACAAAAGCATAAATAATTAAAAATCATTTTGAATCTACATAAAGGTTTCCATAATAAGCCTTTGATGTGATTACCTCATGCCTTTAGCATTAATGAAACAGAAAGATTTTTTCTGATATAAAATAAAATAATATTTGGTATCAAGTAATAAAGCTATTTCACTCAGAAAATCACTAACTGGCTTAACTGGGTGTGTAATAATATTACAATGATCAGTTTCATTATATGATACTTTCTTGACACATCTACATGTTTTGAAAAATCAGAAATGTAATAATAAAATAATTATAATGAACTACTGAAGGAAATCTGCAGAGTACAGTATTAAGTATGTCCTTAATACTGAGCATAATTCAGAAAGCACTTGTGGGCTTAAAATATGGCTTCTTTAGAAATATTCCTTATTATGTGCATTCGGTTAGAAAAATATATTATGAAAAGTTTGGTGACTTTGACATGTTTCCATTGCTAAAAATAGTATCTGTCAGTAATGTCCTGGTGCTTTCAAGGACAACAGTCATCAAAGATTTTTCTTTTTACCTATAGCATTGCTTTTGCATGTGAAATTTAACTACCATCCACTTATGAATATTACTTTTTAAGCATGAATTATAATTGCTCATAAAACATTTCTGGGAAAAGATTGCATTAAAGTGAAAATATACCACTTATCATAGAATAAACAATGAAGCTAAAAGATTAGTACAATTAAATTTAATCTAAGTAGGTCTTAAAACACAGCACTTTGCAAAGCAGTTCGGCAATATATGTATAAAACAGAACCAAGAAACTAGACATAAACTGTTGATTACAAGGAGAATACGTGCAATCCAATGCCTTTGGGACTCTCAGTTCCAGTCACAGATACAACCTTTAAACATACAGGCTAAAAATTTTCCCTAAGATGATCTGTGCTAAGGCTTTATATATCTTAACATTTTTTTTTAGTTTTAAAATAATGGCCCAATTGTACACAAACAAGCCCGAGTTATGATTGCAATTTTAAGATTTGATAAATGTTTAAAGCATTGATGTTATAATGACACATCCATTTTTAAAGGCCACTTAAAAGGAATATTTAAATCAATAAATGGTAATGTTTATGTGTAATTGGGCCTATATGCTAAAAGTACATACAATTTAAAAAATAATTTAGTTAAAATTTTTCATTGAGGTAACATTGGTTTACAACTTTATATAAGTTTCGTGTGTGTATTTCAACTTCGTTATACACTACAGCGTGCTCACCTCCAAAAGTTTAGTTACCATTTGTCACCATATAGGTGACCCCATTTACGTATTTTGCCCTCCCCCCAACCCCCCTTCCCCTTTGTAACCATTACTCTGTTCTCTATGTGTTTGTTACTGTTTGGTTGGTTTGTTCACTTCCTATTTATTTATTTGTTTATTTATATTCTACATATGAGTGAAATCATATAGTATTTGTATTTCTCCATCTGACGTATTTCACTTAGCATAATACTCTCAAGGTCTATCTATGTTGTTGCAAAAGGCAAGATTTCTTCTTTTTTATGGCTAAGTAGTATTCTACTGTATACATATACCACATCTTCTTTATCCATTCATCTGTTGATGGACACTTAGGTTGTTTCCATATCCTGGCTATTGTAAATAATGCTGCGATGAACATAGGGGTGCATGTATCTTTTCAAATTAGTGTTTCTGTGTTCTTTGAAAAAATACCCAGAAGTGGAATAGCTGGACCACATGGTAGCTCTATTCTTAACTTTTCAAGAAATCTCCATACTATTTTCCACAGTGGCTGCCCTGACTTACATTCCCACCAACAGTGTAGGAGGGTTCACTTTTCTCCACACCCTCATCAACATTTGTTAATCCTTGTCTTTTTGATAATAACCATTCTAACAGGTGTTAGGTGATGACTCCTTGTGGTTTTGATTTGCATTTCCCTAATAATCAGTAATGTTGAATATCTTTCATGTGCCTGTTGGCCATCTGTATGTCTTCTTTGGAAAAACGTCTATTTAGATCCTCTGCCCATTTTTAAGTCAGGTTGTTTGTTTTTCTGTGGTTGAGTTGTTTGTGTTCTTTATGTATTTTGAATAGTAACCCCTTTTCATATATAGGTTTTGCAAATATCTTCCCCCACTTGATAGGTTGTCTTTTCGTTTTGATGATGGCTTCCTTTGCCATGCAGAAGTATTTTTTTAGTTTATGTAGTCCCATTTGTTTATTTCACTTTTGTTTCCCTGGCCTGAGGAGACATATCCAGAAAGATATTGCTAAGACAAGTGTCTTGAGCATTGATATTGCATAAACTGATGTCTGTGTCAAAGGGCATGCTGCTATGCTTCTTCTAGAAGTTTTATGGTTTCAGGTCTTACATTCAAATCTTTAATCCATTTTGAATTGATTTTTGTGTATGTTGTAAGAGAGTGGTCTGGTTTCATTCTTTTGCATGTGTCTGTCTAGTTTTCCCACACTATTTATTGAAGAGACTTTCCTTTCTCTAGTGTATGTTCTTTGCTCCTTTGTCAAAATTAATTGTCCATATATGTGTGGGTTTACTTCTGGGCTCTCAGTTCTGTTTCATTGATCTGTGTGTCTGTTTTTCTGCCAATGGCATGATATTTTGATTACTATAGCTTTGTAGTTATAATTTGAAATCAGGGAGTGTGATACCTCCAGTTTGTTTCCCCCGCCTCAGGATTGCTTTGGCTATTCAGGGTCTTTTGTGGTTCCATATAAATTTTAGGATTTTTGTTTTATTTCTGTGAAAAAATGTCACTGAGGTTTTGAGAGCAACTGCATTGAATCTGTAGATTGCTTTAGGTAATATGGACATTTTAATGATGTTAATTCTTCCAATTAATGATCACAAAATATCTTTCCATTTCTTTGTGTCTTCTTCAATTACTTTCAACAATGTCCTATAGGTTTCAGCGTACAGGTCTTTCATCTCCCTGGTTAAACTTATTCCTAAATTAAATAATTTAATCTTATCAAGAGGACTAGACAGAAATTTTTGGTCAAAAGGACTGTGTCCTCTAGGATAAAAAAATCCACCAAATAAAAAAGAAATTCACTTAGCATTTTTGAGAAATTCATTTCTTCATCATTAAAGCAAATGCATGTTAAGTTTTTCTAATTGAAAAACATAGTTTATACCCAGAGATTCTATGAAAATTGGATATTAGATAGCCTTATATTAACATATCAACAGCTTATTAGTCATTTCTCAGGTGCTTGGTATTCTTATTTCTAATTAGCATCCTTTTATAACATAATGATCTTTTAATATCTTTGATATAAAAAGCTGGTCAGACTTAAAAAATAACCTTTATGGTCCTTCACTTTTTCTATTTAACATTTTGATCTCTGATATGCACAAAAGACTATAGTGGACCCTTGATCAACGTGGGTTTGAATAGCTCAGGTCCACTTATATGGTGATTTTTTCTCATAAATATGTACTACAGGACAACACAACCTGCAGTTAGTTGAATCCACTGGTGTGGAACCATGGATAGGAGGGCCAACTATAAAGATATACTCAGAATATTTGACTGCGTGGAGGGTAGGCATCCCTAACCCCTGTGTTGTTCAAGGATCAACTGTATTTGTTTTTAAGTCATTTCATGGTGATAAGACTTGCTTCACTACTAAACTGTAAATGAGGGGACCATTCACAGTGATTAACAGCAAACCTTCTGCAGCCAGACTCCTTGAGTTCAAATCCTAGTTTTTCTACTTAATAGTTGTGTGGCTTTGATCAATTACTTAATCTCTTTATGCCTCAATTTTCTCAGCTATAAAATGGGGATAATGTTGATAATAATTCTTACCTTGTAGTGTTATAGAAGGAATTAAATGTATTAATACAGGTCAAACATTTAGAACAGTGTCTGGAAACTAGTAAGATCTAAAAAAAAATCCAAGCTATTATGAATATTTATTCTTACAATATTTTATTGCCAAGATACTATCTCAGTCAGCTAGGTAAAAATCCATCTTAGTCAGTATCTCTACATTTCCTGATAGTTTTGGTGAGCTGTATCTGTTTATACATGTGATAAATGCCCTGTGTGACATTTCTTTCAGTTCCTGGTCCTTGACAAAACTACATCTTGTGTATTCACTGATTTTTTTTTTACAAGGGAATATATATTGTCATGGGGTGAATTCTGTCCTCTTCCAAAGATGCACTGAAGTTCTAACCCCCAGTACCTCAGAATATTACCTTGTCTGGAAATAGGGTCTTTGCAAATTTAATCAGGTTAAGAGGAGTTCATGAGGGTGGACCCTAATCCAATATGACTGGCGTCCTTATAAAAAGGGGAAATTTGGATACAAACACATAGAAGGAAGCAGATGTGAAGATGGCCATGTGCCTAGAGTGGCACATCTACAAGCTAAGGAAAGCTAAGGATTGTTGGAAAACACTACAAGCTAGGAAGAGGCAAGGAAGGATTTTCTCCTGTCAGAGAGAATCAAGGTCCTGGGACACCTTGATTTCAGATTTTTAGCCTCCAGAAGAGTGAGACAATAAACTTCGGTTGTTTTAAGCCACCTAGCTTTTGGTACTTTGTTAGAGCAGCCCTAGGAGACAAATACAGGTATCATATAGATTTATCTACATTCTAACTAGACACTGAGGAGGCTGCAATTAATCATTCCCTCATTTTTTTTCTTAAGGGTCATGAACTATGGATTTGAAGAAATAAATCCTTAATTTCTAGGTGTAAATGAACTAATGCAATTATTTTTGATCAGTGAGTGGAAAACAAGATGGTGAGTGACTGAACAGTGTCACAGCAACGTGATTGGGCCTAGATTTATTTCCATTTTCTACTGATATACTTTCCAAGGGATACCTTTATTAATGCTTTTTTAAAAACTACCACTGCTATCTTCTAAAATGATCTACTTTTATATTCTGGGAGACAAATGTACCTGTTAAATAAACTGTCCTTAGCTCCTTAAGTACCCATCACACTGATAGATTGATTTAGCAGGGAATTAATAGATCAGGTAGTTGAACTGCTTTACTTCTCACAGGAGGAAACTAAAGTCAAGAGAGGTTAAGTAACTCGGACTTGTGATGCACAGTCTAGAGGCTGTACTTATTATAACCTTTTTTTCTGCATCACATCACTAAGGACTTAAACGTAAGTTAAATCACATTTAAAAGATCAGATTCTTCTGGATCTTTTTTATATCCTCTTCATAGCTTGTAGTATTAGTGGCCTACCAAGGGGAAGTGATAACTGTTTATTGGGGAGAATGCTTGTTTGCCAGTTATCTTGAATCTGTAAACAAACTTGCTATTAATAGTTGAGTAGAATGTGGGTATATATGTGGGTATATATGACTTCCCTGTCCTTGTGATAGCCATAACACATCGAAGCCAGTGCATGTGAAGTCTACACTGTTTTCTAAAGGCAGAAGCCTTCCTTAGGGTGGTTAAGTCAGTAGGAATATTTCTAAATGGGGCATCAAGTAAAGACTGGTCCTGAGTTTCAGAAGCATGTAGACATTTTTAGTACGACCTCATATCCCATCATAGCTGACTTTGGAGGCACTGGGTGAGGAGGTCATGAGAAAGATCAACAAACCAAAATAAAAGAGAATCTAAGTAAAACTACCAAGATCAAAAAAAAAAGAGAAAAGGCATAACAGCTTTAATAAATGACTTTGTCTAGAGCTATTAGTCAATTCATAGCTCGAAGACTCAACCTGGTAATTAACAGTTTAATTAATATCTACTAATCTACAGTTACTTAGGGACCTCTCATCTTCAAATATTTGCTTCAAATATTATTAAACTTACTTTCTGCCAGAAATCATGCTAATTACCTTACAGATGTTGTCTTTTTTAATGCCACAAAACTGTAAGAAACTACAAACATTATCCTCATTTTTACAAGAATGAAAATGAAGCTAAGAGAGTTTAAACAACTTGCTTTATGTTGCATTCTTAGCAAACGATTGGGCCAAGATTTAGACTTAGATCTAACTCCAATGACACTTGCATTCATGATCTAATCAGAAGGTTGATAGAATCCCTGACTGGGCATCTTTCCGTCTCCCTGCTGTTAGGTAACATATGGGCCCTCCTGCTGGTTAAGCACTTGGGTCATTCTCTTCATCTGAGGTCAGTTTTCAATATAATCCTTTCTTCTTTCAGGCCTTAGGGATTTGGTCTGCTTACTTTTCTTTTTTCCAGCTGTCACTGATTCTCCCTCCTGTGATTCATCTCCTACTAGAATTCTGGAACAGAATACAGATTCCCTTTTTTTTCCCTCTTTCTGTTATTTCTGATTAAAAAAAAACAAGCTTCAAATTTTTAAGGAGAATCTCACTAGCAACTTCAAGTTGCCATATAATGATATTACAATTGCTTCTGTGCTTCACTAGCAAAAGGTTACTTTTGCTACTGATGTTAAATTTACTGTTCATAATTATTTTTGCATATGTTCTTAGACACTTATAAGGCAATAAGTAGAATTTTAGTTTGACTCAATTACAATTTCATAACCCTTGCTCTTTCTGCAGGCGTACAACTGTCCTGATTTATCTTGCTATAGCTTATACTTGAGAGATACTAAAAGACATTATTGAAGATTATATTATCAAGATTTACATCTTAAGAAATAACTAAAGACAAGAGACCTGAATATGAGGAAATTCAGAAAACGCCCGCCTATTAGCCAACTTTGCCTTTACTGAGACTAGTATTTATGGAGCACTTCAAGTTCTAAATGCTTCTTATATAAAAAGTCATGATGATGATTATCTACACTTTACCGATGGAGAAATTGAGGCACAGAATCTGCCCAAGAATACTAGTAAGTGATGGGCCTAAGATTCAAACCCAGGTCTGTATAAACAAATGCATTCAGCAGATTTTCAAAAATGTGGTATATGAACACAAATCTTGAATATTATGTAAAGAACAAATTTCATTTTCTGTATTTTTTATCCTGCAGTTCCTCTGGATCTTAATTCGCTTTCACACTCGCAGTATCACCCGATGCTTTGGAAAAATGGATCTCATTTTACTTAAAAAAATTCTACAGTTAAATAATAGATGAAATGCTTTGTTAGTGTGGCTTTTTTAATTTAGTCATTGTGAGGCTAGCTGGTTAGCTAATTCTGTTGAGATCCTTGGTTTAAATTAGTATCTCCGAATGTAAACTCTTCTTAAAAATGTACACTTGCCACTTGTCTCCTGGGTTCTTTGATAAATGCAAGTGCATAACACATATGTGATAAAACTTCAGATATACCATCCATTTTACAGTCCTCTCTTATAAACTTTACCAGCTGAAATGTTCTTACTACCGTTGAGTGTTTTTTGGATGTATTCAATCCAGGAATACTGAATAAATTAATAAGTTTTATAGATTTGTTTTTAACTATTGTCTCTTTTTGAGGAAAAGGGCAAAAATGCCCCTCTTCCTAACCCCAAAACAAAACTGGCATTGACCTCAGAACTCAATATTTATGTTTAATAGACAGCTGTGTATAAATGTGTTTAGTAAACTGTGCATAGTTCTTTTAACACAATGGCTCTAGAATCTCAGGAAAACGTTTTTTAAGGAGAGATTAAAATGAAGATTATTAGCCAACAGTAGTAGTTCATTTTACAGTAAAAATATATTATAGTGCATAAAATGGCTCTCTACTCAGTCATAAACTTGCTTGAAAAACTACTATGAGCTTATGCGATAGGTAACATTGGTCTAACAGGCTTATCTTTTATCCCATTTTGTTAGATTATTAAAAAAATTTTTTTTAATACTTTAAAAATAGAACATATAATTAGTGAATGGGAAACATTTGAAGGTTATTAATAACAGCCAAAAATCAATGATGTTATTCAACTCCAAGACCATTTTGGGGGGAAAATATTATCTTATCAATATCTGTTCTTGAATGAGATATTTTCCCTCTGTATCTATAGTCAGTTCAAGTTCAGAAAACTGACTTTCAGAGGGAGGAAACTGAGAGAGCTTTGTTTGTGGCATTTTTAAAAGACTCAAAGTCATAATATAGATTATCCTTGTGGAAATGTCTACATATTATCCAACATCTAGAGCTGTGCTGACCACATTTCAAGTTCCTAATTGCAGAGAGAAATTTCTGCCACCACTGCAGAAAGTTCTACCGGATAACACTGTTGCAGAGAGTCAGAAATGGTAGTAAATATTTTAGTTGTTAGACAGCTTATCAGTATACATCCAGATATTTGGTAACATATAAAAGGAACTATGAGTTATTTTCCCCAAGAAATTTAGAGCTGACAAAAATAACTTACAAATTCATTTATCAAAATTTTAATAAAAATTCATTAATATGCTAGGCACTAGGTTAGGTAAAAGTGAATGAAGTGTGATTTTTTTTTTAACCCTGAGTGATTACAGTCTTGTGGATAAGCTGGACAAGTATCCAATCACTATATAATGTGAGTTTTGCTCTAATGAGATTATATACTAAACAAAGAAGGTATTAGCTCTGTCTGGAGGAATTGAGGAAGACCTCAAATAGGAGATGATAGTTGAGCTATTACATTAAAAAGCTATTTTTAAAGGATGTGAAATAGGAATACGAAATAAAAGGCTTCATCTTTCTTGATGTCTGTATAGGTAAATTTGGGACTAGCCCTGAACCTGAGGCAGGACACTCCACCAACATTTTGTAGCCTGCACTTGGGAATCTATATCCACTGAATACCATTCTAGAGCCACATACCAGGTTTTAGGGATATGACTTGGCCTAATGTACAGGTTTTTTTGGGAAATCCCAGGCTACCAACTAGAGCTGCTATAACCCACAGTGTGATAGACATGAAGGGATTAAACAGTAGAGCCTGCACACTCCCGAGCTCCTGCTGCCAGGCCACGATGAATGGTATAACCTGGGGGATGTCGCAGGGCTGCAGAGCAGGTGGCTCCATTCTCAGCGGGACTCTTCTAGGTTTGTACGTGTCCCTCCCCCCATCACAGCTTGGGGGGATGCAGATAACGCCCAGGGACTGTGCACTGGGAGAATAAACGAGTGGGGGCTCAGGCTGAGGGCACTCTCTGATGGCCTTCCCGCACGAACGTAGTAGGGCAGGTGGGAATTCTGGAGGTGGGTAAGGGGTCCAGGTAGTATCAGAACAGAGACTTTACTATGCTGGTTAAACACAATCACCAGTTCCTTCAGCGAGAAAGACTGGAAGTTATTTAGCCATTGTAGTATGTCGTCTATAGATTAGTGTATGTCTTTGTATCAGTCAGGGTCCAATCAGAGAAGCAGAACCATTAGGAACTATATCTGTAACAATCAGAGACTTGTTATAGGGATTGGATTTTATGCAATTGTGGGAGCTGGGAGCTCAGGAGGAGGGACTGAACCTTGTGTCAGTTCTGTGTCTGATGTTGAGGGAATGGGTGTCTTGCAGAAGCTGGGAGCCTCCGTCATGTCGCTAAACACACTCCAGGCCCAGGAGCTGGAAGGAAGGAAGAGGGTCCTGGGGAAGATGAAGCAGCTACTTTCCACCAACGAGGTAAGAAAGCAGATAAATGACAACGTGTGTGAGCTACAAAAATAGCTGCGGCTTCACCTCCGTCCTCCAAATCTCACGCAATAATCTCTCCTGGGCCTAACCAGAGATACACAGGAAAGAGAGCTCTAGGAAATGCAGTTCAGCCCGGCCAAGCTGACACACTGCAAAGTCAGCACCTCCTTAGGGGACGGTGTTTCGGTCACAGGCAACAATCTCTGGTTAACTTCATAGAGCCATGTGTTAAAACAACCAAAGACCGCTTTAGGTATTTATAGAGAGAGATACTTAAATGGAGTAGATTCTGACGATTCTACTCGAGTCTGGTGCTCCAAGTGGGCAAAACCAGATAAGTATCACTTCTTAGATGATTTTAACTTGGTGAGGAAAGGCCTATGGAATGTTGACCTTCACAGCCACATAGACTTGGCTACTTTCCTCGCGATGGCTAAAATTACAAATCATATGTAGATTTCTTCATAAGTATGCAAAATTAACTAAGTAGGAGAAAATGCCTAGATAAAATTCTTAGGTATTTATTGACAGGTACCCATGACGTTGGGAGACTTCCCTGTGCATGAAAATTAGTATGAACCACATAAATATATCTCACTAAACTCAAACTAAATGTATCCCCTACTCAGCCTCTGCTTAGCTGGATCTCAAAATGCCTAGGCACTCTAAAAGCAATGAACCTGAGGGGAAGTAGGAACTGAAAGAGATAGTGGTCTTAACTGATTGTGGTTTAAATTTCTCACTTTGTAAACTTTATAAAACTATCTAAACATGTAAAATCATTACCAAGTCTCTTGGGAACCATGAAAGTGAAGTACAGTCATCCTTCTGTGTCTGAGAGGGATGGGTTCCGGGACCCCTAGAAGATGCCAAAATCCACGGATGTTCAAGTCCTTTATGCAAAATGGTGTAGTATTTGCAATATAACCTGCACACATCCTCCTGTATACTTTAAATCATCTCTAGATTACTTATAATACCTAATGAAATAGAAATGCTATGTAAATAGCTGTAAATAGAATGCAAATGCTATGTAAATAGCTGCTGGAGTATGGTAAATTCAAGTTGTGCTTTTTGGAACTTTCTGAAAAATTTTTTCCTGAATATTTTCCATCTGCTGTTAGTTAAATCGATAGACGCGGCCCCTGTGGATATGGAGGAGAGCAGCTGTACACAGAAGCTTAAGCTTCTTTAGGTCTGTGGTCAATCTGCCTCTGGCTCATGCTTTATTATGATTAACTGTGAAGTCCCTGAGATCATCACCCACACCGCTTAGCACAGCTCTTAGCACATGTTTGTCTCTTATTAAAATTTGTGGAAGGCAAAATAAAATAAAGGGGAGAGAGAAAGAAAGAGGAAGAGAGAAGGGGGAGAGGGGGAGAAGAGCAAGGGAGCAGGGAAAAGGGAAGAAAAAAGGAAGGAAGATAGCAAAGAAAAAGAAAGGGAGGAAAGGAGGAAGGAAAGAGAGAGGGAGGCAAAAGGGAAAAAATGTGCAAGTTCATTGAACCAATTAAAGACAAGTCCTGGACCAGATTCCAGGTAATCTAGTCAGTTCCTTGAGAAATCAAATAGAACTAAGCATATATTTTGTAGACCTATACTTTAATCCATGATTATAAAAGTAGTAGAAATATTCTGTATCATATAAATGTTCATTATAGCATGATGTAGAAAAATAATAGTTATGAGAGAAAAATAGTGTTTTATTCTTTAAAAATACCTCATACAAAGAAGATTTCTACAGATTGGTAGGGTCTTAACGAAGATTTATTTTTAGAAGTTTTGATGTCTAATATTTCCTTGTTTAGTGATCAAATATAAACTATATTAAGGGTCAGGAATGATTATTTTGGAGTCTCTGAATCCCAAGGGGCCTGTGGCTCGAACTCAAGTGGTCTGTCAACTTAGACAGGAAAAAATAACAATTTTTTCCAATAATTTCTAGCTGTAGTTTAGCATGTCCTTCAAGTATGAACGTAGGCAGCAAACAATAACATTAGCCTGTGACACATTTTCAAATCACATCACATGTTGTCAATATCTCAAATATGTTGACTCTATTCACTAATTTGAGATCCTAGTAGTTATTAGACTGGCCACTAGATGTTGTTCCTTAATGTGTTAACGAAGAAGCATACATGTTAGTCTATTTCACATTTGTCATTTTAAATCTTTTGGTAACTATATGTCAATATAGTTTCTAATTCTAGTGTTTTATTCCATACACTTAAAAACATTATTACAAAAGGGGTACATAGGTTGCCAAAGAGTCCCATGTGCACAAAAAGGATTAAGAAACCCTGCCTTTTGCAAGGACAAAATGTCTCCTTCATTGCAGTATTTTTTTCTGGTTAGTATTCTAGAGATGAGAATGGAAAATAATGGTGATTACAGGCGTAGTACACAAGGTGGCAGCACATCACAGTTTAATTTCCCCAAATCAAATCCCCTCATTCTCGGCGGTATCTGGATGCTTCAGTGTAAACAAGGAGATGACTAGGATGTAATACATTTTCAAAAAATAGCCTTTGATACTTTCAGCCTTCTAATGTATATTGGTATGCTCTTTTTGTGTGGGTGGTATATTGCACACATTAAAAAAAAGTTTCTCAGTTTGAGAAACAGAATAAGAAATGATGTTAAATTATTTTCAGGATTTTCTCTAAATGTTTCCTAAAAACAAAACGAAAAACCCCAGCAAAATTCAAAGAACCAAAAAAGACACTACTCTTATGAAGAAAGACTTTTTTCTTAGTATAGGCACCATGGTTTCATTTACACTAATATGTTCTATGTGCCCAACGGGTAATTGGTGAATTACATAAAACTTTTTCCACCGGCATACACCATTTGTAATCACATAGCCTCTCTGGTTTAAACTTATGAGTTTTTTTTTAAGTGAAAACAAAAGGAGCAGGGAGGTAGATGTGGTAAAATGCTCTTGGGTGGAATACGTTGAAAATTGGCTGTGATGCCTCATTTCTCCCATGACACCTCCAGTGTTTCCTTTTGCTTTCCTTTTTTCAGGACTGGGCATGGAGCTCACGTGGGCACCTCAGGGAATAACGTGCCTGGAAGAGCCTTCTGGAAGGATGTGAGAGTCATGAGAACGAGACCTGGAAAGCTGAGTTGCCCCGGCCGGATAGAGCCCAGGAAAATGAGGACCCAGCCAGTCTGCTCCCAGACAGACAAGAGAGGCCAGCTGAGGCCAGGAGAATCACACAGCCTTAGTCTCTGAGCTGCACCTGATTCTAGCTGTATGAGCAATAAACGCTTATTCTTTTTAGCCACTGAGTTTTAGGGTAGTGTTTTAGGCAGCACTGTTTGTAGAATAGGTAAGTGTTACAAACTATATTACTAACTAAACATGAGCGCATGCCCAACCCAGGTGATACGTTTTAACAAATGTAGAAACTATGAAATACCTAGCATTCTATTGCATCAGCTATTTGGGCCTGTGTGATGTTTCCTGAGAGCCTCTAGCCATTTAGTAAATCTAGTTTTGACTTTAGGTACAGGAACTGGGGGTGAAAGAAGAAATTGAGTATGGGCATGGGGAGGAACTGTTACATATGAATGTTTGTGTCCCCCGCAAAATTCGTATGTTGAAACCCTACCCCCCAGTGGGTCTGTATTTGGAGATAAGGGCTCTAAGGAACCAGTTAAGGTTAAATAAAATCATAAGGGTGGTGCTCTCATAGAATTGTCTTCGTAAGAAGGAATATCAGAGATCAATCTCTTTCTCTCTCAAGCCCTGTGTGCACACAAAGAAGAGTCATGTGAGAACGCAAGGCCAGCTGCTTACAAAACATGCCTCGGAATGAAACCTACCTTGCTGGTACCACGATCTTAGACTTCCCAGCCTCCCAAACCGTGAGAAATAAACGTCTGTCGTTTAAGCCGCCCAGTCTGCGGTATTTTGTTATGGCAGCTCCGTTGACTAACAGAAAGTGGGAAGACAAAATAGAGGGAAAGTCATGATGACTCGTAATTATGGTTTCCCAGCATTCTGACGACTTAACAAATATAATTTTATTTAGTCTCCCACCACAGCCCACTGGGGGGGATACTATTGCTAGCATCCTCATTTTATTCACAGATCAGAAAACTAAGACAAAGAAAGGCTAAGTAACATGACCAAGTTCTCATGGTTAGTAAGTGGCCGAGTTGGAATTGGAATCAAGACGTCTGTCTCTAGAAGCTGTGCTCTTAATTGGTACTTTATACTGGCAAGTGAAGGAGGGGAAAGAGAGAGGAAAGAGAAAGTGGTTTATAGGATGAGCCCAGGGCTGGTGATCAGAATCTGTTGTCGTCTCCCAGGCCAGCTTTCCCTGACTCAGAGTTTACTCCTGAGGGATACATCTCCAAGCTGGGTGTCCCTGGAGGCCCAGCGCACTGTGACATCTTGTCTGTGGAGATCTGCACAGGACTTTGGAATATGTCCTCCATTCTCTTCTTCCATTGCTTTCATAGACTGAATTGCTAAATTTTTTCAGGACCCCTGGGCCCCCACCCCCAAAAGCTGTCTTTGGGTAGAAAGAGGATCACGTCAGCCTTGCTAGACTTGATGATATATGCTGTGTAGTCTGGTACGTGATGACACACTGCCACATGCAGCATGCTGTTCTGATGAAGATATGAATAGGCATGTTTACTATCATAAAACAAAATTCTATGTACACTTGGAGGCATGAACAAGAAGGTATTTAAAAGCATTTATCTAGCATTGCTCCACACTGAATACATATAGGATGAAGTTACAAATTGCTCACGTTAATTCTACCTGAAAGGTACAAGATTAACTTGTTGATGATTAAGTCTCCCATATATATATATATATATATATATATATATATATATTTTTTTTTTTTTCCGGTACGCGGGCCGCTCACTGCTGTGGCCTCTCCCGTTGCGGAGCACAGGCTCCAGATGCACAGGCTCAGCGGCCATGGCTCACGGGCCCAGCCGCTCCGCGGCATGTGGGATCTTCCCGGAGCGGGGCACGAAACTGCGTCCCCTGCATCGGCAGGTAGACTCTCAACCACTGCGCCACCAGGGAAGCCCGATTTTTTAAATAAATTTATTTTATTTATTTTTTTATTTTTGGCTGCGTTGGGTCTTCGCTGCTGTGCACGGACTTCCTCTAGTTGCAGCGAGTAGGGGCTACTCTTTGTTGCGGTGCGCGGGCTTCTCACTGCGGTGGCTTCTCTTGTTGAGAAGCACAGGCTCTAGGCACATGGACTCAGTAGTTCTGGCTCACAGGCTCTGGAGCTCAGGCTCAGTAGTTGTGGCGCACGGGCTTAGTTGCTCTGCGGCATGTGGGATCTTCCCGGACCAGGGCTTGAACCCACGTCTCCTGCATTGGCAGGCAGATTCTTAACCACTGCACCACCAGGGAAGCCCTTGGTCTCCCATACTTAACTGGCTACATTGGACAGCTGAAATATGGAAAAAAAAAAAAAAAGTTTTCCCAGGCTTCCTCTTGGCCAGAGAACGAGTTGCTCCTGTCTTCATAGCAGGAAGGTATTGTAAAATTCTGCAGCATTCTTACAGACCAGCTGGAGAAGCCAGGCTCACTGAGAAAATTAGTCCCCATCCTCCAAGTTCCCCTCAATCCCAGAGCATATAGAAGGGAAGCAAGACAATTTCCATGCTCATTGAGATGCGTGAGGGGGGGTCTGACAATTGAGAGCCACTGTGCCTGCCCGAGGGTTTCTATTTTAGAGAGAGTGGATGATGTTGTGAGGCTCCAGGGTGACTTGATAATATGGAAAAGTTTCAGGGACTGGCAGTCAAGGGCAAGAGCAAGGTGGAGGCAATGAAGAAGGTGGGGAGACCATGACCTGACCGTGAAAGAGAACAGATTCCTCTAGTTACATCAGCCTCAGCAGCCAGTGCAGTGAGAACAGAGAATGTCCCAACATGAGGCTGGTCGAGCTGCAGCTTCAAGAAGATCAGTAAAGACGAGAGGCCAGTGCACAGATCAACTGGGCGCCCTCCTCCCCATTTTAAGACGTTACGTAAAATTCTTCCCGGATCCAGCCTCTCGTCTGGGGAGAATGAGGGAAAGGGAAGAGAAGAACAGATCAGAGGGGCCGCCGTCCAGAAATGAAGTTTGGAGTTTGAATAGACCAACTGAATTCCCAAGAGACCAGGAGTTAAGCCGGATGTGATTACATTGTTTTAATTAGCTACTGTCAAGACGTCTCACGCCCTGCCTCCCATCCCCGCGTCCAACCAAGTGACATAAGGAATGTGTGAGCAAAGTGGGCTCAGTTATCAACTAGAGATTTCTACCTTCATGAGTAGCAACTATAAAAATAAAGCTGCTACACGTCTAAAACACAAGCTACTTTCTTTCCAAGAATCCAGAGTCTGCTACACATTAGCCGTACCTGCATATGCGGCAACATTTGTCTGTTGCTACAAATTCTCTCTGATATCCGCATTACGCGATATCAACGGGTCACAGGGAAAGGAGTGTGAAAATAGTCGTTTGCACATCTAAATCGACATATTGAAAAGGTACTCATACACTTACATTGTAGACATGAAAAGTATTTTTCTAAAATGCAGTGAGAAGATAGTAAATATTTAATACATTTTTACTAGTTATCTATTGCTACATAACAAAGCACTTAAAACTAAGTGGGTTAAAACAACATTTATTATCTCATGGTTTCTGTGAGTGCAGAGTTCAGTGAGGGCACAGTTGGCATGGCTGGTCTCTGCTCTGCAATGTCTGGGGCCTCAGATCAAAGACTTGAAGGCGGAAGAGCTAGAAGCATGGAAAGCCTGACTCGAGCTGGAGGATATACTTCCAAGGTGGCTCTCACATGGGGGCAACATGGTACGGGGAGAGTTGATTCCTCCAAGGGCTGCGTGAGCGTTCTCGTGACGCCGCAGCTCTCTTTCCCCAGAGTGGACTCTCCACAGGTTTAAGGAAGTTGCCCTAGATTTGGGGACCTATCTTCAGAAGTCTCACACCATCACTTGTGCAGTATTCTACTGGTCACACAGGGCAGCCTGACTGTGCGTGGGAGGAAACTACACAGGGGACTGTATTAGTTATCTCCTGCAGTACTAAAAATTACCCTGAAACTTAGCAGTTTAAAGCAATAAACACTTATTATTCACAGTTTCTGTGGATCAGGAATACAGAAGCAGTTGAACTGGATGGTTGTGACTCAGAGTCTCTCATGAAGCTGTCTGCTGGGGCTGCAGTCATCTGAGGTTCGACTAGGGCTGAAGAATCTGCTTCTGGGCTCCCTCGTTTGCTGGTAGACTTCAGTGCCTTGCTGTGTGGGCCTCTCCCGAGGCTGCCTAGGTGTCCTTACGACATAACACTGGCTTCCCCCAGAGTGAGCCATGCAAAAGACAGAGCCCAAGACAGAAGCCACAGTCTCTTATGACCTGATCTTGGAAGTGACATACGGTATTAGTTTCCTGTTGTTGCTGTGACAAATTACCACAAACTTAGTGGCTTACACAATGCAAATTTATTATCTTACAGTTCTAGAGACCAGATGTCCAAAATGAGTTTCTCTGAGCTAAAATCAAGGTGCTGACAGACCTGTGTTTCTTGCATGGACTTTAGAGGAGAATCCATTTCCTTGCCTTTTTCCAGCTTCTAGAGGCCATCTGCATTCTATAGCTCACGGCCTTTTCTCTATCTTCAAAGTTGTCAGTGTAGCATCCTTAAGTCTCTCTGACTCTGACTCTCTCCCATCTTTTTTTTGTGTGTGGTACGCGTGCCTCTCACTGCTGTGGCCTCTCCCGTTGCGGAGCACAGGCTCCGGATGCGCAGGCTCAGCGGCCATGGCTCACGGGCCCAGCCGCTCCGCGGCATGTGGGATCCTCCCGGACCGGGGCACGAACCCGTGTCCCCTGCATCGGCAGGCGGACTCTCAACCACTGCGCCACCAGGGAAGGCCCTCCCATCTTTTAAGAGCCCTTTTGATTACATTGGACCCACCCAGATAATTCAGGATAATCTCCCCACTGTAAGATCTTTAATTTAATCGTATCTGCGAAGTCCCTTTGGCCATGTAATTTATTCAGCATATTCATAGCTTTAGGATGTGGGGATAAGGATGTAGACATATTTTGGGAGTTACTATCCTCCTACCACACACACCGTCACTTTTGCTATATTATACTCATCACACAGACCAACCCCGGTACAACGCAGGAGGGGACTACTTACGGGTGTGAATATGAGGAGGTTGGGGTCATTGGGGATCATTTTGGAGGCTGGCTAGCATTACATTTTTATAGGACTGTTACATAACTTTGAAAACTGTTAGTTATTGCTTCAAAATACGATTCTGAAATAAAAATCCTATACAACTATTAACATTTTATTCTTGTTAGACTAAGAATAATAACGATAAAATCACACTGGCTACCATTACTGGTTGAGTGCCAAATTTGTGCTGGGCACAGTATAAGCATTTACCATAACACCTCTAAGTTATGTAGCATCGTGAAATATGAGAAGGTCACTATTTTTATCATTTATAATGACACATATAAAGAAACGGGTTCAGAGAAGCTAAATGATTTGAGTAAGTTCGCACAGAGGAGTAGGTGGAGAGAGAAGGTTTGAATGGAGTTTGGTCAGGTGTCAGGATATGTGGGGTCCAGTCCCGCTTTGCCACTAACTACCTGTGATCCAATATAAGTGACTTCAATAACCAAGTTTTCTTTGTTGACGTTAACTGGACTATAGATTCCTTAACTGTATGATCCTGAAAGAATAAAGAATGAAGGTATTCATACAATTTATTATCAACCTACCAATGGCACTTTTGTGTAACTAGAAGCTCAGTATGTGTACAGAAGCTTGACTTCGAAACTTAGGCTGAAGACAATTATACCAGAAAGTGAAGTCCCTGTGCACGTAAACAACATACCATTGTTCTTGTCTGTGCCAAAGTGAAAGGGGAGAGAGAGCGAGCCTCATGTAAAGATTTTCTACATGAATTCTAATCTACTCATATAAGCCACCCACTGAGACAACTTAAAAAAAGACCCTTTACACTGCATATCCTCAGTTCACCAATCATCTAGAAAAATCCATACTGTGACACACTGAAGTTCTATACAAGACAAAGGAATCCACTTTTCTGTACATTTCCCCCTTCTTTCATTTCTCCCTATTTATGTATAGTCTTTTCAGTAACAGATATTTACCCTATCTTCCTTAATTGGCTGTCTTGAATAGCTCATTTAAGAGAACACTTCTGGAGAGTTATTAAAATTTTTTTTAACATCTTTTTTGGACTATAATTGCTTTACAATGTTGTGTTAGCTTCTGCTGTATAACAAAGTGAATCAGCTATACGTATACATATATCCCCGTATCTCCTCCCTCTTGTGTCTCCCTCCCACCCTCCCTATCCCACCCCTCTAGGTGGTCACAAAGCACCGAGCTGATCTCCCTGTGCTATGTGGCTGCTTCCCACTAGCTATCTATTTTACATTTGGTAGTGTATATATGTCCATGCCACTCTCACTTTGTCCCAGCTTACCCTTACCCTCCCCGTGTCCTCAAGTCCATTCTCTACATCTGCGCCTTTATTCCCGTCCTGCCCCTAGGTTCTTCAGAACCACTTTTTTTTTTCTTTTAGATTCCATATATATGTGTTAGCATACGGTATTTGTTTTTCTCTTTCTGACTTACTTCACTCTGTATGACAGACTCTAGGTCCATCCACCTCATTACAAATAACTCAATTTCATTTATTTTTATGGCTGCGTAATATTCCATTGTATATATGTGCCACATCTTTATCCATTCATCTGTCAATGGACACTTAGGTTGCTTCCATGTCCGGGCTATTGTAAATAGAACTGCAATGAACATTGTGGTACATGGCTCTTTTTGAATTATGGTTTTCTCAGGGTATATGCCCTGTAGTGGGATTGCTGGGTAGTATGGTAGTTCTATCTGTAGTTTTTTAAGGAACCTCCATATTGTTCTCCACAGTGGCTGTATCAATTTACATTCCCAGCAACAGAGCAAGAAGGTTTCCTTTTCTCCACACCCTCTCCAGCATTTATTGTTTGTAGATTTTTTGATGATGGCCACTCTAACTGGTATGGGTATGAGGTAATACCTCATTGTGGTTTTGATTTGTATTTCAATAATGATTAGTGATGTTGAGCATCGTTTCATGTGCTTGCTGGCCATCTGTGTATCTTCTTTGGAGAAATGTCTATTTAGGGAGGGTGGGAGGGAGATGCAAGAGGGAGGAGACAGGGGGATATATGTATACATATAGGTGATTCACTTTGTTATACAACAGAAACCAACACAATACTGTAGAGCAATTACACTCCAATAAAGATGTTTAAAAAAGATACTTTCTATCTCCTTTTGAAGCCTTTGTCTCGTCTAGAAATTTGTCCAGTAAGAACTCTTTGATGTAACAAGTCCACTCTCAGATAGTTTCAAACGGCTCTTTCGTTCTTGAAACTGCAATTATTTTGTCCCTGTGCGCTTGAGGCTTGGATGGGAAAGATTTTTTCTCAACTATCAACCACCGCATGAATGAACAGTGGCCTTCAATTACTGGAAACAGATAAAGTGGAAATCTCGACTGCACATATTTCAATGTTGTCACATAAAACGGTGTTTCTTTTTATCAGCAAATGGTTGACAAATGTTAACATCACCCCGAAACAAACAGCCTGGTTTAAAACAACATAGTTAGTGGTGTTTCCATTTGTAATATTCCGCGCCAAGTTTAATGTCCTATATTCATGTTTCAAGTAAACTGTTTAATTAAAGCTTAAACAAGGGTCTCCAGAGCCTTAACAGCAAAGCATTATATTAGAAAACCAGGTAATGAATTCTAAAAAATTAATTTAGTATGGCCTCCTTATGTCAAATAAATCAAAGCCTATGACGTATTGCCTGATGTTATAGATCTTGCATTCTGAAACTCTTGTGTAAATACTGATCTAAAATCATACGTTCTGAGCCACATTTTATATTTACTTATTTATCTGATCAACAACAGATAAGCCTCGGTTTGGTTTCCACAGCTGCCACTTAGCAGCTACTTGCCTTCTCCGAGCCTGGGTTTCTTCAGCTGTAAAATGGGGACAACATCCCTAAACTCATGGGGTTGATGCAGAGTGTAATTGAGAGAATGTGGGAAAGCACAGTGCTGGGTACAACCCTACTTGCCCTTTCTGCTCCCATTCCAGGGGCACACTCACACTCACCCTCACCAGACACACGTACACAGGTGTTTTTAGAAACCAACGGGAAGAAAAGCAAAGGAGAAAAGGATGCTTGAGGGGAGCAAGTGCCTTTCCTTCAGGTTCTGCATTTTCGACACAGGCTAAATCAAGCCAGGCAGAAAAAGGAAGTATTTAAACAGAAAAGCCTTCAGTTCCCACGGCTCTTGAAGCTGCTCTGGAATATCTATATAATACCAAGAAGAGACTGAACTTCCAACACGACTTTATACAGTTCTTTAATCGGAGTGTCTTATTCAGCAAATTGGGAAATCTTGCCAATTCACATTTTAATTTCTCTCCTCTGAAAGGGAGCATTGCTGTGTGAGGAAAGGACACATTTTACTATGGAATTCCCTTTTTATAGTCCTAAAATGTTATTTATCCACATTCTAATTGAGGCAGAATCATGTGCTCTGCAGTGAAAAACTTTGGAATCAGTTCTATATTTGAATCTTATTCCCTCACATGTTACTTGTGTAAGCCTTAGTTTTTCATCTGTAAAATGGGATACCCACCTCATGGTGCTGTGATGATTAAATGAGATAATATACGTAAAACTTCATCTCATTGACTTTGAATAGTAAGTATGCCAAGAAGTGAGCTGTTATTATCCTAAAGTATTCCAGACATTAGCTTTAGTCAAAATTTCCAGTTGTTGGCTATTCTTTGCCAGTGCTTTAGTTCCAAACTAAAGCAAGAAGACCATTTGGTGAATGTCAATAAATGCCAATTCTGAAGGGTGAAGGAGAGTTGCGTTCAAAATTAAAAAAAAAAAAAATTAGGGATGTAGGAGAAATTATCCAGCTTGTATATGAATGCTCTCAATAGGACCAATACCACAAAAAAGGAACTTATCACTAGCTTATCTAAATAGACACATGCCATTTCTGGACCATCCCAAGGTCAAGTTCAGAAAGTCAGCAGTGGGAGGATGAGATTGGAAGCTCTATGCGAACATCAAGAATAAGTCAAGCACACTCACCTTGCTGAAAGCGGGGAGAGAAAGTACAAGAGGCCTTTGTTAATCAGACAGGAAAATCATAGTCTGAAAATGCTGACAATGACATTTCAAAAGTCTCAGTTACTTAGTGATAGGCAAGAACATGTGACGAAGGAGAAAAAAAAATCCCTGAAGTTTTAAGAAGCAAAAAGAGGATCAAATATCTGTTGTATGTCAGAACTTTATCTTGCAAGGTTACTCCAGTTCACATTTCCTAAACAGGGACACCTCTGCAGAGGGAACACGAGGCTCCACTTGTGAGACACTGTGCTGGTAATTTGTGACGATGACAAATGCCACCTGATTGACGGCCCTGCCTATCCCACTTTAGGCAGTCAGAGACATAATGAAGACAGAGTCATCCAAATCCAAGTTTACTTATAAAATACCAAAGGGAACAGAACCTCCCACGCCCTCCAACGCCCCTCGTCCTGGCACTGTAAGGGGCCCAGGGGGAGAAGCATCCTCTCACTAAGACTGGCCCAGTGATGGGAGACACTGAAAGGGAGCAGCGAGCTCCCTAGGGACCACGTTAGCCTCAAGTAGTGATATGGTACCCTCTATCCCCACCCCCCCTCCTTCTTCTTGAACAACCACTCCTTCATTTTCTCTCTTTTCTATCCACCACCATCTGTCCACAAAACTTCTGGAGGCCTTAAGAACTGAGTCCTTTGCCCTGGGACATTCCTCCTGTTTATCCACTGACCCTTTTACCCAACCTCACCTCCCCACCTGCCTCCAGGTGTCTCTCTGTCATTCTGACACCTGGGGATTCAAAGGGTGATATACCACCTGGGCTCAAACTGGACTTCTTCACTCTATAAACATAAACTCTGCTGTTCCAGTCATAATAAACCAAACTTCCATGAAGGGAACACTGGTCTATATTCTTAAATCTTAAGAAAGAAAATCAGGTAAGTGGTCAGGTAGTTGACCTGGGAGAATTCTGTCTCTCCTTGTTACAGTTGCCATAGCTTGGCTATCATTGCTGTTCCCATCTCTGTTTACTGCTGAAGGATTCCAGAAATCTCCATGCTGAGAAAAGGGGCAGGCTGCTCCCCACATCCACTCTCCCCACCTAGGCAAGAACGCTGGGTCAAGGTAAGGAAGAACATGGCAGAAGGCCCAGAAACGATTGACAAGGAGGTGACAACCTCAGACTCACAAAGGATATAAGCAGGAAGTAGAGACTTGAGAGGTATGCGGGGAATTGGCACAGAAACGAACTTGGGTCACACAATGAATAGGAAAAAAGAAAAGGTAACTGTCTCAAGTTAAAAGCTCTTTTCTTTCTTTTGTTAAATTAATAATCACAACTAAAAGCATGGAGGATTTATAGGCTTTTGTTTAAGGAGGTATCTTTTTTTGCTTCAGTGAATCAGTATCTTTAAAGATGAATAGGACTGGCAAATGAATTTCTTTTAAAACCCAGAAGGATACATTAAAAGGCAGGAAACCATATAAACATAAACATTTTTGCCCAGACACTGAAAATGTTTCAGCAAGCATGAATAAAGTGACCTGTAAGCTATGCTAATACAGCCAAAAAGGACCATTTCAGCAAAGGAAAGAGACTTACTGAGCTCCATACCGATAACAAAAGTAGCTTAGAAATAGATACAGCTGTATCCACTTACAATCCAAATTGCTATATGAATTGGGAAGCACCTTGCCCAAAAAGTGTCACGGAGCTCTGGAACAAAGCTTGACCCGGCAGGGTTCTGGCTTTGTATCTCTGTGACTTTTAGAGAGCTCTTAAGCCTCTCTGGGCCTCAGGCCCTCAGCAAGAGAAGGAGGGGGCTAGGGCTTAGATAGTGTCAAGGTCCTTCCTGCCCTAGAATTACTTCATCGTCAAGATTTATAGAGAAAGCATTGTAAGAGCACAATTAGCCTAAAGTTCGGGCATTTGTCCTGTCTCTCCATACTTCATCAAAGGATTCTGTGGCCTCTTTCTTAAAGGTGATTCGCAAACCTCGTGAGTGGAGTTGTTATACTGTGGTCTTTGGCCACAGCCGGACCTGGGATAGGTCTCACCTTTGTCAGTTCCTAGTAGTGTGATGAAGAACAAAGGACCATGCCTCTCTGAGCCTGCTTCCTCATCAGTTAAATGCAGTCTTATCTCATAGGATTGATAGGAAAAAAATGGCATTAATCACATAAAGAGCTCAGCATAGCATCTGACACCCAGTGAGTACAGAAGTGATATATTATAAACTGTATGTTGCATCTATACTATGGAAAGTGTTTGAGAGAGTCAGCACAACGTAATGGGTAAGCACATGGGCTCTGGAGCCAGACTTCCTGGGTTCAAATTCTTCTCTGTCATTTCTTAGCCATGTGG
The DNA here is from genome assembly GCF_964374135.1 of Grampus griseus. Lineage (NCBI taxonomy): Eukaryota > Metazoa > Chordata > Mammalia > Artiodactyla > Delphinidae > Grampus > Grampus griseus. The sequence goes on from NC_138997.1 coordinate 8,177,934, forward strand.
TCTTGGGCAGATTACTTAAACTGTCAGTGGCTCAATTTCTTCATTTGTAACTTGGGGATCATGATAACAGTATTTAGCAAATTGGGTCATTGGGAGGTCTGAATGAGTTAATATTAAAACACTTAGAACAGTATCTAGCTGGGGTGGGATGCTAAATAAAATGATCAGATCAACTTTTAGTTAGAGGCTGGATCCCAGAACATATTTAAACAAAAAAACCCACTTTAAAAAAAAAAAAATTAGCAGGGCTTCCCTGATGGCGCAGTGGTTGAGAGTCCGCCTGCCGATGCAGGGGACACGGGTTCGTGCCCCGGTCTGGGAGGATCCCACGTGCCGCGGAGCGGCTGGGCCCGTGAGCCGTGGCCGCTGAGCCTGCGCGTCCGGAGCCTGTGCTCCGCGACGGGAGAGGCCACAACAGTGAGAGGCACGCGTACCGCAAAAAAACAAAAATTAGCAGCCTAAAGTGTAATTACTTTAGGCACCTCCTGCTTAAACTCTTTCACGCAAGTATCTGTCTTTTAGAGGCATTCAAACTCCGTCAGGATTGTGGGTGGGAGCAATGGTGTCTCCTTAGACACTTCATCCTCTAACGGAGTCGGTGGGAACTGGTTCTAAACTCCTGGCTGGTGAATTTAATCTCTGATATGTATGCATTCTTTCCAGCATAACATTAGAAACCATGAGATGAAATTAGCTGCCTTTGTGCTACAAAAATAATAAGTGAAATGTCATAGCAAATGGATTTTGTGACATTTCTCATATAGTCTTTGGGCTCAGGGCTTCTATAATGAAGCTCTGCCCTTTCCCTTTTGCATCTCTTCAGAAATGCTCTTGATTTTCCATCTATTGGAAAATATGTGACTCACACAAGCCAGCAGAGCTCTATACCTCATTATCTGATCTTGTTTTACGGTTGAGTTAGAACAATATGTTAGGTCTATGTTAGTACAATATAAAGCTTTTGGTGAAGAACATTAAATTCAAGTATCACTGATTAGTGAAATAAAAGAGATTTAAACAGTGATTTCAGGGAGATGGAGATTCACAGTATGGATTAATAAGTCAAGTATCTTTTGTGATATAACTTATTTGAATGCATTCATCTAAAGTTGTAGAAAGTGATGCTGGACTTGTGCAAAATAGCTTCCAGTTAATGGACCATGAAATGATGAGGCTTTATTGTTTGAATTACAGGAGTATCATGAAAACCACTGCTCTATGCCCCAAAGCAGATTTTACTGTGATGGTAAAAATGTGTGAAAATTCACTTTGCTAATATATGCTCTCAGTATGTTTTCAGGAGGGAATAATGTCAATCACAATCAGTTACTTTGATCTCAAAGGTCCTTTTTATCTGTAAGATTCTGACTCTGATTACTGAACACCCACGTGGTGGAAGGCACTATACCAGATATTGGCTTTTATACCAAATGTTGAAACAGGCTCCAGAATTTCCCCAGGGACCTCCCTCCACAAGAGAATGTACATTCTCCAACCACCGGAGAATTCTCCGAGTAACCCACTGTGCCTTCAAAGACACATGACTCTTCTATTCTGCAGTTGCTACTGAAATGAAGATTTCTTGAAATACTCAACTGCCAATCCTTTTAACATTTACAAATCTTGGGAGAGCCTCTTTTGTTGAATCCTTTTCTTGTATCTGCTTTAATAGCAAACATCTAAAAATTCAGAGAGGGCTTGACATCATTCAAACTGTCAGATACAGGAAGTAGCTTGGTGGTTATTTTAAGAAGGATGAAACATACCATGCTTGGCCCTCAGCAGTGCTCACAGAATAATATTTGAATGAATTCGTTAAAGTTTGACAGACCTAGGAATGAGCTTAGGGGTAATAGGGGAAAAAATTACTGCACTGGGTCAAAGGTATCATTTGAGATACTAAAGGAGGAGTATTCATGGTTAATGGTTGCCATGAAAGACACTTCAAATGGGACACTTCAAATATTAATTAATATACACCCTAATTCTGCATAAGTAGGTTAAAAAGTATTAAAAATGAATGCTTTTGCTTTACAGATAAAATAAATGGAAGATTTTAATATTAATTTTGTATCTTTCACATATCTATCTTTGGGCTCAATGTTTCTGAAAAGAAACATAAATCTGTTTTATCTTTAGAGAACATCTTAATTTTCACTCATATGAAATGCCCTTGATACGGTACTTTCTGGGATTCAAGGTGCAGTGACCATCTTTTCACGATATCTACTCAACAGAGGATGAAGTTCTAGGAATATTTTGCGAAGCTTTTTTTTTTTTTTCTATTGCTCAGCTAGCTGAATGAAAAAAAAGACAAACAAGAAAAGAGAAATTCCCTTACTGCTTTCCCAGGCTCCCACCCCAGTGCTGCGTGTATAATGCTGCCCTCAGGACACCGTGTAGTCTAGGGGAGAGAATAGGAGCTTCAGCAGCAGACCTAATAGCTGCAGTTCTGCCCCATTTTCCAGGAGGCCTCAGACGCGATAATTAACCTGCTGGGCCTCCATATCTGTCTTTGTAAATGGGAATACTATTTATACCATAGGGTTATTACGTGCATTTCCCAGCATACAGATTTTGAAGACTTTTTATTTTGAATTTCAGACTTATAGAAAGGTTGTAAAAATAGTACAGTTACTGCGTAAGCAGGTTTTAACAAGTGTTAATTTCCTTCTCTTCCTATGCAACATAAATTTGGTCTATGTTTTTCTATTTCAAAACGAAGAGCTTCAAATATTTCCTTTGATTTGGCCTCTCTAGTAATCAAATACACACACACACACACACACACACACATATATATATATATATTTTTTGCGGTACGCGGGCCTCTCACTGCTGTGGCCTCTCCCGTTGCAGAGCACAGGCTCCAGACGCGCAGGCTCAACGGCCACGGCTCACGGGCCCAGCTGCTCCGCGGCATGTGGGATCTTCCCGGACCGGGGCACGAACCCGTGTCCCCTGCATCGGCAGGTGGACTCTCAACCACTGCGCCACCAGGGAAGCCCTATATATTTTTTTAATCAATAGAATTTAGTTTTTAGGGCAGTTTTAGGTTGATGGCAAAACTGAGCGAAGGTACAGAGGGCTCCCACATACCCCCGTCCCCATGCATGCACAGCCTCTCCCGCTATCAGTATCTCCCACCAGCGTGGTACATTTGTTATCATCGATGATTCTAAATGGACACATCATTATCACTCAGAGTCCTTATTTTACCTTAAGGTTTACTCTTGGTGCTGCCCATTTCTGGGTTTTCACATGTATCCACAGTTATAATATCATATGGAGTAGCTGTGCTGCCCCAGAACTCCTCTGTGCTCCACCTTTCCATCCTTCTTTCCTCCCCGCCCCCCTGCCACCAGTGACCTTTCTGCTGTCTCCATAGTTTTGCCTTTAGAATGCCGTATCGCTGCAATCATACAGCATGCAGCCTTTTCAGATTTGCCTCTTTCACTTATTGATACGCATTAAGGGTGTCTTGGCTGCTTCCAAGTTCTGGCAATTATGAACAAAGCTGCTATAAACATCCATGCACAAGTTTTTGTGGAGATAAAAATTTTCACCTCGGGTAAATACCAAGGAGTGTGATTCCTGGATTATATGGTAAAAGTATGTTTCATGTGGTAAGAATTTGACAAATCGTCTTCCTAGGTGGCCGCACCATTTTACATTTCTACCGGCAATGAATGAGTTGCTGTGGTTCCACATTCTTGCCAGCAGTTGGTGGTGTTATGGTTTTGGATTTTCGATGCTCTAATAGATGTATAGCGGTGTCTCATTATTGTTTCAAACATAATCGTGTAAGTGCTTGAACTCTTGGGAGGGCAGAGTTAAAGTCTGTTTCTCCAGGAGGCCTCTGGGCTCTTATATAAATCAATGGATTGAATTGATAAATTAAGGAGAGATAGAAGTTTCACTTAATATTACTCAACAGAGTCACTTGAATACCAGATTCTGCTGGCCAAGAAAACCGAGTCCCTACTCAACAACTGTCTCCTTTCTAAACCCTAGTGTTTTAGAGTTAAGTTTAGCTACATGATACCCGATGGACTAGCTGCTTTCTATGAGAACAATGCCATTCAAAAGCTTGTATGTGGGTGGGTCTTCCTCTGTAGGGGCCGTGATATATAGTTAATGAATAATGGTAGCATAATTGTTTTCTTTTTAGCATAATTGTTTATCCATCTGGAAGAAAGTAAAATTGGACTTATATCTCCTACCATATACAGAAGTAAACACCAGATCAATTAAAAACTTGAATGTAAAAAATTAAGAGAATAAAAACCTTAAAAGAGAAAAGAAAAAAACAATGTGCCATTGTTTTTTTTTGTTTCGAGAAAAAGAAGAAACTAACATTTCTTGAATTCTTACTCTATAAACTTTCTCTGCCTTATGAGAGTAATTTGTTTTTGAAACCCCCTTAATAGGACAAAATATTATAAGTTGGAAACTTAATTACTATTAAAAAGTTACTATAAAATTTTTAAATGTACTTCTCAGTCCCCAGATCAGAACTTATACTAGAAAAACTATAGTCCATTCAAGTAGAAAGAGCACACAGGGAAAGGTGAGGCAACATGTAAGAAGCTGTTATTAGCCCAAGGGTTGGGGGACATTGGGAAGAGGTGTTTTACCAGAACCCAGCAGCTGGAGCCCAGGGGATATCCTGCTAGAATGGTCACATCCCTTTCTCTCCTCCTCTCACCTTTTAATCTGCCTTTAGTGCCTCTCACAGTCTGCAGAAGCCAGGTGGCAAGGGAGTCTGGGAAATAGTTAGCAGGAGTTTGCTGCCTGTGGGCAGAGCAGAGCTGGGGGGGAAGGCAAATGGATCTGAGAGCAAAGAGGTATGACTGGCACAGTCATAGAACAAAGCAGTTTCCCAGTTGAAACACATAAATTAGTCTGTTTCTACGAATTTGATATTTTTCCCCAGATTCCAGATACAAGTGATACCACGCAGTATTTGTCTTTCTCTGTCTGGCTTATTTCACTTAACATAATGCCTTCAGGACCCATCCATTTGTTGCAAATGGCAGGATTTCCTTTCTCATGGCTGAATAATATTCCATTGCATACACCACAACTTCTTTACTCATCTGTCCATTGGTATCAGAACACTTAGGTTGTTTCTATATCTTGGCTATTGTGAATAACTTTGCAATGAACGTGGGAGTGCACGTATCTCTTTGATATCCTGTTTTCATTCCCTTTGGATATACATACCCAGAAGTGGGATTGCTGGATCGTATGGTAGGGTGGGGAAAATAGGGAGAGGTTGGTAAAACGGCACAAACTTTTGGCTCTAAAATAAATAAGCTCTGAGGATCTAATGTAAAGCATGGCGACTATAGCTGATAACACCGTATTTTATAATTGAAATGTGCTAAGAGTGTAGAACTTAAATGTTCTCACACACAGACACACGCAAAGATAACCATGTGAGGTGAAGGATGTGTTGATTAACCAGCCGGGGGACCCTTTCACAGTGTATACGTATAGCAAATTGCCCACAGGGTGCACTTTAAAAATCTTACAATTTATCTGTAAATTATACCTCAATAAAGCTGAAAAAATGCAAAATAGTTCTCTTATGTGCAAAAACACTCGCTTACTAAGCCAGAGTAGGTGTATTCAATGAAACACTTCATAAAGCAGAAGTATCATAGCCCAGTTGAGTGTCTTCCAGGATTTTACTGCATTAGATATTGAGTTAAGTACCTTACATCCTCTAATTCTTTTAATCTCAGCAAGGATTTAGGCACTATTATTCATACAAAACAGAAAACGTAAGGATCAGAGAGATTAAGTAATTTTCCCAAAATTTAGTTAATTAAGCAACAGAACCAAGATTTGATCCAAGCTCTCCCAGACTCCCCTGGCCTTTCCACTACTTCAGATATAAAAATGATTAAATAACCATTAAATAAATGAAATATGCCAATCAACATAAATATGGGACCATATATTTATAAATAGTACATATATTATATGTTTAGTATGTATACTAAATATTAAGAATTTGGGCTATATCAATTAAAAATATAATTTGCTTAATCTAAACTAGACAAAACCAATATAGATTCATGATATTTGGTCTCAGGTTTATGTGTGTTTTTTTTTTTTTTTTTTACTGAACCAATATTTCTCAGCATGTTCTCTGAATCATTTGGGGAGTTTGTTAGGAAGTTAAACAGGCCTCACTTCAGACAGCCTTAGTAAGAGTCTCTAGGAGCAATGCCTGGGAATCTGCATTTGAAACAAGCTCCACAGTAGATTCTTAGGCACATTAATATTTGACAAACTTAAAGTAGTTCTGTATTTAGTCATACTAACTCTCTTAACAAGAGTTATTTTAAAATAATTTTCCTTCAAAAAGGAAAACAAAACAAATTGACCAAAGGAGAAAAAATAAACCCACAATCCCTGTCTACACCCACCAAACCCAAACAACCTACTCTTTTCTGTATAGAACCTTCGTTCAGAGATAATAAAGCCAAAGAAAAATACCATAGGATTTCACTTATATGTGGAATCTACAAAAACAAAACAAGTGAAGAAACATTAACTACAGAGAACAAACAGGTGGTTGCCAGAGGGAAGGGGAATAGGGAAACGAATAAAATCGGTGAAGGAGATTACGTGGTACAAACTTCTAGTTACAAAATAAATGAGTCACGGGGAGGAAACGTACAGCATGAGGAGCGCAGTCAATCGTATCGTAACATCTTTGTATGGTGACAGATGGTAACCAGATTATCTTGGTGATCATTTTGTGATGTACAGAAATATCAAAACACTATGTAAAAAAGAAAGAACTAGGAAAGTTCAAATGTTAAATCTTTAACATTCTATCTTCATGTACTTCAAACACTTTTATATTATCTCAAAAATTTTTTTCTCAGTATGAATAGTTATTTTTTTTATTTTTTATTTTTGTAGTACGCGGGCCTCTCACTGTCATGGCCTCTCCCGTTGCGGAGCACAGGCTCTGGACGCGCAAGCTCAGCGGCCATGGCTCATGGGCCCAGACGCTCCGCAGCATGCGGGATGTGGGATCTTCCCGGACCGGGGCACGAACCCGTGTCCCCTGCATCGGCAGGCGGACTCCCAACCACTGCGCCACCAGGGAAGCCCATGAATGGTTATTTTTAAAGCCTTTGGTTATGTTACATGATCTTAAAGACTGAAGGTTTTCATATTTCTCTAGTTTATTTCTTACATCATATATGATATCTCACATTTCCCAATATGCTTCTTACATACTCCTTTCAATCATCAGGTTTATGAAACTATGTGTTTATATAGGCTATGTCTTCTACTGTGTTTGAAAAATTCCTAAAAATACATTTATTTGCCTCATTCTTATTATAACAAAACAAAACAAAAAAGGATGATTCAGGGAGAAAAAGATGACAAAGCTTCTTCAGGTTGGTGATATATTTAAAGAGTAATATGTGATATACAACTTAGACATTTGACTTCTGAAAATTTGACTAAGTTACAAATATCCCAGGCTACACAGTAACTCTAAAATTCAATAATTCAACTTTGTTATAAAGAAAGAAACTCCAAGGTACAATATTTTAGTGGATATCTTAAATTCTTCCTAAAGAATCTCAACTACTAACTGATTAATTATTTCATAAGATTATTATTACTATCAGCAGCAATGGATACCTAGCTCTATTCACATTAAAATTAATCTTGCTATCTAGTCAAATTTGCAATAATTTGAACCTAATATCCTGATTCCATTTAATACATGAAGAATTGGGACTTTAATTGCCTTAAAATACATACATTTCATTTTTATCCTTCTGATATAGCTTTCCTCAGTCTTCTAATTCCTGAGAAAATCTCAACCAGGAAACAAACTGGTTTTATAATATAGAATCATATAAGAATTTATGATGAATCTTAGACAATTAATATATAATATATATAATAGATGTATCATCTAATCCAAACCACAAAGCAATCATATATATATTTATATATACTTGAATTATAGGTATATGTATATATATATATAGTGTAATCCAAAACACAAAGCATTCATGCACTTAGTCATTCAACAAACACTTATTTAAAACCTACAAAATACAGGCAGTGTCTAGGCTCTTGTGATGCATCAGTGAACAAATAAAAATCCTTGTCTTAGTGGAGCTTGCATTTTAGCAGAAGGAGACAATACACAATAAGCATAACGAAGAACCAAATTACATAGTATGGTAGAAGGTAACAATTACTAATGGATAGAAGAAAAAGTAGGGCAGCATAAAGGATGAAGTAGATTACAGTTCTTAAACAGAGTGGCCAGTGCAGGCCTCATTTGAGCAAAGCTTTGAAGAAATTGAAAGTAAGTTATTTTTGTTTTATAAATATGATCATACATAATAAAATATAGCCTTTATTTCTATTAAATACTCCCTTACACATTAAGTTTTCTAAATGAGTTAATTATCTTTTAGTATTTATTTGTTTTCTCTTCTGTTAGAATCTCATCTCCTTGAGGAAAAGAACTGAGTCTTATTCATCTTTCTTTTCCAAGCCCTTAGTACTGTCCTCGGTACAATATTTGGAGAATGGGAATTGAATTGTTTAATAAGATATGGTTAGAAACAGCTTGTGAGATTTCTAGCAATGGGATTTTAGTTAGCAGAAGGAAAACAAACTACTGTCATTTTTCTTCTACTTGTTTCTTTAATACTCTCTATAAACCATATTTCATGAATCCCCAATTTTACCATTTTCTTGGAACTGGGAGAAAAATTGTCATATAGAGGAGTCCCAGTATGCATGGAAGGAAATGGAGTAATTCTTAATTTTGTTTTTTTAATCTTAAATAACAATTAAAATATATGTTAACACATTCAGCCTACAAAAGTGAATATGAAATATTCAAGTAATAAAAACCCAGGATCTTCAACCAATCTAACTTTTTAATAGTATAAGTTAGACTCCAATGATTTTGGGTAGTAGGCATAATTCTTTGGTGTTTGGATAATTACTATACTCTCCATGTAGGCCACTTATAACTTCATCACAGCTGAGAAAGAGAGAGCGAGAATTTCTGGGTAGCAGTCATAACCAGACTATTTCGGAAAAGGAAATCAAATGCCATTGGAAGTGAGGTTGATAAGTGAACTTTGAGAAACTGCAATCAGAGAGATGCAAAGAATTAATATCTCAACAATAGGCATTAGGGTCTGTGAACAAGAGTCATGAGAAGAAGATGGGCAAAATACTACAGGACAGTAAAACAAAAAACACCACCAACAGCTGTGCCTATATATCTGGATCTGGATCTATGTCTACATGGATGAATACATGAATCAGACATAGACATAAATGAATCTTTCTCATAACCTTGGTTTCAAAGGATTTCTCTACCATCCTTACGATACAAGATTGGAAATTAATTCCAGAATTACAGTATATTCTTTGTTCTTTGTTACATACATATGTGTATATATATACACACATATATATATTCTAAAATTAATATAATAAACAGTTGCATAAAGATCATGGTCAATTCTTAACTAATGAATTCTCCTCTAAATTTTTTGTTTTTATAGTAACCTGAGTTAAAGAGTGTCAGATTAATTAAAGATAAATATTAGCTCTGGCTGTAACTAACTGAATGTGGCAGCTCTACAAACTGTGTTACTGTTGGTGTGTTAAGTATGTGGTAAGTATTGATTCCAACAAATTTAGAGTGAATTCTCTCAGTCTAGGTACCCAACACAACAAGCAACAGCAAAGCCCCTAAACTCCTTGCACAAAGGGTAGATTATTACTAATTCCTTTCTTGGCATAAATTTAGGTTTTAGCCCAAGAGTAGTCTTGAAAGCAAGTGAGCTCTTATTAACATTTTGTACTTGGCTTCCATCTCTGAGAATGTGAAAAGCAAGATTAAAATTAAAAAGGTGCTACAGAAGTTGCTAGGCACTTTGGTTTAAGTGCTGCATGGTATCAGCAGGAACACATCTGATGTTCGGGATGTGTTTGACACGCAACTCTTGGAATAGGTACTGAGAATTTCTGAGAAATCTGTAGGCCATGCCTTGTAAATTACCAACAGTAACAATTTCGGTCTTTGCTCATCAGTCAGAAGCAGCCGCTGAATGGTAAGCCGTCCCCAGGGTCACCTGGACTTTAGCGGCCTCAGCAGAGCCAAGGGAGAAGGAGTTTTCCTGCTAGGTCAGGAACCCGATTTATGGAAAGGAGTAACAACCAATGAACAGCATAAATTTGTTACTTGCTGGCATTCTCCCAAGACAGGACAAATGAACAGAAAATTCAAAGAGCAGGGTTCTACTTTTCTTTTCAATCCTTACCTTTTTTAATATATAAAATTATCAAGTCAAAAGATGAGTACTTATTAATTAAACAAGGAATAAAGGGAACAGCTACAAGCCTGGAACCATTCCATATCTTTTCCTCTCTCCTTGAATAAACAAAATCCTCACCTTATTGCATTGTGCACAGGTAAATATAGCCTTGAACTCAATTCTGATTTCATTCTGGTCAACCTTGCAGTGACCTTTGGCAAATGATTACTTTTTTTGTACGCTTTTTAACAGCTAAAATGAATTTACAGGACAATCTTTTGACCCTTAGTTGATGGTTTAAAAAGTGCTCAAATTTTAGGAAAAGGTGTTTTACATACATTTTATATTGTCAGGTTGTTCTCTGACAAAATATTATTTTGGGTGCATTCTTCTGGGAAATCATACTGAGGACAAATACATCTTAGGAAAATAAAACTGTGTTAAGAAACTATGGCTTACTCGGTAAATATTTATTTAGTCCCTTCTAGGAGCTGGGCGTGTTGTTAAATACACCGCTGAATTCAAAGAATGATATGGTGTTTCTGCTAGAGAGGTGTGTTTGTGGTGGTTAATAAAATGGGTTCTAGGGTCAGGTGGATCTGATTTTTAATTCAGGCTTCATCATTTACCAGCTGTACATCCTAGAGAAGGACACAAACTTTTCAAGCCTCAGCTGGCTCATTTGTAAAGTGAGAATTAAAATCGCACTTGTTTCATAAGGTTATTGTGAGGTTTAAATGAGATAATATATGCAGCATAAAGATACTAATTTATATTTTATTTTCCGTATGGTATAGAAATCAGCAGGAATGGGACAGTAACTGTTTTATTTCCTTCCTTTCTTCCTCCTTGCCCCTCCTTCCCTCTCCTCTTCCCCTTTCCTCTTCCTCTCCAAGGTAGCCTGAATCGAATCCCTCTATTTCTGTGGAGAGGGTGAGATGGGATATGAAGACAATTTCCTTTTACGATGTTGGGGCTCAGGACACACTACCCCAAATATGGTACCTCGGCATAATGAATATTTTAAGCTGAAGGAGTTGGAGAAAATGGTAGGCCACGCCGAACTCTCCCCAACCCTTCTCCTCTGAAACAGGTCAAAAAACCCTCATGTGAGAGGTGCCCTTCCTGTACCCGGAGGGAAGGCACATCTTCATCTCTGAAGACAAAGGGATGCCAAGGAAGAACCTGGACAAACAGGCCTTGTCAAGTTTCCCTCAGTTACCACACTCACCTTCTTAACTTAGCGTACTCCTCCATGACTATGCACTTTTCATCAAACCTAGCACACAATACTCAGGTCTAATTCTTTCTCTGGTGGGCTTCCCTGGTGGTGCAGTGGTTGAGAGTCCACCTGTCAATGCAGAGGACATGGGTTCGTGCCCCGGTCTGGGAAGATCCCACATGCCACAGAGCGGCTGGGCCCGTGAGCCATGGCCGCTGAGCCTGCGCGTCCGGAGCCTGTGCTCCGCAACGGGAGAGGCCACAACGGTGAGAGGCCCGCGTACCAAAAAAAAGAGAAGAAAAATGAGTAACTCTTTCTTAGGGACTTCATTTCCTTACAAAGGCTCCGGTGTAATGTAAAACTTATATTAAGTAAATCTGTATGCTTTTTTCCTATTAATCTGTCTTTGTCCATTCAATTTTCAGACCCAGCCAGCGACTGACCCTAAGAGGGTTGATAAAAACTTTTTTGCCTTTTCTGTATGTGTGTAAACTTTAGCTCATTGCTGGAAATATACTAGAGAAAGGGAAAACAGTGGTAGCAAGAAGGAGAGAGATTTTTTTCCCAGGCTGGAAGGGCCCAGAGACTGTGGGTTCCAAGAGGAGCAGGAACCTGAGCCCAGATCCATGGCCGTGGCCAGGGGTGCCATGGTCTCGGGAGGTACTTTTATGGTGTTGCCCATAGGCTGGATCCAGCCACCCAGACTCCCAGCCTTGCAATATCTCCACAATCAGGCCTGGCACAAAAATGCTAAGACTGCCTGTTTGGCAACTTTATGAGAGTTTATAATAGCGGCAATAAAAGGGGACCAAAGAACAAAGAGGCTATTCCCCATTTTCCGAAAGCACATAAACCTCACGTGCTTCTAGGTGACTCCAGCGAGGAATAATAACTGAGACTGAATTTCTTAGCGAGTTTGACAGGATTGGGTTTGGTATATAATTTAATGTGATTTAAAGGTGATAAAGATACACAACTTTTTTTTTTTAAATCAGGTTCATGTATATAGAGCATTCGACACAGTGCCTGGCAAATAGTAAGCACTTAATAATACTTACTATTATGGCATCTCTAATCTCTGTAGAAAACATTCTTATTACTTTAGTCCTTCTAAAGTACTAGCTGTTTAGAAAGCTTGCTAAGCTTTCTTTACTACGTTAACCACCAACCTCTGAGTAGTTCATGTGCTTTGATGTATTGTAGAATGGATGTAACATCCAGGTTGTAGCACAGCAAGAGTGTACATTAAGATATGGAATGGGGGGCTTCCCTGGTGGCGCAGTGGTTGAGAGTCCGCCTGCCGATGCAGGGGACACGGGTTCATGCCCCGGTCCGGGAGGATCACACATGCCGCGGAGCGGCTGGGCCCATGAGCCATGGCCGCTGAGCCTGCGCGTCCGGAGCCTGTGCTCCGCAACGGGAGAGGCCACAACAGTGAGAGGCCCACGTACCTCAAAAAAAAAAAAAAAAAAAAAATTATGATATGGAATGAGAATTGTCAGATATCTGGAGCTATCACCTCATTGTCAGCTAAGATTCCTGTTCATGTGCTGATGTTAATGAGTCAGCGTTCTTCTGAAAATTTCCGGACAAAGCAGTTATAAGATCTGTGTTTCTCCAGTCTTTCCGGCCATATAACTGAGCTCTGAGGCCTGAGGCTGGCACAAAAATTATTATCTGGGGGGAATGGAATAAATCCACAGAGGTTCTAACCAAGTCCAAGTCTAATTCAGCTACAGAACAGCTCAGTTAACTTGCAGATCTTTGCATTAGTGTGAGCAGCTTTTGCAGGAAAGAGCTCTCCGCAGGAGGCCCCTCTTGTCTTGTCACTTTAGCAAAGCTCTATTTTAACTAACTTCTGGCCCAAGCACAACTTTCAAATCTTTTGATCACACAAAGCCTTGTGAAACCTGTTGGTTCTTTCCTCTGATCAAAGAAATAAGAAATAAGAATAAGTAATTAACAGATGACCAGATCTTTTCCCCAACCTTCCCTTCAGTAAACAATATAACATCCAAAGAAAAATCACAAGGAATCAACAAGCCTTCATGCAATGGGAGATGGTGACAAATCTGACCGCTATCTCATTGATTAACTGAGATTACTTCTCCATTTTCCCTTGAAAAACTTTCACGGCTGAACAGAATCTTCAGAGTTGGATTTGGAACACGAGTCTGCCTTCTCCCCAGATTGTCAGCTTTCTGATTAAAGCAAATTTTTCCATTCCTACCAACATCTGTCTCTCACACTGACTTCTGAGCAGCGAGCAGCCAGCCTTGAGTTCATTAACGTTAGATTCTGACAAGCTCTTCCCTTCTGAAGATGGTACGGTCAGCACTCATCTCTCACCCTCACCCAGGTGCCCAAGGAAGAGAAACAAAGAAGTGAAATTAAGTGGCTCTGGCACTGCTAACATGGAATTACCAACAGTTCGAACATCCAAATTCTCAAAAAGAAAAATTTAAGAGCTCTATCCCTAATAATGCTCAAACTACTATTTTTGAACACTTTTCTGTGTCCTTATTGGACCTGATTAAAGTACCAAGAAATGTCACTTTACCAAATGTTTCAAAGTTATTAAGTGTTCTGAAATGAACATTCAAAAAGCTTCATGTTAAAGTAAAATCTCTTCTTTCTTCCATAGAACTGCTTCTTAATTTAACAAAGTCCAGCATGGAAAAATCTGAACTAATAAACAAACAGGAAAACAGATGCACAGAGAGGTAACTTGCTTAAGGTCACATGGTTAAACCTGGCAAAGCTCTGTCTCCAGAGGTCTGATCTCAACCAGAGCTGACTGTTACCTGTGTTTCACTTTTCTGAGTTGCTTATTCGTGTCCTTTCCCCATTGTTCTCATGTCCTCAGAAATATGTAAAGTTCCCGGAATGTTAAACCTTTGACGTATATTTGTTGCAAACGTTTGCCCCAGTTTGTTCTTTATCTTCTACGTTGTTTATGTGTTTTGAAGGTTTTAAAAATTTTTTGTTATTTAAAAATATTTAAGTCAGTATCTATCAGCCTTTGACACATTAAAAAGCATATTTAACTTTTGCTTTTATAAGTTCCTTCCTTCCTTCTTTCCTTCCTCTCCTCCTTTCTTTATCACTGGTGCTTTTTTTAAGAGTATGAAAATAGGGAGTTCCCTGGCGGTCCAGTGGTTAGGACTCCGTGCTCTCACTGCCTAGGGCCCAGGTTCAATGCCTGGTCAGAGAACTAAGATCTCACAGGCTGCGCAGCACAGGCAAAAAAAAAAACCAAAACCCAAACAAAACAATCGACTGCACATATATTTTTTCAAACAATGTCACTTTCCCTTCCGACTCCACCCCCATCATAAAGACTCTGGCAGCTGGGAGGCTGTGGTTAAGAATCACTTTTCAGCTGTTCACCACTGCATGATTCCAGTTATTCATTTGCTGAATCTTTAGGTATTTCGAAAAGTCTCGTAAGTAATATTAATATATCTTATAATCTTGAACTATCACATTACTAGAATGAACCCCACATTGACAAGATATATTGTTCTTTTAATATACCGTGAGACTTAAGGGTTTTATTTTATTTTATTTAAACCTTTTTTCTTTTTTTAATAAATTTATTTTTGGTTGAGTTGGGTCTTTGTTGCTGTGCGCAGGCTTTCTCTAGTTGTGGCAAGCGGGGGCTACTCTTTGTTGCAGAGCGTGGGCTACTCGTTGCGGTGGCTTCTCTTGTTGCGGAGCATGGGCTCTAGGCGCACAGGCTTCAGTAGTTGTGGCACATGGGCTCAGTAGTTGTGGCTTGTGGGCTCTAGAGTGCAGGCTCAGTAGTTGTGGCTCACGGGCTTAGTTGCTCCGTGGCATGTGGGATCTTCCCAGACCAGGGCTCGAACCCGTGTCCCCTGCACTGGCAGGCAGATTCTTAACCACTGCACCGCCAGGGAAGTCCAAGGGTTTTAAAGAAAATAATTTCCTGTAGCTCCTTTTAACATGTAAAAAATCATAAACCTCTTAACAAAATAGTTTCAGGTAAAGTGATTTAAATAATTGATTATATATTTAGAGTCAATTTTTGATCAATTAGAAGGAAAAGACAGATATTCTGAAATTATAAGTGAAATAGGAAATCTGACTTACAAAAATCTGAGCTATATACGTTTTCTATGTATTGAATAGCTTTGAATGTAACTATCTGGGGGCTAATTTCCTGAGACAAGCACTTGGATGGGCCTTTAAAACAAAGCACCCAGAAATTTAAAACGGTTGAGCTTACTAAGTCTTCAACCTACAGAACAACAAACACAGTGAGAACTGCTTTTTTCCAGCAAGAATCATGTTTTATAAAGAAAATGAAAACAAAGTGTAGTATTCGCTTGGAGAAATGAAAATTTCATGGACGTCTTCAATCCTCTTAACTGTTGCTTGAAGCTTAAATCAGTCATTCTGTCAGGCAAGCTGTCTGTTACCTTGACATAATAAAGGCTGAGTTAGCCAGCACTTTCCAAGACACCGCCCGTGGTTGTCTTTTACTGACGGCTCATTCCAAGTCTAGTTTAGTTATCTATGTTATTTAGACTAGCTGCAATACAGTTGTCAGATTATTCAGTGTTTTAATCCATTCCGGCTGCTACAAAATACCACAGACTGGGTGGCTTATAAGCAACAGAAACTTATTTCTCACAGATCTGGAGGCTGGAAGTCCAAGGTCAGGGGGCCTGCGTGGTCAGGTTCTGTGTCTGATGAGAGCCCTCCTCCTGGTTCCGAGATGGCCATCCTTTCCCTGTATCCTCACGTGGTGGAAGGGGCTGGGGGGATCCGTGGGACCTCTTTTATAAGGCCACTAATCCCAATCTCCTAGTTACCTCCCCAAAGCACCACCTTCTAATACTATCACTTTGGGGATTAGAATTTCGACATGTGAATTTGGGGGGAAACATAAACATTCAGACCATTGCATTCAGTTATAGGAAGTAGCCAGATGACTGTTGTTTACTTTCTCTTGGGGGGAGAAGGGGTGAGAGGGTGAAGAAGTGGATTACGTTAAGGAATACTTAGAGCTCGACTTCTCAGAAAATTGACGACTTCCAGATAAATGGATACATTTCTGGGTTTTTTGATTAATGGCTGCCCTTTCATCTAGTTATAAACCCTGGAAGAAAAAAAAAATCTGGAAGAATCAACTTCAGTTCATTTAATTTCCTGAAAATTTTGATAATCAGTGCCATCACGCCAAACAACAGAGCTTTCATGGTATTTTGATTGATGGATATGCGTTTACGGAAGTTGGGGGTAAAAGACTCACAGTCAGCATTTAAAGTGCACTTATTTCAGTTAGAAAAATAAGGAGGTATATGTGGTTTCCTCCTAGCACGACGGGAGGGTGGTGTTATGATCTCCTAGTGTGATGGTATCAGTACAACTTTAGTTGACAGAATAATAAAAAAATTTGAAGAGGAAGGCAAAAATGTCAGAAAAGTAAGAGGAAGGAGTATAACAACAGAGAGAACAACTAAACTCATTGCTTTAAAACACATGAAAATATTTTAGACATCAGTTGTTGGAAATTGTTATGGGCTGAACCGTATTCGTCACAAATTCGTTTGTTGAAGTTCTAATGCCCAGTACCTCAGAATGTGACTGCATTTGGAGACGGGGCCTTTAACTAGGTGATTAGATCAACTGGAATCATTCAGGTGGGTCCTAATCCAATATAACTGGTTTCCTTAAAAGGAGAGGGGACTTGGACACAGACATGCACAGAGGGCAGACCATACGAGGATAAGAGACAGAAGACGGCCCTTTGCAAGCCAAGGACAGAGGCCTCAGAAGAAACCAGCCTAGTCAACCCGTTGACCTTGGACTTTCCAGACTTTGGGACTGTGAGAAAATAAACTTCTGTTGTTTAAGCCACCCAGTCTGAAGTACTTTGTTACGACCACCTAAGCAAACTAAAGAAGCAAAGTGTATACCCTTCTGAGAGAAAAGTGAAAACAACATAACACTCTGAAAAAGAAATGATATGAAACTACATTTAACTCCATATTCCTTTTCCTCCCAATGAAATTTCATTTCCTAATTGATTGCTGTTGTAAATCTGGAGTTGGTCTAGCACAGAATGATGTCAATGGAGAAGGAGGGGCCGCTTACACCACCCTGAAAGCGTCCTCATGAGCCCTGATGAGGCCATGACTGTGGCCCCAGATCAGGGTTTCCAGGGCTCCACCTCCGTGAGCCCAAGCTCTTCCCTCAGTGGAGAGAGAATGCTGGGGATGTAGTACCTTGCAGAAAGAAACTCAATCTTAGGAAGATCTGTAGGAGACAAGAGGAGGACCAGTAGCCTGGTGGCTTGCACGTGTCAGTTTACATTGCAGGATTCCCTTTGATGGGGTTCAGGACATGCCACTCCAAAATATGGCACCTTGGCATATTAAATATTTTCAGCTGCAGGAGCTGGAGAAAACAGCAGAAGCAAGGACACTCTGGTTTTGCCCCTACCCTCTTCCCTAAAACAGATCATAAAACCCTCATGTGAGAGCTGTCTTGCCTATATCTGGAGATAGGAGCATCCTTACCTTTGAAGACAAAGGATGCCAAGAAGAATCTGAACAAACAGGCCTTGCAAATTTCCCCAGTTTACTAAACTTATTCATAATCCTTAGCCTCTCAAACTCCTCCACGACCGTTCACTCATCAAAGCTAGCATCAAATACTGAGCTTGAAGTGTCTTTGTTTCCTCAAGAACGCTCCCAAATTAAATAAATGTGTATACTTTTTGCCTGTTAATCTGTTTTTGTCAGTTTCATTTTCAGACATAGCCAGAGACCCTAAGAGGGTCGAGGAAAACTTTTTCCTCCCCTTCACCTTGGTATCCTTCACATCTGAGTAGAACTTTTTGAACTTGAAACTCGTCCAAGAGAAAGAGCTTCCTCAACTCCTCCCCTTATCAAGAAACACTGCTGCATAGAAGGACACTGTAAGGGCACTGGCTTCATCCATGTTCCTCCCTTCTTTCCAAAGACGCCATCAAAGGCAAATGGTTTGAGGGAAAGAGGGTATGTTTTAGTCTTTAGGCAGCTGAGTCAGAATGGTATCTGTAGGAAAAAAGTACTTCCTTCTGACTCTGCTCTGCATCTGCTTAAATCTTTTCCTATCAAGAGTGAAGCTTGTATTTGTAAAAACAGGATTCTTGCAATATAGCTAAGCTGGTGTGACTTTCAGTGATCTGCCAGTAGATGTCTGTCTCCTTAAATAAGTTATTTGGCCTGAAGGAAAATATGTTACAGTATTATCTGCTCATGCTGAAAAGCGGATATAAAATGGGTGTCTGTGCATATGAAAAGAGAATAAAGGGAGCCTTTGACAAGGCAACCACTTGATCAAGCATTCTGTGTCTCCTACCTGTTTTGCATTTTTAGATGCAGAAAGCTGGGTTACTATGGCTTCCAATAGTGTTAGTAAAATATAAGCCCCTGATGCATGTTTGCTTATAATGAAACATAGGTGCTTCTGCATATTTGCTTTAAGCACACTTGGAGTAAGGAGAGCTTTCCATTTAGGTTTTGCTAATACTTTTGCAAACAGTAGACCCGCATATGCAACAAACTTACCAGGTAGCTCAGCAAGATCACCAGAAAATGGCAGCCTAAGGTCTCCCTCTGTTCACTTATTTTTTTTTTTTTTTTTGGTTTCTTGCACCATTTTTGCGCTTCCTCATACAAACTTTGATTATTTAACTCAAATTGGGATTAAGGTTCTGACTAGAATGCCAGCTTATCATGGGCAATGAACTATCACTGATGCAATGAAATTTCCCCAGAAATATAATGAAATGGAGAAAATGATACTCATGATATTTATCAGAATTCTTCCTGGGAGTGTTCTGTATGCAACTGGAAGGAAAACTTCGCTATTACACTGTCCAGGAGCAATGCATAGTTGCACGTGCCAGCCTGCCTTTCAGAAGGGTGGTCCTGGTAGCACGAAAGATTTTATTTTGTGCTGAGTGGACTATGTTAGTTTGGGGCCAAGTGGAACAGCTAGAAATAATAAGAGAAAGGCCAGTCTTTAGCAGTGGTGCATCTCCACTTGCTCTCCATGTAGCGTTTAGTATCACCTCAGTATGACTGCCAAAGAATATTAAAAAGATATACACAGGGTTTCCCTGGTGGCGCAGTGGTTGAGAGTCTGCCTGCCGATGCAGGGGACAGGGGTTCGTGCCCTGGTCCGGGAAGATCCCACATGCCACAGAGTGGCTGGGCCCGTGAGCCATGGCCGCTGAGCCTGGGTGTCCGGAGCCTGTGCTCCGCAACGGGAGAGGCCACGACAGTGAGAGGCCCGTGTACCGGAAAAACAAACAAAAAACAAACAACAAAAAAACCCAAAATAAACCCTAAATCCATTTTTCTCTCCTGGATTATTTAATAGCCTTGGACTGTTCTGCCTGTTTCTGTCTTTGCTCATGGTTTCCTGTGCCACTCAGATAAAGCCAACTTCTCAAAATGGCTTCCAGGTTTTACATGATCTGTGCCATTCTCTCTTCTCAACCCTCTGCTACCTCATCACTGACCCCTCACCCAGCACTCATTCTGTTCCAGCCACACTGACTTCCTTGACGTTTCTAGAACAAATCAGACATGACCTACCTCAGGGCCTTCCATTTGCTGTTCCCTCTATTTGCAACACTCTCCCCTCATTTACCCATGTGAGTTGAATGTCCCTCAAATGTCAGTGAGGACGTCGCTGACGCCTTGAGTCTAGCAAGCCTTTTCCTCCACAGCCCCGTCCTCTGGACCCCATAACTTCCATCCACCTCCCAGTGGGTACTTCCTAGATCTTCCTACTGTTTTTTTTTTTTTTTTTTTTTTTGCGGTATGCAGCCCTCTCACTGCTGTGGCCTCTCCCGTTGCGGAGCACCAGCTCCAGACGCGCAGGCTCAGCGGCCATGGCTCACGGGCCCAGCCGCTCCATGGCATGTGGGATCTTCCCGGACCAGGGCATGAACCCGTGTCCCCTGCATCGGCAGGCAGACTCTCAACCACTGTGCCACCAGGGAAGCCCTTCCTACTGGTTTTATTTTCCTCTGTACCACTTACTACCACCTGATATTCTTTTTTTTCTCTCTGTCTCTCTTTTTTTTGGTTACCATCTTAACCATTTTAAAGAGTACATTTCAGTAGCATCAAGTATATTCACATTGTTGTAACGACAGACACAGAAAAACAGAAAAGTTGTCTAGAACTTTTTCATCTTACAAAACTGAAACTCTATCCTCAGTATACATTAATTTCCCCTCCCTCCAGTCCTTGGCAACTACCTTTCTACTTTCTGTTTCCGTGATTTTGACTACTCTAGATACTTCACATCAGTGGAATTATATAGGATTTATCCATTGTGATTGGATTATTACGCTTAGCGTAATATTTTTGAGGGGCATCCATGGTGTTACACGTGACAGGATTTCCTTCATTTTCAAGGCTGTAATAACAGTCCATTGCATATGGGCAGCTATAACATAACACCATAGACTGGGTGGCTTATAAATGATAGAAATTTATTTCTCATAGTTTTGGAGGCCAGAAGCCCAAAAACAAAATGCTAGCAGATTCCAATCTAACGAGGACCTGCTTACTACTGCCCCCTAGTGCCTTTGTAGCTGTTCTCCCACTGTGTTCTCACGTGACAGGAGGGACGAGGGAGCTCTCTGGGGCCTGTTTCCATTCACGAGGGCTCTGTCCTCATGACTTAATCACTGCCCAAAGGCCCCACCTCCAAATACCATCACACTGAAGTTAAGATTTCAACATATGAATTTTGGAGGTCACATTCAGTCCACTGCAATCATTTTTGCAGAAATATTACCTAATTGGTATTACATCCTTAGAGCATCCTATGAGGGGTACATAATGTCAGTTTGTCCCAAATGTAAAAATTAAATAGACCCCAGGCTTAGCGAGAGTGCAGTCTATAGACACTCATGCACTGCTGTGTACAAATGTCACCCATGTTGTCCTTATTAGCAAATAAAAAAATTGCATGAATTTTAGGTAGCATATTCAGCAAATAGATCTTTTCTTTGGGAAAAAAGGGAAGTCAATTTTTTCCCCTCCCCTCTGGTAGAGGAGAAATGGAAAAGTTTGCCAAGCAGACGCTGTAAATGTTGGCTAAAGGAATTAGAAATTTGAGATTCTGAGCACTGTGGGAGTTCTTATCATAATTGTCCTCGGACAAGTCATTTAGTTGTTGATCACCTTGTTTCATCTTCAAAATGATGGAAAATCATGCTTACTGCTCACCTAATCTCTCTCACAAAGGCACTGGTGGTCTAGTCCAAGCAAAGGCACTCAAGGGAGTACCAATTTTGTAATTTAAATGAAAGACACACTAGGCAACGCTCTAGTATTATACAGACTGTTTTCATAATTAACTTAACAGCAGTCCTTGGAAGCGGCAATTTTAATATATTGTACATTTCCTAAAAAGTAAACAACAGATGAGGCTAGGACAACCATATTGGAAGGAACTGATAAAACACTGATCTCTAAAAACTCCCCTAACAATGAAATACAATCCTGTAATTAAAATGAAGTCCCGGGCTTCCCTGGTGGCACAGTGGTTGAGAGTCTGCCTGCCGATGCAGGGGACACGGGTTTGTGCCCCGGTCCGGGAAGATCCCACATGCCGCTGAGCGGCTGGGCCCGTGAGCCATGGCCGCTGAGCCTGCGCGTCCGGAGCCTGTGCTCCGCAACGGGAGAGGCCACAGCGGTGAGAGGCCCGCGTACCGCAAAAAAATAAAATAAAATAAAATGAAGTCCCTTTTTATTAAGAAAAATTAACAGGTCTTTTGGATAAGAGTGGTTTATAAGATGAATAGATCTAAGGCTATTAGAGTAGACAGTCTCATAGTTAAGTCTTTGGGAGGATGGCATTGCAATTATTACACTGATACCAGTGTCAAAAACAGACACCATGGAGCTGGACAAAATTAAGCATGCTTTAGCCAGTTATCTTCTGAGATAATGTCTATACATGTTTAAAAAATACATGTAACTCTTACAGTGCTCTTTCTCCCTCGTTGTCTTGACTAGAGTTTGCTTCTTGACAGAAGATGCTACTCTCTATGCAGGAACTTGTTCTTCCAGCTCTCATGTGCCGAAGCGCTGGCTGCCCGTTGCTTCCAGACCTTGGCAATCCAACCTTTGTGCAGTTTAGGTGTCTAGCTAGAGTCTTCAAAATCCCTTTTCTGTCAATGACCTGGCCTTCTCACCCCTTCCCCTTGTTTATCCAACATCTTGGGACCTAGCTGACCCAACCACCCCCATTCCGCCACTGGAAATTTCAAGGAATATGTAGACTGTTGTGTGGCCAGCTTCAGGGCATGTGATCTATGCTGTCACACAGAGCTCCACAATTAAAAGGGCCCAACAGTTGGTTAAATATTCTGCTTTTGACATTTTGAAGTCCTCAGTTTCTGAACAAGTTTTATTCTACAACAGGCCTCGCAAATTTTCTAGGCAGACCTGATTTTGTTATAAGTTAGGTTTCCCAAGAAGCAGATGCTGAGATGGAGATTGGCGGAGAGGATGTTTATTGGAGATTGTTGGTATCACCACCTGTGGAAGTGGGAAAAAGGAAGGAGTACTGGGCAGGGCGAGAAGCTGAGTTCTGACGCAGTCTCAGCGAAGACCTCTGCAAGTCCACGGGGAGCTCTGATACTAGCGTGGTCTTTAGAGTCGTTCCGTGTGAAGGCAAGAAAGCCAGGCTTTGCATTAACTGTTGAGAGGGGAGTACAGCTCGGAGAGCTGATTCTTTTCATCCAAGGAAATTCCAAAGAGAGCTTACAGCTGAGGGCCATCTCTCAGCAGCTGGGGGAATCTGGGTGGCACACCACAGCATCCACTACAGCTACCCGTTCAACCATTTTGCCCTTAGCTCTTCAGATGTCATTCTTCTAATAACCTCAAAACATTCCTAGGCATTTTGTCCTTGTGTGGACTTGCTTTACCTTAGACATCGTCGTGTTCTCACTCCTACTGCTGTGGCTGACTCAATACGTTCATCACACAATTTTCTCTTTCTTGGGACAAAGAAAGACTATCTTTCCCACATATTTAAGTTGAAATTGAGTCCCTGTCAACAGAAGTGTGAATGGATACAGTGTGCCACTTCCTATCTGAGACAATTAAGGATGGATGTGGGTTCTCACACTCTCTTTTTCTTTTCTATAGGTTGAATGTAAAGATCTCTGAGATGGCAGAGTTACAGGATAGAAGCTGCCTTGGTCTGTGAGTCATCTTTGGAGTAGATCTTTCAGAGACAGCTGCCTCTACCACTGTGATGACAGTGACTAAAACACTGCTCTTCCACTTCAAAAAAAACAAAGAACAAAAAACATCAACTTCAGGCTCTTAATTTCTGCTTTTCTTCCAGACTCTCAGCCTCTCTTAGCCATCTGCCTTCCCAAGCCAATCTGCAACTCACAGTTG
Organism: Grampus griseus; assembly: GCF_964374135.1. Lineage (NCBI taxonomy): Eukaryota > Metazoa > Chordata > Mammalia > Artiodactyla > Delphinidae > Grampus > Grampus griseus. The sequence continues at coordinate 8,201,954 of NC_138997.1, forward strand.
ATCGTGAGAAACAATCTTTCACCTACACCTTTATTTGCTTTGCACACTTTTCTCCTGCTGTGCCCTTTCAGCCAACCCTCAACTCCAGAGAAATTCAGCAATCCATATTTTCCTCTCCTAGACTAGAATGGCTCAGTACTGCTGGAGACAATCACAACCACTTGTCTGACTAATACCACCCCAAAGTCAGATTTCCATTCTCAGCTAGGTCTTTAGCATTTCCTGGAAGCTCTGGCTCAGAACCCTCCTTGATCATCTCAACCACCCTTCCCAGACTCACCTGTTTCTACGTGTTCTCTACTTAGTCCTTATCCTAATCTTAGCAGAAACCTTATTTCTTCCAGAAAACAAAACAAAAAAACTATAGACAGAACCTGCCTCCAACTTTATAACTATACAACTTTGGGTAGTACTCAAGAGAGCTGAAGGAATAATTCTTCCCCTTGTGAATGAAAAATGTTTTCTTCCAGTAAACAAAGGACGTTGTACAGCCATCAAGCCATCCCATTACAGCTGCCCCAATGGTGAGCCCTGAGGGAACTCAAACAGGATGCCTGCCATCTAGCAGTGAACTGCTGCAGCCACCCCTGACTGTGCACCCTGAGGAGACTCAGGGAGAGAAAGCACAGGATACTGGCCCTAGATAGCTGAAGTGCCTATCAAAGGAGTGATTTCAATGAGCCCGGACTCTTGCATCTTCCCACACATAGAAAAGTGCTAAATTCCTTGAGATGTCTGGTTTTCTTTAATTAACAGTACTCTTTTGAGGTTCTGACTACTTGGCCTTTGTTGCATGAACTCCTATATATCCTGGCTCCCCTCCTTGCCTCTTTGGAGCAGTCCCTAGGAGTGACCCAAGAGTCCTGTCTCCTGGGCTTGAAGTCCTCAGTTTTGTCTGCTGAACAAAACATAACTCTCAACTCTTAGGCTGTGCATTTTTTTTCAGTTGACATCCTCTACATTTTTTCTCCTTTGTTTTTCTGAATTAAATTACCTTAGATAATTACCTTAGAAATTAAGCCCACCTTTGAGTCCTCACCAGCAGGGTTGTAAGAAATTCAATTTCCTCCTTGTTTTGAAGTTGTACGGGATCTAGGGAGCTTGTGTGGGGCCTGATACATGGGGAAAAGGCCTCTCGACCCCCACCTCTTATGGGATAATGTTGATACTTCAGGGTTCAAACCTGTGGGCCCACCCAAAGACTGGCAGCTCTACTATGTAGTGCCTATTTTCTGCTTGTTTTCTCTGAGGTGGGGTACCACTCTGCCTGCTGTCTGGCATTCCTGTATGGTTCACATCTAATTCCTCTTTGAGTTTGGTTATCTCTTGAGATGCTTTCAGAGACTGGAGACACTAGTCTCTGCTTCTCGCAGGACATGTCAAGACCTCTACGCCTTCCTAGTTGAAGGGAATTCCATGTCCTTTCTTCTATGACTATTTCAGCTTCTCCTCTTAAAGTTATTCAACTCTCACTCCACTCCCCAAAGGGACGAGCTAGCATAACCCTCTCAGTGACTTTCAGCTTATAAACACAAAAACTTGGGGGCAGTCTGTCTTCAAGAAACTTCTGCTTGACAATCTATAAGCAATGGATAAATTCCTAGGAACATACAACCAAGAAAGACTGAGTCATGAAGAAATAGAAAATATGAACAGACAGATTACTTATAAGGAGATTGAACCAGTACTCAAAAACCTCCCAACAAACAAAAGTCTAGGACCAGATGACTTCACTGGTGAATTTTACCAAACATTTAAAAAGGAATTAATACCAATCCTTCTCAAACTCTTCCAAAAAATAGAAGAGTAGGGAACACCTCCAAACTCATTTACAAGGCCAATATTACCCTGATACCAAGACCAGACAAGGACACCACAAGAAAAGAAACTCATTTACAAGGCCAATATCCCTGATGAACATAGATGCAAAAATCTTCATCAAAATATTAGTAAACCAAATTCAACAATACATTAAAAAAAGCATATACCACGTTCAAGTGGAATTTATTTCAGGGATGCAAGGATGACTTAACACTTACAAATCAATAACTGTGATACACCACATTAACAAAATGAAGAGTAAAAATTATACAATCATCTCAATAGATGCATAAAAATCATTTGAGAAAATTCAACATCCAATTAAGATAAAAACTCTCAACAAAGTAGGTAAATAGGGAACATATCTCAACATAATAAAAGACCATATACGAGAAGCCCACAGCCAACTTCAGACTCAACTGTGAAAAGCTGAAAGCTTTTCCTCTAAGATCAGGTACAAGACAAGGGTGCCCACTCTTGCCACTTTTATTCAACATAGTATTGGAAATCCTAGTCAGAACAATTAGAAAAAAAAAAAGAAATAAAATTCATTCAAATTGGAGAGGAAGAAGTAAAACGGTTACTATTTACAGATGACATGATAGTATATATAGAAAAACCTTAAAAACTCCATCAAAATGTTAGAGTAAACAAATTCAGTAAAGTAGCAGAATACAAAATTAATACACAAAAATCTGTTGTGATTTTATACACTAATAATGAACTATCAGAAAGAGAAATTAAGAAAACAATCCCGTTTACAATTGCATCAAAAATAATAAAACAGCTAGTAATAAATTTAACCAAGGAGGTGAAAGACCTGCACACTGAAAACTATGGGACATTGATGAAAGAAACTGAAGAAGACACAAATAAATGGAAAGACATTTGATGCTCATGGATTGGAAGAATTAGTATTGTTAAAATGTGCATACTACCCTAAGATATCTATAGATTCAATGCAATATTTATCAAAATTCCAATGGCATTTTTCTCAGAAATAGAAAAAACAATCCTAAAATTTATATGGAACCACAAAAGACCCCAAATAGACAAGCAATCTTGAGAAAGTGAAACAAAGCTGTAGGCATCACACCTCCTGATTTCAAACTATATTACAAAGCTATCATAATCAAAACAGTATTGCACTGGCATAAAAACAGACAAATAGATCAGTGGAACAGACAGAGAGCCCAGAAATAAACTCACACATATGCCACACTTTATCTATTCTACTGTTGATAGAAATTTTGGTTGTTTCTATTTTGGGGGGTAAAATGAATAAAACTGCTGAGAACATTCTTGTACATGTTTGTGGGGGGAGCACAAGTGCTCATTTTCTGTTGGAATTGAGTGGAAATGCTGGGTCATAGGATATGTGTATGTTTAATTTTAGTATATATTGCCAAACAGTTTTCCAGAGTGACTGTACCAGCTTATACCCATCAGCAACATATGACAGTTCCAGTTGCCCTAAGTGTTGCAGAACCCCAGAAACCATAAAGAAAAAAAGTTAATGAATTCATATAAAGACAGACAAAACCTATGCGTGGCAATAACTAGCATAAAACAAAGTTGGAACTCCAAAGATAAACTGGGAAAAAAAAATTTTCTATGCATCATATTTAAGGAGCTAATTTTCTTTAAAAAGAAAAACAAACAAACCTGGGAGTCCTTTTTTTGATTTTTTGTGGTTTTTTTTTTTTTTTTTTTTTTTTTTTTTTTTGCGGTATGCGGGCCTCTCACTGTTGTGGTCTCTCCCGTTGCGGAGCACAGACTCTGACGCGCAGGCTCAGCGGCCATGGCTCACGGGCCCAGCTGCTCCACGGCATGTGGGATCTTCCCGGACCGGGGCACAAACCCGTGTCTCCTGCATCGGCAGGCGGACTCTCAACCACTGCGCCACCAGGGAAGCCCCCTGGGAGTCCTTTTAAATCAATTCAGAAAAGACTAACAACTCAATAGACAAGTGGGACAGGACATTCAAAGACAGTTGAAAGTAAAAACAAATAATTTTAAACAGGAAATGATCCCCAGTTTCAATCATAATAAGAGAAAAGCAAATTGAAAGTATATTGAAAGCATTTTTAATATATATGATTGGCAAAGAGAAAAAAAGTTTGATTAATGTAGCTAAGATGTAGAGAAATAGCTACTTCCATTTAGTAATGGTAGGATTCTAAACTATGGAGAGCAGACGATATCCATTAAAATTAAGAATGCATGTACCTCAAGAGTGATATGGATAAATTGTGATGTATTACACAATGGAATATTACAGAGAGAAAGAATGAATTACAGGACTTCCCTGGCTGTCCAGTGGTTAAGATTCCGTGCTTCCAGTGCAGGGGGTGCGGGTTTGATCCCTGGTTGGGGAACTAAGATCCCACATGCCGCGTGATGCAGCAAAAAAAAAAGAATGAATGACAGTTCATACACCGTATAGATGATTCTCACAAGGGTAGTGTTGAGTGGAAGAGCCAGACACCTAAGTCCAAAACCAGACAAAATTAATCTATGGTGTTAGAGGCCAGGGTAGTGTTACCCTTGATGGAGCTCACTGAGAGGGAACACAAGAAGGGCTCTGAGGGGCTTCTAATGTCCTGTATCTTCATGTGGGTGCTGGTTACACGGTTGTGTTTACATTGGGAAAATTCATCAAGTTATAAGCCTAGGGTTTGTGTACTTTTCTGAATGTATGCTATACTTCAATAACAATTTAAAAATAAAAAGTGTATACACAGTCAAAAAAAAAACCTCACACGTGTTAATTAATTTAAGACAAAGGAGGCAAGAATATACAATGAGGAAAGGACAGTCTCTTCAATAAATGGTGTTGGGAGAACTGGACAGCCACATGGAAAAGAATGAACCTGGACCACTATCTTACACCATACACAGAAAATAACTTGAAATGGATTAAAGGCTTGAAAGTAAGACCTGAAACCATAAAACTCCTAGAAGAAAACAGGCAGTACACTCCTTGACATTGGTCTTGACAATAATTGTTTGAATCTGAAACCAATAGCAAAGGCAACAAAAGCGAAAATGAACAAGTGGGATTACATAAAACTAAAAAGCTCTTGTACAGCAAAGGAAGCCATCAACAAAAAGAAAAGACAACCTACAAAATGGGAGAAAATATTTATAAATCAAATATCTGATAAGGGGTTAATAATCAACATATATAAAGAACTCATACAACTCAAGAGCAAAAAAATCCAATTAAAAAATGGGTAGCAGATCTGAATAGACATTTATCCAGAGAAGACATACAGATGGCAAACAGGCACATGAAAAGATGCTCAACGTTACTAATCATCAGGGAAATGCAGATCGAGCAGATCAAGAGTACGAGATCACCTCGCACCTGTCAGAATGGCTATTACCAAAAAGAGAAGAAATAACATGCTGGCGAGGATGTGGTGAAAAGGGAGCCCCTCATGCTGTTGGTGGGAATATAAATTGGTGCAGCCGTTATGGAAAACAGTACGGAGATTCCCCCCAAAATTAAAAATAGAACTCCCACATGATCCAGCAATTTCATTTCTGGGTAACTATCTGAGGAAAAGAGAAACATTAACTTGAAAAGATATATGTACCTTCATGTTCACTGTAGCATTATTATAGTAGCCAAGACATAGAAGAAAACTTAAGTGTTTCATTCATCAACTGATGGATGAATGGATAAAGATATGATATATATATTTATACACACACACATATACATACAATGGAATGTTATTTAACCATCAAAAAGAAGGAAATCTTTCCATTTGCAACAACATGGGTGGACCTTGAGGGAATTACTCGGAGTGAAATAAGTCAAACAGAAAAAGACAAATACCATACGATCACACTTATGTGGAAGCCCCCCGCCCCCAAACAAAACTGGAACTCATAAATACAAAGAACAAATTGGTGTTTCCAGAGGCAGGGGGTGGGGAGTGGCTGAAATGGGTGAAGGGGGCAAAAGGTACAGACCTCCAGTTATAAAATAAGTAAGTCCTGGGGATGTAAGGTACAGCATGGTGACTATAGTTACTAATACTGTATTGTATATTTAAAAGTTGCTAAGCGAGTAGATCTTAAAAGTCCTCATCGTGAGAAAAAGCATTCGTGACTATGTGTGATGATGGATGTTAACTAGACTTAACGTGGTGATCATGTCCCATATACAAATGTTGACTCATTATGTTGGACACCTGAAACGAATGTAATGCTCTATGTCATTTATATCTCAATTAAAAAGTAGAAAGATTAGTGTGCCCTTGGTTTAAGCCACTTGACTTCAGGGCCTTTTTGTTATCACAGCTTAGATTAAAACCTAACTAACTCATGTCATCCATTTATATGAATCATTTTTTAGTAAGCGTGAAAGTTTAACTTATGAGTATTAGAAAAACATGCTGTTCTCTATTCTTGGTTGCAAATTCATTGTGAGGGCACACATTTATATTCCACTATTATTCACCACATTGTACGGTTTTCTTAACAAGACTATTTCAAATTTTTAAATTATGAGACTTTCAAAAACAAAATAAATTGATTACATTCAAAAGCAAAAAAATAAATATGTGTGTGTGTGTGTATGTATATATATATATATAAAAAATACTTTTGCTCTCTGCTTCCACTAAGCAAATGCCCTGAGGAATGGGACACAAATGCCTGGCCACCCCCTTGGAAAGGAGAAATTTTAATATGAACAAAACACAAATTTATAACTTAGTTGCTTATGTTGTCACTCTTAATTGCATCTATATGCATCCTTCCTTTTTTTAGGTTTAAGGTAATTCCTTAACCCTGACTTTCATCTATTCTGTTTCTTCTCCTCTGAAACCTCGATCAGGAATGACTTTTCTTTTTACAGCATCTTCAGTGTTGCTCACCCTAGAAACATGCGTCAGTCTCTCCCTATCTGCAAATTGTCCTTCAACCCTGTACCACTCTATTTTTTAGCTAATTAATTAATTAATTAATTATTGGCTGTATTGGGTCTTCGTTGCTGTGCGTGCAGGCTTTCTCTAGTTGTGGTGCGTGGGCTTCTCATCACGGTGGCTTCTCTTGTTGCGCAGCACGGGCTCTAGGAGCGCGGGCTTCAGTAGTTGTGGTGCACGGGCTCAGTAGTTGTGGCTCGCAGGCTCTAGAGCACAGGCTCAGTGGTTATGGAGCACGGGCTTAGTTGCTCCGCGGCATGTGGGATCTTCCTGGACCACGGCTTGAACCTGTGTCCCCTGCACTGGCAGGCAGATTCTTAACCACTGCGCCACCAGGGAAGCTCAACCCTGTGTCACTCTTGAGTACTGTCCATCTCTCTTCTCTTTCAGAGCCAAACACCCTCAAAGGAGTCAGTCTTCGCTTCCTCATCTTGCATTCACTCCTCAAGCCCCAGCTATCTGTCTTCTGACCACAATTCACTGAAACTACAGTTGCTAAGGTCACTTGTGACTTCCAGTTGCCAATGCCAGTGAAGAGATTTTAATTCTGATTTTGTCAGACCTCCTCACTGCATTTTAAATTGTTGATTTGCATTCTTTCTGGAAATTGCCTAAACTGTTTTTCCTGATACCCACAATCTTCCTCTGAGCCCTGTGAGGGCTCGTCTTCCTCTGGGGACCCGAACATGTTGCTGATTCCCAGCAACTGACCAAGAATCACTACTTTTCTCATTGTACTCACCCTTCCTGGGTGATTTCATCCACCCTCATATTTTTTTAATAGGTTAAAAAAAAAGGCTTAAAAATTTGTATCTGATGTCTCCTAAATTAAAATCTCCAACCCTGAGGTCTCTTCAAAGGCTCAGACTTCCGTATCTAATGGTCTGCTGGGCATTTATGCTGGGTGAGGAACAAACTTACTCTCAGAAACCTCTATGTAGGGGCTTCCCTGGTGGCGCAGTGGTTGAGAGTCCACCTGCCGATGCAGGGGATACGGGTTCATGCCCCGGTCCGGGAAGATCCCACATGCCGCGGAGCGGCTGGGCCCGTGAGCCACGGCCACTGAGCCTGCACGTCCGGAGCCTGTGCTCCGCAACGGGAGAAGCCACAACAGTGAGAGGCCCGCATACCGCAAAAAAAAAAGAAAAAGAAAAAAAAAAAACCTCTATGTAGACACGTGGCAGATTCCCAGGGCCTTGTGACGACACTCACATATTACTTAAAAATATTCATTGGTCTCACAATCTCATTAATAGTGTGGAAGTATACATGTGCCGAATATTTTAGACATTCCACCACCCTCAGATACATAGAGAACATGAATGTAATGAGCCCTGTAGACTGTAACCTTGGGGATAGCGTGCTGAGCTTAATCCCTGAAGTGTCCCATAGGCCTCAAGTAGTCCAGATTCTCTAATGCCATATATTAAAAAAAGGGGGCAGTCAAACCCTATCTGTGGCATGGTATTACACTTGCCTAAGGTGACGGTTTTTATGAAAAGTATCTTTGGAGCAACAAAAAGGACGAAAAGCTGAGGCTTCACCATCTTTAACGAACAGCTTGCACGACCGTGTTGTGCCAGTTTTCTAACTGTGGCAGATTGTATTTTCACAGACTAAAGGATCTTCTGCAAGGTAACCTTGTCACCCTCCCATCAAGCTACAGGAGCTAGTTTCTTCATTCCATTGAATATGGATAGGCCCTGTGGCTGCACTGGTGACAGAGTATAACCAGAATGACTCTGCCAGTTCTGGGTATAGCCCTTAACTGTCCTTCTTCCAGCCACCATGCTGTGGGAAGCCCAAGCCACATTAAGAGGATATGCACAGGTGTTACGGCTGAGCTCCCGACCGAAGCAGCATACAAACCAGCCCTGTGAGTAGCCGCCACGGATGTTCAGTCCGTCTGTCCTCCAGAACCCCAGCAGACATGACAACTGAGAGATCCCAAGGGAAAGAAACCACCCAGCTGAGATCAGTTATACCTCAGAACTGTGCGAGATTGACAATAAGATCGTTATTTCAGCTGTGAAATAAAATTCGTATTTTAGGGCAAGACAAGAAAAATTTTAAACAAAACTTTTCTCTGCCCTTCGGCCTCCTCTCTCCCCTCACTGTGCACTGTATATCCTTCCCCATCGGCAGGAATACCTGCTCAACCGTAGAGAGCACAGTTCTCCTAGCATCAAGACAGCTCCTTAAAGACAGCATTCCTTCTTGATCTCGGAAGGGTTCACATGACACTTAGATTTGGATTATGTCAACTGTCAAAAATATGTCATCTAACGTACAGCCCTCTGCCTCAAAAAACTTGTATAACTGCACCTTGATTTCTAAAGGGCAGAGCGGTTCTCAGAGCTTTCTGAAATGTTCTTCCTGGGTTATAATCCTCAAATTTGGCTCGAAGAAAGTTTTCCATTTCTTTCTTAGATTGACTGATTAATTTTTCATTGACACAGTCTACTAAGTTTTAGGGTGGTTTGTTATGAGGATAGATAGCAGAACACTAATAAATGCCTGTGCTTACGGCAGAATTTGGTCCGCAACTTGCTTTCTTTATAACCTGGTATTGAAGTTGTAGCTTATTGAAGCTTATCCCTTATCTACCCACCTCCAAATACTGTTGCCTACTGAGATATAACAAAAAGAACCTATGAGTTACATGTGACCAAACTGACTTGGGGAGATAAGGCATTTCCCCCGGTACTAACAGAACAAGAATTTCGAGGCTCAGAACCCAGATAGTAGGCCTGTGTAATGTGGTTTGTCGAATAACAGAACTATAGCTTCAAATGGTACCATACTGACTGAGAGTATAAAAGTCAGGAAAGCCCATAGATCTGTAATCCTTCTGTCCCCGTGGACAAATTGTTCATATACGTTGCCTAGACACCGCATTTGCAATGTGTCTCCTTAAGATAAAAGGGCGGCAATGAGGACCTACGTCAGCCCTTCACATCCCTATCTTCGCATTGCTTGTTTGCTGCTTCAGGAACCCGCCAAAGCAAAAGCAAGCTTGAATGAGTCCAAGTCCATATTCTTATCCATCCTGAAACCTGGCACAGGTGGCCTTGTACAATATCTCCACCCCAAGCCTCCACAGGCATCTCAAATGTGCTGTGCTCCAAGCTGAGCAGATCCTACTTCCTCCCAAACCTACTGCCATTACCACCTTCTCTGTCTCAGTAGGTGTTAATCTCCATCCACTCGTTCACCAGATTTCTTCCACCTCTTTCACCACACCCCAAAAATATCTGAGGCCAGTTAATATGACTTCCTGAACAATTTTGAGGAATCTCTTCCTAATGCTGCTTCAGGATTCATCATGTCTCATTTGGACATCCTGATTCATCTCCCTGCTTCCAGTCTTGTCCATCTAAACATCCCCCCCTCTACTCAGCGAGCAAAGGAAGCTATCTACAACGTAAATCTGACCGTGCCGTTTCTTTGCCCCAAATTTGTTATCCTGAAAGCAGCACATGGCTTCCTTGCTCGCCTCTCCTGTCTCATGTCCCACCACTGCTCTCAGAACGCTGAAGGCCTTCTTAAGAACACTGCCCTCTCACAAAACTGAAACACTTGTCAAACACCGAGCTTTCCTACCTCAGTGCCTTTGCTCGTGCCGCTCTGCTTGACGTATCATCTCCCCATGCCCTTCCCCATCTTCCCACTCCTCAGCCTGACTAGTTTCTTCTCATTCTTTAGAACAGTAGAGCTTGAAAAGACCCTGTTCCCTAAGAAACACCCCAGGCCAATTACAACAGAATTTAGGCAAGTGGCTCCCAGGATTCAGTTGTTTTTTTTTTTTTTTTAACATCTTTACTGGAGTATAATTGCTTTACAATGGTGTATTAGTTTCTGCTTTATAACAAAGTGAATCAGCTATACATATACATATATCCCCATATCTCCTCCCCCTTGCATCTCCCTCCCTCCCACCCTCCCTATCCCACCCCTCCAGGCGGTCACAAAGCACCAAGCTGATCTCCCTGTGCTGTGCGGCTGCTTCCCACTAGCTATCTACGTTATGTTTGGTAGTGTATATATGTCCATGCCTCTCTCTCGCCCTGTCACAGCTCACCCTTCCCCCTCCCCATATCCTCAAGTCCATTCTCTAGTAGGTCTGTGTCTTTATTCCTGTCTTACCCCTAGGTTCTTCATGACATTTTTTTTTCTTAAATTCCATATATACGTGTTAGCATACGGTATTTGTCTCTCTTTCTGACTTACTTCACTCTGTATGACAGACTCTAGGTCTATCCACCTCATTACAAATAGCTCACTTTCGTTTCCTTTTATGGCTGAGTAATATTCCATTGTATATATGTGCCACATCTTCTTTATCCATTCATCCGATGATGGACACTTAGATTTGTTTCCATCTCCAGGCTATTGTAAACAGAGCTGCAATGAACATTTTGGTACATGACTCTTTTTGAATTACGGTTTTCTCAGGGTATATGCCCAGTAGTGGGATTGCTGGGTCGTATGGTAGTTCTATTTGTAGTTTTTTAAGGAACCTCCATACTGTTCTCCATAGTGGCTGTATCAATCTACATTCCCACCAACAGTGCAAGAGGGTTCCCTTTTCTCCACACCCTCTCCAGCATCTGTTGTTTGTAGATTTTTTGATGATGCCCATTCTGACTGGTGTGAGGTGCTCCCTCATTGTGGTTTTGATTTAGTATTTTTTAAAGCTGCTCAGGTGATTTCCATGGCAGCTCAGGCTGAGAATGATGCTTTGGAGTCACGATGCTCCTTTTCTCTCCAGGTTGAAATGCTCCTTTATAATCCCATAATGTTCTGTAACATCTGTTGTATTGCACAGTCCACAATGCATTGTAATGAGCCATTTACGAGTTTGTCTCTCTAGAGGATAGGAACTTATTTAGGGTAAGAACTTTTTTCAAATCCGTATTTTCAGTATTTCGCTCGGTGGCTGGTAGGTACTAAACAATCAATCACCCTTCATGAAAGAGACTGAAGGAGAAAACAACTAAACTTACGCTAATAAATGTCTTCAGAATATTCATATAAAAAGTAAATGAAATGTCATCCTATTTCACTCCGGCACTATTCATTTCTGGTAAGTCCCAAAGCATAGGTACGAGTAAGGGTTAGAATACGTAGCGTTTGCTTTATGATTGGAAACGAAGATATTAACAAACCAGGGCAAGCACTGCAGATTTTGAGCAGGGTCCACTCAAGGAGGCACTAACAGGCCCAAGAATGTGAGACGGGCTACCGAGCTGTAGCGAGAGGTAAATTCTTGCTTCAGAGAGAGAAACAGAAAAGTGAAACGTTTAGGGTTTACTCAGTCACTTTACAGGGAAAAAAACCCTTTTCTCCTATTGTAGTTTCATGAGAAAATAAAATATAAATGTGTACTTTTGAGAATTTAGAACACCGTAAAGAGGGAAATAATAATTTAGAGAATTCAATTATTAGAAAACTGGATTCAATGAGAATGTTTGACATACATGCCAACCTGAAAAAACATATTCTGGAATCATTGCAATTCACTAACCCAGTTCTGAGCATCCAATTTCAAGTCTCTGTGAACTGGAGCAAGAAAGTCTCTGATACCAAGAAACTTAGTCTAATAACAAGGGTGATGGGATCAATGACGTAAATACATATTTTGAGCATCTACTAGGTGCCAGGCTCTGTCCAAAGATCTTTACACATATAAGGTCAGCTAATCTATGGTTAACTTGTTATTCTCACTTTTTCAGATGAAGAAACTGAGACTTAGGGAGATTAAGTCATTTGCCCAAGGTTGATAAAACTAGGATTTAAACTCATATTTTTTTTGGTTATAAACCATTCTGCTTTCCTAACAGGGGAGATTAAATATGTACATCAATTACAAAAGTCAGAATGTGATATATGCTGCAAACAAACGAAAGGCCATGAGAGCATGTAATATAAAGTTTTCCTTCTCACAGGGGACGGATAAAAGCAGACATAATGGGGAAGATATCTGATCCAGCTCTCGTAACTCTCCTTAAGTTTAGTAACTCTCCTTGTTTTCTCTAGTGGTTTTATTATGAAATATATTTGGGTTTACAGAAGAGTTGCAAAAATAGTACAGGGTGTCCCCTCGTACCCTTCACCCAGCTTCCCTTCAGGTTAACATCTTACATACTCATGGCACAAGAAGCAAAACTAGTAAATTAACATTGATACAATACTATTCACTAAATGACAGGTTTACTCAGATTTTCCCCATTTTTCCCACTAATGTCCTTGTTCCAGGCTCATGTAATGAATTTTATCAGGAGAAGATCTAAGAGGAAGATATTCCAGAAAAAGGGAAGTCCCTGAACAGTGAAAACAAATTCTAAGCCCAGGATACTTCTTCTGAGATGACCAATGATGTTTAAGGAATCTAAATCGCTTTATTAGCAAATGGAGAATTTTCAGCTCTGTCTGGCTGAACATATAGTGATAAACAAAAAGGGAAATAATTCCTGTTATTCTCTTCTTGCTCTGACGTATTTTCCTTTTGCAGCACCAGTAATAGAACATTAGGCTGTGTGCATTTCAGTGCTAATGCACTCTCAATGGCTTTGCTGTCTTGGTCTGACAGTTCTGGCCTTATTGTAACATACCACAGGTCTGAGAAAAATATGCCAGTCTATTCTGTATTTCCCGAAATAACTTTTTCATTTTGCAGGGTAGAAAGAAACTGCTCTCCAAAAAAGCATAAACAAAGCCATTAAGTTCATCCTACGCCTTCTTCTAAAAGGCTTTTAGAACAGCCATATTAAAAAAACCACCACCATAAACCCCATAGAGCAACAATACACTAGACATAAATTTAAACACTATGTCTCCATTAAAAACAACCATCACAGAAACATTTACCTGAGTCTCTGGGGAAATATGAATGATAGGAAATGTTGAACCTTGCCAAGTTCTATGTGAAGAACCAAAAGAATACTTTCTCAGAGGAATAACAAACATGTCTCCAAGTTAATTTTCTTTTTTGCTTATTGGATTTGATGCATTTCAGCCATGTTCATGTATATCTACTTTTCTATTTTGCCCTCCAGATAATCAACTGCATATATAATTTTAAAGGTGAATCAAGAAAGGTGAATCATTTTTTAAAAAAATAAAAGTTACTGTCATCTCCCTTTCTTTGACTTTGAGGTAAAACATGGGACATATTCTGGCCGATCCAAGGCAGAGGTAGGGCTGCAAGCTGGCTGTGCCCACGTCATCACCGACAGTGACTCAAAGGTCACCAGTCGTCAATACTTCCTGCTGTTGTCGGGACTGCAAACTGGCACATTCTTAGTGCCATTACTCATACCGTGCTTTGGTTGTTTAAATTGGAAGGAATGATAATGAGAGTAATTTGGGGGTAATTAAGCCTCTCCTTTCCACCTGTCAGTTACGCAAACTAGAAGATGAACAGCATAGTCATGTGTTGCTTCAATTAAGAACAATTTCATGGGGACTTTGAACAATGTGGGTAGTCTATTAAAATGTTAGGGGAAAAAGTTGAAATCTGTTATGCTTTTCAAAAGTTTTATTGAGATTTTTATACTTTTGAGATTTATATATATCATAGAATTGACCCATTTTAAGTGTACAAGTCAATGAATTTTAGTATATTTACAAAGTGATACAATCATCTACTGGAATCTAAGTTTACAACATCTCCATCCCTCTAGAAAGAAATCTGTGCCCATTTCGTCACTCCCGATTTTAACCTCCAGCCCCAGGCAACTACTGATTTTCTTTCCTTCCCTATATATTTATTTGCCTTTTAGGATTCTTTTTCATATAAATAGCGTCACACAATAGGTGTCCCTTCGTGTCTGGCTTCTTTCACTGAGCACATTTTGGAGGTTCATCCATGTTGTAGCCTGTATCAGTACTTCGTTCCTTTTCGTCGCTGAAGTTATCCATTCTACGGATATACAACATTTTAGCTTTTCACCGGTGGATGGACGTTTGAGCCATGCCCACCTTTTTGGCTATTGTGCACAATGCTGTTCTGAACATTTGCATTCACACATTTGTGTGGACGTATATTTTTAATTCTCTTGGGTAGATACACAAGAGTGGCATTGCTAGGTCACATGGTAAGTCTGTTTAACTCTTTTAAAGAAACTGCTAATCTGTTTTCTAATATGACTGTGTTACTTTACATTCTCACCAGCAATGTGTGAGTGCCAGTTGCTGCACATTTTTGGCAACATTTGTTATTGTTTGTCTTTTTTATATACCCATCTTAGTGGGTAAGATATGGTATCTTATGTTTTTTTTTAATATAAATTTATTTATTTGTTTGTTTTTATTTTGGCTGTGTTGGGTCTTCGTTGCTGTGCGCGGGCTTTCTCTAGTTGTGGCGAGCAGGGGCTACTCTTCATTGCAGTGCATGGGCTTCTCATTGCAGTGGTTTCTCTTGTTGCGGAGCACGGGCTCTAGGCACACGGGCTTCAGTAGTTATGGCTCGCAGGCTCAGTAGTTGTGGCACGCGGGCTCTAGAGTGCAAGCTCAGTAGTTGTAGCACACAGGCTTAGTTGCTCCGTGGCATGTGGGATCTTCCCGGGCCAGGGATCGAACCCGTGCCCCCTGCATTGGCAGGTGGATTCTTAACCACTGCGCCACCAGGGAAGCCCTCTTATAGTGGTTTTGATATGCATTTCCCTAATGAGTAATGATGTTGAGTATCTTTTCATATTCTTATTGGCTTATTGGTACTGTTTATTGGTATAGTTTCTTTGGATAAATGTGTATGCAAATCTTTAGTCCATTTTTGAGTTGGGTTACTTGCTTATTCCATTTTCTTGTCTCATCCTGAAGTAAAGCGCTATCTCAAATTTTAGGACCATTATTCCTTTGCGTAAAAAATTGTTTTAATAATGTATGGCTTTAAAAATTAATTTTATCACATGTCCCTAAACAAAACATCGTTTTGTTTTGCTTTTTCTTGATCTTTACAAAAATGGATTTATATTGTATGCAGTCTCCATCAATAGCATCTTGAATATTCTCAAAAATCCAATTTTCATGTTGGATAAAATCAATTGTTTTCCAACAGCGGTGCTAGAATACTTAATGCAGAAAGTTATCTTTAAGTTTAAAAATAAAGTGTGTAAATGAGAACATGCAGCTGCTGATTCTTGTCTTTTGGAAAATTTAATGGAGTTACTATAAATAGGGTGACAAAAAGCCCCCAGAATTTATGAACATCAACTATTGCACTAATCTGATATTAGAACGCAGAGCTATTTGCCTCTAAGTAGTCCTATCCTCCTGGGAATTTTTCAGTTTGTGAGACTAATTTTTATAACTTTCCTGTCTCTTTTTTTCTCTGAATCTGGTAATTACATCTTTTATTACTTTCACTGCTTTCAACAGGTTGTTTTCTATCTGACGCAGACATAGAAAACAGATCATCTAGAATTGTGGTTAGGATTAGAGTGACTGATTTAGGTTCTGATTAAGAGCCTGAGGGATTCCCTTGGAGATGAGTTAATAAGCTTTAGAGTATGGATTATGTGAAATTTATTTTGATTGCAGAGGCCTTTTTTTGTTTCCTTCTTTTCTCTTAGCTTTTTTCTGAGCGGAGATTTAAGAGTATGGGTTTAAAGACGGATCTGGTTTTGCATCTTTGCTTTGCCATTTTATTGGCTATGAACACAATACTCCATATTCTTTATTCTCTAAATGGGGAGGAATGCCTTTATCACATATATAATATGATAGCACAAGATAAGATGATGTGTGTAAAGCATCTATCTCGAAGCATTCAGATGTGTGGATCCTGTCTTTTTCATAATATGGCGTGTCAATATCAAGGTCTCCAACTGTTCTTTGGTGACATCCGAGAGTAGTAAAAATAAAAACAGTACCGACAAGAAAGACTGTACGTCTTATATAAGATATGTAAGGCTTGTTAGGACAAGGGAGGAAAGAATCGAGAACCAGTATTGGATGGGTGGGAGGTGGTAGTGGTGAAGACGGTGACAGGGAGGAAGTATTCCAGGAACGCCTACAAGGAAAACTCCCACATTCCTGTTGAGACAAGTTGACGCCAGAAGAGGTGTACCATCAAGAGAGTCCTGAAAGGGGACTTAAGCATTACGTAGCTCAGAGTTCTTAAATTTTATCACCACTAAGATGTTCTTTTATTACTTTTTCCTCCATTGACTTAATTTGTTCACCAAAAGATCCAATGTCCCATGAATTAACTATTGTGTGGGAGAACAGAGTCTGGAGAAGAGAATGATTCTTCCCCCTTTTTCCTCTCTGAGATAATGAAGAGGGGATGGGTGGGGCTTCAGAGACCGTAAGATAGTGGCTGACAGCACGTGGACTCTTCCCTAGCTCTCAACCTGGCTAGGGTCCATGGCTGTAACTGGGCTTTATATAGAGAAGCTATCCTCCCTCATTCTGCGCTGAATCTGGCTTAGCCTAAGGGTAGCAGAAACTATAGGGTACATGAGCTTGTCAGTAACTCAAGGGTCCCACAGCACTGGAAAGTCAAGGAGACAACCTCATGGGCTTGGGAGACCTCTGTAGACAGTGTCTGCAACCAAGGTGATGGTGTTTACAATCTCGGATTTGCAGAGGACAGTTACCATCTAGCTGACAGGAGGGCAAAAACAGGATTTCACTGATCTATGGGCATCTGTGTAACTTCCCAGGTAGTCTCAGAACAAACTATGGGAGAAATGATTAAGGAGCTACCTGATAGTTATACAGATAAGGGTGATGAATCAGATAAATTTTGGCTTAAATGATAACATAAAGTCATTTAAATCCACAGAGAGGTCCCAAGATTTTTGAATTATGTAGATAATGATTTACAAATTAAAGCAAAACTAACCAACCAAACGTATTAATCTAGGACCAAAGTAATAATTATTATAATTATATATTTTTACTAATAATTATATGTCTTTAGAAATGTGATGTTTTAGCTAACATGTGTGTTGTCCTTCATGCATAGGCCCCTTGTAGTTCACAGATCCTTTCGATTACATTCTAGAATCTCTAGGGGTCTAAGGACCTTAAATTGGGAACAGTGCTATAGTTCATCTTTTTCCATCCATATAGGGATAAATAAGGGCTGGAGTGATAAAGTTAGTATTAGAACTCAGCTCTCTTTTTCTAACTCAGTGTTTTTCTATTCTTATCCTCTGTCCCCCCTAGTCACTTTAAATATCACTAGCCCATAGTCGTGTGTTACATACAAGAAGGGAACTCAGCAAACATACAGAGCAATTAGAGAATCATAAAGTGCTCACACATGCTGGGAGTCCATTTCACTCTAGAGATAAAGTACTTTTGACACAGGCTGGTATCTGGGTCCCGGGACCCTTTGCTGCAGTGCGGCAATGCTCGCACCTAGACACATCTCTCCTCAAGCAACAAAATACAGAGAAACCCTATGGGACTAAAATAGCTGCGTGCATGCAGCAGTTGGGGCAAATTCTGGACCCAAAAGATACAAAGAGACCAAACAAAAAACAGCTGCCACTTTTTTTTTTGCGGTACGCGGGCCTCTCACTGTTGTGGCCTCTCCCGTTTGCGGAGCACACGCTCCGGACACGCAGGCTCAGCGGCCATGGCTCACGGGCCCAGCCGCTCCGCGGCATGTGGGATCTTTCCGGACCGGGGCACGAACCCGTGTCCCCTGCATCGGCAGGCGGACTCTCAAACACTGCACCACCAGGGAAGCCCCCAACTGCCACTTTTGAAGAGCCTGGAGCCAAAACAGGATGCCGGGAGCAAAAGCAGGGTATTGAGCGTGCTCCCCGCACACACCACCACCTAAGGGGTTTGCAAAATACCTAAGCCGCCCCTATGGACACACCCATACCCTCACCCCATATTAGGAACAAGCTTGCCCCTCCTCAGGCAGTGGGCAAGCAAGAGAACCTTGCTTTCTCGCTCCCCCGTGCTGCAGCTGAATTTCTTGTCTGGCCTCTAGTCAGTTTCTGTTGATTGCGGAAGACCAGGAACCCTGGTCGGTTAACACTTCGGTGTTTTGGGTGGAACCAGGAAGGGAAAGATGTCTCAGGCTTGTGGCAGAATGTCACCTTGGTTAATCATTGGAGAAAGCAAAAATACAAGGCCTACTTACTTAGCACTACGTAAGAGGCCACAGTACAGAGCTCAGGAGGAGAAAGAACCAGCATGGCGGCGAGCTGGAGCAGGGACAGTAGAGGCTGTAGCAGCTAGCCTAGAGAGAGTATTTATGAGCTTAGCTGTCAGGAGGGAGCGTAT
The DNA here is from genome assembly GCF_964374135.1 of Grampus griseus. Lineage (NCBI taxonomy): Eukaryota > Metazoa > Chordata > Mammalia > Artiodactyla > Delphinidae > Grampus > Grampus griseus. The sequence continues at coordinate 8,220,970 of NC_138997.1, forward strand.
AAAGGGGAACTGGCGTCTGGGTCCTACGGAGGAGCCTCAGAGAGGCTGGTCATCTAGGCCTCTCCAGCAGAGGGCAGTCACAGCTTGGTTTTTCTCAGGCGATCCATGCTTTCACTCCTTGGGTTTCCCTGCCAGGTCTGAGCTAACTCTGGGGTCCCAAGCATGGGGTAGGACAGCTCCCTCTCTTCTGCAGGGGAAGTCTTCCCCAATCTGTAGAAAGGGAAAATTTACTGAGGTCTCAAATTCCAGAGAGGACCTTGGAAATCTAGCTACGTTTTCTCCTTCAGGGCACAGACCTGAGGGTCCATCCACATAGATTTTCTTTTTGTTTCCCTGCTCTCAAGTTTGATCAGTTCTCTCTTTAGCATATATCTGTTCAGAATATGATTTAGACGGAGGCTTGACTGAAGGGGACTTCCCTGGTAGTGCAGTGGTTAAGAATCCACCTGCCAATGCAGGGGACACGGGTTCGAGCCCTGGTCCGGGAAGATCTCACATGCCATGGAGAAACTGACCCTGTGCTCTGGAGCCGCGAGCCACAACTACTGAGCCCACGTGCCACAACTACTGAAGCCCGCGCGCCTAGAGCCCGTGCTCCGCAACAAGAGAAGCCATCGCAGTGAGAAGCCCGCGCACCGCAAGGAAGAGTAGCCCTGCTCGCAGTAACTAGAGAAAGCCTGCGCACAGCAACGAAGACCCAGTGCAGCCAAAAAATAAATTAAAAAAAAAAAGGCTTGACTGAAGTTACTGTTGCTTAAATGAAAGTTTCTTGCCAAAGAGAAAAAAATATAGAAGATTGAAGGTGGAAAATCTAAAGTATTTAACAGACTTCAGAAATGTATGAGGAAAAAAGAAACCCACCTATTTAAGGGACCTCAAACATCTTGAAGGCAGGTACTTATATTCAAATAATTATTTTACTAGTGATTCTTGATAACGAAGGGTAGCAGAATACACCACCTCAAAATACGCTCTTCAGTATATTGATTATTTTGAACTGTAGGCACTTGAAAAGCAGCAAATGCAGAGAAAGGCTTTCTCTGAACTCTCCTTATCTGCCTAAAGACAGATCCTCCAAAGGAAACTCAACTGTCATAAATCCTCTCCCCAAGAGTCTCATTACAGGAGAGGGGACTGTTTGACACCCAGACAAACTCCATCACAAGCTATCATACCTCCAATCTATTCTTCTATGGGATGATTCATCTTTCCTAAAAATCATTTACTCTCCCCTAAAAGGCCTACATTCCCTCTCCCCTTTCCCTATTAAGATGATATTTAAGCCTGAATTCTAAGCCACCTCAGAGAGTCGCGTAATTTTTTCCTGGGTTTCTCCCGTGTGCACATGAGGTATACATGTTAATAACCTTCTGCTTGTTTTTTCTTGTTAATCTATATTTTTACTAAAGGGGTCTAAGCTAAGAACTCAGAAAGGTAGAGGAAAAATTATTTTTCCTCCTCTACAATAATTTATTCAAGTCCATAGTCTACAACTCTGTTAATTCTGTTTTTAAAAATAGGAAAATGGAATGCTATGCTGTTCTTACTAACAACCAAGTCTTAGATCATATGTGCTACAAATGTTTTAAATTAAGCGTTGTTTCTTTCTCTTCTTTCATTTGAATTTGGGATTCAAAGTATATTTAGCCAAATCATCTAAACTATTTTTCTGTTCCTACAGGGACGTGAATTCAAGAGACTCACCTTCCAATAAACTGCCAAGTAGTTTATAATAAAGTTTTACCTACTGCATTCTTTTATGTAAATTGAAGTACAGTTGATTTACAATGTTGTGTTACCTATTGCATTCTTAACTGTGTACATTTTTGCCATATTTTCACGATGAATATAAAGTTACTAGTTACTGATGTTACAACTTAGTAAAGTAACTCTTTGGTTCCAAATTGTGATACATTTTAATTCAAAGGTTCGACATCCAGTTCGTGTGTGTGTGTGTGTGTGTGTGTGTGTTGGCGGGCGGGCGTCGGGGGGCACATTTCCCCACATCACCAAACAATTCTGGGACTCCAGCTGGTGACCCACAATTCAACTCAGTTCTGACACTCTCTACCTGGAGATAGTGTCAGATCTCACAGGTTAGGGGCTTAAGGGCTCAGTCCTGCAAGACTGCCCCACCTCACCCCTCCTTCGGGCACCAAGTCCTGGTTGCCACCTGTGTTTCTGACCAACTGGCTACAGGTCAGAGGTTCCAATGACCCCCTCCTTGGGTTTGATTAATTTGCTAGAGCAGCTCACAGAACTCAGAGAACATTTTACTTAACTAGATCACTGGTTTATCATAAGAGGATATAATTTGGGATAGCCAAATGGAACAGATGCCTAGGGCAGGGTATGGGGAAAGAGCACAAAGTGTCCACGCCCTCTCCAAATGCACCAATCTCCTTGAAACGCCATGTGTTCACCGACCTGGAAGCTCTCTGACTCCCATCCTTCGGGGCTTTTATGGAGGCTTCCTTACAAAGGCATGACTGATTAAATCATTAGCTATTGGCGATTGATCCAACTTCCAGCCCCTCTTCCTTCCCCTGAGGAAATCCCTAATTACACAATTAGCTCCCCTGGCAACCAGCCCCCATGCTTAGGTTTTGGTCCAAAACTCACTCAGTAACATAATAAAAGACACATTTATAGCCCTCATCACTTAGGAAACGCCAACAGTATTAGCTCTATGCCAGAAACAGGATCAAGACCGAACATATACTCCTTATTACAGATCACAATAACCCAGTGAGAAACTTGAGTCCACAGTCTCTCTCCTGACAATTCGTGACATGAGCCTTGGTTTACAGATTCCTACTGATGGGTTTATTTGGCAGAGACACATTTATGTACACCCAACTGGACATGGATATATAATGTTCATTTTTTTAGAGGAAATACTTTGTCCATTCTTGCAAGAGAATGAATACAATTATTTTCCCTATCCTTGAGCAGGAGAGAAAGGCCGTTATATTTCTAAGGCCTGGGCCCTCCTTACCTTGCACGGAGGGTGTGACAGATTGAAGATTACGTGCTCTAATGATGGCTGCATCAATATGTTTATTCAATCTCATATGCTTTTCTTACCAGATGATTGACATGTGGGACTCGAGGGACATTGTTCCAGCTAATGATTGAGAACTCTCCAGACAATAGGGGCTTCTTAGACAATGGGTGAATTTCCAGGATGTCCGGCCCCCTTCCGAGAAGGAGGGAGATAACAAAATGTAAAAAAGGTGTCTGTCAAAGACCAATCAGGCAGCTGGGGAGAAGGAGGGAGATAACAAAATGTAAAAAAGGTGTCTGTCAAAGACCAATCAGGCAGCTGGGGACAAGTTCCCTCTCTGGTCCGAGCCTAAGCCGGGACCAATCAGCAGGAGAACACAACCAAATCTATAATTTACATACGGGGAAGTGGGAACCTATAAAACTGACATATTCGCGCCCAAAAGGGTTCCTTCTTCGACCTCCTACGTGAGGACCAAGGAACCCCGGTGCACCGGCCTTCAATAAACCTCTTGCGTTTTGCATCGGCTTCCGACTCTTGTTGTTTCCTGGGCGAGTCGAAACTCCTAGGAGACCGCGCAGGTCTAACATTTGGGGGCTCGTCCGGGATTCCACTCGCCCCGGACCACAAGAACATCGGGAGTTGGAGGTACCAGGTAAGCTCGAGCTTGATTGTCTGTTTGTCCCTTGTTCTTTGTGGGCCATTATCGGAGGAAAGCCGTAAGAATCGGCTTATTATGGAATCTGTATCGGACCTCTGGCTAGGCAGACGTGCTAATAGCCGGCGTCCATGAGCCCTAGGGGACGCCCTGGTGGCTCATCTGGAAGGAGAGGCAAACTCTGTCTCCCCTTCACTCGGTTTCGGCAGTTCCCTTGGTGATAACTGCCATCTGAAGAGGTTTCGGTTTTGAAGCGAGCTCGCGGTGGCCCATGTGTATATGTGTTTCGTGGAGTTTTTAACTGTTTCTGTATTGTGATCTATTCTTCTTCTCTGACGGACGACAATGGGACAAACTATGACGACTCCTCTTTCCCTTACCCTAAGCCATTGGACCGAAGTTCGGGCCAGAGCCCATTATTTTTCGGTAGAGGTAAAGAAAGGAAAGTGGCAGACTTTGTGTGCCTCTGAATGGCCAACATTTCAGATAGGATGGCCCCCCGAAGGATCCTTTTTATTAGACAAGATTAAGCTGCTGAAGTCTAAGATATTTAATATAGATCCCCACGGACATCCAGACCAAATACCATATGTCTTGGTCTGGGAAGATTTAATTCTCTCCCCACCTCCGTGGGTCCGGCCCTTTGTTTCCTCAACAGGTACGTCCGCGCACACATCAGCAGCGTCGGAGATATTAGCCTTAAAGAAAAACCCCAACATGGAGAAGCTACCCGACGCCCCGGATCCACCGAAGGCGATTTATCCTGACCCGCAGTCCGATTTGCTTCTTTTGGATTCCCCACCCCCTTATCCTCCGGCCCCAAATCCCCTACCACCTAGAGGACCCCCAGCTCCACTGCCCTCGGCACCAAAGGAACCATCCATGATGGAAGAAGAAAGGGGTCCCTCAGCGGGCACTAGGAGCCGGAGGGCTATCTCCCCGGACTCCACTGCCCTACCTCTTAGAGAATATGGCCCCCCCGACGGCCAAGGGAATAGACCTCTCCAATATTGGCCCTTTTCCTCTGCAGATCTTTATAATTGGAAAATGCATAACCCAACTTTTTCCGAAAATCCACAGGCCCTTACAGCTTTAATAGAATCTCTTGTTTTCTCCCACCAGCCCACATGGGATGATTGTCAGCAGCTGCTTCAGACTCTCCTAACGACTGAGGAGAGGCAACGGGTTCTTTTAGAAGCCAGAAAAAAAATGTATTAGGCGCCAATGGGCAACCTACCCAGCTGCCTAACGAGATTGATGCTGGTTTCCCACTCGTCAGGCCAAACTGGGATTTCAATGCCCCGGAAGGTAGGGAGCGCCTGAAAATGTATCGCCAGGCTCTGGTGGCGGGTCTCCATGGAGCGGCCAGATGGCCCACTAATTTGTCTAAGGTAAGGGAAGTCACTCAGGGGCCCCAGGAATCTCCAACTGTGTTCCTGGAACGTTTAATGGAAGCCTTTAGACGCTTTACCCCTTATGATCCAACTTCGGAGGGACATAGGGCTACTATAGCAATGGCTTTCATAGATCAAGCGGCCCCTGATATTAAGAAGAAATTACAGAGGCTAGATGGCTTGCAGGGATTTTCGCTTCAGGAGTTAGTAAAAGAGGCAGATAAAGTATATAACAAAAGAGAAACAGAGGAAGAGAAGGAAGAAAGAAAGCAGAAAGAGCAGGAAGCCCGTGAAATAAGACGGGATAAGAGACAGGAGAGGAATTTAAGTAAGATACTGGCCACTGTGGTTGGAGGAAGAAATATAGGGGATAGAAATAGGCAGGAAGGGCGAACGGCAGACAGAAGGCGGCCATTAGACAAGGACCAATGTGCCTACTGTAAAGAAAAAGGACATTGGGCGAGAGAATGCCCTAAGAAAAAGAATGGAGGAAGGCCAACCAGAAACAAAATCTTAACATTGGAAGAAGACTAGGAAAGTCAGGGCTCGAACCCTCTCCCCGAGCCCCGGGTAACTCTTAAAGTGGAGGGGGAACCTGTTCAATTTTTGGTAGATACCGGAGCCCAGCACTCCGTCCTTCTCCACTCAAAAGGTCCTATCTCAGCTAAAAGGTCATGGGTACAAGGAGCCACTGGGAATAAACAATATTCATGGACCACACGAAGGACAGTAGATCTTGGGATTGGACGAGTAACCCATTCATTTTTTATTATTCCGGAATGCCCCTATCCTTTGCTGGGAAGAGATTTACTCTCCAAAGTAGGGGCTCAAATCCACTTTCAGCCAGAAGGTCCCACCATAACTGATAATAAGGGAAGGTTACTTCAAATATTGACTATGAAATTAGAAGATGAATATAAATTATACGAGCAGCCTTCATCCTCACGAGTTAATGTTACTGATTGGGTAACTCGGTTCCCTCAAGCCTGGGCAGAAACTGCCGGTATGGGGATGGCCAAAAATCGGCCCCCGGTGCTAATGGAACTCAAGGCAACTGCCACCCCAATAACGGTCCGTCAATACCCCATGAGTAGAGAAGCCAAAGACGGTATCCGTCCCCATATACAGAGGCTACTAGACTTGGGCATCTTAATAAGATGTCAATCAGCATGGAACACCCCTCTCCTGCCGGTAAAGAAACCAGGAACAAATGATTATCGGCCGGTGCAGGATCTACGAGAGGTAAACAAACGGGTGGCAGACCTCCACCCCACAGTTCCAAACCCTTACAACCTCCTGAGCACTCTTCCACCTCAACATACGTGGTATACTGTTTTGGACCTTAAAGATGCTTTTTTCTGTTTAAGACTCTCTCCCCTGAGCCAACCCTACTTTGCCTTCGAATGGAAAGATCCAACATCGGGAATGTCTGGTCAGCTGACATGGACACGGCTACCTCAGGGATTTAAGAACTCCCCGACCATCTTTGATGAAGCCCTCCATCAGGATTTGGCATTATATAGAGAATCAAATCCCCAGGTAACATTACTCCAATACGTTGATGATATTTTATTAGCTGCTGAGACCCAAGAAGATTGTATCAAGGGTACTGAAAAACTGTTAACGGAACTTGGAACCCTGGGATATAGAGCCTCAGCCAAGAAAGCACAAATATGCCAACAACAGGTCAGTTACCTGGGGTATCTATTAAAAGGGGGGCAAAGATGGCTCACGGAGAGCAGAAAGGATACGATGGCCCAAATTCCGGCTCCCAAAAGCGCCAGGCAGGTTAGAGAATTTTTGGGGACGGCCAGATTCTGTAGACTATGGATTCCAGGGTTTGCTGAGCTGGCGGCCCCATTGTACCCCCTAACCAAAAACAGCACTCCTTTCGTTTGGGGCGATAAGGAACAACGGGCTTTTGACCAAATCAAACGAGCTTTACTTTCAGCTCCAGCCCTAGGACTGCCAGATGTAACCAAACCTTTTCATTTATATGTGGCCGAAAATAAGGGCATTGCAAAAGGAGTATTGACTCAGAAATTGGGTCCCTGGAATCGCCCAGTTGCTTATTTGTCAAAAAAATTGGACCCTGTGGCATCAGGATGGCCCACCTGTTTAAAGATAATCACTGCAGTGGCCGTTCTAGTCAAAGATGCTGACAAACTAACTTTAGGACAAAATCTAACGATAACAGCTCCTCATGCCCTGGAAAATGTAGTCCATCAACCACCGGATAGGTGGCTAACTAATGCCAGGATGACCCATTACCAAACCCTGTTGCTAAACTCAGATCGCATCAAGTTTGCTCCAGCCACAGGACTCAATCCAGCCACCTTGCTACCTGATCCTGACTTGGAAGACTCCACCATCATACATGATTGTCAGGAAGTACTAGCCGCAGCACACGGCAGTAGGCCAGATCTGATGGACCTGCCCCTCCCTGATGCTGATTTCACCTGGTTCACGGATGGGAGCAGTTTCCTGGAGGAAGGTAAGCATCGAACTGGGGCAGCCGTGGTAGACGGAAAACAAGTCATATGGGCAGCGGCGCTACCACAAGGGACCTCAGCCCAACGAGCTGAATTAATTGCCCTGACGAGGGCATTAGAGATGGCAGAGAATAAAAAAGTAAACATCTACACAGACAGTAGATATGCGTTTGCTACTGCTCATATCCACAGTGCCATTTACCAACAGAGAGGGCCACTAACTTCAGGTGGCAAAGAAATTAAAAACAAAGACGAAATCGTGGCTTTGTTGACTGCACTCATGCTTCCTACTAAAGTCAGTATCATCCACTGCCCTGGACATCAAAAAGGAAATACCCCAATAATTAGGGGAAATAATATGGCTGACCAAGTGGCCCGAGAAATAGCATCGGGAGAAGTCATTTTAGGACTGTCAGATAAAGTTCCTGAAAAACCAGGCCGCGATGAAGAAATCATCCCGGCCACAACAAAAGGAACTTTGTCCCCTCAGCAAGCAGAATCCATGTTACAACAGATGCACAGATGGACACATTTGGGGACTAAAAAGATGGTAGCCTTGTTACAAAAAGCCGGGTACGAAACCCCTGGAATGACAAAATTAGCTGAACAAATTGTGCAGGAATGCGTCCCATGTCAACAGGTAAATGCTCACAAAGGGAAACTTGAAACTGGAAAGAGACTCAGGGGGGACCGCCCAGGAACTTACTGGGAAGTGGACTTTACCGAAGTGCGTCCTGGAAGGTACGGTAATAAATACCTTTTAGTTTTTGTAGACACTTTTTCAGGATGGATAGAGGCTTTCCCAACAAAGAAAGAAACAGCTGCTGTAGTAGCCAAGAAGATTTTAGAAGAAATTTTTCCTCGATTTGGAGCATCAAAGGTAATAGGGTCTGATAATGGTCCAGCCTTCGTCGCCCAGGTAAGTCAGGATGTGGCCAGATATTTGGGGACTGATTGGAAATTACATTGTGCCTATAGACCCCAAAGTTTAGGTCAGGTAGAAAGAATGAATAGGACTCTAAAAGAGACCCTAACTAAATTGTCCTTGGAGACTGGCGGTACCGATTGGACGGTGCTCCTTCCTTTGGCCCTATTCCGGGTTAGAAATACACCTTCCCGATACCATCTTACTCCTTTTGAAATATTATATGGTGCCCCGCCTCCCCTCCTCACTTTAGGAAAAGAAATAAAACCTGATTGTCAAAATAACACTGACTTATATGCTAGGCTACTGGGACTCCAATTGGTCCAGAAAGAAATATGGTCCCAACTCGCCAAGGCCTACCAACCGGGAACACCGGGAGAAACTCATCCTTTCCAAGTCGGAGACTCCGTATACGTCCGTCGGCATCGAACCCAGACGTTGGAACCTCGATGGAAAGGACCATACACCGTCCTCCTCACCACCCCAACGGCCATAAAAGTGGACGGCATCGCTGCCTGGATCCATGCTTCACATGTGAAGGCTGCACCAGCGATGGCATCATCAGGATGGCGGGCCCAAAGAACCGACAACCCGCTCAAACTCAAGCTTCTACGAACCTAAGACTTATAATTTTGGTTTTACTGCCTTTACTGACTGTAAGTGATTTTAGCCCTCACCTCCCCCAACGTTTAACTTGGCAGGTAATTTCTCAGACTGGAGATGTAACCTGGTCCATTAGTCATACTGCACCCCCCTGGACCTGGTGGCCAGATCTTTTTCCTGATGTTTGTAAATTGGCTATAGGAGCACCTTATTGGGATACAGAAGATTCTCATGATATGAACACTGCCCCTTCCAAAGTTTCGGAAACTGATTGGTTTGGGCCGGGTTGCAAAAATGCAGGCAAAAGAATGATGCTTGGTATCCTCACTTTCTACATATGCCCCGGGTTCCACCGCCCTCGATCTCTGAATTATAAATGTGGTGGAACTGAAAACTTTTATTGCAAAAGCTGGGGATGTGAAACTACCGGGGATACTAATTGGAAACCCACCTCAACTTGGGATTTTATTACTGTAACGGCTAATTATTCTCATAATGAGGATACCGGACACCGGAGTAAATGTTCAGGATGTTGTCATCCCCTTAAAATTTCCTTTAGTAATCCCGGAAAAAGAGATAAAAAATGGATAAATGGTCATTCTTGGGGCATTAGATTTTACATGAGGGGATATGATTTAAGAATATTAATGACCCTTAAGCTAAAGATTGAGACTTCTGCTCCTATATCAATAGGCCCAAATCCCGTACTTGGCTCCCCTTTGCTTCCCCCGGCCCCTTCAGCTACGTCAACAAAGAATGAGACTAATGAAACCTCTGGATCCAAAGAACCCACAGTTAAGCCTGGGACTCCTCAGGATAGGATGCTTTCTTTGGTGCAGGCAGCCTTTACGGTTCTCAATGCTACAAACCCAGAGGCTACAAAATCATGTTGGCTTTGCTATGCTGCCCTCCCCCTTATTATGATGCTATAGGATATAGCTCCAACTATACTAATTCTACCTCCTCCGACCAATGTCGATGGAAGCAAGAAGGGACCAGTAAATTAACCCTGTCCTCGGTTTCTGGAAATGGTACTTGTATAGGAACACCTCCCCAGTCCCATAGACACCTTTGTCATGATTTCAGCCTCCCTTCAGGCTCAGGATATCTTGTACCTCCTCAAGATGGATGGTGGGCATGTAACACGGGGCTCACCCCTTGTGTCTCTTTAGAGGTTCTTAATACTTCAGCTGACTTTTGTGTGTTAGTGCAATTAGTCCCTAGACTTATCTACCATTCAGACTCATCCTTTTTAGATGAATATGTAGAAAAAACAAAAGAGAACCTGTAACCCTCACATTGGCTGTCCTTCTAGGACTAGGAATATCTGCCGGGATAGGAACAGGAACCACAGCCCTCATACAACAACCCCAGTATTATGCAAGTTTAAGACAGGCTGTAGACATCGACCTTCGAGCATTAGAAAGTTCCATAACTCAACTAAAGGAATCACTCACCTCACTTTCAGAAATGGTGTTGCAGAATAGAAGAGGCCTAGATTTGCTGTTTCTTAAAGAAGGGGGATTATGCGCCGCTCTAAAAGAAGAATGTTGCTTTTATATTGATCATTCAGGAACCATTACCAAAACCATGGATAAACTAAGGGAACGCTTAGATAAAAGGCAAAGGGAGAGAGAAAACGAAAAAGGATGGTTTCAATCATGGTTTGATAAGTCCCCCTGGTTTACCACCTTAATCTCTACTCTGTTGGGACCTCTTATTGTTTTATTGTTGATTTTAACTTTTGGACCATGTGTTCTAAATCGCTTGATAGCATTTATTAGAGAACGTATCAGTACTGTACAAGTTCTAATGTTAAGACAACAGTACCAAAGTTTACGAACAGAAGGTTGAGATTCCATGATTGGAATCAATAGTCACAAGAAAAAGGGGGGAATGTGGGACTCGAGGGACATTGTTCCAGCTAATGATTAAGAACTCTCCAGACAATAGGGGCTTCTTAGACAATGGGTGAATTTCCAGGATGTCCGGCCCCCTTCCGAGAAGGAGGGAGATAACAAAATGTAAAAAAGGTGTCTGTCAAAGACCAATCAGGCAGCTGGGGAGAAGGAGGGAGATAACAAAATGTAAAAAAGGTGTCTGTCAAAGACCAATCAGGCAGCTGGGGACAAGTTCCCTCTCTGGTCCGAGCCTAAGCCGGGACCAATCAGCAGGAGAACACAACCAAATCTATAATTTACATACGGGGAAGTGGGAACCTATAAAACTGACATATTCGCGCCCAAAAGGGTTCCTTCTTCGACCTCCTACGTGAGGACCAAGGAACCCCGGTGCACCGGCCTTCAATAAACCTCTTGCGTTTTGCATCGGCTTCCGACTCTTGTTGTTTCCTGGGCGAGTCGAAACTCCTAGGAGACCGCGCAGGTCTAACAGACACTCCTCTCAATGGGGTTTATGTTCTCTCCCTAGAATCTGGGCCTTGACTAATGGAGATCTCAGACGTGATGCTATGTGATTGCCAATGCTAAATCATAAAACGGATGCAGTTTCTGCCTCTCACTCTTATCCTGAAGGAATATAGGGTTGTGTTTTCAGATGGAGGGGGCACTGAGGGTGAAGTGGTGTTGACAGCTACAAACTCCAACATTTTTGAGGTGCCGTCTTATACTACAGGCAGCATGTGGGCTCAGAGAACTTAGCTTTTAATCCTATTCATGTAATGGGAACAGAAACTCTGAAAGCTGTAGACTGAATAGTCAATAGTGAAAAGAGGAGGTTTGCGTCTCCCTGACCTTTTTAAACTAAACCGAGAGAGTTTTCATTTTGAAGACTCTCCAATATCCCAAGAGTGGAAGTAGAGACAGAAGGAAAACCCAGACCACAGTAACCTTACCTTTCTCCGTGACTAAGACATGCTTTACAGGTGAGATAATATCATGAGATAGAACCAGGCAACCTCTGACCCTTTAGTTCCAGGTTGGAAAATAACTGTCTTTCAACGTGAAAGGATGTGTATGAGAGTTTTTGATTAATGGAATAATTTCTGATTTACTCCTGTTGCCTTTGGCATCTCATTTTGAGGGTCATCAACACCAGGCAAGATACGGACAGTGAAGAGCCTTGTGGTCTGAACCTACTGCTGAAAGGCACCAGTGTTGTCTATCACAGGAGCACAGCCATTAAGTTGCTTCCACCTCCAATCCTCACATACTGAATTCCTGACGGTTGTGTGAGGACGCCCTCTCCCCCCATACTGTAACTCCTAGGGGGCAATCTGAGCACCTCAGGATGAATTACATCAGAGAACCCCAAGCTGAGCTCAACGAGCAGTTGACACTCCTGTTTCACACCCATTTGGACCCACATGACTTCTCCAGCCAAGAATATCATGTGACCTATTGTTTTGTATTGATAAACATTGAACACTGGTAGACTTATTTTTTATCCTGCACTGACATCTGGTATTCTTTGTCATGCTCATGTTGCAGAAATCACAAACACAATAGGTCAAAGTGAAAGGAAACAACAGCCTGACATGTTTCATAGGAAAAAAAGCATTTTCTTGTACTTCCCTCAACTATTGGTTCCAAACATGATTTAGGGGTTTTGGATAAAGGAGGAGGTTCATTTCTATATATCGTATCTCACCATATATCATCTCCTCATGTTGTATATACAGATTTTATATACTATATATTTTACTATTTTTCTTTTCAGTGTTCATTCACTCAATTATTTTTCATGGTACTACCCACTTAAAACTTTCACATCTCATCAATGAATGTGTGAAAATGTACATTCAAGTTTACCAATATTGTGATAGTCTAGTGACAAATAATTTGTGACATAATACAAGATACTATAAATACGTAGGAGTGCAAATATACACTGTGACATTCTAGGCACTGCGTTTTCCTGTTTCCATCCTCTAACTTCTAGCTTGAACTCCAGAAACAGGGTCAGAGCTTCATCTTCTGGGCTCCTATAGTAACTGATAATAGCTCCACTGTGGCCTTTTTGATACTGTTGTGTTTTGTGGTTTATGTATCTGGGAACCCATTAAAGGTTAGAGTGTGGGTCTATTCACATTTTCAACACCTGCGTGTCACATATGTGCTTAGTTCAGGTGCCTAATTTATGTTTACTGAAAGGACGGCTCTTCTGATGTCATTTGAAAAAAATCTATTACGGTTTCTTAGGTTAAGATTCTGGTTGACATTTGACTTAGTGGAGAAAAAGTCCCCCAATTATGGACAGAGTTGGTTATTATGCCCTGGAAAGTTCTCAGAAGGAGATATGGTCTGTTTCTGCTTTTTTAAAATTGAGAATTTACCTGCCAAGTCATTTGTGTCTCTGTGCTTATCTCTTTAGTATTTCTAATGTTTTTTCCAGAGAGGAAGTATTAATACACTGTGTCTGCCTTCCTTTCTTTCTTTAGGCACATCAAAAATGCCGATGGTTTCTGTTCTGTTGCAATATACAGCCTTGGAAGATAAATCAAAAACCTTCTCAAAATGAAATGACTATATCACTTACGAATTCGTAATTACTTTAAATGTCTCAGTCCACATTTGGCCAATGCTATTAGGATTAGTATCTTTAAATGAACGTTTCACCTTCAAGTGAAAAAAGAAGTTGTACCAGGCCTTGGTTCTGTCATAATGGAGGATGTAATTTAAAATTTATACCTTCCAATAATTATATTAATTATTTCAAAATGTGCTCAAGGCTTGTTCATATATTTCATGAGTTACATTTCTAAAGCTCATAAAAATTTAAATTAATTATTACAAACACTTGTGAGGGTAGAAAGCAATCTCACTTGCTAGGAGACAAGAAATAACTTTTGGTCAATTTGTGTAACTGTAATTCAGATTGCACATAGAATGCCTTCATACACCCAGATCTATTTTTTCCCCTTTTCCCAGAAAAGGGCAAGTAATTTTGTACAGTTTCAGTAAGTATTCTCCTATTTTTTTTTGCAGTCTTGGCATAAAATTACTCATTGTGATTGTGAATATGAGATTTGCATAGAGTATGAATGGATATTTTGGTAACTTAACCTGTTTTTTTCTTCCTCCTATCTTCCACACTACTTGGAGGAAATATATTTAAGTGACCCTCATTGTCTTCTAGAAATAATTGTCCCCCCCCTTTTTTTTTTTAATACTCCACCCTTGGTTTGAGAAGATTTGTTACCTTTATGAGGGATGCATCACTTAACACTTCAGAAGCCTGAGTTAATAAAACTTTGCAAGGGGTAATAGCAGAACGAGTTAGGTCATAATGAGAAAACCACTAGGTTTTATTGAAGTAGTATCTAACATCCTGGTAATTTCTATTTTTTTTGTCATCAGCATTTTGTGTACAGTAAGGCAGCCTTAGTGAACTAGTTACGTAAGTAGATGATAACACTGAGCTTGAGTGGGTTTGAATCTTGGTGCCAACACCAACTAGCTATATGCACTTTATCTCCCTGCATTTCATTTCATCTGTAAATTGCATTTCAGCTTTCATAGGTAAAATGCGCAACGTAACACTACTACTTACATCACAGAGTTACTGTGAAGAGTAATAAGAAACGTATGTAAGAAACTTAGAATAATGACCAGTATGCAGTAAACACTCAATATACCTGAGCTACTATTATTAACAGCAACAGTCTGGAAAAAACACACTAAAGTATAATCATGTATATATAAATTTAGTTGTGAGCAAGGGACAAATTATACTAATTGTCCCACTTTGTGAATGGGGAAGATGAGGCACATGATTTCATTAAACCTTTATCCTAAGAGCCCTGGGAAGCACAGGTACCTGAAGACATCTTGTAACAACCTAGTGCCTATTTCATACCAGGAAGCTTCTTTACTAAAATGACACTTTATCATACAGTATAGAAAATCCTACCTGCATATGAGCTACATTACTTACACCAAATGGTTTTCCAATTTTATGGAGTATTCTCCCTAAAGGGAGGTGAGAATCATAAACTAATAATACTGGAAGGTGAGGCAGCACAGCTGGATGTAGCCAGCCAAAAGAGAAAGAAATTTATCTTAAGTCCCATGTTTTATCATTTAAAAATGGGCACTCTGTCCTTTGATTCCTCGAACAGTCAAATTCTGGTAGGAAACAGTTGGCATTTTCAAATTGGGTAATTGAGGAGAATTCCATAAAGAGATTTACACGGATGTAGGTAGGTTTTAGGGCAATCGCAAAACAGTCGTGCCGTACCAGGGGTCTCGACACAGGGTAGGGTCCAGGACATCCCTCTTAGGCCTGAGGTCAAGGGCAGGAGCAATGACCAGGAGCCCGCCTAATGGAGAGGTCTGTCTGGCAGGGGTTTCAGCTTGGTTGAGCGTGACACAGCCAACACAAGGCCCACCAATGGGGCCAAGCCGGGAAATAAACGTCCCAGGCTTACTGTCTCTTCTCCCTGCCACCCATCTCCAGCCAGCAAGTGGACAGGCTGAAAGCAGTGGGTAGAAGCACGGCAAGGGGGCTTGTGGTACCCACCCCTCCAAGTCAGCCTCCAAGTGCACAGAACGGGACGAGCGAGGGTGAAGCGTGGATGGGGAAGAGCAGAGGGGAGATACCCAGCGTAACTACAAACATCTATGTTCGCGTCAGTGTTAAAGTGACTCAGGTACTCACCCATTAAAGCTACCATCAGATGTTTCAGGAAAATTGATACTTCAGCATGGAAGGCTTCCTGTTTCCTGGTTTGGATAGCAAAGAAAGAAACAAACCCCTGACTGAGCAACTCATCTTTGGCAATTTCGAATCCCTAAGTGAGAGCTGTATTACTTTTCCATTGCCATGTAACAAGTTACCAGGGTCTCAACCACTTAAAACCGTACACATTTGTTATCTTAACAATTTCTGTAGGTCAGAAGTATAGGCCTAGCGTGTCTGGATTCTCCTCCAAGTCTTGTCTGACTGAAATCAAGGTGTCGCAGTTCTCACCTGAGTTTGGGAGTCCCCTTCCAAGCTCACTGGCTGTTGGCAGAATCCATTTCCTTGCCGGCATAAGGCTGAGTCGCTGTTTTCTTCCAGTCATCCCAAGGCGGCTCCTTTCAGCCCCTCGAGGGTATCCCAGTTCCTTGCCACGTGGCCTCCTCCTTGCCAGCCAAATGGGATGCTTGCTTTCTCCCAGGCCAGATGGAATGCGTCTCTCCGACTTCTGGGACCGGCGTAGGGCGAGGGGGGGAGGTATCTTTTAAAGGGCTCACGTGATTAGGTCTGGCCCAGGCAGATAATCTATTTTAAGGTCAGTTGACTTGGCACCTGAATTACATCTACAAAATCACCCCACAGCAGTGCTTGATTGAATAACTGGGGGAAGGTGCGCGAGTATCAGAGGCCAGGAATCTCCAAGGCCATCTGAGGATTCTGCCTGCCTCAGTGGGTCTGAATAAATGGAAGAGGAATCACCTGGGACTCTGTCTCCAAAAGCCGTGGAAGGTCTGGTGTGGTTGCTGACCTCTAAAACCTGGGGAGCTTTGGGGCCTCTGGACTAGCTGCAAATGCAAATGCAGATGCTCTCAGGGGCCAAGCAGGAAGCAGGGCTCAGTCACATGAACTTCCAGTATTTTCTGTGCACACAAAGCTTTATGTCAGGTGGCAAGGTCATCATTGGTGACATCGTCTATTTCAGTTTGGGGAGCCCTCCTTGATTCAGCAGGCCCAGGTCATTCAAATTGCAAATGCAGTCTCAACGCAAATTTCAAATGCCCAGTCTCATGGGATAATCACTATTCTGTTTACAATTGTTAAGTTCTCTCCTTATCAGCCAGACCCACAGACCCACATGAAGAAGGGGGCTGTGATTTGGATTCTTGTTTCTTTCCACCCCTTAAAGATTCTGTTTCTGCCAGAGAATCTGGATGAAGACCAGGGAGAGACAGGAAAGGATGGGCTCTGGAAAGGTCATACTTTCCCGATGTTGCACTCTCTCGCAAGGGTTACATCGAACCCGCCCTCACGTGCGTTCTGTGGATTCTTCAGAGAGCCCACCTCCGCCTCCCCTGCGTGCAAACACGTGCTGCTCCTGGGCGCATGCGCACACACCCTGGCTCCCTTCTGCCCACGCACACCTCACCAGGGATCTCCAACTTGCATATTTTTTTAGGCAGGTGAAGTACTCTCTTCCAGCTCTTGGATGTAAAGCTCAAACCCTGTGACTCTGAATCCGTTGTCTCCTCCAACAGCATGCAGCTGTGGCGGACAGAGATTCGTTAGTGGAGTCGAGTATATTTTCATACGTTTCTGATGCTCGCTTGTGCAGTTTGACAAATCTCTCTGTTGTATTCATCTTTTTGTAACTGATTTGTAGGTGTTCTTCCTATTTTTCTAGATTCCAATATTTTGTCAGATATCACTTCTCTTTTAATTTGCATATGGAATCTTTTATCATCTCTCAGTTTTAAATATTCGAGTAAAGTTACCAGTTGTTCCCCATTTTTTCCTCCTTTTTTGAATTGGTAATATTTTAATTAGCATTTAACTTTATATTTAAAAAATCATATTTGATGTGACAAAGTTAAAATCTTTTACTAATTCTTAAGGATCTGATAACGCTAAACGTTTGAATAGTGTTATCCTTCTGTTTTAAACAAAAGAGGGAAATATGCTTAAAGTGACAATTTAGGTATGTCATAGTCATGTTTAAAACCATTCTTAGTACTTTTCTAGATTTATAAAAAGCTTACTAAATAGAAGAAAATAGCAAAATGCCAGCCTTTTTTATAATAGAACGGTAACGTCAAGCAAAGAACACAAAGCTCAAAGGAGTAGGGGAAGGAACTAAAATCTGTTTTACCTGTGGCAGTTAATCCTCACAGGTTTGCAAAGTATGTATTGTTTAGCCTCAATTCACAGGTGAATGCACTGAGCCTCAAAACGATTAAGGGCCCGGGCCAAGGAATTTAGCTTTAAAGCTGAAATTTGAACCCAGGATTCCTTAGTTCTAAGCCCGGGTACTTACCACTATATCTTTTTGAGACTCCGTCTCAAGTCAACACTGAAAAACTATTGCCTGAAAGAAACGTGCATTTATATACAATACCTCCCAGGGTTGAGATATATGTGGAAGTGCCCAGCAGAATACTTAGCCCTTGGCCATTCCTCTTTGTATTGACTTTAGGCAAAAAGAACACGGATAATAAGCGAATTCTTTCCAACATGTTAAGAAGTCTTATCTTGCTTCGAAACACCTAGAATATCGTCGACAATGACATTCTGCTTAGTTTTTTTTCTTTTTTTCTTTTTGAATGACAGGCCAAGGTTCCTGTGCAGTTTGATTGAGAGGTGTCAAGCGGGAATGAAAAAAAAAGGCGTAGGAAGATATCCTCTCTTGGAAGCTAATACTCCCACCAGAAATCTCTGAGCGCTTGCAGCTTTCATCCTGATAATACGAATTTCTACTGTGTTAGTCCTGCATGATATATTTAGAAAAACCGGCTGCAGGACATTAAGATAATTCAAAGGGTCTAAACAATTTAGAACTCTGTAACTTAGCCCACTGATGGTCTAGAATGGTGTGGAGGAAAATCAAACAATGTTGGTGTTCATGAGTTCATTAAGAATATATGCTAGACTGAAAGCGATCCTATATGGTTTACAAAAGGCATAAGCTTCACAAGAAATAAGAGGTATTTTGAGTTCACAATCAGTCCAGTGAAACTGGATTATGCTAAGGCTGTTCTTGTGTTTACTACTTAACATTAAAGATGTGGGTGAGTGAGAACCGTTGGCTGGAAATGGCACCTAATGATAGGAGTACCTGCTGGTGGAACATAAACAGCTAGAGGCATAAGACAAACCATCTCAGCTCCCCTGAGGACCCTTGCGTCATCTGACGTCTCCGCGAATAGCATTTATATCTTTGGAAATGCACGAAGTTGAATTTGCCAGAATGAATGTCTAAGTAGGCAAGAGTCAGGTAATGGCAGCTTCAGGACATTGTTTTAGGCTGAAATGGTCTGTATGTATCCATATAGAGTTGTTGGAGGGAGAGCATGGCCCTTGGAAGTTTGGAAACAGTCACTGTTTAAAGTTCATGGAAAATTCACTACATCATTTTTTGAGATTTGGGGTTAATAAATTTTATATCTATACAGCTGTCCAGTTCTTCAGTGAATTGAACACAGATTCAAGGAGGCAAAAGGGGATCTAAATATATTATTAGTTTTATTAATGACTAATCTGGATTGGAGGCCATGGCTAGGTTTTCTGTCTCCTTCTAGGAACCTAAACTGTGGGATCCAGATTTATTTACCCAGGAGTGGGCAGAAAAAGCTGAAATCACACAGCAACACACCTGGGCGGCTATGGGCAGAGGCATGAGACCATATAAGCCTGAATATAGGTTTCCATGCCTCCACAGGAGTAGATGTACCCTGTAACACCCCCACCCCCCCGCCCCCGTATTTCCATGGATGTCAACCTCTCATCACCTCTCACGGAGCAAAAGCAAAAGTTCATACGTGCACACACACACACACACCACCGTGCCATTGAGAGCAGGGAAAACCACTGCCTCTGATGACCTGCAGGCACTGTTGATTCCATAGGAATTCTATTTTAATCAAAGGAATAAACCCGTTCATTGTAAATACTTGCAGCTCCACTGCAGATACCTAGCAGAAGTGTGTCACACTGAAAATCAACTGATTCTAAACATCTAGGGCTAAGAGAACAATTTTGACAGCAGTGGCAGAAACAATAACAACAAAAAACAAAGACTGTAACTTTTTATCTATATTACATTTATTTTGGAAAGTAAAATGCAAAAAAATCATATTTGACATTTTTTTCAAGGGTAAAACTAAGTCATCACTTGAATTTCATTCATTCATCTATTCAAAAATCAAATCCAAAATGAGGGTGGATGTGTAATTTCAAAATCTTGATCTATCATAACATTCCAACTTTTCTAGCAAATGAAATTTTATTGGTAGGTCAATTTCCTTCTGGAGATGGGGGCTTTCTTAAATAAGCAATTTAACGACCTTTGTATAGCAACATCATGAAAAGACATAACTTTAGATTCTAATGTTGATACATTCATAAATGGAATTTCATTTTAAATATTACCGTTTCTTCAGTGATTTAACATCACACTACGGTTTTGGTCTTTCTCTTTTGAGTATTTACACACATAAATGATTCTTATATTGACAGCTATAATTTTTCTGGTTGGCACTTAAATTAATACCTATCTTCCAAAATAATTACATAAATTTATCTTTTAAGCAACAGTAGATATTGACATCAAGATTTCATGTATGCTGCTCTTATGAAGAAGAAGGTTTTTAGTAGTTAAAAAACACAGCTAGCTATAGTTGTAAACGTAGTGTCCTTATGGTTGTTAACCTTTTTTTTTAAATCTAAGATATAAAGATGGCACATTCAGTCTTTAAAATATGAATATGTATTAAATGGTATTATTAACTTTCTACTGAGAAGTGGTTATATTTGTACTTTGCCACACAGAATTTTCTATTAATGGGCAATTCTGATATTTCTATTCATAACTTCAACCTAATATCCAGCCAACATAATTTTTAGTGTCAAGGGATCAGGGTCAAATCGTATTAGGTTTTAGGAACCAGATCAGACTTTTTGATGTCCAGTAGAGTACTTCCTTTTCAAAGAAATGAGAGAAACTAAAACAACATCGATTCACTGATGGGAATTATGATAAATTGACAAACGTCATCCAGTGTTGGCATTTGCTGGCTAATGACTCTAATCTTGTTATCCAGTCCATACAGTATCACCTGTTGTCAATAACAGTAATTCATTTGAGTCCATCTTAAGGAAATCCTAATTGCTAGTATCCTGTTATTCTACCAGCATCATCTATAATTTTAAAAAATAAAATTTTTACTCTATGACTTCTCTTTGGCGTTGCTAAACGTTGTTTTGCTGATCTCAAGAGAATAACGCCTGCAACCGTGCTTCACTTCGATTATACACTCTTGAAATCTAGGGATACGTCTCTAAAATGTAGGGCTTTTATCAGCCTGTGCAAATAAACATACTAATAAATGCACAAATGAAGTCTATGAAACATAATTGGTTTTCCCTGGTGTTTGACATTTCCACATATAAAATTAGGTGCTTAAAGAACAGCATTCAATCTTTGAAGCCGCTCAAGTACCTGTCTGTGCCTCAGTAAGATACCAACTAGATTTTCGTGACTCAGTGGGTCTGGGCTTTCCTAAGTGCCAAATCTGCTACCAGGGAGTAACACCACTTAATGGGGAGCATCTGATCTGATATTAATATATGTAAAACAGAACAGTCATGAAAAGATGCAGTTTTCAATTAGTTGTTTTAATTCGTGATTGATTTAAATATACCAGTATGAATAAAATGCATTTATGTGTGCATGTATATGTGGGTAAGCTATTTACAGTTGTTACGTATACATTTTTATGTGTAGAAAATGAAAATACACATTGATTAGCCCTTTTGAGGCTTTTGAACAACTGTTTCTTCTTCCTGCTTTCCTGCACTGCTTTGAAGATTTAGTTAATTCATACAAGGTATGTACACAATCACACCCATAGTATGTACACCCTAATCACACACTTAACACAGAGAAGATGTGTGAGCAATGTAAATCAACCCAGTGGTCAAAGAACTGACCTTACCTGCGACTAAGGGTGGGGACTTAGCCCTGGCACATTTAGTAGCATGCCAATGAAATGATGACTACGTTCAACCTTTGTGATAATTATGTTATCTACTCTTGGGGAGGATTGAAAGAAAAAAACAACAGCCATTTCTGACCTTCAAAAATGAAAGGACAAATTCTGTTAGTTAACACACACCCACACACACCCACACCTACACACACACACACTTTTGTTGGTTTTATTCACTTTCAGCTGTGTGCCTACCTAATGACAGAGATTGGCCTTAAAATGGGATACGGTATGTTATTGTTTTCTACACATACAAATAGAAAACCAACGACTTACAGACTGTACACACTTACAGAATGTACTGATGTACCACAACCACTACAGTGTAATAATGCACAACATAGCGTTCGCACGTTAGTACAGCAGAGATAAATACATTTAGAAATGTAGTAGTAATTGTTAGTATATTTCCTTCTTGAGTTTTCAGGCCCTGTTGACCTTTCTCGACCTCAGGCAAAGGTATTTGCAGATGCCCTTAAAAACAAGAATTAGTCTTTCCTCCCCTGTAGGGACTGAGGAGTATGATTGTAATACTGCAATCTCCTGATCTACCAACATCATCTTAAGACATGACAGAAAGCATTATGGAAAATAATTTACTCAAAGCTGTGGTTAAAATAAATGCCAAGAAGTCTAAACTGAAATCATTAAGAGATACTGATAAACATGGGTAAGCCCCCTTTGCTCATTTCATAGTTTGCTCTGTTACATAACCCAAAAGCAATATGAACCAGAAAAAAAAAAAGTTTAACTGCTCAGAAGTTTTGCTGAAGAATAATTTAATTTTCAGAGGAACAAAGGGTCATGCTAGCAGCAATGTTAAAAATCAAGCTATCATTTTCACCCTGAAGTAAGACGATGACCTACCCACATCTTAAGAGACTGAGAAAGAAGTTAGCATTTCTCCCACATTTAATTCTCCTCAACACGCTTAAGTCACCAGGGTATCTCTCGTCATAATTATCACCATGCCGGTTGATCATCAGTATCTTTTCCTGAAGTGTAAAATATGTGATCTTTATTCCAGCCAATCGATTTTGAGCTTGAACCCAAAAGGATACTTGATGAAGAATTAGTATTTAGAAACGCCCATCTGGAACATCATTTTCTGTAAGGCATTATTTCAGGCCCCTTTTGATATGAGTACTCTCATTTTAGTTATTTTGCATTTGAGAACACTTTTTTTTTTTTTCATAGCTAAGGCTGGTAATCCTCTAGGCAGAGTTAACTGAATTCCTTTCCTACAGGCTAGTGTCCAGGAAGAGTAATTACCAGACACTTAACCCTCCATTTCAACCAAGTTTCAGGTTGGAGCTGTCTTGAGTTTTAAGCTAGCAAGATTCTTGGTGATTCCTTCGGTCTTGGCTAGGGTTAAGACAGAGCTGTTAACCATAAAATCTAACGCTCACGAGTGCTGTACCTCTTTATGGAGCTCCTAAACGAGTTTTTCCGGCAAGAAAGCAGACATTATGCCTTTTCTTATGTTACCCTGTGGGTTACGGTCAGTCTTAATGGAGCAAACCATAATTATATAATGGTGCGCCCATGACAGATGCACTTGCTGGTATAACTGCCTCTTTTGGGCACATTATTGCTTGGCTTTAATTTCATTATCAACAGTCTTTATTCTCATGATGAGTAACTGAGATATCTGAGTCTTAAAAAAAAAACACACCAAACTTGGGAATAACATCTTGTTGCACCATTCTGGCCTCCACAGTCATTTCACCAAGGCCTGCTGTTATTTCAATGTCCTTTGTAATTATCACCTTGATTTACCTAATAGCCAACAGTAATTTTTCAGGGTTTGTTGTTGTTGTTTTTAATCTACACATATATACAGATGTATTGGATTTGCTCTGAGAGAGGTTAACTGGTTGTGGCTAGTGAGTAGTTTAGCTGGTGAATGTTCACAGTTAAGAGCAGCTGTAATGAACTCGGGCAGATGTCACTGATGGCGAGACAGAATTTTTCCACCTCCATCCAACTTCATTTATGTCCTTGGCTATTGCAAATCAAGTTTATTTCTGTAGCCAAGGAGAATTTGTTGTTTCCAAGCATAGGATAAAGTTTAAGGAAATCTGTTTCAGTCTTTCGACTATTTTTTTTCCCTTTTGCAAAAATGTCTAAAATTTTGTAGACATCGTTAAGCCCATGTGTCTGCACAGATGACATTTATAATTACTCAGCCGGTTGCAGAATTTCATTAAGAAGGATATAGTTACAGAGATGGACAGGAGATTCGGCATGTCACCTGTTATTTGCAGGTGGCAGCAGCTGACCCACCTGTGGAGAGATTCAACCAAAGGGGCCATACATGGAATCAAAGAACATTGCTAACAGAAAACAAAATGCTCAGATATGAATATAAAATAGCAAACACTGAGGCAGACGTGGGCAAGACTTGTGATTCACGGTGTAGACAAAACAGGGGTAGAGACAAGACGGTCAGCTCAGTTATCCGAGATACTGCTGAGTTCATTGTATTACTATCACAAAGGGAAGCTCACAGGCTTCATTTCTCAAATACCACTTAGGACAAAGCTGGAGAGAGTAAACAGCGCCATCTCCATGGCAGCATTGTAGACGATTAGTAAGTCAGACAGGTAGAGGCCTACACAAGGCTACAAGGGCCCAATTTTCAGTAAAAACACATATATGCAAATCTTACCCTAATGTATTGTTTTTCTTTATACTGATTCTTAAAAAGTAGACAAGGGATGTGGTAAATTATGTGGTACTAGAAATGGACACAGTTTTTAACACTTGCACAATATGTAGGAGGAAGAGAAGACAATTTCTCACATTTTGGCAGCAAAACGGTAACGAAGTGGATACAACAGAACCAAACAATTTACATTAACAGCATACTCATATATGTCCTCTGTAAACAAATTTTAAAGTCACATCGTATTCTAGTCTTCACGTGGTATATATACAGGTATTCCCCGAATGATAGGAACTCCTAGAGATGAGAGGAAGAACATTAGAATAAGCTGGGAACTATAAAACCCTGATACTCTGAAATGCAACCCAAAGCTGTTTTCCTCTTCTGCTATCTACTTTCAGATAAGCTCTTATTAAGAATTTGGTTCCAAAATTCAACCTCTAGGTATACGTTACACATGCATATTCAGTCCAATTTACTTCAATTATGATATTTAACCTATAACGTGGAAAACAATGGTATCCAAAATAATAAATATTAGACAATTCTATAGATTAAACACATCAAAAATCAAATTGTAGTCAATATAGCTGACTTGTCAAGGTAGGAAAACACAGTAATAATTTTTATAAATATTTTTATAAATTTTGGATGCAAACAAAAAGGTTTCTGGTTAACTTTCTGGTTAACAAAATGTTTAACTTATACCACTGATCCAAAACACAAAGCTTAATTAGGATTTTACTGTATAGAAAGTAGTTGGTCTGTGGCATCACGGGTAATAATCCAGAAAGACATAATTAGAAAAGTACTGGAGATACATAGATATGACAGTTGAAGGGATCACATTTTTCGTATAGTCATAAAGATAGAAAAATCAATATTTAAATTAAAAATTCTAATATTCACTGGGTAAGCATCTTCACATTTTAAACATTTAGATATTCGAACTCATCTCTCTTTTGCTACTGGTTTAAAAAATATCTTATACTTATTTACTTAATAAAATATCTCCTCCATTTATATCAACAACTAAAATGCATTAAAAAGGACCAAAACATAACTAAAAGAAATTAAGGAGAGAAACAGCTTTTAACCCAATGTGTGTCATGCAGGTAAGCAAAAGAAGAGCAAGTTCAAAGACTGTGCCATGAAAATTATTTTGAAACTTCATTTGTTGAAGGAAACTACGGAACCACAAATGATGTCCTGAATGTGTACGCTGTGCCACAGATGGAGGTGAAAGAACGTTTTCAAATCGAGGTTTTGTCCTGAGGGTCCTTAGGGGATCATAATGCGGAAACGCTGCCGTCTTAAATGGGCTCCTGTTCACTGGAAGAGCTACTTCTGTGACTTGTTTTTCAAAGCTGTCCCTTCTATAAGATTCAGTAAGCGAGAAGAGAGCTTTTGTAACATTTTGTGACAGTCTTTAGAGCGTGGTGAAGATCGAAAGTAAAAAATTAAAGGTTAAGAAGTCAAGGTTAGTCTCAGTCCCAAAGAAAACCAGCTACAGTGACTCCATCACCCATTAAGCTTTCATTTGAGGGGCATAACTACAACACCAAATTCAGTTTTAATTTATTGAATTTTCTTAATTTATTTTTCATGTGTGACCAGTGCCTACAAGTCTCTTCAGCCTCTGTTTCCTTTTACTATTTATATAAATCATGTGGTTACTCCAAACGCATGAAAACAAATATTATTACCAGATGCTGAATTCTTCCTTTTCTCCTCCTATTTTAATGCAGGGAACAGCCTGTCCCAGCCAGTTCAGAGCAGAGGGTGACCTGGGGCCCGCCCATCTGGAATGGGTACTGCTGACAGCTGCCACTGTGTACAGAAGGTGTTCTCCGTGTGTACACAGCACGTGTGAGGGAGACAGCCAGTGAGCGAGACAGGGGGAGGTTACATACTGGCAAAGGCATCTTCTACAGAAGTGACATGAACACCACGACACATGGGTATTTAAGGCCCAAAGAGAGAGTTTTAGACTCAATTCATTAATAATAATTTGGCCGCTAATTTGATGGTAATTTCTACTTTAGATAGCCTTTTTACTAGAGGCCAATCGGTGAGAAACTGAAACATGTGCTTTATTAAAAAATTCACTGTAAGTTTCAAGTCTAACAACTCTAATTGCCATTCTCCGGCTCTGAGAATGCTGTGACTGGTCTACTTATACAGGCTTCATCGACAGTCCAATGGCTTTGAAAGCAATCAATGTCTATTTACTAATTTAGGTTATGTCCAGTGTAGCCTGTGGTGTTAAAGCTTACGTATGAGATCCAAGCACCACCATATATTCAGAATCTTCAAAAGAGAATTAAAAAAAAAAAAAAAGCCGAAACAGACACTGTGCATTTACTGCACAAATGGCATTTATGAATCTCTGGAGAGAGAATACTGCTCATCAAGGGCCCCTCCAAGCTCTAACAGTGATTTTCTAGAAGCAAGGTGGAAACCAGCAACCTCCCTGCAAGTCCAGGAGGGGAAGCCTTTCAAGGACCCTCGCTCACTCCCCTCTTCCTCACTACCCTGACTCAAGCCACTGTTGGTCACCCCAGCCCAGTGCCCTGCACAGCACTCACGGGCCCCAGGGACACGCTCCCCTTATGGAGACAGGAGAGGGCTCAGCTCAAACAGGTGCCTGTGTTCTCAAGGACCAAGCCCACCCAAAGCTCAAAGCATGTTTTTGTAAAGGCGGCTTCTTTTATTGGGTTTGAAGGATGAGATATGATGGTATTTCTCTTAAAATCAAGAGGCTTGCAGAGGTTACCTTTTTACCACAGATTAGACGTAAGTAATTAGACGATATTAGCCTACATACAAAAACAGTAAGCGAGCTCATTTCTATTTGACTCCATTTTCTATGAGAAGCTACTGAACCAAATCAAAACAAAACAAAACAATGCATCCTGTTTACAGGAGTTTCAGTTAAACCTGTTGTTTTTGTTACTCAGGAGGCTTTCTTTTTTTCAACACAGAAAAACGTGTTTGGTAATTGGCTATTTCTAATTCCTTACCAGAACCATAACTTTCTCAGTAGAATGTCATCGGAGAACACCTGAACAACATACGATTTAGCATTATCAATAATTTGAGGACTCTCTTCAAGAATTCAGTCGCGCGTCCTTCCTCTAGGGTAAGGAAATATGAATTTAATCTAGTTACAATCACAGAGATGACCCTTTCCTTCAGTGCAGGAAAATGTGTAGATATAAATTCATGTTTTATGTGGGCAGTATTCATAGTCAAATGCTGTGCTAATTTTTTTCCTAATATGACTTTCTTACGTTTATTAACGGGTATAACAAGGTTCATCAAAAGGGTTATCTGCAGATGTTTACAAATATGACTTCATATTTGGCATTTTATGCATTTAAATGCTTTTATTTAATATCTTCTGGCCGAGGAATGAGTCAAATTTGTTTCCTTTTTTTTTTTTTTTTTTGCGGTACGTGGGCCTCTCACTGTTGTGGCCTCTCCCGTTGCGGAGCACAGGCTCCGGACGCGCAGGCTCAGCGGCCATGGCTGACGGGCCCAGCCGCTCCGTGGCATGTGGGATCCTCCCGGACCGGGGCACGAACCCGTGTCCCCTGCATCGGCAGGCGGACTCTCAACCACTGCGCCACCAGGGAAGCCCTGTTTCCATTTTTTACATGGTATTTCTCATCACCTACTTGAGTTTTGTGTGGTATCAGCGTTCTTATTGCAATGGACTAGAAAGTATAACCGTGTTTTCACTAAGAGTGTTTTTGCTATTTTTAATATAAAGCAGGGATTTTAATGGAAATACCACAGTGTGATAAATTGAGTGAGTAATACAAAATGACACGGGCAATGATCATGTTATTCTATAAGCAACATCATAGTAAAAAACCCACTGAATGTTATTTCCTCTTAATTAAGGTCGTAAACCTTCGGTGAAGTTTGCTTCTTCTCTTTCTTTCAAACTGAAATGATGTATTATTTATGGACCCCCAATCCAAGGACGCCACAATCCTTAATGGCAGTTTCCTCAAGTTAATGCTTTCTCTTCCTGGTCTCTCAGAAAACACTAAGCTTTGACATAGACAGAGGGCTATCTATGAAGACCATAAGAGCATACAAGGGCTCCCGTACATGTTCCTTTTCAATCTAATACAGAAGAAGGAGCAGGACGAATGCAGCAGTTGGGCCGTCGGAAGTTCTGCAACATGGACTGGAAAACACTGGGCTGCCTGCCTTTGAGCTTTTTATTGGAAGAAGTATCCGAGGAGATGGATCTCCGGCTCTGGCTGCTTTGAGATTTGATTAATTTCTCGTGTTCCCTGATTTGTCGTTGTAAATGGTTCTGGATGGCGACGCCCAGGGACTCTGGGTCCAGGGAAGCGCCGTACACCTCCCAGGTCATGCCCTGCTCGTCCCACACCACGTCCCGGACACGCTTGGACTGTTTCAACTGCAGCCTGGCATCAGCACCCAGGTGCTTCTTCTTCTCTCCCGGAGTGAGTCCCACCTGGGCGGCAGCTGCCGTCACGTTTAACTTCTGCTCCTTGAGGAACTCGCTGACCCGGCTGGCCCGGCGGGGACTGGCTTTGACGGAGCGAGAAGGGGTTCTCTTGCCAGAACCGGGACTGGAGTCCCCCATGGAATCAGACGGCAGGCTTAGGCTGGTGGCTGTCTTGGGCTGTCTGTTTTCTTCCACGCCGCCCTCCTGGCTCCTCCTAACTGGGGAGGGTGTAGGGCTGGCAGCTGAGGCAGTGCCTCTACTTTCTTGGGATTTAGGATTGAGCAGTACAGTTTTGGCCTCTGCCCTTGCCCTCGGGTCCAGGATATCGGTGACAGAAGATTCTTGTTCTCTTACTATCTGAGGAGATGCAAGCTTCTTCTCTCTTGTGTCCCCTTGATTCGTGAGATCTGAGTTCCCGGACTGGTCAGCTCTGCTGGCAGGCCCACAAGAATTGGAGAGTTTCCAGTCTGGGTCCGGTTTGTGGCCATTGGTGACTTCCGCTGCAAACTCAGATGGCTTCGTTTCAAATTTCCCTAATCCGTGACTTGTTTCCGCTTGACATCCTGCACTGATAGAAATCTGGTCACTGAGGCTAGCTGTCAGGGAGGTAGAATTAGTACCCAAAAGCTGTCGAGAGGCGGGCTCTTGCCCCACCTGGGTCATTCCCGCCGCCCTCCCATCTTCTTTACATGTAGCCTGAGCGTTACTGGATGCCACGTGGATTGATGAGGTTTTAAGGACCTCAGCCGGTAGGCTCGCTGATTTACCTTCCCCCCGGAAAGCTGCAGAAACAGCTGCAGCTGACTGGATGTGCACCTCTGGCGTGATGCCAAGGCACTGACCCGCCTCCGGGGGGGCTGGGGTGCTTGCAGACAGCTCCAACGTGTGGCTTACGCGGCCACTGCCGCGGCAGACGACACGCAGCTGCTCCTGTTCAAACTGCTCTGGAGCGGGGCTTTCCTTTAAGAACGCAGTGAGAATGCTGGGGCTGGTAGACACCGATCTGCTCTCCACACTGGCCACCGCCTGCACCTCAGCATCTTGCTGAGCCCTGGGGGGAACCTCCTTGATCTCATTTTCAGCTTGGCTGGTCATCGTACTCACTTCTCTGAACCTTGCCCCCTGAGGCTGTGCTGGCGGCAGCATCTTCTCTGGATCCGGAGGAAACACGGACCCTTCGCTAGGGAGGTGGGATGATTGGGGTGCCAGCGAAGTCACGGCCTGGGGGTCTGAGGTCGTGGGAGAGGGTGGTCTGTTCTCCGAACATCTAACTTCTCTGGCTGGAGATTCACAGGACCTTGTCTGGGAATCGCAGACGGCTTGCTGCCTTGCCCCTTCAGGTCCACCTACAGGAGCGGAGGCAGGGCTGAACGCCTTGGGTGCTGTATCTGCAGGTTGCACCATTCCCTGGATTGTTTCTTGAGAAGGAGAATAAGGGGGCACCTGATCTTTGCCACGGATCCCTCCCACCGGACAACTTGACTTCTCAGCTTGCTCTCCGTCTGCAGTTCTCTGTGATTTCACCAGGGTGTCTTCAGGTCCTGATGGGAGGCTGGAGTTGGGCTGGTCCCCTGGGATGGCCGGGTGGGTGTGCTGATTGGCTGGTATGGTGAATGCTACGTGTATCAGATCCTTTCCTGCCGCAGAACACGGGGCTGGCGCTGCGGGCTCCCTGCTCCCTGGCAGCTGGGTATTGCCAGGAGAGTTGAACGTGGGAGATGCTTTCCCCACCTCATTGACAATGCCAGCAGACGACATGGCTGGCTGCGCGGCCTCATCCTCACTGGCCTGCATCAGGGCCTCAGCAGCTGTCCTGGGACTGAGGTCTGGCTCTGCAGGAGTGCCAGAAAGGCCATTGGTGTTCCTACCCAGGACGGCTGGTTGAGGCTGAGGTGAAGCAGCCTGAACCTCTCCCAGGTCCTCTTCTTTTCCAGAAGCTGCAATCAGGGAGGTTTTAGCCGATCTCAGAGGGTCAGGTACAGTCCCCATGGAATTTCTCTTCGGGAAAATCTCAGAGCTCTCCCCTGAGCAGCGCTCCCACTGGGAAGCAGTTGTAGCTCACAGTGAAGATGCAATCAGAGATGATTCCTCTGAAGGACCAATCTGTGAATCAAGGAAACAGTACCATTAATACAGTACAGCATTTGCGGATTGAAACTACACCAAATTGTCACTTGTATGAGATCTCATAAGCCCATGAAAACTTCTCTTCCCATATCTCTTGGTATAAAAATAGATCTTGGGAAGAAAGATTCTGGAAAAATTATTTTAATTATACAGGTATTATTTTGATATATTAGTTTCTGCTTGCATCCCATCGCTGTCTAGCAAATAGGTTTTTAATGTATTTACCTATGCACTTGATAACTACCTCATTTGAGTAATCCGATTTACCAGGTATCAGAAAATCCTATAAAGCTACTGTAATCAAATGAGTAAGTATTGAAATGGGCCTAAACAGATATGCGGAATAGAATATCTCGAAATAGATCCAGATATAAATGAGGATTCAATATATGATAAAAAAGGCGTTTCAATTTGGTGACAAAAGGATGCGTTATTTAATATAAGGGGCTGGCAAACTATTCAACCAGAAGAAAAGAAAACTAGATCTTTATCTTACACCAATTCCAAAAATAAATCTTAGATGGACTTAGAGAGATTGAAGGTTAAAATGGAAAATAAAGAAAGAAATAATCCTGTTAAGAACATGTAGGATCATAAATGTAACCCAGGGGCAGGGTAGGAAGGCTTCTTTTGGCAAAGGCAGAAAATACAAAATCTATGAGAGAAAGCATCAGCATAGGTGACTTAAAAATGACAAAATTTTTGCGTATGGCAAAAGATGACGAACAGATACGATAGGTTTAAAAACATTCGCAACCCTGGAGGACAGGCAAAAATATCTGTAATATAGCAGAAGCTCTTAAAAATGTACAAGGAGACAAAATAATCCACTGGAAAAATGGATAAAGAATATGAAGGAACAGTGTGCAAGATAGGAAATCCAATAGCCAACAGTCTTATGAAAAGATGATCAAATTCATTTGTACTCAAAGAAATGCAAATAAAGTAACAACGAGATTTTACTCTACACCAATTGCACTTGCAAAAACTTAAAAAAAAATGTTATAACAGCATGGCCTGCGGAGATCTAGTGAAGGGAAGTATTTTCATTAATTGTATGTGCAAATGTGTATTGTTGCAGCTTTCTTAGGGAAGCAGTTTTGCTTTTAAAACTAAAAATACACACGTCCTTGACTCAGTGATCCTATCCATAGAAATAAAATACCAGCATATGTAGATATACGTACAAGTATGTTTATTGAAGTACTATTTGTAGAGACAAGAGATTCAAAATAAACTGATCTCCTTGAGTAGGTGGGAAGGCAGAATAAATCATGACAAAGCTCTACGGTACAGCATTATACAACCATTAAAATAAACAGTTAATTAGACTATAACTTTTCACTTGGGAGAAATTTCCCCAAGGTATGGCTGAATGAGAAAAGCAAGGTACAGAGAAGAATATACATGTTTTCATTTCTTAAAACAATGACCTAAAACACTACAAATGTATGTGTTATGTGGGTGTGTACAGATGTGTTTGTGTATGATTATGTAAATTCTAAAAATATACAGAATGAGACATACTAGGTGGTAAATGGAGGGAGTGTGATGACTTTGGAAACAGGGAAAAAGAGATGGAGGTATCCAAAAGTATTTTGGATTTTAAAAGTACATTTTAAAAAGTATATCTGAATTTTTTAAAGTATTTATGAAAATTTATTCATGTGAGTTTATGCATAAACATTTTTTAGAAAGGAAAACCAGACTCCAGCAATGGTTCAGAAATTAGTAGATGACTGTTTTAATATTACCTCTATCACTCATAGGTTCTGTGACCTCATGGGAATCACTTAATCTTTCTGCACCCCAAATTAACTCATTGGCGAAATGAATTATGTGATTTCTAAGGACTCTTCCAGATCCAAAAATCAAAGATCCTACTGTTTTGCATGTGTTGGATAATACATCAAACAGCACAATCTTAACTTCAGCTTTAGGGGCAAAGTAAGGCAAAGGCAAATCTGGCTGAGCCCAGATTTTGAAAATAAATAATTTTATATTTTGGTTCAATGTTATTTGGCTGATCTATCATATGACATCTAACAATAAATCCAACTTATCTTCTTCCCCAAACCAGCTCTTCCTTCTAACTTCATTATTCGTATTAATGGGTTAAATATGCTTGGTCTTGACAGCTTTCTGCTCATTCAAACCATGTCCCCAGGTTTATACTCCATTCCTTTCTTTCTGGAGTTTTCTATCGCAATCACTTGTTCTGGCGCCAGCCCATCTTTCCTCTCGCTCTTTCGTACCTGTCTTTATTATACCTTTAGTCCTCTCTCTGAGCCCCTCATCCTCAAACAGCCTACCCATTCTTCAAAGCCCCACTTAAATCCCATATCCTTTCTGAAAGCCTTCTGAGGCCTTTCAGGTCATAAAGTCTCTCTCTCTTTTCAAAATCCTACAGCTATGGTCATCTGCGTCCTTTGTATTGTGCTTTTTATGTACTGTTTTTGTACCGCTGTTACTTGTATAAATGCCTCATTTCTCCCAAAGTCCTTCAAGTCTCAGGAGGGAAGGGAACTAGCTTATTGATTCTTTTCTCTTCACTCCACAGGACACAGTGCAGGGTCCTGCGCACAAAAAAGGTGTTCATTGATTCCAGTTCCCTCCAAAATGGCCATTATTAAGCCCTGCCGAACTTCAAAATAATAAAAAAATTTAACCCATGGCATGAAATATTAATGAAAACAGAATTTAAAAGAGTGCTATTTTTAGAAATAAGAACATGGTTGTATCTTATTTTTGACATTTTATGTATCTGTAACCCAGGTTTAGACAATTAAAAACAAGTACATTGGCCACCTGCTACAGAACGCTGGAAGGTCTAATAAACCCAGGAGGACAGAACATCTCCCGTGTTACTCGGCTGGAGCCAAGAAGCCTGGCTTGCCAAAGGCGACTGTAAAATACGAGCACCTCAGAGTTCAGCAGCTGAAAGTTGAAAGACTTAGAAAAGACGAGGGACTTCATTAAACTCTCAGGAGTCACTGAGTTTACCCCCATTTCCCACAGAGAGCTGATTGGACTGGTTTATTTTGGAAAGGATGTTTGCTTTGTGAATAGTGGCTAAATTATCCATCAATTCAAGAATCAAGAAGAGGGACTCCCCTGGTGGTACAGTGGTTAAGAATCCGCCTGCCAATGCAGGGGACACGGGTTCGAGTCCTGGTCCGGGAAGATCCCACATGCCGCGGAGCAACTAAGCCCGTATGCCACAACTACTGCGCCTGCGCTCTAGAGCCCGCGAGCCACAACTACCGAGTCCACGTGCCTAGAGCCCGTGCTCTGCAACAAGAGAAGCCACCGCAATGAGAAACCCGTGCACCGCAACGAAGAGTAGCCCCGGCTCGCCGCAGCTAGAGAAAGCCCGTGCGCAGCAACAAAGACCCAACGCAGCCAAAAATAAATAAATAAATTTTTTAAAAAAATCAAGAAGAAAAGCCCAGATTGCTTGGCTATCACCTGTAATTCGAAATCTCTTGATTCAAGGGTAGATAGGAAATCAACACTACTCAAAACATATCTGCTATTGTAATTGTCACAGCACCTCCAGGAGCCCCGGAAAGACTGCTAGAGCTCAGGAAGCAGCCCTCCCTCATCTGCCCCTCGCCTCTCCGGCCAAACAGCAGAAATCTATAGCCTCTAATGGGTTGGACAAATAGGTCATTTAAAAAATGTAATTACTTGGTGGTTTAGAGCGAGGAGTAAAAGTCTTTAAAAGCAAGGGAGTCCACTGTGATAAGATTTAATAACACCTAAAAATGAGTTTGCAAACAGGTGATCCACAGACTGAATAAATTCCTTCTGCAGGTCTGTGTGTGTGTCCTGTGTGATTTTCCCTTCCCTTCCCTGCCCTGCCTCTTCCCCTCTCTCTCCTTGCCCTTTTCCTCTTTCCTTTCCTTTCTTTTCTTTCTTTGTCCATTGAATTGATCTTTCATAAAAATCCAGATTTCTCTCTTGCTTCTCTTAAAAAAAAAAAACCACTCAGAAGGTCATTTCCAGGTAGCAACACTAGGTGGCGCAGATAAGGGCAGTCCCTCTAGAGGGCAGGGACGCTCCCGACTCCAGACTGCCCATTTCCCACCTAGCCCGCTTCACTCCTTTACATAACTTACCCTGGCTCCAATGCGCAGCTCAGTTTGAGAGCTCTGTTGTAAGTGCACTGACACAGTGGACTTCCCAACCTAATTTTCAGTCCTCTGAGGACAGTTTGGCACTGTGTTAGCCTCTTTAAGAAACCTCATATTTAAGCTTTGATCTCTGTTAAAAGAAAAAATTATTCTTATACTTGTTAAAAATGATAAGGAAGATTCAGAAAGATTGAGCTCAACTCCACGTACATACACAAGAATGTGTGGGGATTTACAACCAAGGGGTAGGTTTGTGTTGGGGAGGTTTGTCAGTGGATGGAAAATGATTAAGAACAGACATCAAGGGCTTCCCTGGTGGTGCAGTGGTTGAGAGTCCGCCTGCCGATGCGGCGGACGCGGGTTCGTGCCCCGGTCCGGGAAGATCCCACGTGCCGCGGAGCGGCTGGGCCCGTGAGCCATGGCCGCTGAGCCTGCGCGTCCGGAGCCTGTGCTCCGCAACGGGAGAGGCCACAGCAGTGAGAGGCCAGCGTAACGCAAAAAAAAAAAAAAAAAAAAAAAAAAAGAACAAACATCAAGGATAGGGGGATTATTGCTGAAGGCAGGTCAGGTGATCAGATATCACCTGCGGGATGGTGAAGGAGGAGGAATTTGATTGGATATTGAAAATGATCAGATACGATGGGTAGGAGTATTGTCTCTAAACTGGCTTAGCAGGATTCTTGCTCTGCAAGGACAGACAGGGAAGCCCAAGACTGAAGCCTGATTAAGAAGTGGGCTCAGAAGAGACTGACTGAAGTTCGGTAAAGGAAGGAGTCCTCATCTTCTCATCAGCACCAGCAAATATGGAATTTCTTATAAGAGTCTCTGGAGCATTATGACTTCTTTCTGAATTGGGCACGGATCCCATAGAAGCTCACGGTA
Source organism: Grampus griseus (assembly GCF_964374135.1). Taxonomy (NCBI): domain Eukaryota; kingdom Metazoa; phylum Chordata; class Mammalia; order Artiodactyla; family Delphinidae; genus Grampus; species Grampus griseus. Next base: position 8,257,034 of record NC_138997.1, read on the forward strand.
TCTCTAAATGAGTTTGTCTTTAAGTCTGATGGGAACTGGATGCTTGACAGCAGGTCCCTTCGGCGCTTTTGCCTTTAAAATTGTGAGCAAAGATTGAAAGCTTGTTCCAGCAACGCAGCAAGGCTGCAGGGTACACATTAACGACTTTTTACAGGGAAGGAAACTGAGGTTCAGAGATTAAGTCACCTACTCAAGGCTGAATACATCTAATTCCAGCTGAACTGAATTCTAATGAACGGTAATGCCTGGGCCCCTTCCATGTTATCTGTAACTCTGCAAAGAAAATGGAAAGAAAAAATAGTATATCTATCTATCTATCTATCTATCTATCTGTCTGTCTATCACCTATCATCCATCTATCTTCAAAGGAGAGGGAAACTTCTTTTTGTAAGTCGTTTGCAACTTAGCAGCAGCCTGGATGGTACTAACACCGACTACAATGGCATTCGTAACTGGTCACTTTATGAAAAGCCCGGCTTGTTGAAAGCTGACATCAACTCTGCTCATTCTGAAAACAGTAGGTTCCACTAGGCTGCCACGCTACCTATTTTCATAACAGACACCCTTGATTAATAAGACAGGTAGCGGGGAATCTCAGCCCTTTGTGTCTTTCTCCAAAGCTGCTCCGGTGGGAAGAGCATTAGACAGAAAGGATGGAGAGAGGCTTGGCAGTTCCAGACCAGCAAGATGCTGATACCCTGCAGGTGATGGTGATGATCCAGAGGGTAGCAGCTACCTTCGCCCACTTCACAACGGCTGCCCTGGCTCCAGGATGCCATCAGAACGCTTTAGTCATATTAGGCAAGTGTTCTAGGGACCTTGGTATCCCCGTCTCCACCCATCATCGGA